>NW_028227268.1:43020000-43642500 GCF_978045245.1 Mus caroli
AGTTATAGTCTGATGGGCATTTTATCACGATTTTTCAAATAAAGATTCTAGCTACAGAGAGGCTAAGCAGTTTGCCCAGTGCCGCACAGCCAACGCATCTCACAGGCAGGAACCTTCTCCCAGGGTCCCCATGTTTGTGGATGATGTTTGTAGTGAAGGAAGGCAGACTAGAGATAGGAAGTCAGCACAGGGGCTGTCACAATAGCCAGATAACGACCATGAAAGAAGGCGTGGCCTGGGACTGCTGTGTTCGGTGGCGTGGGTTGTGAACTGTACCAACTCACGGGTGGCATTCCGACAGACTGCAGGAGACTAGTTCTTCCTTGCAGCTGTGAAGCCCAGGGGCTTGAGGAAAAGATAGATGAGGGGAACAGACACCCGTGACTGGGAATCTGGGGACAAGCCTTTCGGTCTTTGAGTAATAGCTGTCTACCAAGCCCACACTGTTATCACAAGTTTTGTTTCCTCTAGGGGAGGAAGTGGCAAATAAGCCCCAAATGCACTGCACACCATACGCTGAGTCAGCTGGGTTTGCATTTCTACAGCAAAGAGTCTGGGCTGAAAGGGGTCCCAAGAGCCAATAAGGTGGGTTAGGTACCTCCTCCCAATGGGAGGTCCCTAAAGTCATCTGAAGTCCAGAGGCACAAAGGCTCAGCAGATTAGAGATGCCACCAAGGCCCGAGTTTGATCCCAAGACCCACAAGGTGGAAAGGGAAAACTCCCGCAGCTTGCCCTCTGACCTCCATATATGTGTGTCACACACACACACACACACACACACATACTCCCTTTTTGGAGTATTTCTTATTTATATTCACCTCACTATTGCTTTCTTCAGACACACCAGTAGAGGGCATCAGATCCCATTACAGATAGTTGAGCCACCATGTGGTTGCTGGGAATTGAACTCAGGACCTCTGGAAGAGCAGTCAGTACTCTTAACCATGGAGCCATCTCTCCAGCTCCAACCCTGGAACTATTCTTGAGCAGGACAAGCCCACTCCCACTGCCTGAAGAAGTCAGTCTCAGGGACACGGTGTTCTGTGACCCTGCCACCTACCCCATCTGGGGCCACCTATATCCTTTAAGAGCTGATGCTGGCTGGGAGTGAAGCGCATGCCCAGCCTGTGAAGCTCTGGGGCACCCTAATTCCAGCACCCAGACCAGGACCTGCTCAGGACTGTCCTTGGGTGCTCTCTTCAGCAGCACTCATGCTAACACTAGAACAAAATGGAGCAGATTAGCACGGCCCCTGTGCAAGGCTGATACAAAAATTCACTGAGGGTCCCATAGTCTTAATAAAAGTATGTCCCTTACAAAAGAAAGTTTTAAAAGAAAACACTTGTCAATAAAGTGAGTTCCAGACCAGCCTGGCCCACTTGAGACCTAGCTTCCAAAACAAAAGGAAACCAAATCCCCAAACCAAAATCCAGCTGGCCCTGGTAATGCTGGCAGATGCCAGTTGGGTGCAGTCTCATCCCTATGGCAACAGCCCCTCCCTTGATGAAGACTTCCGAGTTATTTTCCAATACAGTGTCTCTTTCCTTCCTTAGTCTTCACTGTGGATTTTTTCCCCTGACATCTGTAAAATTATTTATAATAAAAGACATTCAGAGTTGGACATCTGTACAATTATTTACAATAAAAGACACATTCAGAGTTGGACCAACAAGATAGAAATAACCTACAGAGGCAAAGGAGGACAACAGCCACACTGACAGACAGCGTGCGCATCCACAGGCCTCACCGGGAGAGTTCGAGTTAGCTGGAGTGATTCTCCTCATCTGACACAGATTTCATTCCATGAGGAAAGACCCGGTGCAAAACCCGGAGACCACCTTGAGCAGAGAGTACAGATCGCAAATGCACTCTAGTGACAGGTCTCAGGGAGTTCCCAAGGCTCTCACTCAGGGCGCTTCACATGGTGTGGTGGGAATGGGCACAGAGATGAGAGACAATCAAGCTTGGAGCAGGATTATCAGGATAGGATAGAGATGGGAGCTCTAAAGAGAGAGGCTCTATCCTTTCCCAGAGGCTGAGTGCCCCTCCACTCCTGGAGCTAAGCTCCCACCCACAGTAAGGACAGAGGCCCTGCAGGTAGGGAAGGGCAGCCCCCTGCCCTACATCAGCCCAACACTGGCAGTACGGCTCCAACCTGCCACTGTCTTAGAACACTTTAGCTTAGATTAAGAACTTCCTTCTGGAGCTAGAGAGCTGGCTCCGTGGTTAAGAGCACTGACTGTTCTTCTAGAGGTCCTGAGTTCAATTCCCAGCAACCACATGGTGGCTTACAACCATTCCTAACTTCAGCTCTGGGGGATCAGATGCCCTCTTCTGCCCTCCTTGGGCACTGCACACATGAGGTACGGGGACATACGTGTAAATGAAATACCCATACATATAAAATTAAAATAAGTAAAAAGTAAAGCAAAACAAAGAAACCCCCCTCCTCAGCACAAACCTTAGGAGAGTAACTATAGTGTAGTGGAGAGGCAAGACTGAGCGAGGCCGGGCGTGGTGGCGCACGCCTTTAATCCCAGCACTTGGGAGGCAGAGGCGGGCACATTTCTGAGTTTGAGGCCAGCCTGGTCTACAAAGTGAGTTCCAGGACAGCCAGGGCTACACAGAAAAACCCTGTCTCAGACAAAAAAAAAAAAAAAAAAAAGACTGTGAGTGAGGCAGCCCCTGTGAAGACCTCACAGGGTCAGGCACTAAGCTTCCCTCACTGTTGGGCCAAGAGACTTAGTTCAGGTGGACATGGAGGTGTCTGTGTGTATGAAGGGCCTAAGAGGGAGACTGAGGCAGGGACCTGAGAGGACCAAAATGCACCCCCATATATACTACTTTGACATAGGATTATTGCTGTTTTGGTTTTTTCTAGGCAGGGCTTCCTTATGTAGCCCTGGCTGTTCTGGAACTAACTCTCCCTCTCTCTCTCTCTCTCTCTCTCTCTCTCTCTCTCTCTGTAAACCAGGCTGGCCTAGAACTCAGAGAACCCCCTGCCTCTGCTTCTTCAGTGCTGGGATTAAAAGCATGTGTCACCATGCCCAGCTGATATAGGATTGTTTTGAGTTAAAGGCAACAGAGAAATAGCAGACACCAGGAGCAAGTTGCTGCTGTCCCATGTGTGGGAAAGCAGGTCACACATCTCCCTCCATAAAGAAGACTTGAAGCAGGCCCTTTGGCTCCTGATTGTAATCCCAGCCAGCTGAAGCCTAGAAGCTAGGCTACATACTGTAAGACTTCATCTCGAAAAAGGAAGGGAGAAAAATAAAAAGTAAGAAATATAAATCAAAAAAGAGGAGGAGGAAGAGGAGGAGGAAGAAGAGGAGAAGGAAGAGGAAGAAGAGGAGGAAGAAGAGGAAGAAGAGGAGGAAGAAGAGGAAGAAGAGGAGAAGGAAGAGGAGAAGGAAGAGGAAGAAGAGGAGGAAGAGGAGGAAGAAGAGGAGAAGGAAGAGGAAGAAGAGGAGGAGGAAGAGGAGGAAGAGGAGGAGGAAGAGGAGGAAGAGGAGGAGGAAGAGGAGCACAACAACATGAATTTGTAAATTTGTGCCAGGAAGAGAAGAGCAAAGATGTGAGTCTTCAGTCTGAGCTAAAAGGCAAGTTCCAGTTCCAGGCCTACATTGTGTGTGTGTGTGTGTGGGGGGGAGTGTGTGGGGGGGCGCAGATAAGAAGACAGAGACTGACACAGACACAAACAGAGAGATCAGAGGAAGGGAAGAGAGGAAGGAAGGAGAGGGGGGAGGAGAGGAGAAGGGAGGAAGGGAGAGGAGTTTGAGAGATATCTTTTGTTAGTTTAATGTGTGGGCTCTAGATAGAGAGCCTGGGAGGGAAAGATCACATTCTTTCTCCTCCACTTAGATCAGTCTCCTGCCCAGTGTGAGGAGTTGGCCTGCGCAATAGAGTGCTTGCATTACCATACCAGAGACCCAGGGTCTGGTGTCAGCACACTCCCCACAAAAAGCCGTAGCATAGTATTTCAGCCATATTTGTTTTCCTGGTCAAGAGCGTGGCAGGGATTGGAGCTCAGGTGTTCACCCCCAGGGAGCCTTCCAAACATCTCTGCCCTGGGACCAAGTGGACCCCACCCTGCAGGAAGGCCTAGAGCTGAGTTTCCCAATTAGGTAGGACCCCTGATGACAGGGGTGGGGACAAGGTTGAGTAGAGATCAGAAGCAGGGCTTGGCCACCAGGGGAGGTCAGCACCCCTGGAGCAAAAGGTATCAGCGAACAAAAGACCTGTTTTACAGCCTGAGATGTCAGGTTTTCTAGACTCTGTGCTGGGTTAGCAGGCCTTCCTGGAGAACCACACCAGCTACCACTCCCAGTTAGTGCAGGAAAAGTGGCACAGGTGGAAGTCTGAGATTTTGCTATTAGTCCTTCTAGTATTGGACAGGCTCAATAGGTGAACCCAGGATCCTCGGGCCCCAACGCCTTATTCTCAAGTTTAATTTTACAATTTGGGGTGAGTGGGTGGAGACTTGGCTCCAGTGATTAAAAGCACTTGCTGCTTCTCCATAGGACCTGGGTTTGATTCCCAGGACCTACACGGCAGCTCATGATTGTCTAAGATTAAAATTCCGGGGAATCAAATGCCCTCTTCTGGCCTCCATGGGTACTGCACACATGTGGTGCACAGACATGCAGGCAAAACACTCAGACACATGAAATAAAAAGAAATAAATTGGCTGGGCATAGTGGTGTGACTCTTTAATCCCAATGCTTTCAGAGAAACGTAAGTAGTAATGTAAATAGGATCTCTGTGAGTTCAAGGCAGCCTGGTTTCAGTTCCAGGACAGCCAGAGTTACATAAGTGAGAGATCCTGTCTCAAAAAAATAACTAAGTAACAAACAAGTAAATAAATACAAACGTTTTTTTAAAAAAGTTTATATTAAAAAAAAATCACAATTTGGAGCCCAGCATGGTAGCATATACTTGTAGTCTCAGCTACTTCAGAAGTTAAGGCAAGAGGGTTGCTCAAGGCAGAGGTTTGAAGTCAGTCTGGACAACAGGGAGACTTTCATCTCAAATAAACAACATGAATTCTTGCTTCCACAGCACACACACTAACACTGCAAAAATACACAGAAAATTAACAGGGCCCCTGAGCAAGAATGACATGAACATCTCTGAAGAATTCCATATGAAGAACAAACAAACAAACAAACAAACAAGGATCAACTCTGCCCCGAAGACCAGCCAAGTGGGCTTCATCTGTCTACTTCCTGAAATCAATAGCATCAACTGGATCATAGGCACCGCCTTCCCATCCCTGGCAGTGACAGGGCCTGGCTTAGGGCAGATGTGACATGCCCCAGCAGTTCACTGAGATGTACAGGGAGACTCAGAGGCAGGAGGCTGAGCACCGTTCCTGCATGTCTGTGCACCACATGTGTGCAGTACCCATGGAGGCCAGAAGAGGGCAGAAAACCAGTCTTGTCTGTCATAGCAGCAGATGTGACGACAGGAACCCGGTGGCCCCCACTGCAGGTAAGAGTGACAGCCAGGCTGGAAAGGACACACTGGTGGATGGAGGAAGAGAGGTGGTAAGGAGGGACTGCTCCCATGGTGTCTATGGCTTTTAAGGTGAGGCCAGGGAAAGCACCTTCAAGTCACAGAGGCACCAGTGAGACTTAGGCAGCAATGCAGCCACTGTCATTAGAGACATCAAAAAAGGCAGGGGATTCCTGTGCGAGATAAAAGTATGAGAGCCAGGGCGTAGCTAGGAGGGGCTCAGGGCCTCCGGTTTTATGATTTCTTTCCCAAGTGCCTGTGCATAGTGTGAATTCTGAGTCCTTTGAACTGAGATCCCCTTAGTGCTCCTGGGTTTCTAGGTGGGAATAAGTTCCTCCCCCGCCCAGATGTGACCTTCCCATCTGGGGTGACCTTCCCATCTGGGGTGACCTTGTCATCTGGGGTGACCTTGTCATCTGGGGTGACCTTCCCATCTGGGGTGACCTTCCCATCTAGAGTGACCTTCCCATCTGGGGTGACCTTCCCATCTAGAGTGACCTTCCCATCTGGGGTGACCTTCCCATCTGGGGTGACCTTCCCATCTAGAGTGACCTTCCCATCTGGGGTGACCTTGTCATCTGGGGTGACCTTGTCATCTGGGGTGACCTTCCCATCTGGGGTAACCTTGTCATCTGGGGTGACCTTCCCATCTGGGGTGACCTTCCCATCGAGGTGACCTTGTCATCTGAGGTGACCTTCCCATCTGGGGTGACCTTCCCATCTGGGGTGACCTTCCCATCTAGAGTGACCTTCCCATCTAGAGTGACCTTCCCATCTGGGGTGACCTTCCCATCTGGGGTAATTTTCCCATCTGGTATTCATCCACCCAGCCCAGGAGCATCTGTGAACCAGGTAGGGGTCTGGGTGCTGTAGGCACACACTCAGTGACCTGCAGAGGTACCAGATGTGGACAAGAGGGACTGGAGAAACAGTGCACAGTGTAGTTGACATGACCAAGGGACAGGCAGGGAAGGCTTCCTAGAGGAGGTGACACTGGTACTGGTACCTGATTAGGGTAGAGGGACATGGTCCTGGGTAGGAGAATCACCGGAATGCACTGGATGGTTTTTGTCAAGTTGACACACAAACCTAGGCATATCCCTGATCTTAACTGAAAAAATACTTCCATCAGACTGGCCTGTAGACAGGTCTGGGGGGGGGGGCAGGTATTGCTTTGATTAATAATTGGTGAGGGAAGACCAGGTCTACTGAAGGCTTTGCCATCTTTGGGAAGGTGGTCCTGCTGTGTATAAGAAAGCAGGCTGAACATGCCAGTAAACAGCTTTCTTCCATGACTTCTGCCCTGTTCTGGCTCCATGTTCCTGCCTTGAGTCGCTGCCCCAACTTCTCTCACTGATGGAGTGTGACCTGAGATTATAAGATGAGATACGCCTTTTTCTCTCTCTGAGTTTCTTTTGACCGTGGTCTTTATCACTACAGTGGAAAGCAAATTATAAACAGCGAAGAAGACACAAAAGGCCAGGATGGCTGGGACCCTGCGAGGTGGCAGGATGGCTGGGGACCCTGCGAGGTGGCAGGGGCCAGGGCAGAAGTTCAGGCAGAGGTGAAATCCCATAGGGTGTGGTGAGAAGTTAGGACTTTCTTCTAACAGGATTGTGACTGGGGCTTAGAGGCTCCATTTTAAAGAGCACCATCACTTCACTTAGACCTGCAGGGCCCACATGGGATTAACAGCAAGAGAATTCCTGGCCTCTCGGCTTTCATTCTGTGTCTGTCTCCTTGGCCTTTAAAACTTTGGTCAGACCTCTGCTCAGCTCTGCCCGTGAGCTTGTTAATCACACAGAATGCCACCAAACACTAGTGACGCAAGGATGAATGACCCTTATGTTATCTAACGTGCCCTGCCCCCTTCAGTGCTGAAGTCTCCAAGATAAGAGTAAGGGAGTTTTCCTTGTCCTCTTCCAGACTCCGAGAGTAGCGCCCAGTCATGCCCTCAGTCTGGATTCCAGAAAAATCCTAGCAGACTTACCATCCATGATGAGAACACTGTTCCCCCCTCCCCGCCCCCGTGATGGAAAAGGAAGCTGTTCTCTGCTACGCAGGAGCAGTGGTCTCCTAGGAGCCCGACTGATCTCAGCAGCAGTGGGGTGATCTCTGGAACCACTCTCAGAGCAGGAGCCATGATAGTGACTAACTGCCAGTCTATCATACCTCTTCCTCTATATAAGCCTGCATCTCAGGGCAGCAACCTGCAGTGGGGCGGGGGTGGGGGGGTGGCGCTTGCTCTCCACTGCGTCCTGTAAGCCTGCATCCAGCCTTTCTAGCAGGTCTCTCCGACCAGTTTGCTCTCCCAGGCAGGTGAAGGAAGTCAGGATTCTGGCCTAGGACTCTGTTAGGAAGATTTAGCATGGGAAGGTCTCAAGCAAGAGCATGCTGAAGAAGGATGGAAGGACAGGGGAAATTCTGGGGAACATGGTAGAGAGGAGCCCTTGCTCTGGCTGAGGCCGCTCCATCTGAGAGGTGAAAAGTCCCATACAATTAACACATGCTGTGGAGTTGCTGGCATGATGGCACTGTCCCTTTCAGACGTGGACCTTTGATGTCAACAGCAGTGACTCTGTTCTAAGGCCTGGATGCTTATGACCTTGGGCAGGGCCTCACTCCTTTCCCAAGGATCTGGGGACTTCAAGGCTGTTAATTTTGCTTACAAGGAAGACAGCCTCTACCTCCTTGTATCTCTGTGACCTTATCGAGTATGATCCCATCAGGTGCCACTCAGGAGCCATCCTGTGATCTCATGTGGGTTTCTAAGCAACCCTTTGAAGATAATAGTCTCAAATCTCACCAAAGTCCTACCTGGGACTATAAAAGACTATGAAGTAAGTCTCTCTCAGAGAATCCCCACAGCTGTGTTCTCTGGTATGTCTGTCTTTATTTCTAAGCAATCTCCCCCCTTAACCCTCACGGTTAAAATCTATATTAAAAAGCTTTATAGTAAAGAGATCAATTCTACTTCATCCGGCCTACCTTGAAATCCATGTCTATGTCAAAGTCGCACATTCCAGTTTGGCCTGAGGTGAGGCCCTTAAAAGATCAGGGGAGCTCTTCAGGCTGCAATGGGCAGAGGGGAGCTGGGTCTCCTGCTTTTGCCCCTTGACGAGTTCCAGGTCCTGACTTAAGGACCTAGAAGACAATTCTGGCAGTTGTATGGAAGGTTTGTGGTAGAAAGGCAAGAGGGTATAGGATGTGGGTTGGAAGACAGCTTCAGGTTCTGCAAGGGTGGGGAGAAAGGCTCAGGAGACTCAAGACATGTTCTAGAACAAACCCATAGGCCTTCGCATTGCTCTCAATGAGAAGACAGAAAGGAGGGGGAAGGGAGGAAGCAAGGATGGGCTCATTAATGACAACTGTTCCTTGGAGCAGCTAGCTGGGGAGCCTACGAGGTGCAGTCAGGGTGGAGGAGGGGAGTGGGCGGAAGAGCACATCACCAGGCTGGGCCCACCCTCAGGCATGGGTCTGCAAAGGCACCATCACACGTCACACACAGACCCTTGCACCTTGTCCTGTGCTACCTCAGATAGGCCACCAGACACAGGGAGGTCCCTGTTAGGAGTCCTGCCTTAAGTTTTCTGTAAGCTACTTTGATATTTTCAACTCAGCTCAGTGGAGGAGGAGGTATGGCCTTGCTAAGACATAATTCGGAACACCTGGCACAAAGAAACGTGGGGAAGGTCTCAGGAACTAGTCTAGGTTGAGGCTGCTAAGGAGACACGACAGTTGAAAATGCTGTGTGTTTCTGGCTTAGGTCTGAGGTTGGGACCAGAAGCTAGAAACTTGGGAACTAGGAAAGCAGTTTAAATTAGATAATATGTTGCATCCATCCTAAATTTCCTGAAAGCGACAAGGCTGTTCTGGTTATGTGAGAGAGGGCCCTCGGGCTAAGGGACCACCGAGAATTTAAGAATTAAGGCCAGCCGGGTAGTGGTGGCACACACCTTTAATCCCAGCACTTGGGAAGCAGAAGCAGGTGGATTTCTGAGTTCGAGGCCAGCCTGGTCTACAGAGTGAGTTCCAGGACAGCAATGGCTACACAGAGAAATCCTGTCTTGAAACACCCCCTTCAAAAAATATATATATATATATATCAAGGCCAATCAGGAGGAGGCAGGAGGATAACTGTTTTAAGGATACCCTCTTCTACATAGTGAATTTGGGGCTAGCCTGCACTATATGAGATCCAGCCTCAAACAAATAACAAAGTTTAGAGTCAAATGTCATTATATTTGCAACTAATTTTTATACAGCTCACAAAAAGAGGCAAACAGAATCCCCAGCAATAAAACATACAAGCAAGGGCTAGAGAGATGGCTTAGCAGTTAAGAGCACTAGCTGTATTTCCAGAGGACCCAGGTTCAATTTCAAACACCCACATGGTAGCTCACACAGACATACATGCAGGCAGAACACTAACGTATATGAAATAAAAAATAAAGCAAAAAAAAAATATACAAACAAACCAGATATCACACACACACACATGTTGCAACATGCTAACTGCTGTGTTTAAATAAATGCATTTGTTTTGCTCTTATCATTCTTCCAAAAGTTGAAAACACTTTAAATTAAATAGTCAGGATATAGCATCCCAGTGACTCCTAGTACCCTGTCTCTGGAAGGCCAAGCCACGGCTCACTGCACACCAGGAATGCTTCCTTCCTTAACTGAGAATCCATGAAGCTGGTGCTATAGGACTGTGAATGCTTTGGGCTTGGGAACAATCACAAGCTGTGGCCAGATATCTATCAAACCACAGAGAAATATAAAAACACCAGGAACTCTCGTGAGTGCACAGCTGGGTCAGGCAGTGGCTGTTTGCAAGGGACCAGTCCCTTCTTCCCAGTCCAGTCTTCTATACTCAGAGAAAGCATTGACAGGAACTGGCCAGAGTGCAGAGTGGCCAGTGCACTGTGGCTTCATGGAATTACTTCCTGGGTCAGAGGCCCAGCCTGAGTATGGGGACTCTTACAAGCTAACAGGCCATTCTAACATGTCCCAAACCTTGAGGACACTGGTTCAGATAGTGAATTTGTATGAGAATCGGTTGCCTGGAGAGAGAGAGAGAGAGAGAGAGAGAGAGAGAGAGAGAGAGAGAGAACTAATTAATCAAATGCTTACCCATGGCTCCTTCCTGATCCCACTGTGCAGCCAGGCCTGAGAACACTGGCTTAGCCTGCGGTGTTTCGGAAAGCTAACCTCTTTCAGTGCACACGCCTGCGTGGTGTTTTCCCACATGTGTCAGAGATTCCCTGAACTCACTGGTAGGGGAGGGCAGTAGGGAGAGCAGGTTCCCAGGAGAAAGTTCTGGCTAATAAAACCAGAACCCTGCCAGGCTCAGGAAACACGGAACCTATGCGCCTGCCCACTCCCTACAGCTTCCTGGTGCCCTGCAATGGTGAGGCTACCCCATAAAAATGTCCCTGCACCTGAGCACCAGGGTGGGGCTGTCCCCGGAGGGAGGTACCTCAGGCTAGCTCAGCCCAGACTTCCCAGGGGCTGATTAGGGCAGGAGGTGAGGGGCTGGATGGTGGGGTGAGGGAGTCGGAGCTTGGAGGTGGGGGAGCCCAGGCAGAGGAGGTGAATGGAGAGGGCCTCCTCAGCACCTACTGTCTGCTCAGCCTTCAGGCTCAGCGTTCAACCACTTCCCGAGGATGTTCTTCCAGAAGCTCTGAGCCTTAGGTTAAAGCAAGGGGTTTTCCTTTTGGAGGGAGCACACACAAGCGGGATGGATTAAGGGCGGATCCTCCTGAGCTACAAACTCTCCAGTCATTGCCACACTATGCACACAGGGTGCCACCCTGAACCTCCAAGCTCTGCAGAGTTGCAGTACTGTCTTGTCTCTTAGGAAGGAAGTATTCTTAGAACTTAAAAGTGCAGTTTGTCATAATCGGCCTCAAGAATGCTTCCTTCTGGGTGGACGGATGAAGGGATGGTGGTCTTGGATGGAGGGTTCTGAAGCGTTCTCAGGCTGGGGACAGGATAGAAAGACCTGCTCTGACAAGATGGGTTTTGCAAAATCTCTGAATGTGAGTGGAAGCCATTTGGAATCTAAGATAAAGTCCTGGTCCTTACCAAACCCCATTTGTTTTGGACTGTGTGTGTTAGGGAGGGAAGGCTGTGTAAACACAAGCTTGCAAGGGCTTCAGGGTGACCTGGAGGAGTTGGCCCTCCTCTTCCACCCTGTGGGTCCCAGTGGTAAATCTCTGGTAGGTTTGGTGGCAAGCACTCCTAGCCACTGAGGTATCCCAATAGCCCAAGAGGGAGGGATTTATTTTTCTTTTGTATGTAAAAGTGTTTGCTCTTATGTATGCATGTGCACCAAATATGTGCCTGATACTTGCAGGGGTCAGAAGGTGGTATGGGTCTTACAGACAGTTTTGATAGTTTGTTTCCTAGCATCCATGTTGGGCAGCTCATAACTGTAACTGCAGTTCCAGGGGATTGAATGCCCTCTTCTGGCCTCTGTGAGGATGTGCACAAACCCACACCTATATGCACATAAACAGAACACAAATAAGAATTTTTTTAAAAGAAGGATCTAATGTAATCTTGATGGGCTCCTCAGAGAGGAATTTGTGGGTGTATCAGGAGCTTTGGTATTTGTGTCCTTTAAATGAACAGTTTGCACTCGTGGGGAGCTGGCGTGGTGGTGCACGCCTTTAATCCCAGCACTCAGAAGGCAGAGGCAGGAGGATTTCTGAGTTTGAGGCCAGCCTGGTCTACAAAGTGAGTTCCAGGACAGCAAGGGCTACACAGAGAAACCCTGTCTCGAAAAACCAAAAACAAAAAACAACTCTTCCCTAAAAAAGCATCGGCACAAATTTCAGAACCTGCGGTCATTCAGACTCGGAGGCAGCATCTCTCTCTCTCTCTCTCTCTCTCTCTCTCTCTCTCTCTCTCTCTCTCTCTCTCTCTCTCTCTCCTTGAGTCTTACATCGCACTCCACCAACCATGAGCAGAAAACAAAATGCTGGAGGTGTAGCTCAGGGGGAGGGGCTGTGCTTAGCATATGCTAGGCCCTAGGTTCAAGATGGTTCCCAGCACCAAGCCACAACAGCCAACAGAGCAATGACAAAGTAGCCATGTTGAACATACCTGGACTTGTTTCTTGTTTCCTTGCCCTTGCTCCTAAACTGTGAGCTATGCTAGGTATTTGCATAGCATCTGCATTGCTTTAGGTATTACAAGGAACCAGGAGATGATAACGGGGACATGAGAGGTTGTGACTGGGCTACATGCAAATACCATGTCATTTATACCCGATGCTTGAGCACCCACGGGTTTAGGTGTCCTTACTGGTCCTGGAACCATCCTCTGCGGATACCAAGGGCTGGTTTTAATTCAAATCTGCTGCCATGGTTTGAAAACAGTCAGAAGGGCTGGGTGTGGTACTGCACTCAGGAGGCAGAGCAGGCTGACCTCTGGTCCACATAGCCAGGCTAGTCAAGGCTAAATAAACAGAGAGACCCTGTCTCAAAAAGGGGGTGGGGTGAGAATGCATTTATCAAACGGACATGCTTGTATTCTAATAAAACTTTATTTATAAAAAAATCTTGATAGGCTCAAATTTCTCCAGCCGTGTCTCTCTGCTTTCAATTAAGTCTTTAGTCCATCTGAGATGAGGGGCAGAGGTCTACTCTTCCTTTTTCTGTATTTGCTATCCAATTTTCTCAGCGTCATAAAACAGAGTCACTTCTCTTTCCACCTTTGCCAAAGGCGAGGTTGGCTGCCAATATGCGGACTTATTTCTGGGCTCTCTGTTCTGCTCTATTGCTCTGGCTGCCCATTCTCACGACAGGGCCACGCCTCTTTGGTTACTGTAGCTTTGCAGAGTATTTGGCTACTGTCAGGAGACAGACTGAGGCACAAGTATGATTATTGCATGGCATTTGTTATTTCTCAAGATTATAGCAAAGTATATGTGTCAACACTACAGAATAACAAGCAGTAATGAGTTGTTCTTGGTGGAACAAGCAAGGGAGAAAGCTGGGAGGAGGAGACTGTAGGATATCAAGGTTTGGGGATGGGGAGTAAACAGTACTTGTATATTATACAGTTTTGGTATAGTCGGTAAAATATAATTAGTACAGTCTTCTTGGCTTCTTATATTAAAAACAAAAAATGCAAAACTATTAAAAATCAACTTTGAAAAAATTTATTTTTTATGTTTTGCCTATATGTTTACATGTGTACCACATGTGTGCAGTGGCCACAGAGGTCAGAAGAGGACACTGGATTGTCCGGGACTGAGGTTAGAGATAGTTGTGAGCTGTCATGTGGGTGCTGGAAACCAAATCTGGGTCCTCTGGAAGAGCAGCCAGTGCTCTAACCACTGAGCCATCTCTCTAGCCTGAAAGATGTATATTAAGCTGGATTGATGGCTCATGTCTATAATACCAGGATTGGGAGATTGAGGCAGAAGGGCGACTGTTATTTCAAGGCCAGCCTGGGCTACATAGTGAGTGCTAGGCCAGCCTGGGCTTCACACTGAGTTCAAAAACAGGTAGAGGCAGAGTGAGACCCTGTCTCCAAGCAATAATAGCAACAAGATATCTAGTCTCCTAGATGCTTAGAGAAACCCCAAGGACACAGGTGCTGCCTGCTGTGAAGGAGAGGAGCTCAAAGGGGCTCTGCCACTGTCATCACTGCCTCCCACAGTACAATGGAACCTTCTGGAGAGTAGGACTGAGCAGTGATGGCTCCCAGGCCTCCAGGAGGCCCAGCGCAGATCCTTCTCTAGGGTGGAGCAAAGGGGACACAGAGAAAGAAATGCCAGACCGCCTGTGACAGTCAGTGGGCAGAACAGATGGCCCAGAAGAAAGACAAACATCACAAAGGCCCAGAACGGAGACAGAACACGGCCTTCCCATAATGAAAGTAGATGGGAGGGAGAGAGATCGGTCATCGGTGGGGAGTGCTTGCCGTTCAAGCATGAGGTCTGGGTTCAGCTCTTCGATGCTAACACCCATGGAACAGACTGGACACAATCCCAGCCACACCGGTGACCCCAGGTTCAGGGAGCGACCCTGCCTCAAAGGGATAACAGGGAGATAGAGGCAGCACTGCACGTCCTCTTCTGGCCTCTACTATACACATGCATGTTGACACAATAAAATTAAACAAACTAGGAGAGATTTGACGTCACCAGTTTTGGGGTGTGAGACATGCTACAGTGAGAAGCAGGTGGGACCCCAGGTTACACTTCATCTTCTGGGGGGAGGGACACTTGCTGTGGCTGTGGTAGGGGTTCTGGAGAGAGAACAGTGGGGAACTAGGAGGCTGGGGAGACAGCAGCTGTGACAGAGAGAATTATAGGGAGCACAGGAAGGGAGGCTGCAGCGTATGAGGGTACCACGGGTGACTCTTTGACCTGGGCATCTTTAGATGGATGGTAACATTAGACTCTTACACTGGCAGCCACACAGCAGGAGCAGGTGACCTGCTGCCTTCTGGTTTGATGGGTTCCCTATTAATCTGCCCACATAGGTGGATGACCAGGTACCCAGATTCTCATAGTTAGGCTTTGCCTCACTGCCTGACACGGGTGGCCACAGCCCCTAGCCAGCATGTCCTTGCTTTGATGCCCATGGGCCAATTCCTCCACAGCTCTCATTACCATAGGGACTGGGGGCCACACAAAAGGGAGGCCAGTAGGCAGCCCTTGGAGCAGACTGGGGAGTGGTATTTGGGGTGGTGGTGGTGGAGGCTTGTCCTGGAGACACCATCCCTGGATATCTTCTGGCATTCTCTCACCAGACCAACATTTCCTGAACTGAGAAATATGGTCAAACAGCACATGGAGCAACACACAGTGACACTTTCCCCAACAGGTGTGTCAGGCTCTGGGGACAAGGGCATCATGCTCCACAGTCAGAATCTAGTGCTATAGGAATGGTTAAATAAACATCCAGAGTGGACTTGCCCAGGCCGTGTGGTGCCCAGCATCGGCCTCCATGGGACCTGGAAGAGGAACAGATGCAGAAGCCTATGTATCCTACAGTCAACAGGAAAGCATTTTATAATCTCAAGGTGACTCCCAACAAGCCACGGTGCTGCAAGTGACATCCACACCCTGAAGGGTTCAATTCCCTCCAATGAGGGCGCTCAGCTGCAGTCCTGACATCCAGCTGTGTGCCATTCTCTACTTTTTCAATCCCGGGCTCAGATCTGTACTCCCTGGGGACACAAGAACCAGAATCTGGCTGGCTTCTTGGTCCCACACTGACCTCTAGGGGACAGCTGGAGCACAGCAAGGTGCTGGGTGCCTGGTCCATTGCATTAGGATCTGCCTCTAGCTGGCTTCCTCGGAATTCTGACTTTGATGAGCTATGGGTTTGCTCCATCTCTTCCAGGAGCTGGGATTCCGGTGAGTTCTAAGGATTCACTCTGCCTGGCTGGTTCAGGGACACTCAGGAGCCCACAGGCAGGAATTGGCCCATGTCCACCAAGCTATCTGACTAAGCCGAACAAACCAAGTCACCTGCCATGCCTAGGAATACACAGCCTCAGTGGGTGCTCTGGCCAGAGCTGTGTGGAGGATGGGAAGAGGTTTCTTTCCCGGAAGAGGCATAACACTTAGAGGCACAAACACAGTCACATTCTACAGTCCTACAGGGAAGACGGGAAGAGCCAGGTTGTTGAGATTTCTGGCTCCGTCTTTCTGCCTCTCTGGGACCTCTGGATTTTGGGAAAACAATACAACAAGACCATTGCTTATAAAGAATTCCCTCTTGAGGGTCAGGTCCTCTGAGCCTACGTCCCCCCTTTGCTAAATGCACCATCTTTTCTGGCTGTGGCTGAGACAGTACGGATGCCACAGAAGCTGCTCCTGGGTACCCCTGGGGTTCTTGGCCTCAGTGCAGCTCTGCTCTCCAACTTCTCAGCGCAAGCTTCGTTTTGACATGTCTTTGAAACATTGGACCTCCAGGGTGAAGGGGATGCAGAGACTCGGATGATTGTGAATCCCTGATTTGTCCTTGCATTAAATCAGACCTAGACTGGCTGAGCAAGTCCTGCTTTATGGCCAAGAAAACTGAGGTTCTGAGATGTTGAGGGGAACTTGCTGAAGTTGTAATGGGTAGTCAGTGGCCTTAGTGAGGTACGGATCCCATTTTTACATGATGGTACAACCTACTCATTCTGCACCCTCCACAAAGGCTGGGCCCAAAAAGAGCCACTTAGTGTCAGCCCCACATTGGGGGTTTTCTGTCCCAGGTCTGGTTCCATTGGTCCCGAATGCATTCATGGACCGGACACAGTAAGACAGTTCTAGAGCCCTCAGTGCTGGCCCTACACACACTTGGAGCCTGGTTATCCAGGTCTACCCCTCACGGTTCTCAAGCTGAGCACAGTCTGGAACCAGACTTGTACCCTGGCCCCACAGCGGCTGGACGTTTAGTCTCTGTCATCTTCAAATTGTTAGACAAAATTTACAGGTTCCCTTTGTGAGGAGCAGGCATCTGCACTAAGCAGACTGGACAGAAAGAGCCTTGCTCATGACAGTGTCTCGTGCCACTAAGGCGGAAACTAAACTGCTATGTGGAAATCAGGATGGTCTTAGCTGGTACAGTAAGGGAGTCTCCTGCTACCTTAACCCTTTCAAAATAGCAGTTTGATGCTGGCCAATCAGCTTTTTGTCCCTGTTATTCAGTTTCTTTATTCCTGTGATAGCGACACTATGTTTTAAGTTTAAATTACTGTGCTTAAGAGAAATATAAAGCAGAAATGCTTCACCAGGGGGTAGTGCATGCCTTTAATCAGGAGGCAGAGGCAGGGGGATCTCTGTCAGTTTGAGGCCATACTGGTCTACAGAGGGAGTTCCAGAACAGTCAGGGCTACACAGAGAAACCCTGTCTCTAAAAAACAAAACAAAACAAAACAAAACAAAACAAAACAAAACAAAACAAAACAAAACAAAAGCCTGTAACTTGTAAGGTCGACTTGCTCAAGGACAGATAACTTCCTGAAATGCTGTAGTTTATGTACGATAACAAACCGCACATTTTCACTTCTATAAACAAGCTTGGTTGCCCCAACTGCACAGGATATGCACTTGATCATGAGTAGGCGGAGGAGTTACATAGGCAGGAAGTACATCAGGATATATGCCTACCCCTGGTTGGACAAAGACAGGAAGTTTGTAGCCTCGTGAGTTTTGCCTTTATAAGCTCCTGACTAATGTAATTCGGGGCCATTCTCTGAGCTTGAGTCTCAGAAATGGTCTTGGCCAGTATATTTTTTAAATTAATTTATTTATAATATATACAGATTCTGCCTGCATGTATGCCTGCAAGCCAGAAGACTTCATTATAGATAGTTATGAGCCACCATGTGGTTGCTGGGAATTGAAATCAGGACGTCTGGAGAAATATCCAGTGCTCTTAACCTCTGAGCCATCTCTCCAGCTTCCTGGTCAGTATTTAATAAACCCTGTTGTATTATAATTAAGCCATCGTCAGATGGTGAATCTCTGAATGACCGACCAGATCTGTTACTGTTCCCACCTTACAAAACCCACTGTCCTGTTCCTGCCCTAGATCTTGTGTTAGTCCTGTTGTCAATGAAGGACTTGAGGAAGCAAGGGAGGGAGGGAGGAAAGGAGGGAGGACGAACTTATCTTGGCTCATGGTTTCAGAGTCTCACTGGGATTCATTGCTTGGAGACTGAGGTAAGACAGAGTAACACGGCAGTAGGAATGTGTGGTAGAAGCGTCATACCTCATGGTGGGAAAGGGCAGGGTGGTGATGGTGGTGGTAATGGTGGTAATGGTGGTGGTGGTGGTGGTGGTGGTGGTGGTGGTAGTGAACCTGATCTACCGACTTTTCCCTTTCTTGTCCTTTCATTCCCTCTGACAGGATGGTGGGGCCTGTATATCCAGGGCACATCTCCTTTTAGTTAACCCTCTCTGAAAACACCCTCCCCCACCCACCCTGAATGGCCTTTCCCAATCTTCTAGGTCAGTGTTTCTCACCTGTGGGTTCTGACCCCTTTGGGGTCACATATCAGATCCTGTATATCAGACATTTACATGACAATTCATAACAGTAACACAACTACAGCTATAAAGTAGCAATAAAATAACCTCATGGTTAGGGGGAGGGGGTCACCACAGCATGAGGAAAGGGTCCTGGCACTAGGAAGGCTGAGAACCATTGTCGCAAAAGTATGTCGCAATCTGATCAGGCTCAATTATGAGAACCTAGGTAAATAATCTAACACCAGGGTATACTCAGCCCGCATAACTGCAATCGTCAACTGAATTGATACACTTTTGTCTCTTAATAGTGCCTTAGCTTTCACACAGTCTGTTTGGCCACCCTCAGCATTACCGGACACCTTATATAGCTTCCTCCCCGCAGAAGCCCGCCACACAGAATACTACGGCTCTAGGCTTCTTCCATTTCTCAGGGAGGTGGCCTCGTGATGAGGGACTACCCAGAGCCAGAGGGGTTTTGGAGCTGACTTGGGTGAGAAACCAAAACAGTCCTCATCCAGCCGGAAGGTTCCCTGGAGACTGTGGATAGTGTCACTTAAACTGTCCCTGTGGTACAAAGCTGTGCTTGCAAAAATCGTCCAATGCATTATAAACAGATCATTTGGCGATAACAGCAGAATAAATTAAAACACACACACACACACACACACACACACACACACACACACACACTGTGCATTTATGTGGAAGCCAGTGTATATAGAAGCCAGGAAACTAGAGAGGGACAAGAGAGGCCTTAAGGGAAATGGGCAGAGGCAATAACGGAACACGTGTAACTAGGAACCTTTATGTGAGTATGAGGAGCAGAGGGAGTGGGAAGACTAGAGGTCAACTAAAGCCAAGGATATATGCAAATACAAAATGAAGCTGGTCTCTATGATGGCTGCTCTTGGCTGTCAGCCCGACACACCTGGGAAGAAGGGACAGCCTCAGCTGAAGATTTGCCTCCATCAGATTGAGGTGTGGGCACGACTGTGAGACAGCTTATTACTTATTGATGGTGGAGGGTCCAGCCCAGGGCAGCTGTCCCCAAGCTAGCTCCACAGAAGCAGAGAGCACAGCAGCAAGCAGGGTACCGCCATGGCCTTGGCTTCACTTCCTGCCTCCAGGTCCCTGCCTTGAACGACTGCTGGCACTGCGTTGTGGTCTCCCTAACTTGGTTCTGGTCATGGCACTTACCACATCGGCAGGACGCAAAGAGGCACAGAGCTCTGGAGGCCTTGGTATTTCCCTAAAGGAGTGGCTTTTTTGCCTAACCACTGCCTGCTACCCACACCTGAGTTTGTGTCACTAAGATGACTTAGGGGGTTACCTCTAGGTGCCCCATGATGGTGCTGGTCACAGAAATATCACACTTGGGACTCTCAGACCCTCCAACTCCCCACCTCTAGACAGAAGGAGGGGCTAGAGACTGGGTTATGAAAACTAACTTTAAAATAAAAAAAAATTAATTACATATTTAGTGTGTGTGTGTATGTGTGTGTGTGTACACACTAGACTTCCTAAGGGCTTCACTATACTGATTCCAAAGTGATATTTTTTCTTTTCTTGATTATTTTGAGACAGTCTTGCTATGTGGCCCAGGCTGGCCTCAAACCTGTGGCAATCCTCCTGCCTCAGCCTCCTGAGGATTAGGATTAGAGGCAGGTGCTACCTTACTCAGCAATCCTGTAGTTGTCTTTTGACTTTGATGCCAGAAGACCATTAGTGGAAAGCCCAGTCCTTCCAGACCTTCCAAAGCTGAGCCCAGGTGCAAATGCAGAGGGTGGCAGAGGGCAGCAGGTGCTGAGGCAGGGGCCCTTACCTGCTCCACATAGTCTGGGATGTCTGGAGAACATGGCAGGGTCCCTGCGCTCTCCACCGACAGCACGTCCTTCAGCAGCTCCTCACACCCTGTGGACAGACAGATAAACGGACAGTGAGTGGTCTGAGCCTCAGTCCACAAGGCTGTTCTTCTGACTAATGGGCCTTGGAGGGAAAAGCTGGAAGAACAGGTGGCAGGGGAGGAGACGGCCAGCTGCATGAGCCTGGTCCAGGGCCCCACTCAAGATGTCAGAAAGGCACCTGATGAGAAGAACTTCTTCCATGAGGTGAACCGCAGCGGGGACAGAGAGAGGAGACACTCACATATACAGAAGCATGCTGGGCGCAGGGAAGCCCCGGGCTAAAAGGTACTTCCCTCCGTGCACAGGGGCCGCCCACAAGGTTCCCTAGCAACCCCCAAGCCTTAGATAGGACCACTCTTAGGAGGTCAGGAGGCTCCTACCCCCTGCTCAGCACAGGCATGGGGCAGGTGTGGTTCAAGCTGGCCCAGAGAAACAAATGCCTTCAGAAAATCTTAGGGGCACCTGGGCTTCCTCAGCTTCATTTCCTCAGGGGCTTGGGGGAACTTGACAGAAAAACTGAATATTCTGTGAGTTCTCAAAACTGCCTTTGGAATTTTGGAAGAAAAAAAAAAGAGAGAGAGAGGATTGAGGAAAGAAAGGGAGGAGTTAGGAAGGGCTCAGAGAAGAGAGGGCAGATAATAAATAAGGAAGCCCTAAGAGGAGAGAGACATGGCAGCCAGCTTCCTCCAGGAACAGAGCCCATTTCTGGGACCCACCCTGGGCTCTGATACCCCTGTGTGCTGACCTCCTATCTGGACAGGGCTCCCAAAAGGACCTCACCTTTCATGGCGAATACTCCGCGGCAAAAATCCTTGAAGTTGATTCTCCCCAGGTCATTGGGATCCAAACACTTCACAAGTTTTTCCACCTTTGGGAAGGAAAGAGGACATGCTTGAAGCACCCTGGACACCCCAAGGGCCCAGGGCACCAGGCAGAAGGTGGAATGGAGGTGGGTGGGTCTCGCCAACTAGGTCAAAAGGACACCAGTGTTCCCAAAGTGGTCTTTCCCTCTAGGATCATGTCATTCTCTGATTAAGACTCAAATGAGGCCGGGCGATGGTGGCACACGCCTTTAATCCCAGCACTTGGGAGGCAGAGACAGGCAGATTTCTGAGTTCGAGGCCAGCCTGGTCTACAGAGTGAGTTCCAGGACAGCCAGGGCTACACAGAGAAACCCTGTCTCGAAAAACAAAACAAAACAAACAAACAAACAAAAAGACTCAAGTGGGAAAATGTAAAGAGGCCTCAAGGGTGCAGAGCATGCTCCTACAGCCTCTCCAAAGAGAGCACACTGAAAGCCAACACTGCTGTCAGGTTCACTGTTTGTCTACCCTGTAGACAGGGTCTGGCAATGTAGCTCAGACTCGCTTAAAACTGAATTCTCCTGCCTCAGCCTTTTGAATGCTGAGATCACAGGCATACACCGCCATGCCTGGCTAACAACTTTTGTTTGGTTGTTTGGGTTTTGGGTTTTTTTGTGGAAACAGCATTTTATCTGTCCCAGGTTGGCTTCAAAGTTGCTAGGTAGCCAAGGATAACCTTGAACTTCAGAGCCTTCTGCCACCACCTCCAGAATGCTGGGATTGCAAGCATGTATCACTGCGCCTGTCTTTATGCAATGCTGAGGACTGAACCCACAGCCTTGTGTATGCAAATTAGTAAGGAGCTAGGTACTTCAGCTTCTTGACATTTCTTCCAAGTTAGCTTGTACCTTAGTAGCGGCCCTTCCTAACACTCATTCATTCATTCACTCACTCACTCATTCAACAGCTGTCCACTGTGCACCTCCTACGTGCCTGGTGTTGATGGTGGTAACTGGTTAGTTACACACGGTCACATGAACACGCACATGCATAGTCACACATATACACACATGCATACTCATGCACCTCCTTAGGCAACTTCCCCACAAGTCATCACCATCTGCGGAAAACGTCGTCCATGGTAGGGCGAGACTTTTTTTTTTTTTTTTTTTTTTTTTCTGATACAGCTGTGTGTATCTTCCTCAGGGGAAGGTTCAGAAAGCAAGGGCAAGCTCTTTCTGGAATCCCCTCTGGCTGGGCTGCAGACTCACATGCAGGGTAGGGATCTGTCACTGCTGTGCCTGTTGGCATCATTACAGCCGGGTCTGCCCTCCCTCCCGCTCTGCTTGTCACGTGTGCCAGAGCACAGGCTGCTGGGAAGACTCATCTGCTCTCACACTGTCTTCCCTGCACATCCACAGGATGCTTGTCCAGCATGGCAGCTGCAGCGGGCACCTAGTCCCCGTCACTGCAGCAGCCAGCATCAACGGGCTGGCTTGGTGGGCTTCAGGGAGCACAATTCCCACCATGGCCACTCTCCACTCCTGTGCATGGTGGCTCTGGCTTTGTACCTCTTTCCAGCTTTCCTACTCTGCTGGATCCGAGGGATAACCCAGGAGCTATGCAACGTCCTAAGATGTTTCTGAACCTGGTACCTACCTAGTAGAGCATCCCTCGGCTCCAGATATCAACTCTCAGGGGAATGCTATAGCTGAGGTTCAGAGAGACCCGTAGTGCTGTGCACTATCCAAAGCTGAGAAAGCCCCAGTCCTTCCCCTCAGCTGCCATGGAGTGGTAGATGTCAGGTAACAGGGAAGAGTTTTTTTGCCAGTTCAGGCCTGGACAGAGCATCCCCAACATTGCAGCTGCCTGCCCTGCTCCCATCCCCACTACCAAGGAAGCTGCTGACACTGCCAGGCAATGACAGGGCTTCTGAGAATAGTACTGCCCAGGTACCACCTGCAGACTGTCGGAGAGCTCACCTATGGCTCCACTGGCCATCCTCTCCTCCTGCCCCCTCCCTTGCTATAACCGAGAGCCTATGAATGTAAGGAGGGCCTGGGACATACTGACCCCAACCCCCAGCCTCTAGGATCTTACCCCTACAGCCCTGTCCAAAGCCAAGGCCTATGCCTTAATTGAGGCCAAGTCCAAGGCATCTACTCCAGAGTGTCAATGGCCTGAAGAGAAGCTCCGACCTCACACACTCTGAGGGACAGCAGGGTTCTGTAATCTACCAGACTGGGAGTCTTTAATCCCTAATGCCTAGGACCTGGGGACATCACTGGGGCAGGCTGTCCATCCTCTGCTTCCAGAGAAAGCTAGTTCAGAGGTAGGGGTTGGGGTGTCTGATGACAGACAGACAGACAGAGATGTGAGGCTGTAAGGACCTTCATACAGTCCACAGAGATGTGACCCAGCCTGCAGTTAAGAGCTCACAACTACAGTGACTCACTTCTCTTCAGCTACCTCCACTGAGCTCAGGAGGGTGGTGGTCCCAGGGTAGTGGCTAGGTATACTACTAAGACAGCTTTGTGGAAATTGTAATTAGTAAATTCTTTTTTCTTTTTTTTTAAAGATTTATTTATTTATTACATGTAAGTACACTGTAGCTGTCTTCAGACACTCCAGAAGAGGGCGCCAGATCTCGTTACGGATGGTTGTGAGCCACCATGTGGTTGCTGGGATTAGAACTCTGG
The DNA here is from genome assembly GCF_978045245.1 of Mus caroli. Taxonomy (NCBI): domain Eukaryota; kingdom Metazoa; phylum Chordata; class Mammalia; order Rodentia; family Muridae; genus Mus; species Mus caroli. The sequence continues at coordinate 43,043,915 of NW_028227268.1, forward strand.
ACCTTCGGAAGAGCACTCGGGGCTCTTACCCACTGAGCCATCTCACCAGCCCCAATTAGTAAATTCTTATATCACATACAATTAGCATCCATAAAGACCACAACAGTGGTTACAATGGTCTATCTATCTATCTTATCTATCTACTCATTTGTTTAGGTTTGGTTTGAGTTTTTTGTTCTGTTCTGTTCTGTTTTGTTTTGTTTTTTTGAGGCAGGGTTTCTCCAAATAGCTTTGGCTGTCCTGGAACTAGCTCTGTAGACCAGGCTGTCCTCAAACTCAGAGATCCGCCTGCCTCTGCCTCCCGAGTACTGGGATTAAAGGCATGTGTCACCATCACCCGACACAGTGTTTTTTTGTTTGTTTGTTTGTTTTTTTTTTTTTAAATAAGGCTTTAGCAGTATTTCGTAAAAATGGGTGAAAAAAAATCCCTGCAAGGCTCATCAGGGCTCATTTTGAGCTATTTAAGCAGTAGCTGCTGTAACAGTCCCATGTTACATTTGAGGACACTGAGGCTCAGGGAAATTGAGCCATTTAGGCAGTCACCAGCAGTGGCAGCTACTGAACAGGATCTTCCTGATCCTATAGTACCAGCAACTGCTTTCTACTGCTTCCCTGCCCTCTGCAAGTGTGTGGCCTCTACTGGGCCACCTGTGTGCATGGAATACCGACTCAAAGCCCCTACATCCCACGTGTGAAGACAGCTCTGGCTGAGGTGACACTCTGTGAGTATGTGCAAGCCCTGCCCTCTCTCCCCAACATGGTCAAAGAAATATAAAGTTTCTGGAGGATTGTATTTGAAGTCAGGCTACAAGAGAGATCCTGTCTCAGAGAACGCTGTGTCTGCTGAGTTCCAGGAAGGGGCAGGGGCTCGCTCTCACACCAAGGAGTACAGCAGGTAACACTGAGAGCCAGCAGTCCCAGCAGTCCCGGGCTCCTCCGGCTCCCATGAGAGGAAAGAGCAAGCCTCAGGGCTGGCAGGGGTGATGGAACAGCTGAGGCACGCACAGCTGGACCAGCAGCATGCTGCCAGAGGAACTGGTGGTTCTGCTGGCAGAGGAACGCTGACCTTTCACATTGGGAACCATTCAATTACCAGGCTTCCCCTTCTATTTCTGTTGCTCTTCTCTTCAGGCTGGTTTCTTCCATCTATCCCCCAGAGTCGCATGTCTCTGAAGGAAAGATGCTGTGATGCTGTGAGCCAGCTGTGGTCAGCTTACCGGTAAGATCTCTCCCAAGCTCAGCTGCCTCCCAGACCTTCTCCACGCAGGCCTGGCAAGCCAGTGAAGGTCAAGCAGCCCTTTGTCCCTAAGGTCTCAGGCTTTCAGCACTTAGAGGTAGTGAAAAAACATTAGCCCTTCCTACCAAGAATCAAGTAAGTGCAGAGCAACTGCCTTTATGCCAGGCACTTTTTGATCACACCATAGACAGGCTTACTCCAGCTTCACAGGCTTCTGGGTCCTGAATAATATTCTTATTCCCATTTTACAGATGAGGACAATACACTAGGCTCAGATGTTTGGGGTTAAGGTCCTAAAACCATGAGGAGGCAGCTGAGCCCAGACAACCCCCAGTAACTATTGCTATTGAAATAATTTTGATCACTTATAATAAGTTCCAGGCCTTGCTCTGGACCAGAGAAAAAAAACAAAGTTAAGAAATTTTGACCAGAAAATCTAGTACCAGTACAGGCAACCCTTGCTGAAGAACTGGAATAGTAAAGGAAAGAATAGTTAAAAGACATTGAACTGCTAAAGAAAGATTGGCTGCTAGCATCATCCAGACTGTAGACTTCGAGCCTGCTACTCAGATGCCAATATTAAAGCTCTGGGAAGAAGGGTGTGGTGGCATGTGCTGTAACCCCCAACAGGATGGTCACTAGATCCAGCCAGCCTAGTCCACACAGGGAGACCTCAAAGCAACCCCCTCCCCAAACACAAATAAAACCAACCCGAGAAGACACCTGGCTCTGGGTAAGCTACACAAGCACCCCACATCCTGTCTCTCCCACAGACCACAGTCGGAGCACCAAGTGGGGAACCTAAAGAGCCAAGGTTGCACAGGGTGAACAAAGGGAAAACAAAACCTTGAATTTGGGGGATTATCTTTACTCTTCTATTTCCTGTGCAGCAGATGGGGAGAGAGGGGGCTCTAAATCTAAAAGAAACCTTTCTGATGCAAAGCTGGAGAGGGGTCCCACCTGAGTCAAAAAACAAAAAACAAGGAAAATGCCCTAGGTATTTCTTTCTCTCCCTTTTCCTCTGTGTGTATGTGTGTGTGTGTCTGTCTGACTGTTTGTCTGTCTCTCCAACAAGGCAAGCTTAGGTCCCAAAGCTGAGTGGTGGCAGCAGCCACACAGTCACGTGTATGTGGCAGTGGTGGCAGAGAAGAGAGGAGGGTTTGAGGGGGTGAGAGAGAAATTAGGAAAAGAGCCCCTGGGGAATGGGCAGGGCAGGACCCTGAGAAGGCGGAGCTCGGGAGTGGATGGAGACCCTTGTGTGAGGCTGACTGAAGTCCTGAGCTGCAGACAGGAACAAACAAGTCAGTTCAGAGCTGAGCAGCTGACTAAGGAGATAGTGGACTGGCCGTGGGTGTGCATCCTTGGAGAAGCAATGAAGAGCCCAGCACCAGCTTTGGGAACGGAATTGGCTACGTTAGAACAGCTGCTTACAGAGCGGGCAAGTGGGGATGCTAGGCTTCAACTTAACTGGACTAATTTCCTAATTAAAAAGAAACCTACACTATGCTGACATTTTCCCAGAGGTATCTAATGAGACCTAGAGTCTTCTAGTCTTCAAGATGCCCAGAACACAATCCAAAATTATTCACCACACAAATGGAAAAGATGGTAACATTGTGTACTGAAAAACATGGTAACAAAGTTACTGACTCTAAAATGACCCAGCTGTTTCCATGTGTGTGTGTTTTTTTTTTTTTTTTTTTTTTTTTTTTTTTTGGTTTTTCGAGACAGGGTTTCTCTGTGTAGCCCTGGCTGTCCTGGAGCTCACTTTGTAGACCAGGCTGGCCTCGAACTCAGAAATCCGCCTGCCTCTGCCTCCCAAGTGCTGGGATTAAAGGCATGCGCCACCACGCCCGGCTCCATGTTTCATCAAAGGTTTGTTGGGGTTTTTTGATTTGGGTAGCATGGGTCCCTGTACCTGTCTGTGGTCAGGGTGCTGGCAGCTGGCTAGGAGAACCATATAGGGATAGCAAATGGCAAAGGGAGCTGGGGAGAGGGGGACTCCAGCAAAGGCTGGTGCCTGGGCTAGCTGAAGCAAAGCTGGAGGGCTGGCCCTGAGCTCCGAGGCCCAGATGCTTAGGGTGTAGCTGCAATGGGACACTCTGAGTTAGATCCCCTGCAGGAACTGGGTGTGGTGGCACCCTTGTCAGATCGTTACTCAGGAGGTGGGAGGAGGAGACAGTCACGGTTACCCAGGGTCTGAGGACAGGAGGCTGGCTGCAGTGCTTTGTCCTAACAACACAACCTCCAGGCCTCTTCCTCAGAGTCTTCTCAACAGCCTAGAGGAGTGGTTTTCAACCTGTGAACCTAGTCAAGACCCCTCTGCCAAACCTTCGTCTCCAAAACTATTTGCATTACAACTCACAACAGTAGCAAAATTAGTTATGAAGTTGCAACGAAAATAATTTTATGGTTGGGGTTCACCACATCATGAGGCATTAAAGGGTTGCAGCATTAGGAAGGTTGAGAAGCACTGGCCTAGAGAAACAGCACATTGTCCTCTCCCTGTTCTGGCCTCACCCCACATTAGAGGAGTCAGGAGGCAGAGGCAGAAGCACCTTAGCATCCGGACTCTATTCTCTTTGCAGGCCAGTCTTTCCCCCTGCCACCCACCCAGAGGGCTCTGGCCCTTCTCTGGGGCCTCAGGGCCAAAGGCCCAGCTGCTTGTTTATCCACTTTCCCAGGCACACAATAAGGCCTGTGTTCTGACATCCAGAAGACAAAGGGTGCAGGCAGCCACTGACCTCCCTGCTAATTCTCAGGGAGGGCAGAGAGAGGAGCCAGGCAAGAGTTCCCACAGAGCCAGGTGCAGACAGAGAAGGAAGAGTTTCCAAAGAGGGTCCTGCCACTCAGTCCCTAACCCTCAGGCCAGGCTGAAGAGTCTGGTGTCAGTTCCTAATCACCGCTCCCAAAGCCTGCACCCCGTGGGATGCTCAGGGCATTGTGGTCTGTGTGTCTACACTGGAGTCTGTGCAGTCACATTACCAGTAGAAGACTGTTTTTCACACATCTACAGTGCTGACTCTCAGGATCAATAAGACAATACCTAAGCAAGGAATAACGAACGTTGCACCATGCTCGCCAAGGATGCTGGGTGAAAAGGTGCTTGCTTCGTGGGAGCTGTAGAGGAACAGGTCCTGGCAGGAATGGGCAGAGGGGGCTGCCTGCAGCTCCACCATCAAGGTACTTGGTCAGGAGTCTTGGAGAACACCTTCTTTCTTTATGCCTCAGTTTCCTTTTTTGGGAAAAATGGAAGCGCTGAATAACACTAAATACCAGCAGCCTTGGGGGTCTATAGAGTTGGGATGTCTCCCCAGGGTTGTTTGGGGGTACACACGAGGTTAGGGAAGAGATGAAAACCAGAGTAACAGCGAGTGAAAGGAATGAAGAAAAGCCAGTGTCTCCCTCTAAGGCACAGGGCCCTGTGGAGGACTCAACCAATATCCACAAATAATGGCAAGACCTGAAGCAGGTCCTGAAGGCTGCTCTCCTCTGCTCCTGACCCACCCCTGTTTGACCAGGTGCCTCAGGATACCTCAGTTAGGGCCAGAAAGAGCAGACTGAGCCAAACCTGGGTTTGCTTTAGGCAAATGTCTGTTAAACCTCGGTTCACTGAGGTGAGACAGGGCGAGAACTCTGCAGGGGTTCTGATGGGGGAGGGGTGAGCCAGTCATGAAAGGTTCTCTACCCTCTCTTTCCTGGAGAGAATGCACCTTGGGTGACACTGGGGAAGATCAATGGAAGGAGGCTTCCCAAAGGGTGATGCCTCCAAGCCACTTTAGGAAGCTACCCTAGAGCTGCTGTGCTTTCTCAACATAACACACACACACACACAGACACAGAGGCAGGCAGGTTTTTTTTTCTCTGCATTTGAGCCATGTATGGGTTTTTCTTCCCAAAGCTGAGGGTCCCTGATGGAAAACTCTCCTGGGGCTGGTAAGAACACCCACTGCAACTCATGGACCTGAGCTTGGATCCTAGCAACAGTGTTGTAAAAAGCTGGGTATGGCTTACATGTGCACCCCCAGTGCTGTTGGGAGTACAGACAGGGGGATCACTGGGGCTTACTGGCAACCAGTCTAGCTCTAGGTTCAGGGAGAGACCCTGCCTCAAAGGGATAAGGAAGAGCAGGACACCCACCTGGCATCCTGCTCTGGCCTCCCTGCTTATGCACAGGAGCTGGAGCCTGCACACTCGAGTGTGCACAGCACCCCTCCCCCTTCCAGGGTCTGTTGGTGAAAAAGATGGGGAGGGAAGGAAATTTCAAGAGCTAAGGTGGTGAAGAAGGACTATTGGGACGTCTCTGGCTAGGGTAAGATATCAAGAAAGATGGCCCAGGCCACCCGTCCTGGGTAGTATAGCCTCAGCTAAGCTGTGACTGGAGCCCTTTCAAGACTCCATCCAGCATGTCCAGGTGTCACCAGGGGCCCCTTAATCAGTCTGAGCTGCTACAGTGGAGAGTCCCTCTGGCCACCCACGAGAGCTTTGTTTAGTGTCTGAATAGTAATGAAAATGACAGGGGTGTGGGTGGCCCCTGAAGTAGGCTGTCCTCTGTCCCTGCCTTCAGCAAACGTTTCTTCGGCTCCACGGGGAGAATGACAAGCTCCCAGGAAGTCCCCAGGGAAAGGACAGATGTCCTGCTGTACATCAGGAGTAAAATAAAAATAGCCTTGGGAAGAGCATAAAAGCACGGAGGTGGTGACTGATCACACGCCCACAGGAGGTGACTGATCACAAGCCCACACGTCTGGGCCGTATATTACCCCAGGTCTCTGTGGTAGACAGAGCTGGGCTGGAATCCCCCCTCTTCCGTTCACCAGTGGTGTGAGCAAAGGCCAATGACTCAGCCTCTGAATTCCACCTCATTATCTGCTGGGATTTAGAAACACGCAGGCTCTAGAGAAGTAACACTGTCCCAACTCCCTGAGCGGCTCTCCTCAGAGGCTGCTCTCAGCAGACACTGCTCTGCTGCAGGCTGGCTGGTGGCTAATCCTTCCTTTTCCTCTCACAAGAGTTTTCAATCCGCTGAATTTAAAAATGGAATTGGATCATTTAAGAACCTCAGCAGGGTGGTGGGGACAGTAAAAAAGGGAAGGCTCAAGGTATTTCAGGGGTAATTAAGACAGAAGAGGCCATAAGGTCACCTCCTGGATGTTTGGGGATTTAAAGGAAGCAGAGCCCAGAGGGCTGGGACTTCACACTGGGGCAGCCAGTGGATGTGACTGTGCTGGACCTAAAGGATGGGCACAGCAAACATTCAGTTGTGGGGAGTACCGGGGAGCAGAGAAAAGGCGGGGAGAACAAGAAGACATGGGAAGGGTGGACAGGAGCTCAGGACAGGCAGCAGTGGTACCAGCTGGTTGGGGGTCCAGCACCTGCTTTGGTGGCTGGAGGACACAGAGGGCAGGGAAGCTGGCCAGGAAGTCACCATGCCCTCTGCTGGGGGTGAGGGTAGTGATTAGCAGGGGCTCAAGGACCCAGGTTTGTACTTAGGAAGGTGCTGGAAGGTATAGGGGGAGAAGACAGGGAGAGCTTAATGAGGCCAGTCCGGTCCAGAAGAGAAGCCAGGGCCACGTGGGGATGGAAAGAAGGAAGTTTGCTTCTGGTGTGACAGACACAGGGAGGCCAGGTTGACACCTAGGGGTCATTTCCTGAATCTCTATAGACAAGGAGATGGTGACCAATGCACCTGGGGCATCGGGCAGGTTTTGGTCGGCCAGGGTGGCATGTCTGCCTGACCACAAATCCAGGTTCCCTGGACTCTCAGACACAAGGCCCTCCTGGCCAGGCTTCCATTGTCTCACTGATGACACAGACCCGTCTGCAAGGGCAGTGGTGGCAGAAGAGGAAACTTGTCTCCACCAAGAGGACACGGGTGGCTCTGGCTGACTGTGAGGGACAAGGTTCTGTCCTATGGCTTCAGTGACCTGCCTTAGGGAAGGCCACAAACACAGCTTCTTCTCTCGGTCACTCAGCCATCACCAGCCCCCAGATGTGCTGAGGTCCACAGGGTGCGGACAGCTGAGTTTGAGGCCCGGGGTACATCGGGGTACATGATAGCTCAAAGGCACAGCCACCACCGCCCTGTTTTCTCTGTGGGGAGGAAAGACATGGATACCCCCACACTGAGCTGCTGACAGGACAGAGACTGGGAGACTCTCGACCAATCGGTTGGGTGGAGGTTCCCACTTTGTAAAGCTGCTTTTCGGTCTTTCCCTTTGTCTTTTCCTTTCCTTTCTCATTTTTTATTTTTATTTTTATTTTTATTTTATATTTATTTTGAGGCAGGGTCTCAGGTAGCCCAGTTTGGCCTTGAACTCCTTATCTTGTGTCTACCTGTGGTGTGTTTAGGATTAGCGCTGCCTGTTACTGTACACCGTTTATGCCTGTCTCCATGCAGTGCAGGGAATCAGAGCTTTGTGTATGATAGACAAGCATTCTACCAACTGAGCTACATCCCCAGCCCTCCCTTTTGAGCCTGCCTTTCTAGCACCAGGCCAATCCCAGCCATTCTTGGACTAGCAGAGTTCTAGTTGACATCGATGGTCCAGTCCTGAATTCTGAAGCCAGGTCCAATCTATGCACGCTACTTGCTTTGGTTTTTTAAGGTTTAGGAAGGTTAAGAATTAATGAGGGCAAGGCAGGGCGCACCCCTGGGAACTGTTTCCTGGCTGTGGACCAGGGAGCTCAGCCTGCAAGGGGAAGAAGGACACTTGGACAATGCTTCCCCAAGGGAGGGGCACACTAGGGGTCACACCGTGGGCAAGTGGTCTCTGGTGTCCTCCAGCCCAGTGTCAGGGCCTCTGTGGACACTGTTGATCCTTTTGTTTTTGTTTGTTTGTTTGTTTTTGTTTTTTGTTTTTCGAGACAGGGTTTCTCTGTGTAGCCCTGGCTGTCCTGGAACTCACTTTGTAGACCAGACTGGCCTCGAACTCAGAAATCTACCTGCCTCTGCCTCCCGAGTGTGTGTGCCACCATGCCCGGCTGATTCTTGGGGTGGCTGGAGGGGCACTGCTCATCCTAGGGCTTTGCTGGAGTTTCTCCCACACTCAAATGAAATGCCTTCCTCTCTTCCTCAGAAGCTGCAATTGGGCTCACAGCCTCTGGGAAATCACGTTTTAGCTTCTGAGGCAAAACAAATTATGGCAGCTCCAGCCAGAAGCCCTGGCGCCGCTCCTCCACATGATGAAGGAAAGGTTACAGGTCCTGGGAGCCCACCGGGGAGTTTCTCAGGGAGGACCATAGCCTCACCACCCACCCAGACACAAACAAACTGCAGCCCCCTTGAGCCTGGGGTTTTCTCCTGCGAAATGACCAGGATGCAAAGGCCAACTTGCACTGTAACCATGGAGACCAAGGAGAATTTTGGACTTGAAAGCTATTGATTTGAGCAGGGGCTTATGAAGAATCCTGTGGGAATCAGGCCCCTAGGAAGGCTTCTGGGGGAATGGTGTCCTGTTCACCAGAAGGTTTCTGTTCTCTTGAAACTCCACAGGGGTCCTGAGTGGAACCTCAGTGCCCACAGGCCAGGCAAAGGACCTGCCCCCACCAGCCCATCGACCAAAGGGGCCTGCCTTAGGTACTTACTTCTGTATTGTGGTGATAAGACAACATGACCAAGGCAACTTTGAGTTTATTTGGGGCTCACAATTCCAGAGAGTGAGTTCACGGCCATCATGATGGGGAACATGGCACTTGATAAGCAGGTACTGGAGCCGCAGCCACGAGCTCACATCTTGATCCACAAGCATGAGACCGAGAGAGTTAACTGGGATTGTTGTGGGCTTTACACCTCCTTCAACAAGAGTCACATGTCCTAATCCTTCCCAAACAGTGCTGCCAACTGGGGACCAAGCATCCCAACATAGGAGCCTATGGGAGCCATTCTCCTTCAAACCAGCACAGGGCCGATTTCCAGAAACCTATCTGTCCTGTAATGGATTCAGTAATTAGGCCCTGCTGAGGTTACCAAGAAGATATCTCAAACCAATGAAGAAAGCAAAGATTAAGCTGGCCCATCCATCCATCCATCCATCCATCCATCCATCCATCCATCATGCCTGCCCGTGAAACAATGAGGGCTACCAGCCTAGTTCTGTCCATGAAGCAAGCCGTGCCCAGAAAGGTTGAGCCCCTTGCCACAGTCTCTAGGAGTCTCAAGGTCTATCACAGGAAAAGTGGTTCTCAAGAGGCTGGAGCCATAGCTTAGTGGTAGAGCATACATTTAACATGCACAAGCGCCGTTCCAACCCCAGCATGACCACAACGAAAAGCCTTCTCTCAGCCAGATGTGGCAGTGTGTGCCTGTAATCCAGTGCCAGCCAGCCTAGCCTCAACAATGAGCGTCAGGTGTAATAAGTACTAAACCCACTGCTAAGGACTTACGGCTGTACCCTTAGATTAGTGAATCTCTTGGCCCTCATCTTTTGCAGCGAATGGCAATTAACACAGAGACCCAGGACTGGCTAAGGAGTAGAGAATAGAAGAATGTGGAGTGCTGAGCCCTAACTGGATCATCTGTATCACAACCCGTCCTCCCAAGGCTCACACATTATTTCAGAAGAGGGAGTAGAGGCTTGTAAGAGCCAGAGGCGCTGGGTGACCATAGAGAGAGAGCATCTTCTGCACACAACAGAGCCGGTGCATGTATGAACTCACGTGGTTGTGACCGCATGCAAGAGACTTGCTCATGCTCCGAGACGTAGACAAGCCTTGCAATTGGCGGCAGCCAGGAGATGGGGAGTCGGCTTTAAGCATGTGACCCCTGGTGAGGGGGATAACACTGCAGGAGGTGGCCCCACCTAAGGGTATTTGGGTAGCACAAATTAGACTTTTAAAATTTAAAAAGAGGGCACATAGTTGAGTGGATCTGGGAGGAGTCAGGGGAGGGGAGGTAAATATAATCAGAATACATCACATGAACTTCACAAAGAATAAACACAGTGTTCAAACTGGGCAGTGGTGGCATACTCTTTTAATCCCAGCACTTGGGAGGGAGACAGAGTCAGGTGGATCTCTAAGAGTTTGAGGCCACCTTGGTCTACTGAGGGGGTACGTTGGACAGCCAGGGCTACACAGAAAAACCCTGTCTCAACATTTTTTTTTTTTGAAAAAAGAATCAAGAGACTTAAGATGTTGCAGATTTTCAGTCTGGATGTGTGTATAAATGTTCTTCAGGAATTTTTAATTCTCTTCTACTTTTTTTTTTCAGAATTTTTTATTTATTTTATGTATATGAGTACACTGTAGCTGTCTTCAGACACACCAGAAGAGGGCATCGGATCCCCAACAGATGGTTGTGAGCCACCATGTGGTTGTAGGATTTGAACTCAGGACCTCTGGAAGAGCAGTCAGTGCTCTTAACCACTGAGCCATCTCTCCAACCCTCTCTTCCACTTCTTACAGAAGTCCTAATCGTACACTGCCAGGAGTAACAAGAGCTGCAGCAAGTGCGGCAGGTTCAGTCTGCCTAGCGTCCTCAGTTGTAAACTGAAATGTGTCCTCAGGTCCTTTACTGCTCTTCTCTGTGACAGCAATGTTCTAGTTAATCAGCTTAGAGAAAGAAAGAGAAGTGAGGAGCGACAGAGAAAGGATCCGGAATATGTGACAGTCGGCTTTAACATGGGGATGTGTGTGTGTGTATGTGTGTGTGTGTGTACACACGCACATCTATACAAAAGTACAGACACAAACACACACATGTACATACACATATACATACACACATATGTACACACACACACACACACACACAGCCCTCTCGGATCAGTCAGTCTGAGACACACAGGCCTGTCAGCTTCCACTGGCTCCCCCACCCCCTGTCCCTGCTCATGAAGCTTCCTCTGACCTCCAAAGGACCAGGATTCCTCACGTCCTGGGCGCTGCCCTTTACTGCTGTCCTGCTTTGCACACGACACTAAGTCGGCCATGTTGGGTGAGAGGGGTTTCAGGTCCTTAGTGAGGACATGCAATCCACCTGCCCATCCCCTGCTGCCAGAGACTCTTAAGGCCGCCTCCTCCCAGTCTATACCTGACACACGCCTCAGAAGGGCAGATTCTAGGTGAGCTCTGTGTTCAAGCAACTTCCTAAGTGAAGAAGCTGGCAGCTTTGGACTCCCCAATATGGCTGCAGCTCTCTTACAGCCCTGGTCAGAGCAGGGGACCAGGGTCAGGCCCAGGGCTGCCTCTTTGTAACTGCCTTTTTTTCTCCATAGCCAGAGGCACTGAAGCCGACTGGGGAAGTTCCTTAGGGACTAGAAAAAGTTCAGGTCTGTTCAACCAAGGGCTCTCTGCAGATGCAAACCCTTCCCCAGCAGGTACTGCAACACCAAATGGGGCAAGAGTCCTCATACATGATTCAGGCCTTGATTCATAATTCAGATCTCCTTTCCCAAAGTGGGCATGCGGACTGGAGGCTGCGGCAGAGCGGGAAGGGTAAAAGCAAGAAGGTTCCAGGTACCAGAGAAGACGGAGCTGCAGACTGCCTGGTGTGGAGGTGACAAGCCATGAGACAAGCCTTAGGTCTTCCAGGTCAGGAGAGAGGCAAGTGTTCAGACCTGGGCCCTCTGGGCTGAGGGCACAGGCCAGTTCTAAATCCCAACGCAGATCTTCTCAGCCTGGCAGCCAGCAGGGAACCTCTGGCATCTGCGTGTTCAGTTCCCCAGGATATCCTACGGAATCCTATCCCTGGGGAGGAACCAGGCTGAGCGGCGCTAGACTCTGCCAGGCAGGGAGTGGCAGGGATGGCCTTTGCTGAGGGCCCTGTCTGTGAACACACTCAAGTTCTCTGAGCCAACTCCAGGGCCGTTAGGGGCAGGGAAGGGGAACGGTCCCAGAATCCAACAGAAAAGCAGAGGGGCTGTGTCATCACCCGCACCTCTACCCCAGGGCAGACTCCATCCTCTGGAGATGTGATAGCTCACCTACTACCAGCCCCGCCCACCACAGCAAGCTCCCTAAAGTGAGGTCCCCAGAGTCACAGTAATGATAATAATGGCACAATAACAACCGACAACAGGAGCAGCTGCTCTGAGCCCGGTACTCCTAAGAGCATTACCTGAATCATTCCAGATATACTCCACAAGCCTATGGAGTAGCTGCTATTGTTAGGCCTATTTTTTACTGAGGAGAAAACTGAGGAGAAATGGTTACCCCCCCCCCCCCCCAGCTTGTTAGGAAGTGAGGAAGTCAGAACTCACCAGAGCTCAGTCTCTTCTGCACTATACCAGTGCTTTGAGCTGCTCTAAATCTGCTGTGCTGAGCAGTGGTATCACCACCATCACCATCACCATCACCACCACCAACATCACCCCCACCATCAACCTGGGTCATACGGCCGGCACAGCAACAGTGGAAACAAGGCCACAGTGTCCCGTCCCCAGGGGCCAGAGTCCTAACCACCTCATCCCAGGGTACCATCTCTTCTGAGTGTGCCTAAGGTCACAGTGTCCACAGTGACAGTTCCCAGAACAAGGAGCTTCGGACACACCACTTTGTCCTGTGCCAAGCACTTGCCCTCACTCTTCCAGTCACAGGCACAGTAATGCCCCCCCATCCCCCACAGGGCACCCCACCTCACAGACAAGGCCAGAAAGTAGGTTCTGCCCAATGCCACCTGGCGGGCAAACCTGGACTACTTCTGTGAGAGCCGTAGGCAGGAGTATGTTCAGCGAACTTTTTTTTTTAAAGGTTTATTTATTTATATGAGTACACTGTAGCTGTTATCAGACACACCAGAAGAGGGCATCAGATCCCATTATGGATGGTTGTGAGCCACCATGTGGTTGCTGGGAATTGAACTCAGGACCTCTGGAAGAGCAATGAGCTTCCTGCTCTACAATAAAACCAAAGAAGACCAGGGCTGAGAAGCCAGCTGCTAATGTGATGTAATATAATGTAATGGTGGTATGCTACAGTCAATGCATTAAAAATTAACTATGTGTGTGTGTGCACACACACACACTTGACTATGTGTGTGTAGGTCAGAGGACAACTCTCTCCTGCCACCTTGAACAATCCAAGGATCAAACTTGGGTTGTAAGACCTGTGCCACACAAGTGTCCCTACCTGCTGAGCCATCTCTCAGGCCCACCCCTTTACATGTGATAAGAAAAGTCCCGATTCTGGCAGCCCCACTGAACCTTACACCTACTGGCTCTACCAGCAGTCTAGACCACTGCAGAGCTCAGAGCTGGGCTGCACAGCTGTTCTGGATGCCCAAGGCCAACTCTGAACCCAAGGCTAATAATGCCTTGCCAGCAAAGGCCAGCATCCACTGGCCCATTCTTTGCACTTCTGTCCAGGTTGTCTTGTTTGTGGGCTGGAGTCTCACTAGATCCGCAACCAAGAGTCCTGACTGCTTATTGCCCGGCCTCTTCCTTCTACATCAGCCCCTAACCCGCAGCAGCCCATGTTCAGACTCCAGGATCCATCACCTCCTGCCCAACGCAGCCTGCCATTCAGGCAGCAGTGCCCAGCTATCTGCCCTAACCTGGCCTGCTCGCCTGATTCTGCATGAGGCCATGTGGCCAATGTCCCAACATGCCCCTCTCCTTTTCCCACAAGGACACATCTCCCATGCTCATTCTATCTCACACCTCAGACAGAAAAGCAATAATTACCTTTGAAGAGGACAAGCTTACCTAGAAAAATCCATGGAAATCAGCTAGAAAATTACTAGAATAAGTGAATTCACGCTAGTGGTGAAATAAAAGATACATTGACAAAAATAAATTGTATTCCTATATGCTGCTAACATGTAGCTTAAAAAAGTAATGCGGGCTGGAGAGATGGCTCAGTGGTTAAGAGCACTGACTGCTCTTCCAGAGGTCCTGAGTTCAATTCCTAGCAACCACATGGTGTCTCACAACCATCTGTAATGGGATCTGATGCCCTCTTCTGGTGTGTCTGAAGACAGCAACAGTGTACTCATCATACATGAAATAAATAAATAAATCTTTTGTTTGTTTGTTTGTTTGTTTGTTTGTTGGTTTGTTTTTCCCAGACAGGGTTTCTCTGTGTAGCCCTGGCTGTCCTGGAACTCTGTAGACCAGGCTGGCCTCAAACTCAGAAATCCACCTGCCTCTGCCTCCCAAGAGCTGGGATTAAAGGCGTGTGCCACCACTGCCCGGCCATAAATAAATCTTTTTCAAAAAGTTTAAAAAATAATAATAATGGGGCCAGATGTGATGACACATGCCTTTAATCCTAGCATTAATTTGATAGTTAGGCTGATCTCTGTGAGTTTGAAGCCAGGACGGCTATGTAGTAAGATCTTCCAGAGGTGGTGAGTTCAATTCCCAGCACCCACATGGTGGTTCACAGCTGTCTGTAACTCTCACGGGATTGGGTGCCCTCTTCTGAACTCTATCAGTACGTGGTAAAATACCCATACACTTAAAAAGAAAAATATAAATTTAAAAATAAGTAAAGAGTGAAAAATGTACTTTATTCTTAGTGGTAACAGAGCACATTCAACACTTAACATTAATTTAGCATAGTTTTAAGATCCTAATTTTTAAATTACTTACTTATTTTTATTTCATCTGCATTGGTGTTTTGCCTGCATGTATATCTGTATGAAGGTGTCAGATCCCTGGAACTGGAGTTATAGACAGTTGTAAGCTGTCATGTGATTGCTGGTTGTTGAACCCAGGTCCCCTGGAAGAACTCTTAACTGCTGAGCCATCTCTCCAGCCCCATAAGATACTACATTTTAGTACTTTGTTCTCATGAGGAAGACTGGATATACAGTAAGGGCTGTCTACGTTAGTGGGTTGAATACAATATTTATTAAAGCCCTTGAAACAGTGCTATTTACTTTGAAATCTATTTATGAAACCAGGAGTGTGGTGTACACCTATAACCTCAGCATTTAGGAGGCTAAGGCAGGAGAATTATGAGTTCATGGTCAGCCTGGATGACACAGCTCGACTTTATCTATAAATAGATATAAATTCTGTAAGTGTTAGAGAATGTCAGAGATCTATCTACCCATCCATCCACCCACTCACCCACCCACCCATCCATCCATCCATCTACCCATCCATTCCATCCATCCATCATATCCACCATCCCATATCCACCATCCACCCATCCCATCGATCCTATCCATCCCATCCATCTACCCATCCATCCATCTACCCATCCATTCATCTATCCACCCATCCATTCCATCCATCCATCCATCCATCATATCCACCATCCACCCATCCCACCCATCCCCCCATCCATCCACCCACCAATCCATCCATCCATCCTTGTGGTGCTGGGGATCACACCCCCAGTGTCACACAGGCTAGGCAAACACACTACTACTGAGATACAACCCCAGCCTCAGGGAGTTCTTTGACAGGGGCTGACTCTGTGGCTCAGTTGGTAGAGTGTTACCTAGCATGTAAAAGCCTTGGTTCAGCTCCCAGCACCTAAGCAGAGCCCGTGGCACATCTCAGTGATACCCACACCTGGGCAGTATAGAAAGGAGCACTGGAAGCAGAGTCATCCTTGGCTGCAGTTTGAGGCCAGCCTGGGGTCACATGAGACCCTGTCTCAAACAAAACAATAACAAAAAGCAAGGCAGTGATGGACCAGGATATGGATCTGTGGGTTCCATCCTTAGCACCATAAATAAATAAAATTTTATATCAAATGTCAAAATGTTTCAATTCTATACTAAATCAAAGCAAAAGAAACCTTTAAGCATCAAAAAGGATAGTGACCTGGACTATAGCCTATGGGAAAGGGAGGAATCCATGAACTTATGGGGGGGTGGCGAACCTAGTAGATGGGGTGGGGACAGCTCAATATTAGACCAAGTTCTCAGCAATGCATGCATGCACACATACAGGCATGCACACACAGACACATATAGTAACAACAGCCACGGCAGTAGTTACAAATGAAAATGTAGGGCTGAGGGCCTAGCTCGGTGTCACTGTGCCTAGCATGCTGGAGCCCTAGGTTAAATCCTGACCGTTGAGAGCAGGAGAAGGAATATAGCTGGCAGTATGCATTTGGGGCCCCGGGCTCTGAGACACCCACACCATAGTCCAGTTTGGTCCAGTCCTCTGGCTAGCAGTCATGTCCACGGAACAGTGAGCAGGGACAAAGGAGGCCCAGCCTAGTGGGAACAGCCCAGGAGTCCTCCCTTTGGGCTTCGGTTCCAGACACAGGACCCTTCCACCCTCTGGGGAGCGCTGCACCCAGGGACTCCATCCTGCCAGGGTCCAAGCTCATCAGGTTACACCAGCAAAAGGGATCACGGTGAGAGGGGAGGGGTCCAGTTAGACAAGAGAACTGTGCTCTAACCCTCTGCTGCTTTGCAAGGTGGCTACAGCAAATAACTATGCATATGTCAGGAGTGAGTTCCAATATTCTCACTAAACCGAAATGCTGAGAATGGAGGAAGTAGGCTAATTAGCTTGATTGGCTCATTCCACAGTACACGTATGTAGTGAAGCGTCATGCTGTACGCCGTCCCCGTTCCCAACTACAAATCACACACACACATGCACACATGCCCAATGTAAAAATACCCCCCACCCCAGGTTTCTCTCCTAGCCTTCCTGCCCACATTAGGGAGCTAAGCAGAGGAATGCCCTGTTCTTCTGTGGCTCTGTAGCCACCAGTGTGACATGGGGCAGGCTCTAGAAAAGGCCTATGGAAAAAATAAAAGGACATCTCACCCATTCAAACACAGCCAGTGCACAGAGTACAACTGTCACTTGTAGGACCCGGCAGGCACTGCAGTGAGCGCCCCACTGCAGCAAGGGGGCCTCAGCAGTGATTTCTTGGAATCCTGTAGTGGGGGGGGGGAGATGCCTGCAGCCAGTGCCCCCCCCCCCCCGTGAAGGCAGGGCCCTTTGGCCAGAGCTGAGATGCAGGTGGGATAAACAGAACAGGCTGCTAGCAGAGAGCAAGCCATGAGAAAGCAGAGGTGCTGAGGAGCCCGAGAACACATTCTCTGGCCTACTTTACAGAACAGGGTGTGGTTACTGGCAGCCTCTTCCACCCCAAGCATCAAATCCTCCAGCCTCTGGGCCTTCCACAGAGGCCGGCTGTCTTCCCAGAACACTTAGGTTGCTGCTGGGCTCCAAAAGGGCTCACAGATCACAACCCAATTCCGCTTAGTCCTGCTTCCAACCAGGCCACTCCAGGCTCAGAAAGCCAGGTTAAGCCTTCTGCTGTGGTTTCCCCATCCCTGGCCTCTGAGAGCCTGAGACCCCAGATCTTGCAGGCAGCAAGGAGGCAGCTTTGGAACCAGCAGGACCTGTGTTCATGGGTCCTGCACAAGTCACTTCAGCCCTTGGAACCTCTGTTTGCTGGAGGATGAATTGGAGAAAGACAAAGGCCAGTGACAGATGGTTCTGTCTGTTCCTTATTCTTCCTGTTCAAAGAAACCAGCAGTGGAGGCTGGAAGAACTCTGTTCCTTGCACAAGAGAGCCTGCAGTGGAAAGTACCACGCAGAAAGCGACAGCGGCATCTGGGACTGAGGGCCGTTAGAGACACCTCCATAGTCCAGGGCACCCTGGGAAGGGTACAGTAAGTCTATGCTAGCCTTCCAAAAAATTGCCTTGACTGATACTTTATGAATCCTTTTTGAAAAGATTATTATAAAATTTTAAGTCAGGGGCTGGAGAGATGGCTCAGCGGTTAAGAGCACTGACTGCTCTTCCAGAGGTCCTGAGTTCAATTCCCAGCAACCACATGGTGGCTCACAACCATCTGTGAGGGATCCAATGCCCTCTTCTGGTGTCTGAAAAGAGCAATTGTGTGTGTGTGTGTGTGTGTGTGTGTGTGTATATATATATATATATATATATATATATATATAAAATCTTTTTAAAAAATTAAGTCTGGCAGTAGTGGTGCACGCCTTTATTCCCAGCAATCAGGAGGCAGAGGCAGGTGGATCTCTCTGAGTTGGAGACCAGCCTGGTCTATAGAGTGAGTTGCAGGACAGCTAGGGTTATATCTTGTCTTGAAAAATTAAACAATTCCAAAAATCATCTGGGCTGGAATTAAGAGCATAGATTGCTCTTCCAGAGGACCTGGGTCAGTTCCCAGTGCCCACATGGCAGCTCACAACTGGAGTCCAGAAGAGGATGCCAGATTCCCAGGAGTTGGAGTTACAGCTGGCAGTGAGCTAACATGTGAGTGCTGGGAACCAAACCCAAGCCTTCTGCAAGAGCAGTCACACTAAGCTGTCTCTTCAGCCACACGTGAGCTCTACTTTTATAGAGAAGCGGGCAGACCCATCCCTCCTAATAAGCTCCTTTAAGAAGAAGCCAGGCTGCAACTCCTTTCAAGATGACCCCAGACCTTTCTACAGGCAACAGCCTGCAGAACTGAGAAATTATAAAAATAGTTCATGCCAGCTGGGACAGCACGTACTGGGATGTGCTGTCCTTCTAAACACAAGAACCAGACAGTCCTGCTTCATTCCTCTGGTCACCATCTGCCCCTGTTTTGGCCTCAGTCCTCACTCTCCAAGCCCTTCCTGTGACTTTAACTACACACAGCCACTTGGCATCCTGTGACAATGCGGTCCCACTCCTGATTCTGTATGTGGCCATATGCACCGTAGCAGCAAAGACTGCATTAGTGGGTGGATGAATGGACAGGCAGATGGCTAAAGAAGGGTGGGTGTACTGGACAGTTTTATGTCAACTTCACATAGCTAAAGTCATCTGAGAGGAGGGAAGTTCAATTAAGAAAAAGCCTCCAGGCTGGAGATGGCTCAGCAGTTAATAGCATTGGCTGCTCTTCCAGAGGACCTAGGTTCAATTCCTAGCAACCACATGACAGCATACAATTGTCTGTAACTCCAGTTTCAGGGGATCTGACACTCTCACACAGAACATACATGCAGGTAAAACACCAATGTACGTAAAAAAAAAAAATAAATTGAAACAAGTAGTTTTTAAAAAGTGAAAGAAAATGCCTCCATAAAATCAGGCTGTACGTAAGCCTGCAGGGAATTGCGGGACATTTTTTTTAATTAGTGATTGATGTGAGAGGGCCCAGCACACTGTGGGTGGTGGTCCTAGGTTCTAGGAGAAAGCAGGCTAAGTAAGCCACTGAGAGCAAGCCAGTAAGCAGTATCCCTTTGTGGTCTCTGCCTCAGCTCCTGCCTCCAGGTTCCTGCCGTGCTTGAGTTTCTGCCCTGACTTCCTTCAATGATGAACAGCAGCGTGGACGTGTGAGCCGACTAACCGCTTTCCTCGTCAAGATGCTTCGGTCATGGTGTCTCATCACAGCGATAGAAACCCAACTAAACATACAGTGAATGAGGAGTGGAGGAAAACATTGCTGACAGGCGGCTCAGTGGACGGATGGATCTGCAAAGTAGAAGCTGGATACGGGAGGTGACAGGTGAGTGGGTGATGGAAGAGTGGCTGGACGAACAGACTCCCCAGTGAGTGGGCAGATGGGTGAATGGGCAGACAGTAGGATGGAGTGCTAGAATACAGCCTCAGGTCACAACATCAAAGAGACTCAAGAGTTTTGCCTAGACGGGATGGCCTGGCTTTGGAAGTGGCGAGTCTCCAATTCCCTGTAGGATTATTCTAGAAAGACAGAGGCACTGAATGGAAGGTCTCATGGAGAAGCCTCAGCTCCCCCCCACCCCGGCACCCTACCCCACCTTCAGGCTTGGGTTTTGTGTATAGGAGCCTTGTTGTTGCCTAGTCTGGGTGCTGACTTTAGCTTGGGACCCTCTTGGGGACAATGCTCACTACAGGTCACAGGAACAGCCTCTAAAGAACTCTGTCTGTCACTCTTCTCTGAGTTGTGTGCCTTAAGCTATGAGCACTATGATGTGGGCTGGACTTTGGACAGGAGTCCAAAGGGAAGAAGAGACCTTCTCACTGCGATAAGATGCGCTATGGCTACCTGGAGGCCTGCTGTACAGGTTTTGGGGATTTGATTTCTTCTGCTACCTTGTCCCTGAGGACACAGAGGCTGTAAGTAATGGATTTTAGCAGAGTCCCCAAGGGTGTCAACTTGTAAGCTGCCAGCCAGACACTTCTCACTCCTCCTTCCCTCTCTCCCCTCCCTCCCCTTCTCCTTCCTTCCTTCCCTCTCTCCCCCTCCCTCATTGTCCTCCCTCCCATTCTTCCCTCTTGCTCCTTCTTTCCTTCCCTCTTTCCACTCCCTCCCTAACTCTGTTTCTTTCTTCTTCTTCTCTCTTTCTCCTTTCTCCCCTCCCTCCCTCCCTCCCTCCCTCCCTCCCTCTCTCCCCTGTCTCTGTTTCTGTCTCTTTGTTTCTTTCCCTACCCCACCCCAACAGGGTCTCTCCATATAGCCCTGGCTTTTCTAGGTAGATCAGGTTGGTCTTGAACTCACAGAGATCCACCTGCCTCTGCCTGCCAAGTACTGGGATTAAAGGAATGCACCACTATGTCTGGCTGTTAGTCTCTTGCAGCCATGGCTCCAGCCCCATTCATTCAGGAGAGCTTAGGCTCACAGCCCCGCTATTTCCCAGCCCTGGCCCTTAGCAGGGACACAAGAGACAGAGGGAAAGAGGCTTCACACTAGAAAAATGCTGAGAGTAATGGAGGAGACAGCCTTCACAATTACTCTGTAGAGTTGGGTGCAGCCACAGGTCTGAATCCCAGCATTCAGGGTATATAAGCAGGAAAATCAGGAGTTCAAGGTCGTGCTTGCTACACAGTGAGTTGGAGGTTAGCCTAGGTTAAGTGCAACTATATGAAAAATAAAGCAAAGCATAGCAACAACAAAAACCGAAAGGAAGATGGCCACTCTATGAAAATATGAGGCGTTACAATCTTACTCGCTGGGACTGGGAGTGGGGATGCCTGCAGCATGTTTTCAGGCCACTGCTTGCTGCACCCTGCCTGGGCTCTGCTCTGCTCAGCTCTCAAGCCCAGACAGCTTTCAAGGTTCCGGGTTTCCTTGTCTACTCAACCCGGTAGGACTGCTTGGAGTAGGAAGGAAGAAGCCAGAGACAAAACTATACCCCTCCTACCACACCCCATATAAAGGCCTGGGGAATACCAGTGCTTCTGCTGAGAGGGTCTCTGCGTGAGTGCCAGGGGCTCCGGGTCCTCGGGGAACAGCCCTAACTCTGCATTTCCTTCCCAGACAGCATGCCCAGCATGCTCTTCCCCCAGCACTGGAGCTCTGACCCAAGGAAGGAGGAGCAGCTGCGAGTCCCAGCGCAGGGCTGCCTGATCGTTCTCTCACGACCACGTAGGGATAACCACACTGTAGCTGTGGGCAGGGGAGAAGCATCTCTCCCGTCACAGTGAGGGCTGGCGTTGACCCTGGTGGCATTCTGGGGTGGCATTTGTCAGCTTCCTTCACTGTCGGGTTACCTTTTCCCTCTTCTTCCACCAGACTCTGAGGAAGTCTTAAAGTAACTCGTACTTAAGGGATGGGGAGACAGGCTTCTCCTCCGTGGAATTACCTCATACAAATTACATATTTATTCATCTTAAATATGGAACGCTTCATGAATTTGCTTATCATCCTTGCACAGGGGCCGTGTTAATCTTCTCTGTATAGTTACAATTTTAATACATGTACTGCCAAAGCTAGCTTTATTTATTTATTTATTTATTTATTTATTTATTTATTTAGAGTCTGGGTCTTGTATATCCCCAGCTGGCCTCAAACTCCTTTTGTAACTAAAGATGGCATTGAATTTCTTTTCTTTGTGATGTGGGGACACACAAGTGCCACTGTGTGCACGTGGAGTTCAGAGGACAGCTTCCAGGAGTAAGGTCTCAGGGAGACTGACCAGGCTTTTGTAGCAAGCTTGTCTCTGCTGGACCATCTTCCAGGCTCCAACCCTGAACTTCTGATCCTTCTGTCTCTACCTCCCAAGAGCCTCTACAGGTGTCTGCCTCTAAAATTCTGGTTTGTTTGTTTGTTTTTATTAGCCTGTATTAATATGCATAATAATGGGATTCGCTATGGAATGTATGTTGATCACTTTCAACCTCCACTAACCTCTCCCGCCCTCCTCCCACTAACGCTCGCCTTCTCAGCCAACCACCTCTCTCCCCTTTCATGTCCTCCCCCCCACCCCCTTCCTCATCAGAATGACTCAATGAACGGACTCCATTAGGGATGCTTACAGGAACATGGGTGAGAGATTTTATTTACAGAAGCATGGCCTCCTTGCCAGCAGCTACACCATTAAAGAAGATGACTCTTCTCCCCCCAGCAACCATTAACTGCCTAGGCTCTTAGAGAGGGGCAAGACCTCATAAGCCCCTCCCCCATGGCTACTATTAACTGCCTATATAAATGTACATGGAGGGCTAGGGCCTTGTGAGTCCCTCCCCACACCATGACAGGATTTTGACGGGCTCAATGGTGTATAGCAATATCCATTTCTTAAATTTTTTTTGGGGGGGGGGTTGTGGGGGAGGTTGTTTTTGGTTTGTTGTTGTTGGTTTTTTTTTTTTTTTTTTTTTTTTTTTTTGAGACAGGGTTTCTCTACATATCCCTGGCTGTCCTGGAACTCACTTTGTAGACCAGGCTGGCCTCGAACTCAGAAATCCACCTGTCTCTGCAAGTGCTGGGATTAAAGGCATGCACCACTATCGCCAGGCAAATGTTTTAATTTTTTGAAAAAAATGTAGTTTTGAGCATCAAATCCAGGGTTCCTATGTGCTAGGAAAGTAGGCTAGCACTCCCTCCATCCCCAGCCCCTGGGTTTCTCCTGTATAGGGGATTTTTGTATTACTAATTCATCTACTCCTTAGACTCTCAAGGCTATTTCAATCTCTAAGACCTACTGCATCTGATCCCAGGCTCCGTGGTATACCAGGGCAGTTGATAAAATGTAGAGGTTGAGTCTCATGTTTAACGAGTGGTTGGTCATTGTCTGGAACACCAGTGGGCTGGGGAGTCAATGTCACCGCAGATGTGTAAACAAACAACAGAAACACTCAGAGCTCACAGCACTTGTGAAAGGAACCCCATCTATAAGTGTATGTGTGAGCAGAACAGCCTTAGACCCTGTCCGTGGTCCTGCCCTGCATCCTCCTCCCTCAGCCCCTGGCTTCCAACATGAACAGCACCAGCTGTTGCAGACAGCACGTGGGTCAGAACGGAGGGTCTCACCGGAAAACAAGATCAAACTGAGTAGGAATAAGGGAAGCACCTCTGGCTTAGATTTAAGAAACAAACGAGAGACAATCGGCCTGACCTCGTTAACAAGTCAGGATACTGGAGGGGGCCGTGCCAGGGTCACATGGAACAGGTGCGCAGCACAGCTTAAAACAAAACAAAAACATCAGAAGTGGACATTTTGGGGCCAAATAGAGACACGTGGAACAGGTCTGCACAGTACATTTGATGATAGCTTACATAAGGTCAAATGTGAGGATCATTTCTGTGTGCGTCTGTGTGTGTGTGTGTGTGCACTAGGTTAGAATACATGATGCAGTATGACCTCATTTCATGGAGAACGCTACATACAAGCACAGGAGCGGCTTGTGATGGAGGTGACCAGAGTGTCACCTCCCTGGGGGACAGAAATATAACAGATCTATTTTTGACTGTCCACATTTGCAACCTGCTGTAGTCACAGAAACTCCTGCTATGACTCGTGGATTTAGGAAAGCACGAGAACCAGGCCCCAGGGTAGAGGAGCTCTGCCTAGGCAGAAGTTTTCCAAACACATCTCCAGAGGTTTTAGTAGCCAGAAACTTGGTAAGAGTGGAGAGTGTGTAAGGACGACCGAAAAGGTAGCCCCCACCCCATGAGTGTGTATTGATCAGGTCCAGGCCCACTAATGCTAAGAAAGTCTGACAATTCACCAGCAGCCTCTGTAGGAATCTAGCTCCTGGTAGCTGGCTTGGAAATGGTTTGGAGCTTCAGACAGGGGTGAAAGGGTGGCAAGGGACAAGGGTAGAGGAGTGATGTCTTCAAATGTTTAAAGGCTACAGTGCAGAAGGGAAACCCAGGTAGGTTCCTGTGCAGAACCACAATGACTCAGTGACAAGCTAGTTGGTGTCTGGAGTGTAGAGGGAAGAGGATCTAAGGATGGGAGTTGTTTGTCCAGCCTAGGAATAATACCATTAAACGGCTCCAGCCAGCCCTCTGCCAGAGGCTCCAGTGGGGGCCATTCCCATGCCTGAGGTTTTCTGATTCTGGATCCCAGATTTCCACCCAAAGCAAGGAGAATTCTCCACACCAGCAGCCTGTAGCCTCCTCAGCTTCTCAGCCTGCTCAGATAGAAGGCATTGGCCAAGAAGTGGGACGCTGGCATCCTCTGTAGACGAAAGGCTGAGGTAGCAGCAGCAGGAGATGCTCCCGAGCAAACCAGAGAGGAGATAAAGGACAGGCTTTAAGGAGAACTGCAGTAGTAAGCTGTCTGAGACTGGGGACCAGAGTCCTCACACCTGACACCTGCCTCCCTCCACCACCTCCTGCTCTCGGGGATTTCCAGGTTCCAGCCACCTAGAAAGGGGTTGTTATCACCTCCCACTTGCCAGGTGACAAGAAGACACCAGCTCAACTGGTCTTAGGTCACGTTCAAAATTGCCATCCTGGAAACAGAATGCCATCCAGTACAGCAGTTGAGACCAAGGCCCAGAGGGTCTCAGATGACCTTAGAAACCCAAAGCTCAACCAGGTCTTTTGAATCCAGAGATGCCCAACACTGCAGGGTTGCATTAACACGGTGTCTAACACGGTGTCCTGTCCTTCCCTCAGACACGGATACTAGCCCCTGTGAGGATGGCAGGAGGACACTAGCCCAACACATAGTTATTCGTTACACACTGACAGTTCAGATCCTGCCATTTCACATTGGCCGACAGTACCCACAATTCTGCTCTCTGCCACCCATGCGGCCCAACACCAACACCAGAGGCTCAGCTAACCACTCCCGGCTTGGTCCTGCTTGGCCCTCTGCAGCCAGCACAGTCTGCAGCCAGCTAGGCCTGCCCATTTAAGCTTGAGTGGAAGGTCACCAGGAACTGGACCAGAATCCAGGGTGGCCCGGAGCAGACATCCCTTCTTTTCTAGGTTGGGTAGGTACAGCTAAGGACCAGAGACTGCAGAACACCCCTGCTTATCCCTGTCACCCGTAGGCCTGGCGCCGTGCACACAAACCCCTGTGACTTGGTTGTGTGTGGGAGGGGGTGCACAGAGACTGGATTTTAAGGGCACCTCTTCCCCTCCCCAAACATCAAGGGGGATTGGAGACGGACCAGAGGCAACGGCAGGTGGGCCGGCCGGCCACCGCGGGCATGCCATGTGACCCACAGAGAGGCCCGGAATGTGACTGCGCGGGGTCCCTGCGGTTTCCCCGGCCCGGGGACGCGCCCGAGCTCCTTACCTCCTCTCCTTGCCCGAAGCGCAGGCCGAGCGCCGCGACGCGCTCCACGCGTAGAAAGCCGTCGGGGTCGCGGCCGCACACCTCGAACACTTCGCGCAGGCGGCGCACGGAGCGCAGCAGAGCCGCGGGGGCGCCCGCCCAGCCCGCGCCGCCCGCCATCCGCGCCGCCCGCAGCTAGCCCAAGCCCCGCGCCGCCGACTTCGCCATCGCGCTCGCACCGCCCGGGTCTGCGGCGCGCAGCCTCCGCCCGCGGCGGCCGCTCGTGTCAGCCGCTCGTGTCTGCCGCGCGCCGCGGGCCCGCGTGGGGGCGGGGCGGGGCGGGGCTGCAGACAAAAGGACCCGAGCCGCCCCAGGCTCCGCCCCTCCTAGACCTGAGCTGGGGTTGGGGGTGGGGGGGTACTCAGCGCGGCCCGTGCACCCCGCGGCTAGCCAGTGTGCACCGGCCGCGTCCTTTGTCAGCGCTGGGTGTTGCAGGTGTTCCTTGCCTAGCATTCGATTGCTGCTTTCGCTTCCCTGGAAGCGGAGACCCCTGAGAAGCCGTTCCGCTTGTGGAAGGAAAGGGATGGGCGCAGTGTGGAGGAGCAGGGAACTTGGAAGGGTGGCGGGTGGAGGGGACTAGAAGTGGTGGTGGGAGGAAGAATCTTCCATTAGGCTTATTGTCAACAGGGCCCAGGAATACCGGTGGCTTGGGAACCCGGAGCTCCTGTCCTCTCTTATTTTGCTGGCAGCCCCTCAGAGCTCGGGACTCCATCCTGGGTGTGGACGACTCAACCTGTATCTTGCCTCCTCCTAGTGAAGTTCAACTGAGCTTCCTCTGGCCCTGCAGAGGCCAAGCCTAGTCTCCCGTCTACCCATCAACCTTGTCCAGCACAACAGACCACATAGGAGTGGTTGCGCCCAGCTCAAGCACAGACCTTGCCTGAGCCCCCAGATATGCGCAGGCTTCTTCCTCAGTGTGCCTCACCTAAGTTCTGAGCCCTTCTTCCAAATCCCCACGCATTTCTGAAACTTTGCTAGGGTGTGCATGGTGGGAAGGGTTATGCTATGTCTTAGTGTCCTCATGTTTTTGATCTCTGGTCAAGTGTGAGCCCAGAGCAATTCAGTGGTGTGAACAGGGAGTGCAGGGGACTTGTACCCAGTTTGGCGCAAGGACCACACAGGGCCTCCCTCTCTGAGCCTCCAATTCCATTCTGGTCTTCAGGATGAGTCTTAAATATGGATGTCCTGAGCGGCGACTGCTTAGTCTCCCCTGGAGTCAGGACTCCAGGGGTGAGCCAGGCTGTCCCCCCATTTGATGCTTTACTCTTCCAGAGGTCCAATCTCCCTGGGAAGAAAGCCTTGTGGCTTTAAGGATCAGAGTCTACCGTGTTCATGGAGTCAACCACTAGAGAGGGGAGGTGTACTGTCCTGAAGTCCTGAAAAGTGATTTTGATTTTGTTTTTGTTTTGTTTTGTTTTTTCTTTTCTTGGTAGGTGGATGCCTCTCTGTGAGGTACTAACACATGAATGAATGAATGATAAATAGAAGGCAGGTAGCAGCTGGGGTCTGCCCCCTGGTGGGAGCTGCAAAACTGTCTCTCAGAGCCCACCCTGGCAACACAACCTGGAAAGCAAGAGACCTTCCTTGCTCACCTCAACTGCCCTACGTGAGGCCTCAGATCGATCCCAGGGGAACCAAGCCCGAAGCCCAAGACCACATCCCAAGCTCTCCAAAGGCAGTTTGAAAACAAATTCCAGGGCTGGTGAGATGGCTCAGTGGGTAAGAGCACCCGACTGCTCTTCCAAAGGTCCAGAGTTCAAATCCCAGCAACCACATGGTGGCTCACAACCATCCGTAACGAGATCTGGCGCCCTCTTCTGGAGTGTCTGAAGACAGCTACAGTGTACTTACATATAATAAATAAATAAATCTTTAAAAAAAAAAAACAAAAAAAAAAAACAAAAAAAAAAAACAAATTCCAAAGCTATCCCTTATCACACTCCTGGATCCCTTATCACACTCCTGGGACAGTTCTGAACTCAGTCTGTCTGCCATTTCTCCAGAGCAGAGATTACAAGCCTTGGCATCAGGATGGCCTCCTGCCTCTCCTTAACAGTCGGAAATACCTTAGTTCCCTCCTGCCTCCAGGCCTGGGGTGACTGGCTCTTGCCCCTTGCCTCTTCCAACTCCTGTGGCCCATTTGCTCAATTGCAGATTCTGTGGAGGTGGCGCCTCCTATAGGAAGTCTCCTCCTTGTTGGCTGCTCCTCCGTGCTCCAGAGCAAGGATCCTAATGCAACCTCGAGAATGAAGGGTCAGAGGCAAGCTCAATGACAGGAGAGGGCTTCCTGACCATGGGTAAAACCGACAAGAGCCCTTCAGCCACAGTCCAGGAAGCTGAAGGGATGGGGGGAGACCATTTGCAGGGGCACGATCCTGCCAACGCATGCATTTGACCTCCTGATTTCCAGAACTGAGAGGGATCACATTTGCATTGCTTAAGCCACCAGGCTTTGGGTAGTTTGTGGTAAGCCCAACAGCACGTATGTGCGCTGTTGGTCCTAGGTCATGACGGCAGCTGAACCGGGCAAAGGTCTGGTGCTCTTTCAGCTGCGTGGTGCTCAGGGTCAGTCTTCCTGTCTGAAGCAGGGGTCATACGTAGTCTCTGCTTTGCAGAAATCTCGTAGGGATTCAATGAGAGCTTGTGTGCCATGTGTCTTGCCCAATGTCTGGCGCATAGTGGCCTATCCGTGTATCAGTATAGACTCAGAGCTAGTCTACAGTGAATGCATTGCTGAGGTGGAATCTCATGGAACCCAGGTTGGACTCTGACTTGCTACGTAGCCATGATGATCCTGATCCTTCTGATCCTCCTGCCTCCAACCCTCTCCCCCGCAAGGGCTAGGATTACAGGCCTGAGCCATCCCGCATGGTTTATTCAGCATTGATGATGCAACCCAGGGCATCTTGTATTTTTCTCCACCAACTGCGCTCCATCTCCAGCCCTAAAGGGCTGTATTTCTTCCTCTGTAGTCCATCCACCGGCCTCACCATCCAGGCTGCCCAGAAATGGGGCAGAACTGGCAGGTTCTTCCTGATCCCCCTGCTGATGCTATTTCTCAAGTCATGAATAATTATCACTCTGGAGGGGAGAAGGTGGTAAATTATTCTCCTCTTTCACCTGTCTCAGAATGCGCCTCAGCGGCAGAGTGTGGAGCGCTCACACACTTCCCATCATGCAGCGCGCCCTGGGGGTGATGGAGTCTGGTTGGCCTGGGCTACACTAGTGTGGTCCAGTGTCTTAAAACTTCATTCTTCCTTGTCTGCAAGAGAGTGGGTGAGGAGGGCTGTCCACCCAGAGCCTCTCCAACTCTCAGAAGCAGGATAATGATGGCTGACATTCCTTCCAGGATTCTTTTTGTTACTTTAAATTTTTCAGTTTATTATTTTTTTAAGATTTATTTTTATTTTATATAGGTGAGTACACTGTCACTGCCTTCAGACACACCAGAAGAGGGCATTGGATCCCATTACAGATGGTTGTGAGCCACCTTGTGGTTGCTGGGTATTGAACTCAGGACCTCTGGAAGAGCAGTCAGTGCTCTTAACCGCTGAGCCATCTCCCCACCCCCCTTTTAATTTATTTTATGTGTACAGGTGTTTTGCTTGAATGTATGTCTCTGCATGATGTACATACAGTACTCAAGGAGGCTACAAGAGAGCATTGAATCTCTTGGGACAGGAGTTACAAGTGGTTGTAAGCTGCCATGTGGGTGTTGTGAGTCAAACCTTGGTCCTCTGAAAAAGCAGCCAGTGCTCTCTACCACTGAGCCATTTCTTCAGCCTCCTGTTACTTACCACCACCACCACCATCATCATCATCATCATCATCTATTCAAGACAGGTTGTTCTCAGTTTGTCACACCCCGGCAGGCCTGGCACTGCATCTGCTTCTTGAGTGCTGGGATTAAAGCATGCACTATCACACTCATCCCCTACAAGATCCTAAGAGAAAATGGCAAAACCTTCCAAATTCTGCTCCATTGGGCTCTTCATCCTGCTGTCAGCTGCAGAAAGGGCCCCTGAAAGTGGCTTGTGGGAAGGGCACTAGCATTTACGTCTACAGTCTTCAAGGTTTCCCAAGCAGCTATTGCCTCCTGCCACCCCATACTCCCCACCCTCTACCACTACTCCCCATACCCACTCCCACCCCCCACCCCCCACCCCTACCCAGAGGCCAGGCTGCATACGTCTTCATTCTCTGCTTCTCCTTCTCTGTCATTCCTTTTGCCTTACAGAAAACCCACAACCCCTCAGCCTGCGCTGAAGCCACAAGCCCCCTTTTGGTGGAGTGCCCCTGGTGTGATCCCATCCACCACACACAGGCTCTGCTTTGCTGAACAATTACTGTATACCAGGAGTCATTTGATGGAGACTCTTCCCTCCATGCGGAGCTCATCAGTAGACACTCACATCTGGCACAGGTTGTTCCTCTCCGTGGGTCGTCCCCACTTCCCCATCCCTGGGTCACATTATCCAAGAGGCCCCCCCTGAGGTAGCTGTGCTCACTCCTCTGCTGGCTCAGAGGTCACCTGGCCCTTCCTTCGGAAGCATTGTCATGGCTAGTGGTAAGGCCCTGCCCATCCACTCCCCTTGCTCTGGCCAGGACACCAGCTTCCTTCTCAGGGCTGAAGGGAATGTTCCAAGTTCAGAAAAAAACAGTTTCAGGAAAGAGAGCCAAGGACACAGACACTGCCCTCAGAGAGGGAGCGTGAACAGGTGGACGCAAGCCCAAAGAATGGAGGATGGAGCTTGGGCTCAGAAGTGGATGCCTGGCCCTGTGTACTTGTGTGCACACGTATCTTCCCAGAGAGCCTGGGAGCTGAGAGCAGAAGTCCTGAGAGGGCAGGGAAGGGCTGCAGTGACTGCTGTTTTCCCCGGAACTGTTTGTCAGGCCTCCCTTTTTATATTAATCCTGTAAATATTCCCCCGAGGAAGGAGAAAGGAACCTATCCCCTTCCCACCCCGGAGTCTAAATTAGCTAAAAACCCGCTCTGTGTGTGTGTGTGTGTGTGTGCGCGCGCGCGCATGCATGTGTGTATATGTGTATGTGCGTGTGTATGTGTGTTTTCGTGTGAGCATGTGCACATACATGTGTGTGGTGCATGGACGTCTCATCCATTCCTAAGGAGCCATCCACCTTGGTTTCTGGTTAGATTTAACTTTACTTATATGTGTGTGTGTGTGCCTGGGCAAGACGAGGCCACACGCCTACGGATGCCTGAGGAGGTCAGAAGAGGATACTGTGAGCCGCCAACGTGGGCGCAAGGAACCGAGCTCTTGTCACCTGGCAGAGCAAGTGTCCTGGGTGTCTCCTGAGACCTAGGACTTGCAAGTTAGATTAGAGTCCTGGCCAGTGAGCTCCAGGAAACCCCCATGGCTCTGCCCTCCTCCCCAGCTCAGGGATGCCAAGTGTGCACCACCATGCTCTATAAAAACTGAGCTTTTGACAAAAGGCAAAGGAAACATCAGGACTCATCCATCATTGGAGTCAATACCATTATCAGGACTATGTCCTATGGTATGATTTAGAACAGCCTAATTATTTAAAAATTTTTATTAAAAAATTGAAAGTTAGTATATAAAGCAATGTTTCGCATTTTCATACATATGTTGCTGACTTTAATTTTTAAAGAAGTAACCCTCTCTGTAAAAACATAGGCAAAGCCTTATAAGCAGCAAAGCTTACCTGCCATTATTACTGTTGGCTGCACTCCCTCTAGATTCTCTTCTTTACTGAAGTAACTGAGGATCGACCCCCATGTCATTTAAACACTCTTGACTCTTAGAAGTATTCCTTCTCAACTTAAATGTCACGGTCACCTCCTTCTTTTGCAGCCCGAGGGATTAAATCCATAGCTACTGGCCTGGAAGAATATGCTCTACCCCTGAGCTACACCCTCAGGCTGTATCCATTTCCAAAAGCTGCGTTCTGGAAACAGTCAGCTTCCAGAAACTGTCAGATCAGCAGTTCTCAACCTGTGGGCTGCAACCTCCTTGGGGTAGGCTGAGTGACCTTTTTACAGGGGTCACCTAAGACCACAGGGAAACATAGGTATTTATATCATGATTCATAACAGTGGCAAAACTACAGTTATGAAGTAGCAATGAAAATAATTTTAGGGCCAGGGGTTAGCTCAACACGAGAAACTGTACTATAGGGTTGCAGCATCAGGAAGGCTGAGAACCACTGTATTAGATGAATGTAGCAAGCCTACCATTGCAGTTGCCTTTAGGTGTCACAGTCTCCTTACTTATTTCTCTGGGTTCCTAGAGTGGTTCAAAGGCAGTAGTAGATATCTTTAAGGCTAAAAGGTACTCAGGGCATGGGCAAGCCCACCGCAGCACGGTGGGGCTCATCACCAGGAACTAGTCAACCCATCTGTTAATCTGACAGATGAGATGGCATCCGAGTCGGTGGTGGAGTTCACACTTGGAGTCCCAGCTCAGGAACTCCAGGCCAGCTTAGACAGCATAGAAAACAAGGCCTCCTCTCAAGAAATAAAAACGTATTCCACCGTTTCAGCTTGCGAGTGGTCTCGGTCAGGGTCACCACTACAGTGAGGAATCACCAGGACCAAAAGCAAGTTGGGGAGGAAAGGGTTTATTTGGCTCACACTTCCACATTGTCATCCATCGTTGAAGGAAGTCAGGACAGAAACTCAAGCAGGGTAGGAACTTGGAGACAGGAGCTGATGCAGAGGCCATGGAAGAGTGCTGCTTACTGGCTTGCTCCTTCCTCATGGCTGGCCCAGGACCACCAGCCCAGGGATGGCACCACCCTCCTCGCATCAACCATTAATTAAGAAGATGCCTACACAGGCTCTTCTCGGGGCATTTTCACAGTTGAGGTTCCTTCCTTTCAATTAACTCTAGCTTGTGTCAAGTTGACATAAAAACCAGGCAGCACACACTTCGTGTTTACTAACAGGACTTCATCACTCAGTACTTAGCAGCATGTGACATTTCTGGATTATTCTTTCATGTACTTTGCCCCCCCCCCTTTTTTTTATCCTACCTGTGTCTTTTCTTGAAACTGACTTTTCTGAGCTATTTATTTGAGGCTGATAAAGAGCCTTGGTGAGCCTTTTAATGTTTGCATAGGATTTTGTTTGGGGGAACCTGAGGACATTTTAGGCTGTGAGACAGTCAAAGCAGGTACAATCAGATGTCTTTCACTGAGAAGATACAAGGTTCTCTATGGAGTGACTCCTGATGTTTGTGCCTGCGTTTCTGGTGCACTTCATTATGGACATAGGACAGTTCCTTCTGACCTGTGTGACTTGGTGAATGAAGCACGCGGAAGTCCCGGAAACTGGGAGCAGAAGTAACCACCCATGTGGTCTTGAGCCTCTGTGCTGTTCTGTACAGTCTGGTATCAATGGATCATACCTATGTGCAGTCTGGTACCCATGGATCGCACCTATGTGCAGTCTGGTACCCATGGATCGCACCTATGTGCAGTCTGGTACCTATGGATTGCACCTATGTGCAGTCTGGTACCTATGGATCGCACCTAATCATTCACATTTCCTCAAAATGGAAACTGCCCCTCCCCCATGTCCCTCCTCCGTGGTAGTGCACGAGCTTAAGTGTGCAAGCATCTGTGTACTTGTACGTGTATGCTTGTGCATGCCCAGGCCAGAGAGGACATCCACAGAGGGGACATCAGATATCTCTCCGTCATGCTTCATCTTTTTATCCTGAGTGAGAGACTCTCGATGAACTGGAAATGTGCATATTGTGCCAGGCTGGCTGCCTGGCAAGCTTCAGGGATCCCTCTGGGATCCCCAATGCTGGGGTTACAGGCATATACAACCATGTTCTCAGCTTTGTAAGTGTGGACTCAAACTCAGGTCCTCATGTTTGAAGAGAACAAGCAATGTGACCCATTGTGTCACCTCCCCAGCATACAAATTGCAGATAGACCTGGATGTAGTGGTTCATACCTTTAATCCCAGGACTGTGGTAGAAGCAGAGGCAGGTAGATGTCTGTGAGTTTGAGGCCAGCCTGGTCTACATAGTAAGTTTCAGGATAGTTAGGATGTCACAGAGAAAACCTTGTTTTTTTATTGTTATTTCTTTTTAAAAATATACTTCTAATACTGATAGTCACAGTTTATGTGCTCATCAGTTGTGTGTGGTTGTGGACACTGTATTGTACACCCAGAGCAGTCCAAGTTCTTCAGGGTGGAGGGGACAGTACAGTGCCTGCCTTTGTGCTGGCTGATCTTGCGCCTCGACAAAACTGGCTGAGTAGAGCCCCCTGTTGGCTAGTGATGTACATAGCAGGGTGAAATGAACTATAGTATACACTAGACCTGCTCTAATCCAATGACAATAAGTTTTGTTTGGGCTTTTTTCAGTGCTAGGGATTGAACCCAGGACCGTGTACGTGTTTGGTGAGTGCTTGGCCACTGAGCACATTCCCAGCCACTACCAGTTTCTAAAATTCCTGAGTGTATATTCATTCTACAAAATTATGTCTCATTATGGCATTTTTGTCTCAGTGTATCATACATTTTGACCACATTCACCCACATTACTATTCCTGGCCTTGCTCCCACTCTACAAGTTTTAAATTAAAATTTTTTTTAGCCAGGTAGTGGTGACACATGTGTTTAATCCCAGCACTTGGGAGGCAGAGACAGGTGGATTTCTGAGTTCAAGGCCAGCCTGGTCTACAGAGTGAGTTCCAGGACAGCCAGGGCTATGCAGAAAAACCCTGTCTCAAACAAACAAACAAACAAACAAACAAACAAACATTTAGTGTGTTTTGCCAGCAAACCTGTCTGTCTGAGGGTGTTGGATCCTGGAGTTAGGCAGTTGTGAGCTGCCATGTGGGTGCTGGCAATTGAACCCAGGTCATCACTGAGCTCTCCTCTCTCCTCTCTCTCTCTCTCTCTCTCTCTCTCTCCCCCCCCCCAGTTTTAAATACTTTTGAAGTATTTAAAGGAAGGCTGCTCTCCTGGTCCTTCCTTCCTTCCCTCCCTGCTGTTTGTGGGTGAAATGAACTTTTTGTACATGTATGGTTGTGAAAGCTGAAGAAATCGTTGGGAAATGACTGGGAAATGCCTGAACTAGAGCTTGGCTTTTCTTGATTCTCATTTTCCATCAGTTCTGACGACTGGCTGGTGTCTCTGAACATGTCACCCTAGCCCTAGGACTAGAGTTTTGCAATGGATCTTTTACACAGGTTATCTCTGTTTTGTTTGGGATTTTGCATGGGGGCCGGAATTATCAAGGAGGGCTTCTTTGCTGTTTTTCTGCCTGTGTAGTTCCCCAGCAACATAGAACCTAGTGTTATTTCTTAAGTGTAACCGAGCATTTGCGACCACAGCTTCCCCTTGTCTGAGCCCCTAGTTTAAGCAGGGAGCCAGGAGAACAGGAGTAGAGCCGCTCTCAGCATGGCTTGGGATGATGGTGGCAGCAGCGGCAGAGTTTTGGTGACGATTCTTTTTTTTTTCCGTGAGATTTTTTTAATTAATTAATTACTTAATTAATTAATTATACGTAAGTACACTGTAGCTGTCTTCAGACACACCAGAAGAGGGAGTCAGATCTCGTTATGGATGGTTGTGAGTCACCATGTGGTTGCTGGGATTTGAACTCTGGACCTTCAGAAGAGCAGTCTCACCAGCTCACCAGCCCCTGGTGACGATTCTTAAAGATTTTTAATTTTATATGTCTGGGTGTTTTGTATGCACATATGTTAAGTGCAGTGCCCAGGAAAGGCAGAAGAGGGAATCAGATCAGATCTCCTGGAACTGGAGCTATGGATAGATGGTTGTGAGCCTCCATATGGGTGGGCACTGGGGATCGAATCTGAGTCCCCTGCAAGAATAGCCCATGTTCTTAACCGCTTAGCCTTCTCTCCAGCTCTCTTGGCTAGAATTTTTTGTCTCCTGCAGAACCCTAGTGTGAATGGTCAGTGGTGGAGCTCGGGTAGAGGCAGAGATCAAGCAATGCATTCCCTTCTGCCTCTGCTCCACAAACCAACAAGCTGCTGTGAAAAACTCTCTGGCCTCTAATTCTATCTCAACTCTGGGCCAGGTTGAAGCATCTAGAATCACTGAGCTGGAAAGAGTGCCTGTTTGTGTGGCCTTGCACTAAGGTGGGTCTTTTAAGTATTTTGGGGGGTGGGGTGTGCACCCCTCAAAAACAAAACAAAACAAAAACCCTGTATCTTAGGACACATGCCCATCAGTTATATGGCCATTTTCCTAACAAAGTCACAAGTTCACAGCAGGCAGAGGCCAAACCTCTTGCAGGGTGTTTGTATGGAATTCCAGCAGTGGAAATTACAGCTGTTGACTC
This sequence comes from Mus caroli, assembly GCF_978045245.1. Lineage (NCBI taxonomy): Eukaryota > Metazoa > Chordata > Mammalia > Rodentia > Muridae > Mus > Mus caroli. The sequence goes on from NW_028227268.1 coordinate 43,079,827, forward strand.
CCCCCACCCCCCACCCCCCACCCCCCAGACTTACAATTGGCCACTCTTTTTTTTTTTTTTTTTTAGATTTATTTACTATATATAAGTACACTGCAGATGTCTTCAGACACTCCAGAAGAGGGCGCCAGATCTCGTTACGGATGGTTGTGAGCCACTATGTGGTTGCTGGGATTTGAACTCTGGACCTTCGGAAGGGCAGTCGGGTGCTCTTACCCACTGAGCCATCTCACCAGCCCCACAATTGGCCACACTCTTAACTTCTGAGCAGAAAGGACCCAGGCAAGATGGCAGTGTGGCCTCCCTATTTTATCTGGAGGAAGCAGCTGCAGGGTGTAGGGAGAGGCTGTCCCTTCAGTTTAAAGGTTACCATTTAATTTTCAGCATCCCATGGCCAGTGTTCACTATGGCCAAGTGGATGAGGAAACCCAGAGGACAGCATCTGTGCTGGCAAACCTTGGCCAAGTCAAAGAGCCTGCTGTCTAGGAATCGTGAGGTACGATCTGGATTGTTGCAGAGATATGGGTAATTTTGACTAAGGTGCTTTAGGCCCCAGGGACAGGTAGCTATTTGCAGCACTGAGTTCTCAGTTTCAGGGGTCTTCAAGCCTGGGTGTCCAGCAAAACTGCCAGAGAAGCATTAAATATATATACTTTCTCAGACCCTCCCCACCCCAATGGGTCTGCTTTTGCCTGGGGTGGGACCAGAATATTCCAGAGCTCCCAAGGTAGGATACCACCTCCCTTCTCCACCTGCCCATAAAAAGCCCTGCACACTTTGGGTCATTTGCTCAGAGAGAAGTACTCTCCTGAGGACAGCTACTCCTAGGGCCAGGAGGCTTCCGTCTCCTTTAGGAGTGGGCAGTAGCTCTCGTTGAGTGATACACTACCACTCAGGGGCGCTCACTGTTCACGACATTAGCGGAGCCTGGAAGGAATGACAGGCTACTCTCTGGAAGTAAGTTTGCCTATGCCAGAGTGACAGCTGCCTCTGTGCTGGACAGACCCCTGTTTGTTGGAACTCAATGACTACTTCTGGAGAAAGATCTTTCCCTTAGGGTGAGCAGAGGCTCCACAGCACACCTGAAAGGTGGGCAAGTGCTAATGTCCTAAAGATCAGGGAGGAAGAGAGAAACAAACAGTTGGCTGCATGTGGAGATGGTAAATAACTCCTCACAGTTTAGAGCAGATTGAATTTACATTTTACTTAAAAAAAAAGGGGGAGTGGGTGGGTGGGTGGGTGGGAGGGAGGGAGGGCATACACAGGACAGGAGCAAGTGAGGCCGATGCTCTGCGACAGACGTCAACATGTTTCCCCACAGCAGTGGAGTCTGTGTGTCAGGCAGAGGTTCTCCTGCTGGTTACATTATCAACAAGGCTGTAGGCAGGGAACCCCTGGTTGGGGAGGGGAGTAAGTTAATCATATACAAGGTCAGTTCACAATACACAGCATTTTCTTTAAATGATGGAACGCAGTCGCAGGAAGAAGTTAACAATACGAACACAAGAATAATCAAATTTTTGTTTGTTATCCATGTACAGCAACTAACTGCTTTACAAAAAAGCAAAATAATACAATATATCATCACATGTATTTACAATGTAGTAAATAGACTTTTCTGTCAAATTTTACACAAACTATTTACAGGGGAATATACCGCATTAAAAAAAAAATTGTGTGGCTGACACTAAGTGAATGTTTGTGGAAGTCCATTGCATAACATTGAGTACGACATGCTTCACTATGCTTGGGGAGTAAATGTAGAAAGAAAAAGAGGGGGTTCCACCAAACCTGGAAAACAAAAGCCAGATCTCCCAGAGGAAACCTGCAACCTTAAACCCCCCAAGGAAGGGGTTGCTGGGGCGAGTCCCCCCCACTGGGGCTGTGGCAGTCTGCACTGTCCAGGCTCTGGCCTCAGCACTGTGCAGGCAAGAGTAACTGGCCAGCAGAGTGCAGTGTCCCCACAGTGAGGGCATGGGAGCCCAGGGGAGGAGTACCAGCCAAACACACAAACACAGCCATTAGTGCTTTTTTTTTTCTTTTTTTCTTTTAAGTCAGGGAAACACAAATTGAAAATGAATCACAGAACTCACACCAAATTGTGTAAAATGGGCCATTACTCAGACCTTCAGCTGCTCCTGTAATTAGAGTCTCCTTTGGGAGGGGCAGCTAGTGACACTTTAAGCTCTGTAGGTTCAGTTGCTGCAACGTTAGACTTTCCTCAAAAGCTGGAAGTTCTGTGTATTAGATAAAACTGGAACTCTTCCCCAGTTTCCTGGGATGTACTGGTCAGAAGTGGCTCCGTTTGATCTTTCCATCGGAGCTCAAGTGGGGGCAGTTTAAGAACTATGGGGAAACCCGCTACAGGAAGAGCACACATTTACAAGTTGTCCTGTTTTGATGGGGGAAGCAAAACAGTAATGGGCCAGTAATGGCCACCATTAAAAAAGCCAAGCAACTAGAGTTACAGCAGCCTCAGTCTGTGCTGCCCACGGTTGCAGGAGCCAGAGCGGGGTACACCCCAGCAGCACTGCAGTGGGAAGCCAGGCCTGGCAGCTTTGCCACGGGCCTCCTGCTGCGGCTAAACTCAGCTGGCATCTCAGCCTCACAGCCTTGGTTGTCTACTCTGACAGTTATTCTAAGGTAGCCTTTACAAGAGCTCAGTTTGCTGCATCTGTTTTCAATATTCTCCATGATTCTATGTTAAATCACTACTAACACTAAGGGGTTTTCCTTTTATTTTGGCAAATGGTTCTTACTTTTCCCAGGGCTGTAAACAAATTAAAAAAATTAAATTGTTATTTCTGAATATTAAAAGCAATTTTATTTACATTAACATATTACATTGTTACTGTATGGATAAGTGTGAAATGTGTTATATTATTAAAGTCAGAATACTTAAATGTACCATTATTTATTGACTTAGCTGTGGAGTTTAACTTACTGAAATCCACTAGTGAGCCAGCACTACAGGACCTGTCCACACCCTACTGGATTTCTTTTGGTCCCTCCCAAAGCCATTATGTCTTAATATATGAAGGGAACCTGGAAGTAGAGGGATAATACCTTTTATAAATAAATATAGTTCAATTTTAAATGAGAGCATCCATGTACTACTGTGCTCACTAAAGTCAAACTGTCCTGCATCCTGCAGGTACCATGAAGCAGCTGGGTGTGCAGCCCTTGGAAGGGCCACTCTGCACAGCAGCCATCCTGAGGCCCTGTGTCCACACCACACAGGCCGGCCAGACTTCACAGTGACTAAACGCAATCCTAGCAGATAGAATCCAAATGTTTTGCTAGCGATTCCTGATTTTATTTGGAGGAGAGGAGTAAGATTAAAAGATTTTAAAAATACATCTTATCAAAGAAATTTATGATAATATACAGCATATTCTGTTTCTTGGAAAATTATTTAACAAAATAAAAATATCACCTACCCTATGTCACGTACCATTCCATTTTGCTATGGAGCTAATGGAAACAGCTATGAAAATTACCTTGTGGAAACAAGTCTCACCACTCTGTCTGCAAATTACCCTGCTTAGAATCACTTAGGAAAGAGCAGAAAGCAAGTGCAAAAACAAGTGTACTTTCTATACTTAGTATAGTCTTGGCTTAAAAAAAAAAAAAAAGAACAGAACACCTTCATATGTAAAAATTAAAAGATAATCAACAGGAAAAAAAATTACCCAGTTTGGATGACCAAGTATGTGTAAGGCCTCAGAACCAATAGCTTTAATTCAGCAATGTTAAGATGTGTGTGTCACGCTTATTTTCCTGTACTTATTGCTAAGACTCAAATGTTAGTATTTCTTAAGAATCCGTTACAAAATATTAGTTTGCCCCTCCCCCAGTCCCTGGCCTGTGGCTTTATTGAGGCTTGGCCTCTGTGGTTCCTTCAACTTCATAAGGTAAAAAAAAAGTCCACAGCTAGAAGATTAAACACTGGGGTTACAATACGATTTCTCCCCCAAGCTTCTAAGTGCGTAACTAAGACGGCCCCTTCACCCCGTAAGACGGGACACAGAAGGCCGTCCTCCGCATACGGCCCGCGGCTGGCGGCAGCGGCAGCACTGGAGGGTTCATCCACACCCACAGTCCATGCTCTCAGTCAGGCCTCCTGACCGCCTGCTCTCTCTGCTGTCCTCAGAACAAGTGCTCGACCAGACACATGCCAAAGTAGAAGGAAAAACATCAAAGAAAAGCAGCATTAACTTAGGCAATGCTCCAAGAGATGACCGTCTGGCGACACGGCGGCCAGATGGGATCATAAGACACGAAGTGCAGCAGTGCAAGGTGAGGGGTCACTAGTGAGAAGCCATGTTAGGTTGGTTTGAAGAGTGAAACAAAGAACGCTTCACACGATCTTCTTAATGCTATTACGTTTGAAACTGCCAGCACTTCTTTGCTTCTGCACTTGGCTTGCGGATCCATGGCGAGTCCGTCCACTGTTACAGTGGCCAGTGGTGGGGGAGAGTTCAACGTTCTCCTTGTCGAGTCCTGGAGAGACACAACAGCTGGTTACTCCTCCTCTCAGGACATAGCTCAGGACCCAATCTCATTCATTGCTTGTGGGTGAGATTGGAACTGGTGAGCAGTCCCAGCATACTCCACATTCACAGTAAACTGCCAGAACATTTACAAAGGCCTTGTCACATACTTTGCCTCGCACCTTGCTAAGCTGAATTTTCTACCATTGCTGTGAAACAGCCTAAGAGAAAAGAGAAGTTGCAAGAACAGCTGGAGAGAGGTAGGATGAAAGGCTGGCCATCCGGGAAGCCTTAGGAAAGTACCTTCTCCCAGTTGTACCATGAGTGTCCAGCAGAGGGCAGAGTCTAGCCATGTATCCATCTTTCTGCATAGCCGCCATTTCAGAAAAAGGCATATACTTCTCCTTTAATCGGCCTCAATGCCTGTTCTGGAGGAATGAGGGCATCTCCTGAAAAGGTGACCTACCACGCAGGCCATGCCCGGATCTTGGCTTCATTTCAATCATGGAGAGTCACTACACTTGTCTCAACCTCACTCAAGGGTCCTATAATGTATTTTACAAATAATGTAAAAGTTATTTTCAGAAAGGTGATCAGAACAAAAGGGCAAATTTAGAAAAATCTCAGCATATTGATAAAGGTTACAAATAAAGATAGAAAAGGACAGTCTGAAGGAGGCGAGGGAGGCAGTTTAGGCAGTGAGCATGTTCCCTCACAATCCCTGATAGGATTTTGATCATTAGTTGATTGAGACAGGGTCTCTCTGTGTAGCCCTACATGTCTTGAAACCTGGTACGCAGACTAGGCTGTCCTGGAACTCACAGAGATCTGCCTGCCTCTGCCTTTGTGTGCCACTGCGCCTGGCCCTGGATCTTCATTGTGAGTGGGTTTGCTTCTAAAAAGCTCATTATACTGTAAACTTATGACCTGTGTACTTTTCTGCCTTCTACCCTTCAAAAGAATTTGCTTCCCAAATAGATACTGTACTCATCATGTCTAGCATAGCCATTGGCAAGAGGCATTCTGGTAGCTGATATAAACTGTTCACAGACACAGGAGGAGGAGGAAGAGGAAGAGGAGGAGGAGGAGGAGGAGAAGGAGGAGGAGGAAAGGACAGGCCACACTTAACTGGGGCGGGGAGGCAGGAAACCATCTGCTCATGTCATGGCCCGCAGCGTTATCCCAGGTCTAACTTTAACTTTATGGACTACTTGAATTTAAAAAGAATCATTACATTTGGGAATGGAAACATTTCCATTTTTGGGCAATAAAGTATTATTTCAAGCCACAAGGTATTTATTGTGTTACAGGAAGTGGGACAGATCCATGCGGCAGTTTGTAGGCTGAGAACTGCACCTGGGATGACTGTTCTCTGGAAGACACATCCTTCATTCAACACAGTTCCACTCCCATCCTCTCCCATCCGTCTCCTACCAGAACCGCCTTCTATGCCCTCCTCGCAGTCACTAGCTTTTGCCTATAACAACAACCCGCATAAACATCTTATCTCTTCTGCTGGAGTGAAACCACCCAGAAAGGGACCAGTTATCATTCATGGTTTTGGTTTTTTTTTGTTATAAAATCTAGCTAATCACTTTCAATAACTGTTGGTTTGCAACAAATGTTTCCACTTTAAAATGTGATAGCTGGGGCCCTCTAGTTCACAGCCCTCATGCGTGCAGCCCTTACTTGGCACCATGTACATAAGAAAGAGGGATGCTTCCCGGCCAGCTTCCCTCGGAAGTTGACACAGGTTGTCACTCTGTCATCTTTGACACGTGCATGTGACCTGTGACTTCAAGGCCCGAGTTTCCTCAACCGAGGTTATTTCCTTAATAGGAATCTCTTCATTATATCTTATTTCCTAATGAGGAAGTCAGAAGGCAAATAAATACAGTGTTAGAGGATTCCTAAGCCTAACTAGAACAAAAAAGTTTTACTAAAAAGATCAAGGCCGGGCAGTGGTGGCACACGCCTTTAATCCCAGCACTTGGGAGGCAGAGGCAGGCGGATTTCTGAGTTCGAGGCCAGCCTGGTCTACAAAGTGAGTTCCAGGACAGCCAGGGCTACACAGAGAAACCCTGTCTCGAAAAACAAAAACAAAAAACAAACAAACAAAAAAATCAAGGAGAAAATTGCATAAATATTTTGGAGAGCACTGTATATGTATAGAAAATTGTCAAAGAATAAATAAAAGGTAGATATTATAAATAAGTTCTAGGAGAGCTATTTTTAAAAAAGCAATAAAAATGAATTACATTTACACTAACCCACAGTCTTAGGAAAGCAGGGCCCGGGTAAAGGAGTGAACCTAGCACTCAGATAATTTTCTTCTGATAATTTGTCAGCATTCTCTCACACCTCCCTCCCCTCTACAGTGGAATCTAGAAATGCCTCCATGTGCTGCTGAAGGAGGCATACTGCTCACGTGGAGCAGACTCCTGCCCTGACACAGGCCTTAGTTCACACTTGAGAGAAAGGCCTGACCTTGCAGTCTCCACTGAAAGCTTCATATTCTGTGTTCTTATATCCCTAAGTCACCAGGTTCTCCTTCCCTTCTTCCTTCCATGGGTACAAAAGCAAAAACCCATGGGATCAAAGACTCCAGAAGGCGCTACCAAAAGGACATCACACTGAAGCGGCCGTGTCCCATGCCTGCTGGTATAAGCTCTGAAAGCACTCGGGCAGGCGCCAGTTACGCGCATGCACTCCCAGTGTTCAGCGAGCTGCATTGGCTCCAGATGAAGATGAGGCAGCAGGTGTTGGCTAGCACTGTAGACCGCACGAGCTGGGAGAAGAACTGCCAAATTACACTCAGATGCTAGCCTACTTCCCTACTATGGCCTGAGTTCCTTGAAGGCAGGTATCAGAACATGCTTATCATGTTACTACTGAGCTGCAGCTCCTGTCTGGAAAATAACACACAAATACTAACACATGTAAGACAATACCCGAGTAGTCTGGGAGAACTCCGATGTCATCACCTACACAGGAGCCCACTTGGTTCAGACCGCACTGCTCACCTCCCTACAAACAGCAGAGCAAACCTGTTGGAAAACTCTTTTCTCTACACGAGCTGGCAAGCACGCTCGCTGAAGGATAAAGCTTATGCCTTGTCTGTTCAGCAGAGAATGAACCCAGGGCCTTGTGTATACACACAGCACTCCTCCACTGAGCTATATTCTCAGCCTCAAAGTCTGAGTCCTAATTGGGTGGAGAACTCTCGCTGCTTCTATAATAAGAGTGAAAGATCTGGGTGCTGAAGCTGGAACCCCAGCAGCTGCTTGCCCTCCACTAAGCCACTCGATGCTGACTCTCGCCTCTGCTCAGTCCGAGGGTTAAGGGAACACTGCCTATTTTACAGGGCTGCTAAGAAGTTGGGTAACAATCTATATGAAGAACTTTTCTGAATTGCACAGATAAAATAATCTTTTAAAAATAGACTAAGATGTTTCTAATACCTGGAATAAAAGAGATTAAATAATAAGCAAATGGAGTTTTAGGACAAATGTATAGAACTTCAACTTAATGCTGGAATTTGTAAAATTACTGGAGCGGAGCTAATGTAAAGAACACAAAACGTCTTTAAAAGAAGCCAAGGGCTGGTGAGATGGCTCAGTGGGTAAGAGCACCCGACTACTCTTCCGAAGGTCCGGAGTTCAAATCCCAGCAACCACATGGTGGCTTACAACCATCCGTAACGAGATCTGGCGCCCTCTTCTGGAGTGTCTGAGGACAGCTACAGTGTACTTACATATAATAAATAAATCTAAAAAAAAAAAAAAAAAAGAAGCCAAGTGTGAGAGCTCTGGCGATGTTTATGCTATGGAAAAAGCGTCTGTGGAGAGATGGGTGGCCAGGGTGTATTTAGCGGCCCTTGTATGACTGGACACACAGACTCGGCACTGCAGGGATCCAAGAATGGATGGGCTTCTCCTGCTGCCCCACTGCTTCCTCATCTCTCTGCAGCAATACAGAGATTACAAGACGCCAGCAGGTCCTCTCTGAATCAGGCAGCAGTGTGCTGCCACATGTCTGCTTAGTGCTGACAGTTGGTTAAGGACACTTTCTTTACAGCATGAGTGACAGAACAGTCAGTTTTAGGATGGGTTTGGTTTTATGATGGGGCCAGCTTTATTTTGGGGGGTGGGAGAAACAACTATTTTCTAAGCTAAAACCCCCACTTCCTTAAAGACCTCGGCCTGCTTCTCTGCTGATGCCCCATAGTGTTTGGTTAACCAAGGACAGGGCAGGTAGAAGTGGCAACTGAACCAAACAGGCCATACTGATTATATAGTTCTGCATGTCCAGAAATGTCACCAAGCAACAACTTTTCAAGTTCCGGTTTCCAAGTGCCTGAGCCTTCAACTCAACTTCTAGGGACTGGGGAAGTCTCAAGCTGTGGGCCTAGCTTGAGTTTAGAGGAAGCGATGTTCTGTATAAGACCACAGTGGGAGTGGCTATATGCAAATTGTTGGCGTAGAGCGTGCAGAGGAGCTTGGGGGGGGGGTGGGTGAGGAGAGGACAAAGGAAATGATGTCCAGAGGAGCAAAAAGCAGGGGAAAGCTGTTAGACACTTGCTACCTTCCCTGGTTTGCAGAAGGAAGCTGGCTTTATTTATGGGATTCTAACCAGTAATTTCCTAGGAATAATCTGTAAATAAGCAGAAGTTACTGACTCTTCTAAGCACACCATGAGAAGTATCACAAAGCATTAAAATAAGTCACTTGAGTACACTGCACCATCCCTAATACCCTGAGAGCCCTCAAACAGACCTGCTGGTGTGAATATATGCACTTTTTTCTTTTCTTTTGAGACAGTCTCATAATATAGCCCAGGCAGGTCTGGAACTCATTATGTAGCTGAAGATGACTCTGTGTGTGTGTGTGTATGTGTGTGTGTGTGTAAGTGTGGCTATCAAAAGACAACTCTTGAGGTCCGTTCACACTTGGCAACAGGACTGCATACAAACATCTCTATCCAGTTAGTCCTTTCACTGGCTCCAATTCTGGTTATTTTCTACAAAGCATACAGTATAAATTCTATGTTTAAGAAAAAAAAAAAAAGAACTGTCTTAGAACGTGTTAAATACTACTAAATAAGAAAGAAACAACTTTCATTTAAAACTCAATACTAACACCCACAGGCACAAACTATCAGTCCCTGTATCGAAGGCATCTTTCATCTTTAAGTGTGTAAAAGTAGGGCCTGAAGAGATGGCTCAGAGGTTAAGGTCACTGGCTGCTCTCTCAGAGGACCTGGGTTCAAATTCCAGCATCCACATGGCAGTTCCCAACTATCTGTGACTTCAACTACAGAGGCTCTGGTGCCCTCTTCTGGCCTCCTCAGGAAATGCATGCACCGATGCATAGACACAGGTAACTTATTCACGCACCTTTAAAAAAAAAAAAGTAAAAGAAAACTTTTTCTCCCTCCTGAGTCAGGGTTTCTCTATATAGCCCTGGATGTCCTAGAACTGCTCTGTGGACCAGGCTGCCCTGGGACTCAGACAAATCCACCTTCCTCTGGCTCTCAAGTACTGGGATTAAAGGCGTGTACAACCACTGCCTGGCTAAGCAGTCTTTAAATCTGTGAAAGAAATCTGTGAGTGAAAGTACCTATCCACTCACAAACGAAGCACTCAGCTAGGTAACCCTAAGACTCTAGGGTCTGAGGCAAGAGGACTGCCATGAGACTGAGGGCAGCCAGAGAGCGATTCCTGGGGGGGGGGGGGGGCGGGGAGGGGTGCTTCAGGTGCTTCCCAAATAATGTAAAAAGCGGTGACTCCACAGCAGACTCTACCCAGACCTTCATACTTGGGAAACGGCTTTATTTAACTACGTTTCAGGAAGTAACACGTGCATATACTTCTATATAGCTTTTTGTTTGTTTGAAATTAAAATAGAGTCTCACTCTGTAGCCCATGCTGGACTCAAATTCAAAGTGATTCTCTTGCCTGGGATTCCAGATGTGAGTCACAGTCAACATAAGTCATGCACAGCCAGCCTATGGCAGCACCTCAAAGCCCAGTGTGCAGAAGAATCACCCATGCTCCCGAGGAGGCTGACTGGGCTCCATGCTTGGGGTTTCACCCAGCAGGCACGGAAGACTCAAGAGCTATGCCTCTAACATCAGATGATGCTAATTCGGGTGTGGGGTCACACTTGTCCTACAAAACAAGTGATGGAACAAACACACTGGCTACATGGGAAGAGCTGGGCAGACGACTAGGAGACAAAAGGATCCCCTGACTGGTACGTAAATTAGGAACAAAGCGTAAGAACTGAGTGTAATTGTTTAGAACTTGTAACTGTAAATTTATGATATGGATTGGGTATTATACCTGCTTACTTCTTTAGAATCGTCCAGACTACCACACGAATGGAAATGTTCATGTAACACTGAGACAAGTATTTATGGAGATTCTATTTATACATCTCGAGCAGCCCAGAATAGGTATGGTTTGATTTGTATAAAGAAAACGCCTGCTAACACCTAGCATTTACATGAACTATATACACCACTTCTAAGAATGTCCTTATAGACTATTGCATGACCTTTTCAGGTAATGGAACTTAGGTAACTTAAGAAATCCTTTTTAAACATTTTAACTAACTTAGAAGAAAATCTTTTCAACTGAGCACATGACCCAAACATCAGCCGTGGGCCGCTGCACACTGTCCCCTCTGTTCACACAGCAGTGCTTGTGCTCACTAGGCAGTGGGCATCACCTCTAGGCTCAAGCAGAACTTACGAAGCCATTACTTCAGACAGATATCAACTGAACTTGGAGCTGGGCAGGTGCCGCTCCTGCTTTTCTCTCTCAGTACCTATGACTGCTCAGTGTATAGAGTTCTAAATTTCATTGTTTATGATTACACACACCTTTAATCCTGGCATTGGGAGACAAAGTAGGTGAATCTCCATGAGTTTGGGCCAGCCTGGTCTACATAGAAAGTTCTAGGGTAGCTAGGGCTATACAGTGAGACCCTGGACTGAGAATATAAGTAAATAAATAATAAATAAAACCCAAAATTCCACTGATCTACTTTTCTCACTTGATCCAACAGTGACTCTACAGTAAGGATTATAATGATGGGTTTTAAGATTTCTTTTTAGCATGCGCGCGCGTGCGTGTGTGCGTGTGTGCGTGTGTGCGTGTGTGTGTGTGTGTGTGTGTGTGTGTGTGTGTGTACACATGGACCTGCACCTGCACATCACTGGCTGGAACTCTCCAAGTAGGCTATTCACTCACAGGTATTCTTCTGCCTCAACCTCCTGGGTGCTGCGATTATGAGCCATGTACCACCACAAATACCGTTTCAAAATATAGGTTTTGAGGACTAAACTCAGGTCCTTGGGTTTTCAAGGGAACACTCTACCAACCTAGTTATCTCCGCAGCTCCAAGATGTTATTTTTTTCTTATGAGAACTTTTTGTCTGGTTGTTTACCTAATCCCAGACCTTCAGGCTTGTCAGTGGCTGATGGATGGCTGACCTGTTGTTACCAGCAATAAAGTGGGGTGATTACTAGACTTTGTATGTGTGTGTTTTATGGTGCTTATACTGCACCAGAGGCATGTAAGGCCTTAGGGTAATGTTAGTATAGCTGATGAAAGAATATAGTTTTGTTCACTTGTAGGTAATATAGCTTAGTTTGTGCTTTTGGTCCAAATCTCTGTGGATACTGAACATCACTATGCATTTCCCCCTCTGCTATACAACTTGATAGAAAGCACTCAGCTCTGAAGAGTAACAACATTCAGTTACATAGGAAAGAAATGGAAAGTGAACCTCATGAGGGAAAGGACCAAAATCTGCTATGCTCTGACCACAAGGGAGTTCCTAATGTTGGTATCGTAGTATCATTGCTCACAATCACATAACGATCACATTTACTGACCTGGGGAATGCTGGGAAGTTGCAAGTGAGGTCATGGAATTAGAGAGGTTAAGGTTGGCAGTGATACTAAGCTGGCTCTGCAGTGCAGGAGGGTAAGGAGATGTGGGTGTCAGGAGGGACTCCTCACTGGTTTCTTCATCAATTCCAGGCAAGTACGTGTCAATCAAGGCATCAAGAAATTTAACAATGAGCTCAGCATAGTCAGGGATTTGTGTTTGCTGTAATGGAAAATAGGACATTATTTTAGCTCCATTAAAAAAAAGTTCCCTCTGAAGCCAAGAAAAGGTTAACGATATCTGGGGCTTGGTGGATTGTTTTTCTTTCTTCCTTTGTATTCTAGATCATTAAGGCGGGGCAGGGGGCGGTGCGTCTGGAATAGTATTTAGAGAGAACTGTGGAACATACACTTTGGAATTTTATTTGGCTTCCCCTAAAAGCTTCCAGATGAACCTGCAATTTCTGAAAGCCATGCAGAGACAGAGGAATTGACTACTTTATAGACAATGCAGTCCTCGGCAATGACATCTCGCCAACGTCCCAAAGCAGAGGAGACGGGCAGAGCATCATCATCCCACCATCCACCTGTTAAAACCCCTGCATGACACACTTCTGTGACTTCAGGCCCATCTTTTAATGACAACCTGTGTATATCAACAGACAGTGCAAAATAAAATAAATCCAACTCTTAGAGCTAGAACAATGTATAAACAACTCATCTTGATTTAACAGCCCTGCATCTAGGACATGGGGTGTGTGTGTGTGAAGGGTGTGGGGCAGAAGCCCTGCCTTCAAGGAACTTCAATTATTTTAAGAGACCATCTACAAAAAAAGTAAATACTATTTCATGTAATATACCAACAAATGCCAGTCAAAGAAAGTGAACAACAGTCAAGAACAAATTTGATAGTCAGATGTAGCCATGTGTCCCTGAGGTGTATTTACCATGTGTCACACTCTTCACTAGTCACAAGACAGGTGTGTGAGTTATTGCCACATGTACAGAGGTCTACAGGCAGAATACGTTTTATAGAGGTTTTCCATACCCTTCTGAGATTTCAAGCCTAACTTAAAATAAAATTAATATATCAACATATTGAATGTATTGCCTCTTTGGAAAAAATCTTTCTAAAACAATTTTTATTTTGAAATGTTACTTTGGTTTGAAGGTAATGTGTATTCTCCAACAGACTCATGAGTACAGTTAAAGACTCTGGCTTATCAAAAATTAGAAAAAAAAATTTTTTTTTTACCTTTGAAAAGGGTCCTGCAAACCGCCATAAGCCATTAAAACCAAAACCTGCAAAAAATCAAATGCTACTCTTACAACAAGCAAGGCAGCTTTAAATAGTAACAAAAATTAAGCTGTATAGCTGACAGACAAACTCTGCATATATTTAATAAGACATTTTAAAATCAGTGTCAAAGACGACTAAAATGTCCTTAGAATAGATAGCATTTTTACAGTGGTCAAGCAGTTATACTGAACATGTAACTAAGAGAATCAGAAGACGAAATGAAGGGAAAGAACCATGCAGGAGCCTATCCCTTAGAGAACACTACAGCTAGACATTCTCCAACAGGGCCACAGCTGCAGGCTTAGCAAGCACCCTCTCCTGGTATATGTATTTACTTTGCAGGTAAGATGTTTGGTACTGTGGCGGGGACTCCTCATGGTACACCACACTCTGCACAATTCCATGGATTGGATTTAACAAATTTGGATCTTGGCATAAAGACAAGAGGGTATTGATCTTAGAGTCCAACAAATTGTGCCTGGAAAAACAAAAGTAAACAGAGGAACATTAAATAAAAGGATTTACTGGAAAGTGTGATATACATATCCCTTAGAACAACATGGCAAAACTGGAGACAGGGACTTTTACCTTTCTGGCACTTTTCTAAATTTTCCAGTGAATGAGCGTGTGTGTGTTGTCATTTGGGAAATACAGTAAAAGCAAATACCTGATAGCTACCACACGGCCGTGTGAAACTGTACAAGGAAACGTTGTTCAAAACAGGCTTGGCTCTGTCTGCCCGTGAGCACTCTGCACTCTATCTCCTTGGCTGTCTGTTTCTATGTACGTCCAGGGTTACAATGACATTTAATACTAACCAGTGCCACGGTAGCAAAGTAAAATTAATTTGGAAGGGGTGGCATGGGCAATCTTACAAAGAAACCATTTCCAGATCACTTGCAATCTATTAATAAAAACCTATTTTAAAAAGGCAACACCTAAATATGTGAAATTCATAAACTTTAAAATGGAATTAGACAACAACAAATGTGAGATGCTCAATAAACTGCAGTGATGCGTTTGTGTTTATTAAACCAGAGTCTAACTATGGTATCGTTACTTGTTTGACACAGCTGTTCTAAGATGTCCAATACCAGATTCATTCTACTTCCCTTTCATAGGCATGGGATTCTTCCGGGACGTATGTCACCACTGTCATCCACTCTTCCCTGCAAGCCATAAATCTAGCAGTCCTCCTTAGGGAACTACCCTAGTCAACACTCAGTCCAATATCAAGTTCTGTAATTCTTACCTCCAATATGTGATTTCAAGTCTGTCTCTCCTTATATTGCAGATATTGGTCTCCCGGAATAGTATCCTTACAACAATCTTCCCGCATCTGCACTGTTTCTTCCAACTCATTCTCAGCGTAACACCAGAGTGCAGCGACTCACTACCAACTAAAGCTTTCCTAACAGCTTTGCACTGTACAAAGGGATACGACTCAATATTTAACACTGACACAGCAAAGGCTTTAGCCAGACTTCTGCCCTAGACCTATCCTTCACCTTGGAGCTCTTTATTGTTCTGTGTTCCACACAAAAGTCCTTTTAAAGTTTCTTTAATTTGCCAACACCTTTCTGTCATAGTTGTCAGCTGACATATCCAGGAAGAAGGACTCTTAACTGAAGAGCCGTCTCCATCAAAATGGTCTGTGGACCATTTTCTTGACTGGTAACTAATGCAGGAGGGTACAGCTCACTGTGACTTAGGCCAGCCGCAGTCAAGTGGGCGGTAAGGGTAAATGATCAAGCCACAATTAGCAAAGCCAGTAAGCAGCATTAGTCCACAGTCTCTGCTTTAATTTCTGCCCCAGTATCCCTCAACGATTGGATTGTAACCCATAGGTGAAACAAAACCTTTCCTCCCCAAGTTGCTTTTCTTTTCTTTTAAAATTTATTTTACGTGTATGACAGTTTTGCCTATATGCATGTCTATGTAACACATGTGTGCCTGTGTCCACAGAAGCCAGTAGAGGGCGTCAAATCTCCTGCAACTAGAGTCGTGAGTCACTGTATGGGTGCTGGGAGCTGAACCAGAATCCTCTAGAAGAGCAGACATGCTTTTAACTGCTGAGCTATCTCTCCGGTCCCTTCCCCAAGCTGTTTTGGACAGTGTTTTATCAGAGTAACAGAAACCAAACTAGAGCAAAGGCTTTGAAGTTCAAGTATTAAAAGTAAAACCAACCTCCTAGAGAAGAGGGCAATTCTATTTTCCCTTAGCTATGAATCAGTACAGAATTCTAATAAATAAATCAGTACAGAATTCTAATAAAAAGAGAACCGAGGGCTGGCACAATGGCTCACTGGAGCAAGGTGACAGCGGCCACAACTGATGAGCTTGTTTGTCCTCCAGGTTTAATAAACATGAATATATCACTGCACTTATGAATACATCCACTGTAGTGGCAGAAGAGCACTGACTCCTAAAGTTGTCCTCTGGCCTCTTCATGTGTGCCATTATACTCATGTACATGTGCACTAAAATAAACATAATGTTTAAAGGAAAAGATTTAGACTAACCCCCAGACAGTCATGTAAGCTGGTTTAAACAGAGCAATCTATCAGTTTGCTCTTGAGAAAACTGTACATTAATACTCATTAAGCTAAGCCAACTACAATAAATCAATACCATTAAGGAAAAACAAGCAAACAAAACAAAACAAAACAAAGATGGTTTTGGTAATAGATAAGCCCAAAGCAACTTTAGCCATTATTAAAGTATGAATTTAGAAAAAGATTTATTTTTTCTTTTCAGTTCTGTATATGCATGTGTGTTTGCTTGTGTGGGAATATGAATGTATGTTCAGTGTCCTCTGAGGCCACTGGAACTCAAGTCCTCTGCAAAATCATACATGCTCATAACTGCTGAGCTATCTTTTCAGCCCTTTAGCCCCACAGCTCTGTGTTTTGTTTTGGGTGCTGTGGGTCAAACCCAGGCCCTGGCATGCTAAGCATGTGTTCCTCTCCAGAGCTCTCCGTAGTCTCAACCTGGAGAACTATAGTGATCCCTCTCTAGGATAACAATGGCAGCCACCCTGCCCACTCTACAGGCAGAAGACACCACTGAGAAGCACATTTCCTACACCTTTACAGAGCACCTGACATAAAGACAGATACAGGGCGATTAACCAACAACAGGAGATACTTACACAACAGGAAACACTTTGGGAAACACAACGCTGGCCTCTGCTAGATATTCATAAAGAATTCGTTGATCAAATTCATCTGTAGTATATTTTACCAGTGTAGCCTGCCAAGATGCAAAAACAGGTAAACAATTTATGTTGAAACTTTCTGTTTTAATGACATGAAAATATCTTTCTTCCATGTTTGCCATATTTAAGGGCCTGCTAAGAGCAAACTGGAAAAAAAATTTGAGGACGAAAAACCCTCAAAAAGGAAAATCCTGCCAGGAGTAGTGGTACACATTTTTAATCCCAGCACATGGGAGGTAGAGGCAGGTAGATCTCTGGGAGTTCAAGGCCAGCCTGGTCTACAGCGTGAGGTATAGGACAGCCAGGGTTTCATAGTGAAACCCTGCCTCAAAAATGAATGAATGGACGAATGAATGAATGAATAAATGAATGAATGAGTGAACGGGGAGGAAGATGTTCCCCTTACCAGAACAGTAAGAAGCAGCGCTTGGATCTTTGGGTCGGTAAGAACTTCTTCATCCAAAAGAACATTTGATTCAGAGACTGAGACTTTCCGTAAATGTGGGTGCTGCTGCGAGGAGGGAATCCTTTGGGTTTCTGCAGTAGGATATGGGTTAATGTAAGTACTTCTATTAGTAGGCAAAGTATAATCTACTCAACAGATTTTAATGTTACATCTTAAACTCAACAGTTCCTTAAACAGACATCTTAATTATCAATATTACTATCATACAGAGTTGTTATGTATGCAGCAATATAACAGTTAGTGACTTGCAGTGTTGTGCCATACACACTGGTCTGGAACTGTTTACGTAGACCAGGCTATCCTTGAACTCATGGAGATTCTCCTGTCTCTTCAAGTGTAGCCCAGGCAGACCTCAAGTATGTGGACCTGCTGCCTCTGCCCCTTCAGCACATTCCACTGGCATAACTAGCTGATTTCTTTTCCTGCCCACTTAAGGGCAAGAGAGCGCAGAGCACATGCTTATGCACTGCAGCCTAAGGCGCTGAGGTCTGGATGGAAGCAAATGTGTCTTCACTGTGCTCCTCGTGGTTTGCAGCCATCTTCATTACTCATCAGCTTTGTGTCTCACCCATTTCATAGTCAGTCTCTGCCACTCTTCTCATTTTCGGGGGTGTTGTAATCCCTGATTCCATTTCTTGTCTTTTAGGAGCCTTTGTGTCAGATATCAAGTGATCAAAACTTTTTCTTGTTCCTATGAACAAAAGTTACAGAATATGAAAGTTTATTAACCACAGTGTCTACAAATCACAATATTCTAATAATGTAAGCTTTTACTTTTGAGCACAAGCTGAGACATCCCTGGAGCAGAGTTTCTTAGCATTATTCTCGTTTCCTCTCTAAGGGGCCTGGCCTCACAGCTTTCCAGAAAAGGAGGAACTTTACTGGCCTAAATCCTAGCACTCGGGAGGCAGAGGCAGGCAAATTTCTGAGTTTGAGGCCAGCCTAGTTTATAGAGTGAGTTCCAGGACAGTCAGGGCTACACAGAGAAACCCTGTCTCGAAAAAAAACAAAAAAACCAAAAAACCCAAAAAAACCAGAAACTTTAGGTTATATTCACTATCCCAAGAATAAACTAGACTCCACCAAGAAGAACAAGTATCCATAACAAATACAAGGATTAGATTTTGATCAGTGCAAAGCATAGAAAAACTTAAATGGCCCCTTTAAGTATGGAAATTGAGTTGGTTATCAAGAAACAGTCACTAACAGATGAGCAATCTCCAAATATAGAGAAAAATTAAAGTTTTACTTTAACCTGTAAAGATATGCATGCCCAGAAGTACTAACAAGCAGATACACGAGGAAACACTTCAGAAGGGCAACAAGTGGTCTCATCTCACTCTGGCTTTGAGGGTACACCCAATCGTGTACACTGGTATTTAAACGTCTTTCTCTTATTTAAGTACAAATATTTATAAGACATTATTCAGAATTTATTTACCTTTGCTCATTACACTCAGGGAATGTCTCTTCTTGTAGCAGTTCTACAAAACAATCTGGGGCTGAGTATGTAGCTCGGTGGTAGAGAACTTGCTAGTGAGTTAAGTTCTCTGTTTTTGTTTGTTTTAATTTTATTTTTCGTATTTATTTACTTTACATCCCATTCACTGCCCCCCTCCAGGTTACCCCACCCCCCGAAATCCTTTCCCCATCCTCCCTCCCCTTCTCTGAGCAAATAGAGACCCCCTGGGTAACTCCTACCCTGACATTTCAAGTCTCTTCAAGGCCAGACATTTCCTCTCCCACTAGGCCAAGCAAGGCAGCCTGGTGAGTAGAACATAATCCATGTGCACACAACAGCTTTTGGGATAGCCCCCGATCCAGTAGTTTGAGACCCAGATGAAGACCAAACTGCACATCTGCTACATATAAGTGGGGAGGCCTAGATCCAGCCCCTGTATGCTCTTTGGTTGGTGGTTCAGACTCTGAGAGCCTGTAGGGACCAAGTTAGTTGACTCTGTTGGTCTTCCTGGAATTCTTATGCCTTGGTTTAATGCTCAGAAGCACACACATAGGAAAAGGCAAAAGACTGAAATATTTATCTTAAATGAATTCAAAGGCAGAATTGAAGCCAATATTACAAGATCTGACAAGTGATATTTGACAGTTCAGTGTTCTGTTGCCCTCATGTACCAAGACAAATGAATAATCACAAATCACAAATACCAAGGCCAAAGGAATCTACACCCAGTCAGTCTCTTCCTTTCGTGCAAACGGAAGAAGTCATGAGTGATTAGGTGGTTAGACTGTAGTCCCATTGCTAAGGATTCTGAAGCCTACTAGTGCTTTCTACAGTGCTTGGAGGTAGGCATGCTACTGATCTTGTCCTACTGTCCCTTTTCTTCTACTCTGTCATCTCCTTCTCTTCCTACAGCTCAATTATCTAACTCTTCAAATATTTATCAGTTTGTTTGGTTTTGAGACAAAAATCTCACATTATGCGCAGCTCTGGGTGTCTTTGAACTCACAGAGATCTACCTGCCCAGTCTGGTATCACAATGGCAGGTATCATAATGAACTCATTGATAGGTTCTTTAAGGTGCCACACACTCAAAACTCTCCTTCTAGCTTTGAAATGTAGATGTGCACTGTAGCTCCCCACAGTTGCCCTAAGTACAAGAGCACAGTAACCCTCTTGTTCCCTAGTGCCTACCAGTCTCTGGTGACATCTGTGGTTTCTGAATATGCTTCATCCAAGGAGTGCCACTCTTAGTGGGTGTGGCCTTGTTGAAGTAGGTGTGGCCTTGTTGGAGGAAGTGTGTCACTGTGGGGGTGGACTTTGAGACCCTCCTCCTAGCTGACTGGAGGTCAGTCTTCTCCTGTTTGCCTTCAGAACAAGACATAGACCTTCCTCCTGCACCATGCTATGCCTGCCTGGACGCTGCCATGTTTCCTGCCTTTTTTGATAATGGACTGAACCTCTGAATCTGTAAGCCAGCCCCAATTAAATGTTTTCATTTATAAGAGTTGCTTTGGTCATGGAGTTTTTTCACAAAAATAGAAACCCTAACTAAGACATCACTCTGTCTTTAACACTCATAAGAGCCATATCTTCGCTCTCACATTAGAGGGGCATCATGTAACATTTCATTTTGTGTCTGGCTTAATTAACATACTAATCTCTAATTTTATCCATGCTGTCACCAACTACAGGATTTCGTTTTCATGGCTACTACCTGTGGATCTGTAGAACTATGCTTCCTTCATCTGTGCATTAGTGGAGGGACACGGAGGCTGCTGCCTTTCCGTGGTTGCTGTGACAAGTCTTGCAGTCCACACAGAATGCAGCGGCCTCTTCCACACACTGGTTTGATTTCCTCCAGATATATAGTTAGTAGTAGAAAATAATAGTTTCAGCTCAGCCAGGGAAAGTGCCATTTAAGTTAATTTTTATTTTATTTTATTTACCAATGGGGTACCGCCATGAAACACATTACATGGCTAGTGGCCTCTAGCTTGCCTTTACCTCATGAGGCTCAGCAGCAGCACAGTCACACCTGACTGACAGTTTGTGAAGCCAGAAACCTATGGCATCGTTTACAGTCTTCTCCCTTCCACCCCGTCCATCTCTCTGTCCTGGTCACTCTCCTTTGGAAACAGACCTCACATACAGCTCCTGCCTTAGTGTGTGCTGGCTCTGGGTTTTCCTCTTAGATTGCTGAATCAATCTTGTAAATGGTCCCCTTGAAAAAGACTTCTCTCTACATGGCTGTCAGGAAAATGTAAGAAAACAACAAACAAACAAACAAACAAACAAACAAACAAGCAAACAAAACAAATGCATCTTGTTCCTTCCTTAATGAAGATCTCTGTTGGATGTATGATGTGGTAAATCTCTTATCACTGTAGTCTTTGTTGTTGTTTTGAGACAGGATCTCTCCACATACCCCTGGCTCTCCTGGCACTCACTGCATAGACCATACTGCCCTCATAGAGACGCACCGGCCTCTGGCTCCAATGCCACCAGAGAAAGGCTGGGACTAGAGCTGAGCTACCATGCAGCCAGCTGTCTGGTCTGTTTCTCACAGCCACGCTGTGCTTCTCCAGCCTCCTTCCCCCAAGCACCTGCTCTGATGTTCTGACCCATGGCCACTGCTCCCACACTCTCTTCCCTTACCAAGCTTCCTCTTGCATGCATGCCTTTCCTTACCCTGTACCTGTCCACCTGGCTAGCATGGTCTAAATCTCTGAAATCTGGCTCAAATATTACCTCTTAATTTCCTAAGAGCCTCAGTAATGTTAAGCATTACTGCTTTAATGCCACCGCCATACACTGTTGTCACCAGCTGACTTTAAGTCATAACTACCAAAGGATAAGCCCTTCTCTAAAGGGCATAGACCCTGTTTTTTCTACTCAGAACAGAGTTTGAAGGAATTCAATACTGCATTTTCTGAGGTTAGTTTTTCACTTACAACTTCTTTGGTATGAAAATCCATAATGACAAAACACAGAGTAACCAGAAATCACTGATGACACAGGATTAACAGAAGGGAACTCAAATAGAGAGAGACGACAGACTGAACTGTAACAATGGCTGGCATTTGTTATTTCTCCTTTCAACTTTTACTGGAAGTTTATTTGTGTTACACTTTGTTGTTTGCTCACCAATTTCCTTATGAGCAAACCTTTGCATAATACTATCTCATGATACTAAGTATGTTTGCATGGGTAACTAGAGTCCATACTCATAGTATTTATCACGGGTTAGACACACCAATAATCTGAGTAACGATTTAGAGTGGCAGCCAATGAAGGGCAAGCAAGTACTGTCTCACACGTGCTCTGTGGGTCAGCGAGTATCCTCTTTCAGGAACTCACTCATCAGTTACTGGACATGAAAGGCTTAGCATTGTGCAAGCATTTCTCATAGGAATGTTGATAGAACTGTCAAAAATCATTATTTTGGGTCAACAAGATAGCTTAGTGGGTAAAAGCACTTGCCTTGTTGCCTGAAAACCTGAGTCCAATGCCCAGATCTCACATAAAGGTGGAAAGAGAGAACTGACAGTCCAAGACTGCCTCCAATCTCTACCTGTCTGCATGCATACACACAGATAGGAATTTCTAAAAGGAATATTGTCTTATAGTTATTAAGAAATACCTTGTATTGTTGTTTCAAAGATTACATGGTTCCAGATCTCTTAGGGGCCCATTCTCCTTCTGAATGGTATGTTAGGGAACATTAGCGTTCCAGCCCTCTATACAGCAGTGCTTCTTCTCCTCTAGACAGCTAACGACTCTCATCACTGCCATCTAGGCCCCCAAATCAAAAGCCATAGTACTTGGAAATAGACTTTAAAAACACAGAAATAAAAACCAAATCAAACTCAAAGCCATTCCAAAGTCTCATTCTGAATTCTCTGTCTGAAGACATGGCTGAGCCAAACTCATCCATTAAAATCAAACTCCCTTAGAAGAGCCAGCCACACAAGGGCAGAGAGATGGCTCAGTGAGTAAGAACACTTGCTCCTCTTCCAGAGGATCCAGCATCACTTCCCAGCAAGCACAGGAAGCTCACCAATGTCTGTAACTTCAGTTCCAAGGGATATAACACCCTTCTGCAGCCATGGGCACCAGGTACACATGTGGTATGCATCCATACTCATGCAGGCAAAACACTCATACACATAAAATAAATTAAATTCAGAAGTCACAAGAGTTTTTTACATCAAAACAGTAAATATTGGCAATCTAGCCAGGCAGTGATTGCACAGACCTTTAATCCCAGCACTAGGGAAGCAGAGACATGTGGATTTCTGAGTTCGAGGCCAGCCTGGTCTACAAAGTGAGTTCCAGGACAGTCAGGGCTACACAGAGAAACCCTGTCTTGAAAAACCAAAAAAAAAAATGTTGGCAATCTAAATAGTTTCAATTAATTTTCCAAGAGGGACAGTAACTAACCATTTTTCACACTAACAATAACGTACAAATTTATATAAAATAAAGATAAACTAACCAAGCAATTTTTTTGTGTTGGCCTGAGAAGGCTGTCCCATATCCAAGCTCATGGATTTCCTGGCCCGGGGACTGGTTTGGCCTACAGCTGGGTAGGTGGCTGCAAGGTATCCTTCTGAACCTTTGGGAGAGGACCATGGCTGGGTTTCCTTTAGTGTCCTGAGAAATTGAAACAATTTAGAAGAATTAATTAACAAGAAGATAATCAATATAACCACTGTTCACTCCCTCCTAATAGCTGTCCTATTTCCTAACAATGGCAATCAATTAATTCAAAAACTGCATTTTAAAGAGCCATAGGACACAAACTTTTCTTCCTTTTTTTTTAAAGATAACTTTCCATTAAGTTGCCCAGGCTGGCCCAGAACTTGCTATGTGCTCTAAGTTGGTCTTGAATTTCCAATCCTCCTGCCTTAGTTTCCAGAATGCTAGCAATACAGATATGTACCATTATAGCTGGCTCTTAGTGTATAACTCTTAATGTATCCCCAGGAAGCTAAACAGGAAGAACTATAGTGCATAATTTTATTAACCTTTTTTTCTTTTCTGCAGGACAGGAATTGAATCCAGAACCTCACACGTGCATGGCTAGTATTCTAACCCTAAACTGGTGAAACCCAGAACGACTTATATATTTACTGATTGAGCCCAGGCTGGCCTCAAACTTGTTATGAAGCCAAGGATGACACTGAACTTCCATTCCTGCTTCTACTTCCTAGGTGCCAGGAAGACAGGTGTGCACACCACAGTCAGAAGACAGGCAGGTGTGCACACCACAGTCAGAAGACAGGCAGGTGTGCACACCACAGTCAGAAGACAGGCAGGTGTGCACACCACAGTCAGAAGACAGGCAGGTGTGCACACCACAGTCAGAAGACAGGCAGGTGTGCACACCACAGTCAGAAGACAGGCAGGTGTGCACACCACAGTCAGAAGACAGGCAGGTGTGCACACCACAGTCAGAAGACAGGCAGGTGTGCACACCACAGTCAGAAGACAGGCAGGTGTGCACACCACAGTCAGAAGACAGGCAGGTGTGCACACCACAGTCAGAAGACAGGCAGGTGTGCACACCACAGTCAGAAGACAGGCAGGTGTGCATGCTACAGTCAGTCAGTTTTTTGCAACACTGGGACTGATCTCAGGGCCTTCTGCATACCAGAAAAAAATCCTCTACCAACGGAGCTACACCTCTAACTCCTATTTTGTTTGTCATTGGAACAAGGTCTTAGGTAGCTGAGCCTGGCCTAAAACTCAATATATAGCTAGGATGACCTTGAATTCCAAACCCCCTGCTCCACCTTGTAAGTGTTAGGACCACAGGCATTTACTACCACATATGGCTCCAAACTTTTCAATTTGACAAGAAAAAAAATGTATATTTTTACTGAACAACATGGTTTTTCTCTTTTTTTTTTTCTTTCTTTCTTTCTTTTTTTTTTTTTTCGAGACAGGGCTTCTCTGTGTAGCCCTGGCTGTCCTGGAGCTCACTCTGTAGACCAGGGTGGCCTTGAACTCAGAAACCCTCCTGCCTCTGCCTCCCAAGTGCTGGGATTAAAGGCATACGCCACCACTGCCCAGCTGAACAACATGTTTTTTAAAAAGGTATTTGAAAATGCCTAAATATGCTAATATAGGACATATATTACCCTACATATTTGTCATTTATTGTGGTGAGAACATTTAACATCCATTTTCTTAGCACTTTTCAAATACAGAATAAATACACTGTCATTAACTGATGCTGAGTAATAGAACTTCTGAACTTATTACATTGAATTTTATAATTAGAGAAAATAAGTCTAAATAGGTAACTGTATTACTGAATTATTTAAAAACTGATAAAATTAAGTTTGAGAATTAAGCTTTCCTGAATACAGGTAATGTTACTTTTTCCTTTCCATAACCAAAAGAAGGGTCAAAAAAAATAAAATCATGGCATTGGCTAAAGAGTAAGACTTCTGAGCACGGTGTTTATTAGGAAAGCCTGCATACATTGTAGCAGTCTCGGTCAAGTCCTTGGGGAGCAGTCTTTTTACTACAAAAAAGCAAGATATTAGTAAATTTAATGATATAATATGTTTAATTCACATTATAGAATAATACCCCAAAGATGGAATTTATGTAACTTCATGTTATATTGGGGGGAAAAAAACCTACATAAAGCCATGAAGAACAGTAGTCATAATTTTATGATTCTCTCACATGAACCTACACTGCAGAAACCAGGCACGGTGGTGAATGCCTTTAATCCTAACACTTGGTGGGGGCAGATCTCTCTGAGTTCAAGGTCAGCCTACTTTATATAGGGAGTTACAGACCAGCCAAAGACACATAGAGCTTGCATCAAAGCAATAACAATAAAACTACACTACAGAAAGGTTTTAAATGGTAATGACAATAATAAACAGTTTATACGAATGTTTTTTACCCTCCTACATCACTTTTTGTCGTTGTTTCTTAAAATATTTATTTACTCTATATGTGAGTGTCTGCCTGCATGCGTGTATGTTAGCAATGTGTCTGCTATCCAAGGTAGTCCAAAGAGAATGTCAGATCCTCTGGAACTTAGAATATAGATGGCTATGAACAACCACATGGGTGCTGGGAACTAAGAGAAACTGAGACCTCTGCAAGAATACAAGTGCTTTTACCCACTCAGCTGACCCTCCTGCCCACTCTTAGTTCTTAGCATCAGGGATGCAATGGTACTTGTATTTCATGTTAGGCTTTTCCTCAGGTCCTTTTCTGCAAACTTTTCAAGATTGTCTTTCTTCCTTATTCAAGTGTTTTGTGTTTCAAGAGGTGAACTAATGATAATATAAGAGCAGACTAGGATAACTTTAATACTGCCTATATAAAATACCATGACCTGTAGAGCAAACTTTGATAGCTACACTTGCCAGACCATCTGGAGCTGCCACTCTGCTCCCTTCTAGAGTCCTCTGCTGCCGATCTCCACCACATGGAAACTAAAGCCTGACTCCATCTATGTAATGATGAGAGCCTGCCCACTTACCTATAGCTGGGGTCACCATGATGAATGGGGTATGTATCCATAGGAACATTCTCCATTGAAATATCAGTGAGAAGAAGGGACTTCCTATGCTTGAGGCTACAGCGACTTCGAACCTCTTCAGACACTGTGAGTAGAGCTAATAGGAAAAGGAAAAGCTGATAAAACAGGCTTCATTTCTTCCAAACTTAAGAGGCTATTACCATTCCTATGTACTATTCTATGTGTACATAAAAAGGCCTGGAGAGTGAGAGGATGAACACACAGGATAGACTTATCCTCAAGAGTTTACAGACTGCTTTGAAAGACTGCATAAACATAAAACAAAGCCATTTGATAAACACCTTACTTTCTCAAGCACTTGATTGCATATCTACTTTCAATAATCACAAAAACTAGGCAAGGCATATATCTGAAATGCAGTGATAAAATATTTTGGGATGTAAAACGGTTTGTTCGAGGTTGCATGCTTCAAACAAAACAAGCTGGCAAAACCGGAAATTTGTTAGAGAATGGGCGTCTTCCATCAAACCATACCTCAGACTGCATTCTGTGAGTACTCACAGTAGAGAAAGGACAGACATACAAAAGCACTTTAATAAAATAGTGGGGACTGGGGGCTGGAGAGATGGCTCATGGTTAAGAGCACTGACTGCTCTTCCAGAGGTCCTGAGTTCAAGTCCCAGCAACCACATGGTGGCTCACAACCATCTGTAATGGAAACCGATGCCCTTTTCTGGTGTGTCTGAAGACAGCTATAGTGTACTCATATAATTAAACTAAATAAATAAATCTTTAAAAAAAAAAATAGCGGGGACTGGACAGGCAGCCCAGGTCAAACAGCACAAAGAATTAATACTGAAGAGGCAGAAGCCCTGTAGAAAACTGGAGTGGAGGGCTGGAGAGATGGCTCAGTGGTTAAGAGTGCCGACTGCTCTTCCAAAGGTCCTGAGTTCAAATCCCAGCAACCACATGGTGGCTCACAACCATCTGTAACGAAATCTGATGCCCTCTTCTGGAGTGTCTGAGGACAGCTACAGTGTACTTACATAAATAAATAAATAAATAAATAAATAAATAAATAAATATTTAAAAAAAAAAAAGAAAACTGGAGTGGAGACAGTAGTAGATTGGTTCGAACTGAAGCATCATGTCCATTTTGAGAGACTATAACAAGTGATGCTAATGAAATTTACATAGAGGGCAGAAGAGAAGGCTACAACAGCCTGCCGGGATAGGCTTAGGCAATTTGATTTTAATATATTTCAGATTCCAGTGCAAATTCTTTTATAATGAAAACTATTTTGGCAAAACCTTTACCTTTTCAAATACCAAAGGACTGAACTGTGAATGTTCTACTGGACTAAAGACTAGCTGCAAGGCCAAAGCTAGGCAAGGACATCATTTGCTGATTCTAAGACAACAGTGGAGTCAGGCTGATTTAGTCAATTACGTGCGTTTACCTGCTAAGTAAGCCACACTCTGTGTATTCACCTCAAATTTGTCACAATTTCTATGTTTGTTAACGAGAGTTAGTAGTGTATGCAAAATTCTGACTGTTCTTGCAACAATGGCAGGTGAAGGATGCCTGTACCCTATAAAAAGAAAAAAACAACAAATAACCAGTTAATTAGTCCATGAACAAATTTTTGAGCTCTTATGCTGTGACAAGTAACTCTACAACAAAAGGAAAACTCCTGCCATCCAAGAATAGCCATTTGTGAAGGTAAAACATAAAAATGTGAAGTTAATTATACATACAATTAAGAACTCTAAAATGTGTAGAAGAGGGTATTCCCTGAAACCCTAAAGGAGAAGGCATTAGGAAACAAAGGGCATTCTTGACTTTTCCATTTCCTAAAGAAGCATAGAGGTTAGAAATAAATACAAACAAAACTGCGCATTAGAGCTCCCCTTGAGATTTCACTTGAAGTAAGGGTGCTAATATTTTAAAAGTGTTTCTCCTTTGGGGCTACAGCAATGACTCAGAAATTAAGGACCAGAGTTTGGTTCCCACAGAGGGGTTCACAACTGCCTATACCTCTAGTTCTCAGGTAACAAGTACGCAGGTGCTACACATATATACACCCAGGCAAATCACTCGTAAATACATCTTTAAAAATTATTCCCCCCCCTTTTTTTGCTTCCTTATTTTTGTTTTTTTGTCTTTTTCCTGATTTTGGGGATAGTGTTTCACTATAAAGCTAAGGACTAGGGTGGCCTTGAACTCTACCTGCCTTTGCCTTAACATTTATTTATTTTATAAATAAGCACCTTATTAAAGCATAGCTCTGAAGCTATGAAGCCAGCAATGAGCAGCTAAAGCTAGGTAGAAGCACATTAGCTCCAGTCTAGTTGGAGATGGTTAACTATAAAAACAGCAATGAAACTGGAAGAGAGGTACCAGAATGGCAGGACTCTAACAGAAAGAGCATTGATGGAAAACATGCTAGAGCCAGGCGTGGTGGCGCATGCCTTTAATCCCAGCACTTGGGAGGCAGAGGCAGGAGGATTTCTGAGTTCGAGCCCAGTGTGGTCTATAGAGTGAGTTCCAGGACAGCCAGGGTTATACAGAAAAACACTGTTTCAAAAAACCAAAAACAAAAAAACAAAAGAAACCAAACCAAACCAAACCAAAAAACCCCAAAACATGCTAGAAACAAGTCAAAGAGTGTCTACGATCATATCTGAACAGCAGTGTGCTCTAAACTAAAAAATCTCTTTTATTCCTTGGCAATGCTAGAAAATTACCCAGTGTTCTATGACTGACCTCATCCCTAAGTCTTCTTGATTCTACTCATACAATAACATTCGTAATATGCACACGGAAATGACATCATGTGCAGTGTTCTAGTAATTAGTCACACAGCAATTAAGTCTTGGGGGAAGTTTACTACTAACTACTTTGTTCTTTTAAGGTCTGATATGTAAACTAGATTTTAGTTAAATACTAATTGAAACAACTTATACAGATATGTTTTTCATTTAAAGTAAAACATATATGCTAGATTACAGCAATTTATCTCAGGTAACCAATTCTTCTTAGTTACTTTTGGCTTCTAGATACAATTTCACAAAACATTCTAACAAAAAGTTTCTTTACCTTTTAAGAGGTGTCCAACTAGTGCAAAGTTAAAGTTAGAGTTGAAATTGAGTCCGACAAAGTGATCCATCTGCTTGCAGTGCCATTCCAGAGGATTCCGGATTGCCATAAATACTTCTTCCGGACTCTATTAAAAACAATCAGGAGATAGACAGTTGGTGGAGTTCGCACAGAAATTTCCCTTCTCATTTTCCAGTACTAGAACCCCAAGCATACTTTGTATTCTTGGTTCAGATATTTTGCTTAAAAAGTCACTTTTTTTACTTGCGTTTACCAGCTTTCACATGCTAAGTAGTACTGTCTGTTTCAGAGAAATTATTTTTAGATAACAGACACACCTATAAGAACATTTAAGCTACTATAAATTAACTGGTGTAAGACAGTAAAAAAAGATAAATAATAAAATAGTGGATAACTCAAATTGCTTTAATTTACAACAGGGTGTGTGTGTGTGTGTTTTGTATGTTGGGGCCAGGGGTTCCTGGGGCTCGAACCCAGACCCTTATGTATGCTAGGCAAGCACTCTTATCATTTGTCTGCTGATATCCAACTCCTACCAGGACTGCCTCTGCTTCAGCCTCTCAAGGAGCAGGACCGAAGGGCAAGCACTATTACTCTACCTCTACCATCCCAGAGAATAGTCTGCTGATTTTAATAAGCTTTATTAACTCTGATGTAAAGGTAAGAAAGAAATTATCTCTTCAGATATTTATTTGTAAATATCCTTAACATACAAATAGCCAATAGCTAGCCATCACTTGCAACTACCATGATCTCAATCAATTCCAGAGCTGAGCAATGAAGTTAGTAGAGAAGGGAAGAAGCTCAGAGCCAGACATACTCCAGTAACTTCTTTACTCCTTTCCATTTTGTGAACAGAGGTCTGACTGATAAACTTCAAGGTATCTTCTATCTATAATTTAGTTTTGTAGCCTTCTCAGCTTTGAGTAGGCCTTTCCCAGCCTTGAAAAGGCTGAGCATTTTTCCCAGCCTTGAGCAGACTAAGCAGACCTTGAACGTTCGCCATGACAGGTCTTATCAACCTGGACAGAGACATCTGTCTTAGCTGCAGTTGCAGGTTCCCATGGAAACTTTGAAGTTTCAGCTGCCTGTGTTGATCTTGCTCTACAACATACTTCAGCTAAAGAAGGGGATGGATTTTGTGGTTTTGTTTCCTTTATATACGCAATGCTTATTATTAAACTTTGAGCCTTGATCAGAACCTTTGTCTTGGCTTTATCCTTTTCTTACCCCCTTACCTTGTTTCCAGCCCCTCTTTCAGGTAAATCCAGTTTACCCCGTGGCTGCTGGACAGCTACATAGTTTCACATTTCCTAGATTTCCAGCTGTTTTGGGTCTATATCACAGTATGTACAGTGAGCAAGCACTTAGGGGCTGGAGAGATGGCACAGTAGTTAAGAGTACTTGCTGTTCTTACAGAGAACCTGAGAACGCTTCCCAGAACTCCTATATGGCACTTCACAATCACCTGTAACTCCAGTTCCAGATGATCTAACTTCTAGAAGAAGTTTCCTTCTTCTAACCTCAGGAGCACCAGACCAGGCACACATGTGATACACATATGCTATACATGCAGGGAAACATTCTATACCACAAACAAACAAACAAACAAACAAACAAACAAACAAGTACTTTAGACCAGGTTATCTTCACACTCAGGCCATGTTCTATTTCCACATAGCTCAGTTCATTTCAAGATAATTTCGAATGTGTGCACATGTGCACACACATTTTCTTCAAAAGAACATTCTTTTTTCTCTTAAGCTATTTCTGTTTTTCTCCAGAACAAAAGGAACATACTTTTGCACTGGCTGTGAAGTAACGGTTTGCATTTACTCAGCACACATGTGAGGCCTGGGAACTGAACTGAGGTCGTCAGGCTGGATGGTAAGTGCCTCTGTTTGCTAAGCCAGATCACTAGCCCAATTCTGGGCTGCTTTATTTTATCCTCTATACTCTAAACCAAAATCCAACCCCTACCTATGGTGATCAATGTGAAGGGGGTGCTAATGGTATACTTTAAAGTGAGACTTGGCAAAAATTGTCTGGAGAGTCTCCAACTTGCTTACCTGTTACTAATTGTACAGATTTTTCTTCAAGTACACAGTCAATAAAAATAAGTTTTCTTATTGATTAACTGAAAAAATAGTCTCTCTCCCTCCCTCTCTCTCTCTCTCTCTCTCACACACACACACACACACACTATAAATAAAAATAAACAAGGATGAAGGATGCTACTAAAGATAACCAGTAATGAATGCACAGGACCTGGTGTGGTAGCTATTATTCCTCTTCAGTATTATTTTAAAATTAAAAAAAAATGTATTTGCTTATTTTATGTGCATGGGTGTTTCTTTCCATGTATGCTTGTGCATCATGTATGTGTAGTGTCCAAGGAGGCCAGAGAGGGCACTAGATTCCTGAGACTGGAGTTAGAGATGGTTGTGAGCTGCCATGTGGGTGCTGGGTAGAGCAGTCAGTGCTGCTGAGTCATCTTTCCGGCCCTCCTTATGTCTATTCTAATCACTAGTTGTAGGGCACACTGTTCTTGGCTATTTTTATATAGGAACTATGGATTAAACAGTTTTTAGTGAGCTACTAAGGAACTATATTCACAATAAAACACGCTACCGTAATATCTAGATTATGGACCTCTTCTGACATCTAGAGAGCCATAGGAGACAAGGAAGAGAAGACTCACTGTGAGCAATGTGACCTCAGAGGACAGCTTACGCACCTTGTCATTGAATATCCGGAGACTGTCCAAGGTGTGCAGGTTTTGTTCCAGAAGTGCAGTGCCGGCTGAATACAAGTTGACTTCGTCTAGTTGCAGCACAGCCACAGCAACCCAAAAGAGGGCTTTGTGTAGGGGTGAGTCCTAGAAAAAAAGACCCACTCCAGTGAGTGAGGTGAACCAAGACACACTGTCTTCCATGATGCTGCAGCATAAACCAGAGCAAGCTACCTACCAAGTGAATGTGCTTTCTCTTCTCTGAGAACCATGAACAGACAGATGCACATTGGCTGGCTCCGTGTATCTGATTACAAGTACCGTAAGCTAGCCTAAGAGCCTGAGCTTCCTCTGGATTCCCCCAATGCTGGATGCCAAATCCAGCACCCAGAGTTGGCAGATTCTCTATAGTAGACTGACACCTGCCACTTCCTGGTTACACTGCAGACAGTGTCCAGGCTAATCGTCCTTCTGCAGGCACTTCCTCCCTTCTCTGGGTCACCTGTGTCCTGCTTTTTACCATACTGTCACCTAGGAAACGATCATTTCCAAGAATGTTGAATGCTAGTTAATTCTACTCAATCTTTACACTTTTCTCTGTCAACTGTCTACAAGGTTGGTTTATCTAGCACCTCACTGTCCTACTTACTTCTAGCTCTACTTAGACACTACAACTTCGTATCACTCTTACTAGTATAAACTCTTATTCATATGGACTCCATGCCTCCCTTGGTGGAGACTGTCCCCAGGGTCTAATACATCCTAAGGAAGTGCTATTCCTTTGGTTACACCCTAAGCTAGCAGACAGACACCTCTGATGAGCAGGTACCCTGCTCCTGGCTTTACATCCCTCCAGCAGTGAGCACTAACAACACACTGAGTGGCAGTTCACTTGACTTGTCCATATCTCAACATCCATACCCAGCCCAGACACAGGCCACGTGTGAACTTTGTATATCTCTAAGCACTACCAGATACATATGTGATACTCAATTCTCCGTACCCCACCCCCACAAGACAGGATTATCTCTAGGTAGCTATAGCTGTCCTTGAACTTGCTCTGTAGATCAGGCTGACCTCAAAATCACAAAGATCACCTGCCTCTGCCTCCTAAGTGCTGTGATTAAAGGCTTGCACTACCACCACCACCCAGCTCAACTTTCTTCTAGTACCAAAGAGAAAAAAATATCACAAACAAGCACGGGAGAAAAGATGCTCCGTACTTCTTCTTCCTCTTCTTCAAACTACTAAGACTTGTGACACAGGCTCCACTTTGCCTCTTTCCAATCAACCCTTCCTTTTCCTTTCCTCTCTCCCCCACTTCTCTCCCCATCCTTCTTTCTCCACCCCACCTCCCTTCCTTTTGAGACAAATATTTTCTATGTAGCCCTGGCTGTCCTGAGATTTGCTATGCTGACCAAGCTATTTCTTCGTGAGTGATGGGTTAAAGGTGTGGGCCACCAGGCTAGGTTATTTTCTTATTTTCTAACTCTGTGACAAGAGGCTCCATGTTGACTATAATTTCTTCTTTATACTCTTTTCAATCCACCCTATTTCCTAAACTCTGTATAAGAAAAGCACAAGCAGAATTCAATATCAATGATTACCTTATTAAGAAGCGGCTGTAATTTTGTTAGTGCTATCACCGTAGATTCTATCAGAACTTGACTGTTGTAAGTGTCAGGTCCTTTTAAACAACTTTCAAGTGCCTTTTAGAGAAACAGAAATCTTTTTTTTACTTTTCATTGAAATAAAACATCACTTCCTACAATGAATCTCAGATTTAGCTGAGAAACATTTAGGTATTTGACAATTTCTACAAATGGTGAATACTCTATACTTATGTTTAAAATATTTCTATATTACATTCTAATAAGAAGGGCATTGTCATAAAGCTGTATAGCTTTCACGACTGATTAAGTCCACCTGACTAGAAAAAGAGGTAAACACTCCTTTAGAAGGAACTTTTTGTTCTCTTTTCCTTTGTGAGACAAGTTCTTTCAATCATCTCCTGGAACTCGCTTACATAGACCAGGCTGACCTCACACTCGCAAATAAATCTGCCTGCTCTGTATCTGGAGCGCTGGGATTAAAGGCGTGGGCCACAATGCTGAACTTAAAGGTGGTTAGGTAAGATTTCATCACTTCAAAGAATTGCAGTAAGGAAAAAAGTTTAAATGCTTAACAAATATATAATTGCAGTGCCAGTAACATTTATTATATTTTAGTGTGTTTTTCAAAACTTGAAGTATACACTGTAAGTTGGAACAAATCTTTGGGAAAAGAGGAATAGGTACCTTGCTAAGAATTCGGATAATCTGCTTTATCTGCCCGTGAGACACTCGTTTGCTAATACAGCCAAACACCACAAGAGCTCTTGGCTGCAGCGATGGGTTATACTGAAACGCAAATCTGCAATGAAAAGAGCCAAGTAACTTATGAAAACCTTTGTGTGTATGCACATTATAATACGAGATTGCTGCTGCTGCAATAGCTACTTTCAACAATACACACACAGTTCTAGTTACTATTCAACTGAGGACACACCTTTGAGCTAGTTCTGTCCACTGATCCAGCCACTTGCACGTTGGAATATCTCTCATACATGCCTGAAAAATAGAATACTCTAAATATATATGTGTACATAAATGTTTCTAGGAATATTTAATATTCTCATGTCTTTAAGTGTTATCTGCTATAAAAAACACATTCTAGGGGCTAGAGACATGGCTAGGCAGTTAAGAGTACTTGTTGTGGCAGAGGAAAGATATGGGTTCTGTGTCTAGAATCCACAAAGTGGTTCATATCCATCTTTAACTTTGGTTCTGGGGAATTTGATGTCCTCTTCTGGATTCTTCTCTCAACCCTGGACAACAGGCACACATGTGGTGTACACACATACATGCCGGCAAAACATTCAGATACATAAAGTAAGATAAATGTAAAGAAAGACAATGTGTACTGTAACAGAATAAACCAATATTTCTTCTGTATATGACAGACTTTTTTTCAGATGAGGTGTTATTATGTAGGCCTGGCTGGCCTAGAATTCCCTACATAGATTCAGCTGGCTTCAAGCTCACACAATCTACCTGTCTCTCCCTCCTGTGACATTATACCTTTCATATTACACATTTTAAATACGATTTTAATTTGGTTTCTTGTCATTTTTCTTTCTATACCTCCATGATCTCCAACAAAGCTTCTGTGACGGTTTCCAGGGACGTCAAAGCAAAAGTCTCCCTCTCATAGGAGCCAGGGGAGAAGGAGCGGTCCCGGTAACTGGAACGGAAGGCAATGACAGCAGCTGACTTGACTTTGCTAATGCCAAACAGTAAGTAAAATTTGGGTAACGAGAACTCTGTTAGACTGAGCCTCAAAACTTGCTTGGTCTCTTCTGTAAAAGAAAAAGAAAATACCAATATTTTAACTCTAGAGTGGTATGTTTCATCTTCAACTAAATAAAATGTAAATATCATGCAAAAATCACACAACCATGCTCCCTAAATCAAATTCCTGATGCATTACACCAGTGGCTATATAATAAGCCTGCACCAGTAATGCCAACACTATCAACTAATAATACACTTTTAGGTTATATGATAACTACAACTATCTGCATGACAAAGAAAGCCTTTGGTGTAGCTTTCTATGGTGTGCAAGTTATTTTTATTATTTTCTTGTTTGATAAAATTTCAAATTCCTGCTTGTAGGCCTGGTGAGTCAATACTATTACAGTGAGAAACCTATAGCAGTCAGGTAAGGTAAAGCTGAGAAAGAGCTGGTAAAGAGAGATCACCTTCTAGGAACTTACCACTAAAATGAAGCTGCGAACAAGTACACAGAGAGTGAATGATATTGATGACCAGCCCATGTGTGGAAGCTCGAAGGGACAAGGGACCTGTGGCTACTAAGAAAGTGACAACATGGAAGAGATAGGGAAGATGAGCTGCCACATCGAGGGAGTTGTTGAAGGACAGCATCAGCATGTAGCGGGCTAAAATGGCAATATCGTCCCACATAAGATGTTGTTCTAAAGTTGGAGTTGGAGATAAGCAAGTCTTGTCAATTATTTTACACATCCTTCCAATAACCTGTAAAGAAGAACAAGTTTAAAAAAACCTAAGACTAGAAGTTCTATCACACATAAAATTGAGGGTGCTGGAGAGATGACTCAGAGGTTAAGAGCATCTGCTGCTTTTAGAGGTAACATTGGTTCCCAGCACCCACATGGCAGATCACAACCTTCTGCAACTTCAGTTCCAGGGATTCTGACAACCTCTTCTGATTTCTGCAGACACTGTACAACTGTAAAAACTAAATTCAGGATGGATGAGACGGCTCGGCAGGTTAGGGTGCACACTGTCCAGCTCCATACCTTGGGAACCATCTGGTGGAAGGAGATAACTGACTCCCACAAATTATCCTGACTCCTCCATCCATGTGTGCCACGACATGCGTGTACACAGACATTCAGGCACACACGTGTACACACACACACACACACACACACACACACTCACTCACTCAAATCTGTTTAAACTTAGCTTATAAGACAAAAACTCTCAAGATGATAAACAGATATACTATGGCACAGTCCAAGAGGTACAGAAAAAGTGGTTACCTTACTCGACACCAATTTCACATTTCCAGAAGCTAAAGCCACAGCTGTGTCTGCCATCACCTCAGCTTTGATAGACCCTAAGCCTCCTGTTGCACTGGTCTTGATGAAACTGTCAAGCACAACATCCAGCAGGTCTGTGATCTGGTGAGACAAGGAAAGTCATGTTGCTGTCAAGCATACTGCCTTTAATGAAGAAATACTCAAAAGAGCCTAAGTAATGGACATCTTGTTTTACTAGAGACTTTCAAAGTTCTAGACCTAAGAGACCTGCAAAACATGCAGGGAAGGATGAGGGCGCCACTTGACTCCTTCAGAGGTCAAACATCTTTGCATGTCTATCTTCAGCTGCTTAGACATTGTGTCTGTGCTCTAAGACAGTAACATATGGCCAATCTAATTACTTTAGTAATACCATACACTCAGAAAAATGGCTCCAAAGCCAATTAAAATCATTTATAGGGTTTACAACATTGTCTAAGTTAAGGGCACTGCTTCCCTAAGTGATTATTTTGAAGGAATAACGTGCACCTCCCTTGTCAGGTTAAGGAAAGTTGTATCTATGCTACAACTATAAATGCAAGCAGATGTTCTAAATAACATCACTGAGAAGAAGTGACAGAGATCTGTAGTGTATAGAGACTAAGTACATATTTAAATGCTATTTACTAGGAATGACAACAGGTGCCTATAGCTAAACTCTATAAAATTATGCAAGGAAGAGAGCTCTGAGATGCATTAGCTATTTACAGGGCTGGGTATGTGTCTACATGCTTCTGAAGGACAGAACAGTATGCTCTGTATAACATGGAAACCAAGAATTACTAGCACAAAAGAGGCACTGGATAAGTGTCAGTGTAAATTCAATACCTGCCCAAGGCTCCCCCAGATTTTTGCTTGAATAGAAGGATACATCTGCTTCTCATTTATAGTCATTGTTATTAGCTTATCAAGGATGGCAGTAACCCTTTGTCGTTTGGCATCATCGTTATGCTTACAAAAACGGACTAGATTTGACAGCCATGGGGTCATATATTCCAAACAAAGGTGCTTCAATTCAATACCTGTGAAGAAAATACTCCATTAGCACAGATAGTCAAAGAAAATGACAAACATTTGAATTTTTATGTGTATGATGAGTATGCTGTGCACATGTATGTTTGTGTGCCGCATACTTGCCTGGTGTCCAATAAGGCCAGAAAAGAGTGTCTGAGCCCCTGGGACCAGAGTTACAGACACTGTGAGCCATTACATGGGTATTGGCAATTGGACCCAGGCCTTCTGAAGGAGCAGCCAGTACTGCTGATCCACCTCTCTAGCCTCAGTAATGATTCAATCATGAAGGATGCAGCAGAATTTTCCTCCAATTAATTTAAATATTAATACAACAAGAAGCCTGTGATTGGGCAGTGGAAAAGGAAGGCGGGTGGAGATTTTTAGCAACGGGAGAGAGAGAACAGAGAGGAGGAAGGAAGATGGGAGGAAAAGAAAGAGGATTCAGATTCCACGTGGCTTTAAATAGCCACAGATAGCTATGAATATCATAGAAGGATAGAATGATTGGGATAACCTGTCTAATCTAGGTGGGCAGCTTGTGTCATTATCAACTGGCTCTAAAATTATTGTCTGGGCATCTTGTGAATTGAGAATTTATTGATATATAAAACTGACTGATAATTATAAGCTTTAAGAGTTTTGACAACTCAGGTGACAGCAGATGCTGGCGAGGATGTGGAGAAAGAGGAACACACTCCTCCAGTGTTGGGATTGTAATCTGGTACAACTACTCTGTTAACCAGTCTGAAGGTTCTTGAAAAAACTGGACATAGTACTACCTGAGAACCCAGCTATACCACTCCTGGGCAGATACCCAAAGGATGCTCCAACATGTAACAAGGATACATGCTCCACTGTGTTTATAGCAGCCTTATTTATAAAAGCCTGCTGGAAACAACCCAGATGCCCCTCAACAGAGGAATGGATACAGAAAATGTGATACATTTACATAATGGAATACTACTCAGTTATTAAAAACAATGGCTTCATAAAATTCTTAGGCAAATGGATGGAACTTGAAAATATCATCCTGAGTGAGGTAACTTAGTCACAAAAGAACACACACATGGTATGCACTCACTGATAAGTGGATATTAGACTAAAAGCTTGGAATACCCAAGATACATTTCACAGACTATATGAAGCCCAAGAAGAAGGAAGACCAAAGTGTGGATGCTTCAGTGCTTCTTAGAAGGGGGAACACAATACTCACGGGAGGAAATATGGAGACAAAGTGTGGAACAGAGACTGAAGGAAAGGCCATCCAGAGACTGCCCCACCTGGGGCTCCATCCCATATACAGACACCAGACATTATTGCAGATGCCAAGAAGTGCATGCTGACAGGAGCCTGATAGAGCTGTCTCCTGAGAGGCTCTTTCAGAGCTTGGCAAATACAGAGGTGGATGCTCGCAGCCATCCATTGGACTGAGCATGGACTGAGCATGGGGTCTCCAATGGAGGAGTTAGAGAAAGGACTGAAGGAGCTGAAGGGGTTTGCAACCCAAAAGGAAGAACAACAATATCAACCAACCAGATCCCCCAGAACTCCCAGGGACTAAGCCACCAACCAAGGAGTACACATGGAGGAACCCATGGCTCCAGCCGCACATGTAGCAGAGGATGGCCTTGTCGGACATCAATGGGAGGAAAGGCCTTTGGTCCTGGAAAGGCTAAATGCCCCAGTGTAGGGGAATGCCAGGGTAGGGAGGCAGAAGTGGGTGAGCGGTGGGTAAGCATCCTCATAGAAGCAGGGGGAGGGCGGGTAGGATAGGGAGTTTCCAGAGGGGAAACTGGGAAAGGGGATAACATTTGAAATGTAAATAAAAAAAGATATCCAATTTAAAACAAAAAGGTTTTGATTTACTGGGTTAAGGGGATTTGTGATGGCTAGTTGCAGGGCGTAGATGGCTGGAAAGGTACAAGCGGCTCTGAGGCAGGTGAACTGGAGCTGGGGCTAGTGGAAGCAGCAAGACTGAGACCTCTGGGGCCAGAGAGTAGCTGGGTATAGTGCAGAATGGGCTCTCTCTCTTTTTTAATATTTCCAACAACAAAGGACCAGAGAGAAGGTTGAAGATAAAGATTTTTATCTTGAATTAGGCCTAGACAAACATTTTGATAAGAGGTAAAGACACTAAACTTTGAAAAAAACAAATTTTAAAGTAAAAAAGCCAAGCTAGAAGGTGGTGGCACACACCTTTAATCCCAGTACTCGGAGGCAGAGGAAGGCGGATCCTATGCAAGAGTAACCTGTGCTTTCAACCACTGAGCCATCTCTCCAGCTCCAATCTGACAGTCTTGATGAACTGTTAAAACACTTAATGACCTAATACTGAGATATTAAGATATGATTTTGAATGCAGAATGCAGGGGGGAAAGTTGTATGTACTATAGGGAGAAGAAAATGTCAGCAACTAAGCCAGGCAAAGATCAGCAGCTATGTTAGTACAGGGTATGAAGGAGGACAGATGTTAAGAAGAATAAATATTAAATTAATGAAATTTATTAAAACAAACTCAGTGCTGACTCTGGATCTGGCATCATCCACCAACAGATGTCCAATAAAACTCAACTATAAAAGGGAAAGCAACTATTTCCTTAATATCTTATCTAAAAAAAGAAGTGGTAAAGTTCATGGTGCTGAAATAAAGAAAGAAATCTTTCCAACAGCCTACAGGGAAGAGGGTCCCACAGAGTTCTGATAGGTCTCTTTGTACATCCCACCAGGATTTTCTTTCTGAGTTCCTTTAGTTACAGGGTACCACAGACAAAAAAAAAAGAAAAAAAAAAAAAGCAAGTGAGAGACTCCTAGTAAATTCCCAAACAAAAGAGTTTTCTTTGAATTGTCTTAAAAGTCATTTTTAGTATTAAGGAAAGTCATTACTTACTAGATTTGCTAAATCCAGAAATACATTCTTCCAAAAACTCTAAGGTGAGGTGTGGCTCATTGGCTGCGAGCGTCTTACTGATAGAGACAATGAAGAGTGTGTTGTTGGCAGGGATGCATAACCCTGATGTCTCTAGCAACTGACCTTCAATCTTTAAATTAAAGGTGCAGGTTAAGGCACACAGGAGATTATAGGCAGCAGACCTACGAGAAAACATGAGGGAGATCGTTTTACATTTTCTTTGTTTGTAATTACATTTTCCCCACAACATACAACTCAAGATTGTATCACAAAGCATGGTCGATTCTTTCTCAGTGTTACAACTGACTAGAGACAGAATGCATGGCAAGCCCCAAACAGGAGAGTGAGAAAAATCAGTCCTGAAGTCAGCACCAGAAGAGCCCTGGATACTCTTAGGAGGTGCTGGCCTTCCTAGAAATTTTCATGGGAGCATAAACCAGTAAAGATTTAGGGTGTTGGGTGATCAATAGAAGTAAATGACTGAATAAAGGCACGCATGTATTTATTATTAGTGAAGTCAACACTATGCTCCCAGATCCAATTAAACAGAGGAGGAGAGTGAGGAGGACTCTGGCAGTGCACGCCTTTCATCTTGGCACTAGGGAGGCAGATGCAGGCTATGAATATGAGGCCAGCCTTTTCTACATCAATTTCCAGACCGTCAGGGCTGTATGTATTACCTATGGTTGATTAGAACAGAAAGTATATTATAAATACATACATATGTATTTAAGCAAACTACAAAAATTAACAAAGCCTTGCGGTTTGTGCTGTAGCAGCTCAGAGGTAGAATGGTCTCCTTACATGTATGAGCCTGTGGGTTCAATCCCTAGCACTTCACAATAACACCTGTCATTCCACCCCCACCCCACCCCACCAAATCTCAGGCTCAGTTTTAAAATGCAGCAAAACAAACAGCTGGGCTGCTCAGTGAACTTCAGGCTTTCACTACGTCTGAGTTTCTGCCATGTTGACACAGGAGGAAAAGCTATGGAGATGGGACGTTTGCCCAAAGGTGTTTTATTTTCTCTGGGATGCTATCCTTTACTAACGAGTGAAAGCTGTCCACTTGGAAGTGGGATGGTTTCACTTGAGCCAAGGTGGCCATTAGCATTATTTAACAGAGATGGCAAGTGGCAAGGCATTGTGGCACAGGCCTGTACCCCTAGCATTCAGTGGGAAGCAGCGCCAGGAGGACTGTAATTCCAGGCTAGAAAGACAAAATACCCAACTGATAAACAATAAAAATCTATCTGGAATCGAAAAGTAAAAATAGGCCTTATAGCTCAATTTTCCTAAACATGAGAATACATATAACTGTCTGTGAATTTATGCTTATTTTTCTCTTGACTGATAAGTCATACTATGCTGATGCTATTTTATATTACCTAAGAGTCCTAAAAAACTGGGCTTCCATAACTTGGGTATGTGTCAAAGAGCCTTCTAAGGTAAGGGGAGCCAAGTACACATACAATTTACCAAGCCATCTGTGAGAGTCCATGAGGCCTATGGAAGTAACATAAAAATAAAAAAAATAAAAAATCTGTTGACTATTGTCCTGTTTTCCTTTTTCCTGAGATAGTCTCATTATGTAGCCCTGGCTATCCCACAGTTTGCTATGTAGACCAAGCTGGCCTAGAGCTCACAGATCCACTCGTGTGTGTCTTCTGAGTACAGGTATCAGATACATATGTTACACATCTGACTTACAAATTTTAATTACATTTATTCATTTATTTATTGTGTGTGTGTGTGTGTATGTGTGTGTGCGCGCATGTGGACACATACAAGGAAGTCAAAGAACACTTTTGGGATTTAGTTCTCTCCTTCAGGCTTGTGATAGCTCTTTTATCCACTGAGACATCTTGCTGGACACATTTTTCCTTCTAAATAAAGGCAAATTTGAAAGCTTATAAGGCCCAGCATAAACACTGGGCTATGTTATATCCTAAGGGAGAGTTCCTGAATCTGAGAATTAAGCGTCTCTTATCTAAAATGACCATATTCAGATATGCTCAGGGTTTGAAATAGTTACATAGGTTTTGCAGAATGAGCATCTATGATTAAAAGTTCTGAAATGGGGGTGGGGGTGGTGAAAGTGACCTTAATTCCAGCAAGTTCTTGGCCAGCCAGAGCTACACAGATAGAGCTCGTCTTAATAAAGTGATATGCCAGAAAGTCTGGACAAACTGCATAAGACATTTCAGATTCTGGAGCATCTTGGAATTCAGATTAGGAAAGTTCTACCTCCATAAGTGAAAGTCTTGATATTCTTAAGATACCTAAGATAAAGAATCATCCACACACGGAAAAGAAAAGGAAGAGAAAGGAGGTGGGAATAGGAAGTGGGAAAACACCATTGGCTAAGCACAAACCATTGGCCTGTGTTACATACCCTACTGCAAATGCTACTGTCAAACCTGCACCTTATAGGTGCATTAGGAAGGCATTGTTACCACTATTTTACCAAAAAGGAGAGTTCCCCACTGTGCCTGAAAGCATGCTATGTTACAACATAGCAGCTCCTCACCAAACCAAATCTGCTGAGTCTACAGGCTGGGCTGTGCATCAGACAATGCCTAGGCACCTCATGCACGACGCCCAGCAGTGTTCTCTGTCAGTCTCCAGGTATGCATTGCCTTCCACTTGGCCACAGCCGCGACAGAACGCGTGTATTTGACTGTGATGTTCTCCAGACAGTAATATTCTTTTTGTTCATGTTGCTCTGTTGCTGAGGCAAAGGAAGAGCACCAGAAGATTTCTTTAGAGAAAACTCCTGAGATGACACAGGTAGGATGCAGTAATGTATCCGATTCACTAAACTTTAGGCCTTCCCTTGCCCTTAACAGTGGCACTCAGTTAACAACAGTGAGATACTATTTAACTTGAAGTGAATTTAATTAAAAAAAAAAAAAAAAAAAAAAAGGAAGGGTGGGAGAGAAATACCTACCGTAAACTAGGGTCTGAACTGCCCAGATTCAGTAATGCAATATTAAGCAGTGTCCCAGGGACATCCTTTGGTCGAATCTTGGTATGTTGAGGGATGGAGTCAGGTTGTGACAGCTCCCAGCGGGTCCTGATATGAATGATAGACTGAACAATGGCTTCACATTCTTGGTGCATGAAGGTCAGTGGTGTGCCTTGGTTTGCAATGGTTAAAGTGAACTGGTTCTCATCAACTAGGCAGATCTCTTCGATTTCAGAAGCATAGTAAATATCATTTAAAAAGACGGATTGCCCCAAAACTTTTGTTCTTTCTGCTGAAGTTACCTGAACAGCAGTAGAACCAACCTGAGAAACGGTGTGAGGAAGGAATAGATTCCAGTTACACAGAATTCTCAGAAGCTCCAAAACCCAACTCATTCACCCACCCCTACACCATGTTTGCTATGAGTTTATTTAATTTACTTTAACACTTACTTATTTTTCTTTTAAAAAAGGCCAAGAATTCTATAATACTGAAGGGGTGAAACTCACCACTCTGAAAAACCATGATGCAATTAACAGAACTATGTCACCAGGTTCTTTCCACTCCACATAGCCAACCGCTGGGCAGAGTTCAGTTTATAGCCTTTTTTTTTTTTTTTTTTTTTTTTGCCCCTTACCCAAACTAAGTACCTTAAAAATTAATCTATTTTGTGTGTATGAGTGTTTGCCTGCATATATCTCTCTGCATCACACGTGTGCCTGGTGTCCTCGGGAGCCAAAAGATCCCTTGGAACTGGAGTTACAGACAGTTATGACCCACCATGTGGGCTCTGGGGACTGAACCCTGGATCTCTAGAAGAACAGCCAGTGCTCTTAACCACTGTGCCACCACTCAGGCTTTATGAGAGTGCCGTGTAAGTGTGCAATTTTCTGTAGAACCACAATAAAGATAGAAGTCTTGATCTTCCCACATCTGGATGGAACTAATATTAGATATGCAACTATGAGAACATTTGTAGAGATCACAATATAACCTGGTTAGTCAGGAAAGGCAACAAATATTTAAAATAGACCAGAGTTACCTTAATAGAAACTTTGGTGTCCTTGTGAGCTAGCTTGAGAGCATTGTGGAAAACCTTTAGATCCTCTTCCAAAGCCAAGGTAGCAGCAGGGAGTTTCTGTTGCTCGTGCTCTACGTGTTCAGCCAGTTTGCCAGGACAGTCGATGAAAATGAGCCTTTTGCTGCCCTT
Source organism: Mus caroli (assembly GCF_978045245.1). Taxonomy (NCBI): domain Eukaryota; kingdom Metazoa; phylum Chordata; class Mammalia; order Rodentia; family Muridae; genus Mus; species Mus caroli. Next base: position 43,124,787 of record NW_028227268.1, read on the forward strand.
GAGGCCAGTCAGCAGCCGCTCATGGTATTTGGTATACTCCCTGACCCAGGAGTTACAGTTATAGATATAGACTGCAGAGACGTTGTCATAGGCAAAGCCAGGAAAGACAACAAACCACTTAGAGAGGAAGTCTGTTTTAAAGCGATTGCTAGGCCCAGTATGGGTAAGGTCCACTACAATTTCATATGGCTTTGCATAATATGGCTTTAAAGTCAGCAAGACATGGTATATCAGCAGATCACCATTGATCTGGCCAGTTTTGAACCTAAGGAAGGCAACAAAAAAAGAATAGATTGTTAAAATGTTCTGAATGTACAGAATATAATTTTTTTTTGTTTTACCTTTACTAATTATGTGTGCATGTAGGTGTGAGCGTGTGCATGCATGTGGAAGCCAGAAGACAACACAGCATACCCATGGGGGTAAGAGTCAGTTCCCCTCGCTCCCTACCAGGTATGCTCTGGAGACTGGATTTAGGTTGTCAGGCTAGTAATGACAGCATCGTCACCTGTTGGGCCATCTCACTGACCCCTTTGAAAAATTTTATGGTTAATCTTCTCATATTTCTAATTCTGAGCTTAGCCTTTAATGCTGAGCCATCTCTCTGGTTCTGACTAATTTTCTAAAGAGAACAATGATATAAAACAAGTCTTCAAAGTATAGATTTTTTTTGTTTTATATTTTCCAGGCTTTAAGCAATAAGGATAAAGAGAGAAGAGACAAACTCCTTAAAATTTATAGCAATAGCAACAAATCTGCCTATCAAGAAAGAAGACAGTGAAAGATGCTGGGTACTCCTCAGAGAAGCCAGTGGCTGGAAAAGATGCTCAGAAGCTGAGGCCAATCCATGGAGCTGACCTTGAACAGAAAGAAGGTGGCTCAGCAATGAACAAAAAGACTCAAGTCAGGACAATGAAGCCAGAGGCTCAAATCCCAGGCTAAATCACAGTTTAAACTCTGGGGGTTTGAGAGCTTTTCTCCATGTTTGTAATCAAGAAAACACACAGCCCTGGGATTTGTTTGCTTGTTTATTATGTTTTGAAGACAGGATTTCTCTTTGTAGCTATGACTATGCTGGAATTCACTTTGTATACCAGGCTGATTGTAAACTCACAGAGATCCACCTCCCTCTGCCTCCCGAGTGCTGGGATTAAAGGGCTGCATCATCACTGCTCAGCCCAGGGATTATAAATGTATGTCTTGGGATAGGAAGGAAAAGCCTTCCTCAAAACCCAAAGAGAAGGAGCTGAGAAATGAAAAGACAGTCTGGAGTCTTGGCTATAATCTGAGTCATAGATAAAATTCTCCCCCATGGTTAGATTTATCCAGACTGTTCAGCTGTATAAGCTAATGTTCCATGTTTTGATTAAACCACATTAGGTCATACACCACGTCCACTTGGCTTGGGTCCTGGAAATCTGACTGGAGCAGTGAAGGAATCAAGAAAGGGCTGACACAAATGCACAAGCAGACAAGCTGGGGTGAGGTGGGCTGTGTGAACTCTGATGGTGCTGCACCAACTACTGCAGCAAGCCTAACCCTCAGGAAATGTATTAGGTACAGCGAGGCCACCTAGTCTTGACAGGAGACTTCTGTAAGTGAGCAGTCTCCAGCTTTACCGACCAGGGGGAAAGAGAGCTGCAATTGCTAATTTTGGCACACACTGGTCAACTGTTGGTAAACACTCATATTTGCACACCCTGCCAACATCCTAGGGACGAGAGGACGGCTCTGCAGTCCTTCCCAGCCCACCATGGGTGTATTGGGGTGTGTGTGAGAAGCTTTGCCACTGCCATGGACCTGAGGCCTTCAAACACCATTCATTCCTCAGGACTTGATTTGGTCCTTACACATTCACCCGCAGTTTCCTCGGCTTCCCCGAGGCACACTTGGCTTACAACTGAAAGAACACAAGTAGGCCCAGAAGGAAGCTCGGAAGAGTACTGTGCTTGACTAACTCAGGCCCACTGCTCCTTATGCTCCATTATCTCTGAGCTATGATAAGTATCTTCATGTAAAAACTTTGAATCTTGTTGAAAAATAAAATGACAAGTTAAATTATTTAAAAAATGAAACAAACAGTTTAAGATTAAAAAGAATAAATGGCCGGGCGTGGTGGCGCACGCCTTTAATCCCAGCACTTGGGAGGCAGAGGCAGAGGCAGGCGGATTTCTGAGTTCGAGGCCAGCCTGGTCTACAGAGTGAGTTCCAGGACAGCCAGGACTACACAGAGAAACCCTGTCTTGAAAAACCAAAAAAAAAAAAAGAAAAAAGAAAAAAAAAAAGAAAAAGAATAAATGATAAAAGACACACACCCCCCTCACCACTTGAGGCAGCTGGGAGAGCTGGTCATGACAGAGAGTAAACTGGCCCTGCCCCTCACCAGCTGCAGCACTTGGGAGAGCAGGCCCTGTACCCTGCCTGCTCAATATAGTAGAGCTGTCCGTCACAGAGTAGGCAGGCAAGGCCACCCTGAGGGGGCGAGAACTGACCTGACCCTTTGCTATCTGCAGCACTTGAGAGAATCTCCTGCTGTTTACATTCTAGGGGGAGTCAAGGGAAGCACCCTCCCTCCCTTGTCCCCCGAAGCACAGAGAGGAGAGGGGCCGAGGAAGTAGGTACCTCTCCCCCCCTTCCCCGTCACCCTCCCCCTTCCTCCCTTTCCCCATCCAGGGGCCATGTATTATTGTGAGCGAATAAACAGAGAGACGCTAAAAAAAAAAAAAAAAAAAAAAAAAAGAGAGAGTGGGCCCCATGCCTCAACTGGGCAGCACAGTGGAGCTGACTCTGGAGGTGTGAGTACGGATAAGCCTCTCTGAGGGCTTGAGAGCAGGAGAACTGACCCTGCCTCTTGATGATGGCAGCATTAAGTGAGCTAGCTGCAGCAGTGCTAGAGAGCTTGCCCCCTGGTGGTGTGGATAAAGGAGACCTGGTGTGCTGACTAGCTTAGCTATCATCTAGGCTCAGATCCAGGGCTTTGAGTTGGCCTATCCCTAAATCTTTATTATCTGTGAACTGGTGGAGCTCATGAAAGGGACAATCTTGTTGGTCCAGACCTGAAGGATCTCCATGACAGAGAGCAACAATGGGATGTCTGGGAGGAGTCCCAATGAGAATCCAATACTGATGGTGTGACAGAAGCCAGGGACCTCAGAAAGAGACCAATGACTCATTGCAATGAACATTTGCAAGTGAAGATGTGTGAAGCACAGGGATATACTGTGGGACACACTGTGACATACTACAGCTTCCATGATGAGATGTTTTCTATGCTTCGTTTTGTTTATTTTATTTATTGTTTGTTTTTATTATCTTTGGGAGTGAGATTGCAAACGTGGAGAGCAAATACAAGGGCATGGGGAGATGGGACTGTGGGGTACATGATTTGAAACTCACAAACAGTCAATTAAAAATTTGAAAAAAGCCGGGCAGTGGTGGAGCATGCCTTTAATCCCAGCACTTGGGAGGCAGAGGCAGGCGGATTTCTGAGTTCAAGGCCAGCGTGGTCTACAGAGTGAGTTCCAGGGTAGCCAGGGCTATACAGAGAAACCTTGTCTCAAAAAACCAACCAACCAACCAACCAAATAAACAAACAAAAAGTTGAAAAAAGAAAAAGAAAATACACAGGTTGGCCATTCCTATTCTGAAAAACAATTTCTGAATGCCATCAGATGCCAGGGTGGACAATTCAAACCCAATGCTCAAACCATAGATACACTAAAGTGCAACTTTGCCTTCAGTTATATGTATAAGGTACATATGAAACAGACGAATTTTGTGTTTAGCATTCAGTATCCACCTAAAATCTCATTTTATGTGTATGTAAATGTGAATATTGCAAAATCTGAAGGAAATCTAAACCTGCAAATATTTGGATTTAAGCACTTTAGAAAATTCAGCCTGTACAAGAAAAACAACAGAGGGGAAAAAAACAGTGTGAAGTTCAAAAGAAGGTAAGACCAATGTGAAATTACCAATATTAGTGAAAACTATGTAGATATATTAAAAATCCAGTGTAGAATCTGATAGAAGGAAGTTTGAACTGAACAGAAAAGAGAAGTGGGGCTTGAGGAGAGGTGGAAAGGAAAGAGTGTGTTCTACACTAACTAGAGAATGAGGTCCACATAGGTGAGCTTACAGAGATGCAGATGGTAAACAAAGGAAGGCAACAGCCATGAGGGACAGAAAGGCCTCAGTGTTTGCCTGGGGGTGGATATTTGTCAAGCTCTGTGGACTGCCAGTGTCGGAGCCCACTATCCTGCTTGCTGGAAATAAACTGGCTGGTACCAGCACAGGCCTACTAATAAAAATGTATGTAGAGAGCATGACACTTTTGTTGTTTTAAAACAATATTCCCATTTATGCAAATATTTTGGAATCACTTTTGAAAATATAGGCAACTTTTTTGACTTTTAGTAAGAATCAAGGAGGCTGTGGTTTTGGTGGATGTACGAAAGTTTAGGTGCAATTCCTGGCACTCAGATGGATGTGGTGATAAAAGCCTGTGATCCCGGCACATGGGAGCAAGGCAAGATAAAGGCAAGGTCGTCCTTAGCTCCATACTGAGTTCTAGGCCAGTCTCAACTCCACGAGAAGCTGTTTTAGGCCTGCTCTTTACTGAAGGAAAATGGAGGAGCAGTGGATCTGGGAAAGAGGAGGCCTGGGGCAGACTGAGGAGAGGAGGGAGGAGAAGCTGTGGTTGGGATGGACTGTGAGAGGAGATTTAAAAAAAAGAAAAAGAAAAAGAAAAAGAAAGAGAAAAAGAAAACCAGCAAAACCCAAAAGTATTCAAAGCTACCATGGGCAACTTAATGAACCTGACTCAAAATAAAAAAAAGGGGAGGTCTGAGAGACTTGGCTCAGCAGGTGCTGGTCATGCAAACCTGGTGACATCAAAACCTACATAAAGATAGGCGTAGATAACTGCGATCAATCCCAGTGACACCATAAAAATAAATAAAAATTTAAATTATATAAATTAAAAGTGGTCATCTTTTTAAGGAAATGAGAAAGAGATTAGTGTGGTGCTCATTCAGAAAAAGGGAGGAGATGATCAAAGACAGTTAGAGATGTGTGACGTGTGTGGGGCTAGTGAGGGAACAAGCACCTCAGAAAACCTGAAGGAAGGATTGTAGTGTGACAGGATCAGAGGGGATCTGCTGTGACCCAGGCTTCGGTACGATCAGCAGAACCAAGGAGATCATCAGAGGAGTCTATCTGATTTCACACAAGACTGTGTAATCCATCCCAGACGAACGGACATGTCTAATCTGAGGCGATGACACAAACTGCACACACCACACCCTTCTCTGGTCCAAATTCTGCTCAGATCATTGCTGCAGTTCGCAGCTTGAAATGGCAGTGATGTGTGTGATCCTCCTAGCTGACAAACACCTCCACGGACTCCGTGATCTTCCTAGCTGACAAACACCTCCAAGGACCCCACATTTATGTTTTCAAATCAGTCTGTGATATAAAATTAGAAAAGTGATTTTAATGCCACACTAAAGATGCCATCATGTAATTTCCATTGAATAATACTAATTTCAAAAGCAGATAGTAGGCATAAATAAGCCATAGGTGGGAGAAAGAAGAGGGGAGGGGAAGGAAAGAGGAAAGCCCTCCCCATCCAGGGGGTGGAGACTGGCGCTACAAAGCCTCTTGTCATCGCACTGGCAGCTGGACAAGTGAGTCTTTGCTTTCGCCGTGACATGTATTTGAGTCGCAGCGGAAAGGAAATGTGTCATCTGTGGTTTGGTTTGAAGAGTGGAAAGCTAGCTGTACATATCCTCTTAAAACCCTGCAGATTTCAGTTTCACAGTCTCCAAGCTATTCTACTTAAAATCAGAAGAGCAGAACAGAGGTGGCTGACAAAGTGAAGGCTGGGCGAGAGCGCTGGAAGGTAGGTAGTACGTGCGGCTCTCTTATCCTTCCCACTTATCATTTTGTTCAGGTCAGTGGAGAGGAGGAAGTGCTTTTTCAAAGGCATATGCATATATCAACAATGTAGAATTGTTATGTGTTTTCTATCCACTATGAAAAATTAAATAAACAGCATAATCAATTAGATCTAGGAAAACTTATAATTATTAATATGGAATTTAAATCAGGATGAGGAAGGTCTTGAGTTTGTACTCAAATGAGTTGAAAAGCTTTGAGTTGTTGTTGTTGTTTTGTTTTTAAATTAAGGAAATACATTCTCATTACTGCAGCTTAGGAATGACCTATCTGACTAAAAATAATGAGACAAAACCAAAACCAGAAAATCAAAACTTTGCTAAGCCAACCTGGCCTCTGGGGCATAAAATAGAGATGTAGGAACAGTCTCTGTTCTCAGGCAGTCGTGAGCAGAGAGTCTGATGCTGCCAACAGCTTGTTTACTAGGGCATGACAGCACATCTGGCTGAAGACAACCAACAGCAGATCTATTATGTTGTCCTGTGGCACATGGCTACCTTGTACAACACTGTGATGTATACAGCACTGTGAATGAACTAATGTGATTAAAATCACCTACATGAAGTCATTTTAACACTGACTGCATAAGTCTACTCTGGTAGGAAAGGATGGACACTTCTTACTAAATCAATTTAAAGTGCTTTTTTTTTTTTTTTTTTTTTTTTTGAGTGTGACTGACTTATAAAGTATCCCGAGAATCCTACCATTCAACTTGAAGACTGAAGCTGAATACTATCACACAAAAGTCAGTGCAGTTTATCTTTAAGCATCTACCAACAGTCATAATCTCAATAGTGATCTGGGTCCCAGAACACTGGGGGGTTTTCCCCTCTCCACTCTTCGTATAAGATATTAATCAAAATGTAGTTTCTAACAAGCATCATTTACTATATGCTATTTTTGACTGTGCAACTTAGCATATCTCATCTGTTAATCTCAACTTCTGTGTTTTATTAGCATTCCGATATTGTCGAATGCCAAAGATTATACCATAGTAAACCTCCCTGGCTCAAGTGTGACCACCAGGGTGGTATCTGTACTACTTAGGAGTAGTTTAGAGACAGAATCTTAGGCCCTAACCTAGACCTGAAAAAAAACCTCCTCCACATAGTCAAGTTTGAAAGTAACAGCTATAAAACAATCTTAACAAGACAACTACACTCACTGAGTCTTAGAACAGTCTAGAGTTTGCTTAGGCTCCTCTCATTTACGCTCTGAATAAAATACTTTTCAGGGGTTACTCTGGAGAACAGGTAGAGTACTATAAACGCCTCACCTGGCCCTGGCTACCCACCTTTGATCCCAGAACTCAGGAGGCAGAGGTAGGCTGACGTTTTAAAGAGAAGAAAGAAACAACTCATTTCTCTAAAGGTGTAGGCAAATGTCTCTTGCTAGGTTAGCTGTACTTGGGGCAGACATGACACCCCCAGAGAGACCTCTAAGCAGATAGCTGATAACAAGAGCTAAGAACAGAATTTTGTCCTGGCACTGGCTTCTAGGAAGTTCTGAGCCCCAAACTAAACTTTGTTTAAACTAAACTAAATTTTTGGGAGGAGGGGTGGGACGAGGGCTGAGCATGTGCAACCACAAGGCTGCCCCCTGACTGCCAAGTCTCAGCCTTCTAATGTTAAGGTGAGCTGCTCACAGTCAATCACTGTGTTCTTGGGCCCCAGGAGCCTGATGAGTGATTCCTTTTAATTTTTCTCTATAATTTCTTTTGTAGATTTCTGTTAAAATAAGGGAGAAAAAGATGTCAGTTACAAACTGACAATAAGGGTGGCCACCTTTATATACCTCTTGAGAGCAAAGAAGTCTTTTGTTTTCCCGGGTTCTGGTTGAGAGAAGCACTGTGCCTCTGCTAGTGGAAAGCCACAGCCACCACAGCAGCAGAGGTGGAGTCAGCGGTCCTCACAGAGTTGTATCCTAGGACCAGAGTCCTCAAGCTGCTTAGCATCATGCTGGACAGGACAAATGCACTTCACATTCTCATTTGACGCACACTTGCTCTCAGGCTCCACCAACCTCCACCCTCCCTCTCCCACAAAAAAAGCCACTTGTGATAGCTTTTAAAACTTGAAATGAAACTTTCAAGGCCATGTTCTCCTTTCCTTCAAGATGAGGCTGTGCTTGTCAGAGGGTGGCACTTCAGTGAGAAGGAGCCTTCAAAGAGGAAGCACAGCACAAAAGCAGAAGCATCGGACTCCAAGCCCAGGTCCAGGGCACTCCCTTAAAAGGAGAATTTGTAGAGCTATGGTGCAAGGTTAAACATGGCCAACAGATTTGTAATGCTAACTTACAGCATTACAGAATGTACAACAAAAGTTTTCATTTTTTATGTACAATCTAAGAACAGAAATGAAAATTCAGTTAACAACAAATTCAGTAACAAATTCAGTTGAGAAGAATCCAATAACAAAAGGTAGGCATGGATCTCTGGCGTCCTTGTGCTATCTCAAGTGCAGCCTGTTAACCACAATTACTCCACGTGCCAGACACTGTTCTTCCACAAACTAACAACTGATATTGCTGTCCCAACAGATAGCAGTGGACCTGTTGGTATGGAGCACAAAGGACAGTACCTGCATCTTGTTTTCCTGATGACAACAGTGTGGGCCTCGTCTCCTGGAACAAGACCAAACTACACACACCTGTGGGCTAGCAGTGTCACTGCCTCGGGTCCCAGTAATCAGAATGGCTCCAGCAGACATCCGAGTGACAATAACACAAACTTTGTCACTCTTGCCATGGGTCACAAGGTGAGCACCACAGACAAGCCTGCATCATCTCCCACTGTGCCTTTAGCTTCCACATCTACACCTGAGTCCTCCACGCCCCGTGCCTTCAAAAACAGTTCTCCAACAGCAGAGATCAAAAGTCAGGGGGAAACGTTTAAAAAGGAAGTCTGTGAGAACACCAGCAATGCTGCCATGCTAATTTGCTTAATTGTAATTGCAGTGCTTTTCCTTATCTGTACCTTTCTATTTCTATCAACTGTGGTTCTGGCAAACAAAGTCTCATCTCTCAAAAGGTCAAAGCAAGTAGGCAAGCGCCAGCCGCGGAGCAACGGTGACTTTCTGGCAAGTAGTGGGCTCTGGACTGCTGAGTCGGACACTTGGAAAAGAGCAAAGGAGCTCACAGGCTCCAACCTCCTGCTGCAATCTCCTGGTGTGCTTACAGCCGCCAGGGAGAAAAAGCACGAAGAAGGAACTGAAAAACTCAACTAGGCCGCGGGTTGGAAAGGGAAATGCAAAGCAGCAATGAGGAAGGCGGAGTTAAAAATAAAGCTGGCTGGTGGTATTTCCCATCCACGTTTGCTCAGATGATCCAAAGTCTGACATGCTCTTTGTTTAGCATCAAACAGACCAGAAATGGAGACGTATGCTTGCTCAAGGTTTATGTCTGTTTCGTACTTCATATTTTTAAGAAAGTAAATAAAACAACAGCAGCTAAAGAAACTAACAGAAATAACATGAGGTAATTAAACATTCCTGTTCAGCAGTGAATGACCTCTGTCTGAATGTACTTGAACTTGGAAGAGTTAGTTCTATTAAGCCCTTAGAGCCAAGCAGATGTCAAATTCCTAATGTGTAGAATTCAACTATGTAATGCAATGGTACATTCTCACTGGATGAGATAGAACTTGTACCAGTTGCTATCTTAGTACAGCTAATATTAGGCTACATCTTTTTACCTTTACATATGGCACAAGACAAGACTGCTTTTCTATTATACATAACACATTAAAACTTAATTTTGTACAATAAATGAAAACAGACTTTAGAACAAAGCTGTCTATGTATCTTTCATTTATGTTGTTTTAGAATATGTTATAAAAATAAGAAAAACAACACAACCAAAATAGATCAGATTCACTCCCACAACAGAAGGCTATGAATAAATATAAAAATGTTTTAATGTTCAAGAATAACATCTAAAGGGACTGGAGAGATGGTTCAGAAGAGAGGAGAGCACTGACTGTTCTTCAAGAGGACCCTGGTTCTATTCTCAGCACTCACACAAGCCTCAGAGCTGGCTGCAACTCCTGTTCCAAGGGCTCTTGGCTTCCTTGGGAACCAGGCATACACATGGTATACAAACATAAATGCATATACTATTCCCAACATTTTGGAAGCTCAAATCAAGAGGTTCTGAGGTTAGCCTCGCCTACACATTGAGAGCCTGTCTTAAGCATTAACAACAAAACAGAACAAATGCCTTAAAGCTGGTTCATGTTGAGTCTAAGGATGCTGAGTAACTTATAAATGATCAACTTCCACTTTTACTCTCCAGAGCAGCATGAATAAGAGAGTGAAGTATGTGTGTGTATACATTTGTGAGTACAGGTGCTCACAGAATCTAGTTTATTCAGTATCACTCTAGAGCTGGAGTTACAGGTGATGATGAACCACCTAATGTGAGTACTGGGAACTAAATCTGGGTCTTTGTAAGAGCAGGATGTTCCTTTTTTTTTTTTTTTAAATCTACCTACCTATCTATCTACCTACCTACCTACCTACCTACCTATCTATCTACCTACTTACCTACCTATCTGTTATCCAGCATTCTGCCTGCATGTATGCCTGTAGGCCAGAAGACCTACCTACCTACCTACCTACCTACCTATCTATCTACCTACTTACCTACCTATCTGTTATCCAGCATTCTGCCTGCATGTATGCCTGTAGGCCAGAAGAAGTCACTAGATCTCATTACAGATGGTTAGGAGCTACTATATGGTTGGTTGCTGGGAACTGAACTCAAGACCTCTGGTCGTGCTCTTAACCTCTGAGCCATTTCTCCAGCCCTGTATGTTCCTTTGTTAAAAATGTAAGGATTTATTTTTATTTTATGTGGGTGTTTTGCCTGTATGTATGCCTATGCACAATGTTCATGCAGTACCCTTGAAGGCCAGAAAAGGGTGTCAGATCCCCTGGAACTAGAGTCACAGACAGCTGTGACTTGCCAGGTGGGTGTTAGACTTGGGTACTCTACAAGAGCAGCAAGTGCCCTTAACTATTAAGCCATCCCTCTAACCCCTTAACAGTTTCCTCTTAGTGATTCATCCTGGCTACACATCAGAACCAAATAAAAATATTAATGCTTAACTCTCACGCCCTCCACCTGATTCCAGTTATACTGAGCTGACTTTCAAGTCAAGTACTGGGTGTTTCTTCCTAACTTCCTAGATGATGTTACCTTTTTTTTCCCCTAAAAGATTTATTTATTATATGTAAGTACACTGTAGCTGTTTCCAGATGCACCACAAGAGGGCGTCAGATCTCATTACGGATGGTTGTGAGCCTCCATGTGGTTGCTGGGACTTGAACCCAGGACCTTCTGATGAGTGGTCAGCAGTTAGCTGAGCCATCTCTGCAGCCCAATGGTGTTACTCTTGACCATCACATTTACCTCTGTCAACTCTGTTACTTTAAATTCTGGGTTACATCTTTAAATGAACTGTGTGTTGAGAGGCACATGAAATCAAATTATTTTCTTTCTATTTTTTTTAATGTGTATGGGTATTTTGCTTGCATATGTGTCTATGCACTACATGTGTGTCTGGTGCCCACAGAGGCAAGAAGAGAGCACCAGATCCTCTCTAGGGCTGGAGTTACAGATGGTTGTGAGCTGCCATGTGGGTGCTGGGAGCTGAACTTGGTTGTTTGGAAGAGCAGTCAGTGCTCTTAACTCCCGATACAAATTTTCTCATGAATTTACTACTAGTTTTTTTAAAAGTTCATCTCCCTAAACAGTAAATCATAACCAGATAAAGCAAAGTGTCGATAAAATGAAAATTAAAGCACAGAGGGCAAGCAGACTTTCCCCTTTCACTTTTACTCTCCAGAGCAGCATGAATGTCTGTCTTTCTCTCACATCTCTTCTGGCCCTAGTCCTTCTGCGGTTATAAGGTCTGGGGGTGGAGTGAGGAGTTTTGTTTGTTCTGTAATTCAGGCTGGCCTCAAAGTCACTGTGTGTGATGATCGCCAACACACCAGAGAGCCTCCTGCTCTGCCTCTAAAATGCTGAGATTACAGGCATGCATCATTATGCCAGACTCTGCTTGTTTTTTTCAAGGGTAAAACAGACCTGATTGGAAATGACTTCAGACAGTGTTCCCATTTTCTGCAATGAAAGATGAAGTTGGGTGGCAGACACAGAATAATTCAGTTATCCTCATAGAGTTAATTGTTGTAAACAAATATTTATCAGAGGAAATTAAAACAAAATAACCTCTTTCTAAAGACAGAAAAGTGACTAAGAAATTCCTTCCATGTTAAACATATTTGTCAAATATTTTCAAATAAAACAGAAGACTTTTATGTAATTCAGGAATATTTAAGATCTATCACTCAATACTTGATTTTTAAGCACACATCCTAAGAATGATACCTTAAAGGGAACTTTTGAAAAAAAGAGTAAAGATGTCTACAGAGTCAAAGTTTCCTAAGTTATTTTTGAACAAAATCATTTTTATTTTCTACTCCTGGATATAATGATTATCATCTTAATCTAAAGATTTAAAAATAAATTAAAGGGCTGGTGAGATGGCTCAGTGGGTAAGAGCACCCAACTACTCTTTTGAAGGTCTGAAGTTCAAATCCCAGCAACCACATGGTGGCTCACAACCATCCGTAACGAGATCTGGCGCCCTCTTCTGGTGCGTCTGAAGACAGCTACAGTGTACTTACATATAATAAATAAATTAATAAATAAATAAATAAAATAAAATAGTAAATTAAAAGCTTTGTAACAGCAGGGTGTGATGGCAGCACAAGCCTGTAATCCCAGCATTTGGGAGGCTGAAACAGGAAGATTGAAAGTTCAAGGCCAAAAGTCTAAGTCAAACAATGAGACCCTGTTCTCAAGAATAAACAAAGCTTTATTCCCCCCTATTAAAAAGTTTGTTTATAACATTTTTATTACATTCTATTACCTTTACGTCCCTTCAAGTTAAGAAGTCATGGTAATGTACGTTCCTTGGCAGTGACTAGGGACAGTGATCCACAAGTTGGCATTTACTGTATCTGCTATACTGTGCACCCAAGAAGTGATTACATTTATTTACATCCCATAATAAGTTAGGGATTTCAATGTTCACTTTTCAGATGAGGAAAAGGCTAGAGAAAGACCTGCTTAAAGAAACCTTCCTCCAGAGACACTCATACTCTTCAACAGACTTGGCCTAGTCAACTTCTTATTTGCAAAGTATTGGAGGAACTGGAGAGACAGCTTAATAGTTAAGGAGTGCACTGACTTCGGTTGCCCATCACCTGTGTCCAGGCAGACCTCACCACCAAGAGCATCTCAGCTTTTGGGGGTCCCAAACCCTCTTCTAGCCACAGAGGGCACTCATGCATATGGTGGCATACATATACATAAAAATCAAAATGCCTTCTTTTTAAAGGAAGCATTTGGGCAAACATACAGTACATTGGTAGTCGTGGCTAACATGTGTGACCCACAGTACCAAAGTCAAATTGGTGAGAATAAGCTGATTATACTTTCCTTAAGCTCTGCCTATACTTTCCTTGGGTGCTATCGATGAAGGAGTAGCACGCACATGCACGGCTCACCTACTGTGTGAGGTGTTATCTTACCCAGTGCTCACAATGTTCCAAAACAGTATGTTTTTAAAGGAGGAAATGGTGACTGAGAACGTCACTGACTTGCCTGAGACCTACACAACATTCATTTCTTCTAATAAGAAATATCCCTCAGAATCTACCTCAGAATAGATAATTTCTCAGGCAAGACTCCGTCCTAAGTTTTTAGATTATGGAACCCCATGACTGGAGAGTCAGGGGTAAGTTACAAACATCAGCTACAAGCACTTAAAGTTATATAGATTGTGTTTCAAAATATGCTCTGGTGAAGGAGCAAACTCTTAGTCATCCTGTGGCATATTGCACTTCCTGTAACGGCTACTGATAAACTTCCTCTGCAGCATAGAAGCCATCTCAGTGTGCTGGAGACCACTGTTAATCTGCACTGAAACACCCCTTTGCTCTCTCAGCCAAATCACCAACTTGTCCTGTTAGAACAAGAATTTACATTCTGCGAAAGAAGTTCACAGGTAAGCACACCTGGACACAGGCCCTCTGATTTCTGATTTCAGTTTTGCTTATTTATTTTAAAAACTAAAACAGTATTAGTGTTTTATACTTAGTTGAATTCAGCTCTCAACAGTTTAAAGATGTCTACAGAAAGTTTCTGTGGCTCTGCTGTGCAGAATTTTATAAATTTATACTCAGGGTTGATACTGTCTGAAAGATTTTTATCAAGATTTTAATATTATCAGCCCTTTGAAGTTTACTCAGTCAAAATATTTGTTAAATCACTTTAATAATTTTAAGTAAGGCAAGAGTTAAAAATAAAATAAAATTCTACAGGCTTTGACTAAATTTACAATCTCTAAAATATTGTTTATAAAAAATTCTCGAGCTGGGGCAGAGCCTGCCCAACATGTATAAGGCCTGGGGTTTGGCCTGGCATTGTAAAAAAGAGAGGGAACAGAGTCTAAGTTACTTTCTACACAGACATTCCTATAGATTTAGATTACCTCATCAGTTTTTTCCCCACTATTTAGGGAAAAAAAAAAAAAAAAGTCAGTGCTTTTACATGCAGCCCAGGCCAGCTTCTAACTCAGATCTTTCTGTCTCCACCACACAAGTTACTAGGATTAAAAGCATTCATTACCATTACTGGCATGAATTATTTTTGTCTAACACTTTAGTTTATAAACCATCAATGGTCACCTTTGTTTTAACTTAAAGAGAAATTAAATTAGATGTCATTTTTGTATAAAATAAATTTTATATTTAAGTAATAATTATGACATATATTATGTCATTTAAAAAGTTCCATAAGGCCGGACGTGGTGGCGCACGCCTTTAATCCCAGCACTCAGGAGGCAGAGGCAGGCGGATTTCTGAGTTCGAGGCCAGCCTATTCTACAAAGTGAGTTCCAGGACAGCCAGGGCTACAGAGAAAAACCCTGTCTCGAAAAACCAAAAGAAAAAAAAAAAAGTTCCATAAGGGAAAAAATATTATGGTAAAGTAGGTATGTGTATATTCACATGTGTGCTTACGCCACATACTCTGAGCTGACCTGTTAGTGAAGAATATAAACAGAAAGAAACATTCACAGAAAGAACGTTTTATAAAAACTTGTTGGTATATACAAAAGATACTTGCCTTGTGACTAAATGGAACAATTACATAAAATAAATAAAAATGCACTGATTTTAATACTTTATCAACATAACTTTTCTTTATAGCATTTTGGTTTAATGAATTAATTAAAGTCCTGGAACTCTGTAATCAGGCTGGCCTTGAACTCACAGAGAGATATGCCTGCCTCTGCCTCTGCCTCTCTGCCTTTCTTTTTCATAATTCTACAAAGGCTCCAGCATGTAGCAGAAGTCCAAGGCTCAGGGCAGCATGGTTTCATACTGTGCCACCACTAGGGCTGTGACAGCTTGTCAAGTTAACCAAGTTCTCCTCCTTTTTTTTTTTTTTTAAACTTGGAAGATGAAAATACAACCACCTAGGTCATGCAAATAAATCTTATTACTCAGGAATTTTCAGGTGTTCAGTAATGGTAGTTATTTTTACTGATTAAAAATGGCCATAAAATACTACTTGTAATTTGAGATTGATTTCCTTTTCTGGTTTCTTCCTACTATGGTTTTAAAATCTCACTAGTTTAGAGAGAGCACTAGTACTATGTGCCTATCTCTTATAGGTGTACTATAATTTACTTGTTGCTTTTGATTTTGGTTTTTGGAGACAGGGTCTCCCTACAATGTAGTCTTGGCTAGCCTGGAACCCACAAGCAGACCTGGTTGGCCTCTAACTCTAAGACCTCCCTGCCTCTACCTCCAGAAATGAAGGTATAAGCTTCCACACCCAGCTATACTTATTTTTCTTATATCAAAATAACTGAAAGATCTAATTTTGTTTATTTGAGACAGGTTATCATTATCTAGCCTTGGTTGGTTTGGACCTCCTTAAGTAGACCAGGCTGGCCTCAAATTCAGAGAGATCCATTTACCTCTACTTCCAGTGCTGGAATTAAAGGCCTAAGACACCATGCACAGTTCAAAGACAAACTCTGACATAAATATCTACACTTACCTTTTTTCTAAGGAATGTTTTCCAAAGTTCATCAATTCCTTATTAAAATGATATATATTTCTTATGATAGCCAATTGAACAGCATTAATTTTACTTAGGTAATTTTGTGGTAATGGGGACCAAACTCAGGGCCATGTGCATGGCAGGCAATCACTGTAGCCCTGGCAGTATGTGACAGGCCACCAGGAGTTCCCATTTCTTGTCACGGTGCATACGGAGTCACTAAAAATATGTACATTTTCCTTAAAAAAACAAAACAAAACAAAACAAAAAACCCCACAAAGAACCCAAATGCAGATTTAAACCTCAGA
Organism: Mus caroli; assembly: GCF_978045245.1. NCBI lineage: Eukaryota > Metazoa > Chordata > Mammalia > Rodentia > Muridae > Mus > Mus caroli. The sequence continues at coordinate 43,141,193 of NW_028227268.1, forward strand.
ATTTAAATACAGAGACAAGTATTGCTATAACAAGGTTGAGAAATCTAGCTTTCCCTGAGCAGGAGAGTAAAGGCTTTCTAAGAAAGGTCCTACATAGACTGTTCCTAGGTCTCGGTGGTTGTCAGGGTTACTTCTGGGTTGTGGCAGGGCAAGTAGTGTAGGGGAAGCTGAATGGAGCCTGGATTGAGGATTGGCCATCTAGCCTCTGTCCTGGATGGTCAGCTTTTTGTTAATTCTTGTTCCCACATACAGGCCAATGACAGGAAATGACAATTCCCAACAATCCTCTTTACCTATGTCAATTCATTCATTTTCTCTCTCAAGAGCAAGAGCTCTACCACTGAGCTAAGTCCCCAGCACCCCCACCCCCATCTCTAACTGCATTTGACCTACTTCAGTCTTCTTTAGTAACTTCTTGATAGTTAATAAGCAACTACCATTTCCAATTATTTCTTTTTCTTCAATATGTTTTCTAATCAACTGATCCTTTCCCACATATCTAGTGCATCCTAAACCTTTTATTTATTTTTTATAATTTCTTGTTAGTGCTTCTTTTTATAAAAGAAAAAATACTTATCCCCATTCCTTCTATTCTAAATTTTAATCCCCTTTTAATCCCCTGCCCCAAATCAGCTGACCATCATCTTTCTCTGCAGAAACAGTGTCCATTTAGGAACATACAAGTTACAAAGTTGTCAAGTATGTTGAATAAGCTTGTGTATTACAGTAACAGAACCAGCTTCATTAAATCTGAAAAGAGTCAGGCTTCCTGTCCCCCAAAATTATTAAATCCAAAATGTCTTCTTTTTGTCTTGATGCTTCTTTTCTAGACTCTTCAGAGCTGCTAGAGTGAGATTCTAAGAGGTTCTAGTACTCTACTGTGGCAGATCCTAGGAGGGTACGTGACAGAAATGATGAGCAGGGGAATGTGGGATGCTATTTTAAAAGTGGGTTTTGCTTTTACTACTGCTGACAAGTGGAAGCATCACCCTGAAGCCTCTAGCTTCCTACTGACATCAGAGGTGATGAGCCAATCAAAGCTGATCTTACAAACCACACTGGGTTTTATAATCAGGCTCCTGTGTTAGCTGGTTCCTTCTCTGTTTCCTTTTTCAGCTAACTAAAAAGAGGAACCATATGGTTTCTTTATTTTAAGCAAAGTCACAAAAGAGGAAACATTTTTAGTTGGAGACAATTCTATATCTTCTGTTGTTTTGGAAAGCATTTTCTAAAAACATTTACAAAAGGAAACTTTGAACGCCATTTTCTAACCAAAGCTTTTTGGGTAAGTAACCTATAAAGTTACTGTGTGGAACGATATGAATGATGACCATCTAGAGATGAGTCAGACCCTCATATCCATGCCAAAAATTTCAATGTTTCCCATAAAAAAACCTTAAAGATGGATAAAACCCAGAATTTAACTAAGTTTTCTTTTCTCTGCTTGTATTATGGTAGAAGGCTTAGCAGAAAGTCAAAGTGAGACAGTAAAGAACCGAGAGGCCAGCGCAGATTAAATATTTACTGAGCAACTAAAATGAAAGGCATGGGGAATCAACATTAGAAAATATGAAACGGAGGGAGAACAGACACAAATCAGACTTTAGAATCACATGGTACAACCTCATGCTGTCACTAACAGCCACAACCCAGACAAGCTGCTCAACTCATTTTAATTTGCTTCTGTGAAGGTTAAATGAAGTAAGTATGTAAGTCTCAAATTTATCGCATACTCTTATATTTTTGGTTGTGAGCCTAGCCTTTAACGCCTGAGCCATCTCTCTAGCCCATTTATAGCATACTCTATAGAGGTATTTTCTTCCTTTGTTTTTTTCCTACCTTTGTGGAATTGTTTTTTAAAATAATCTCATTTAAGGCAACAGGGATAATAATAGAAAATGTGCAAACAACATAATAAAAACAACCATTTAGGTGGGGAGAAGCAGGAATGAGGCACATCCACAAGGTAGGGCCAAAGAAACCAGCAGGACAGCAGGCGGAGGAGGCCCAGGGGACAGCTATCTGTGCCTGTGGTCAGTCAGAGAACCGGGTTTATGAAGGGGAATTTAAATTGAGGTCTACAAGATGAAGACAGGTTCAGACATATAGTCAGCAGAAAAGAGGATTAGAGAAGAAAAGAACACACTAAAGACAGCAAAATGGCATAATTTAATGTGTTTAGGAAGTATTCAGGGAAGCTAAAGCTTGGTTTGTAAGGTTTTCTCCAGACCGAGATGTGTATCCTTGGGTGAAGTAGCAAGCAGGTGATGCATGCTTTAAGGGTAAGTAACCTGCACCAGGCAAGGGACTGCAGAGAGCTGTTTTAAAGTTTAGGCTTCAAGCACGAGAGAGAAAATAGAAAGAAGAAACAGACTAGAAAAAAACATTATCTTTTCTTGTAAGTCCAGGTCCTTCTGGCTCAAGCATGTGATCTCAGCAACCATGGATCTTAGCAAGGCCAACCTGGGCTAAACTGGGCGAGTGTCTTAAAACACAAAACAAACAAACAAGAGAGAGAATGAACAAGAAGGGTGTCATTTGTCATCATCATTCTACTATGCTAGTGGTAGCTGGGTAAAGAAATACAAACTACTCAAATTGTCAAAACCTTCTATTGTATCTTCAGAGTCCTGGAAAAATTAATTTCTTATCATACATAGAAACTAGTATCTAACAGTCTGAGCTTGTTCCTCCTTAACGTTAAGAAACAGCTCAGCTCTCTCAGAGAGAGACACTACGCTTGGGGATGTCCAGAAGAGCCCGTTATCCTCAGCACTGACAATGCCACTTTAGAGAGTGAGGCTACTGAAAACAACACACTTAGGTGACCTCACACACTGAGTTAAGTGGACAGTATCCAGCCGGAACTTCGGAACTTAAGCCTTCAAAGTTTCAGCATCTACGACATCCCACAAAAAGACAGCTGCCAAGCCTATGCTGAGCCCTGCCCAGGCGCCTGTGCACACTGTCTGAACTGGGAGACAGACGTGCTTAACTAGCTCTGTATAGTATTCTAAGATTTAAATCTGCTTCAATATCTCTGGCAAACCTTTCCAAAGTCCTCCCTTGCCAAGTTAACTCCTGTTCATCTACTAAGTATGAGGAAACATCAAATTATTTTCAAGACAGTATTTCTCTATGTTGCCCTGGCTGTACTGGAACTCCCCATGCATACGACGATTGCTTCAAACTCACAGAGATTACTTGCCTCTGCTGGGATTAAAGGTGTGCGCCACCACACCTGCCTGAGATTACTTTTTACCTGCTAATTTTTACCATAAGAGTTTAAAACAGTTGAAAGCAACTTAATTTTTTTAAATTTATCAAATCTAGACTAGGGTCTGATGTGCAAAGGTGGTTGTCCAATATCAGAATGAGAGCAGTAATGGGCTTGCTTACTTGACCAACTGGGCTACAGGGACTTGAATCACTTTAGGATTTTCTTGGTTTTTGTTTTTTCTTTCAGATTGTATTTTTAACTTTCATTCTGTGTATGTGGTCATGTGTGAGTGTGTGTCCACCAGTGTGATGCCATACAGACCAGAGGTGTGAGGTTCCCCTGGGACTGGATCTACTGAATTTGCTGATTATGAAATATATATATATATATATAACATGCCCACTAAGACATTATACAAATGGACTCAGAACAAAGGAGGTTCAGGTTGCACAGGCTTGGTAGTTATAGCACCAGGGTGAGAGTGGACACTTACAGGACTAGAACAAAGAAAAGTGAAAGGTAGAGAGAGATTGGATGCTGAGTGTCTATATTTAGGAAACAGGAGCAAAAAAGATCTAACTGAAGTGATGTGAAGGAAAAACTGTAATACAAGGGTTACTGAAATACTAGTGAGGGACTAATCGGTAAGGTCAAATTTGGTGAGGAGAGAGAGAGAAAGAACATAAAGGCAATAGTGTAAGGCACTGTGGTCACCACTGCTCTCTCTGCAAGGCAGACCACTTTATTTCTAGGAACAGACAGCGAACAGAGCAGAGAGCCCATGGCAGCAGGTTGAGCCTGCACACTCAAGACAATATGAAATGAAGGAGTAGAAGCTGAGGAACCTAGAGGGGCTGCAAGGTTAAACAGATTTTATAAAAGAATTAAGATTACTTCCCAGGAACTCCAGATGCTATACCATAAACTGGAGCATTACATTGTGTCAAGTAGAAACCAGAATGAAATTTAACCAAATGCCTAACCACTGTATGTCAGACACCGTAATGAAGAGTCCAATGTAACTAGACACCAGGTGATAGCTAACCATATTTCTTTTTCTTTCATTGTGAAATCACTGGTAAGGAGGAAACATCTGAAATGGAATTCAAGTATTTGGTCTTCATTTTGCTTTGTCAATACCTGAACAATACGTTTTTCTCAGAGACAGAAGCAATTACAACAGAGCAGCAATCACTGTCTACTTTAATTACATCATCGTTATATGTTACAACTGATTCTCAAAACACAGCAGGGAATACTTTGAGTCAGACAACAAGATTCAACATTTCTACTGGACAGCAAGTATCACCTGCCCCAATCACTCCTGAACAAACAACACCAGCTGTTTATGTTTCTTCAAGACCACCTACTTATAACATCACCAGACAAGCAGAATCAGCGGTCAACAACTCCTTCCCTCAAACATCACTATCTGGGTTCACTTTGACCAATCAACCATCACCTTCTGCCTATAATTCTACTGGACAACCATCAAAGCATCTTGTCTATACTTCCACACAACAGCCACCATCACCTGCTCCTACCTCTTCTGGAAAACCAGTAGTAGAGTCTACTTATAATCAGCCCACAAAATCAACACCAACTATTTATTTACCAAGGGACACACCACCACCACCACCACCACTCACTTCAGAGCCACCAAGTGGCAAAGGAACTGCTCATAAAAACAACCACAATGCAATTGCTGCCATATTAATTGGTACTATTATAATTTCTATGTTGGTAGCTATACTCATGATTATACTGTGGAAATACTTGAGGAAGCCAGTCTTAAATGATCAAAACTGGGCAGGTAGGTCTCCATTTGCTGATGGAGAAACACCAGAAATGTGTATGGATAACATTAGAGAGAGTGAGGTATCCACAAAGCGCGCATCAGTTGTCTCACTTATGACCTGGAAACCAAGTAAAAGCACACTGCTAGCAGATGATTTAGAAGTTAAGTTGTTTGAATCAAGTGAACACATTAATGATACCAGCAACCTCAAGACTGAGAATGTAGAAGTTCAAATAAATGGTTTATCAGAAGACAGTGCTGATGGGTCGACAGTTGGTACAGCCGTGTCTTCAGATGATGCAGATCTGGCCCTGCCACCTCCCCTTTTTGATTTGGATGAGAACCTACCAAACAAGCCCACAATGACAGTTGTATCTCCTTTACCAAATGATTCTATCAATCTCCAACCATCTCCAGATGGTCTAAATCAAGTGTGTGAAGAACAGTATTCCAAGATCCAAGAGCCATTCCCGCCACCCCCTGACTCATTTAATGTGCCTCTGTCAGCAGGAGATTTTACAAACAACCAAGAGTCAGCCCACGAGGCTCAGTGCCAGGAGTTCTCTACGCCTGACCTCCATCCAGACCTCACAGATTCCCTGCCACTTCCACCTACAGAGCTGCTGTAAAGTGACAGCTGGCTTTCTAGACTGCCCTCCATCCTGAGATGGCTCCGACACATTCCTGTCTTCGTGGTATGGCACACAGGACATGACACATAGCACCTGAGAGAATCTTTAGGGACTCCCTAACCCCTGACTGAAGCCCACGTACATGGGTAGATTATTACAGTGGTATACCTACCAGTTACAGAAGTAATTTTTAAAATCAGAGTGCCTTTTATATATGTCAATGATAGATATTTCAATGACTTAATCACTTTGGAAACATATGATCTACATATACTTATTATTACCTAATAGATTTCGCCCTGAAAAGCTGTATATAAACTTACCTTAAATAAATAAAATTCTATTTTTTCCACCTCAAAATTTGGGGTATAATAAGAATGAGAATTTTTAAATGGTCAAAGTTTTAATACTTCAAATATTAAGTAAATATTTTCATTTATAGAGATTAAAAGATATATCTAAGAACAGGACATTTCAATTTTTTACTTTACTGGAAACACAGTTACAAACTGTATTAAAACATGAAGTCTGAGTGCTGTGTTTGGAATACATTTACCCTGAAAAAGTGAGCACTTACCATAAAATGCAGATTTTTTTCTTTATAATTAAAAATTTTATGTATATAAGAGTTTTGGCTGAATATGTGTTTGTATATATATTCACACACACACACACACACACACACACCATATATATGGCTGGTGTTTGAGGAAGACAGAAGATGGCACTGGATCCTCTGGAACTAGATGGCATTACTAACATTTGCCAACTGCCCCGTGAGTCCTGGAACTGACTCCAAGTCCTCTGTAAGTGCTCTTAACCACGGAACCATTGCAACTCCTTTCTTTTCCCCTCCTCCTCCAATGTTTGGGGCGTGGGGGTGGAGGTCAAAGAGATAGGCTGTATTTGAGGTTAGAAGATGACTTGTGGGAGTTCATTTTTTTCTTCCACCTCAAGGATAAAATTCAGAACTCAAGTCATCAGACCTGACAGCAGGCAACCTCTAACCTCTAAGCCCATCTCACTGTCCCCAAAATGTAAACATGTTTCTAAAAGGTTAGGGAAGCATAAAGTAACCACTTAGACAAAAATCAAATGATACGGAAGATGGGAGAAAAAAATAGAAGTGGGCTGGCTGTATGTGTGTGTCCCTTCCCACACATGCAGGATACCAGCCTGTGTGAGGGTGTCTGTGGAGACCACAGAGGATACTGAACTGAAGTCCCAGGAAGTTATGAGCTGCTGCCTAACATGGGTGCTGGGAACTGAACTTGGTCCTCTAGGACAGCAGCAAGTTCTCTAAACTACTGACCATCACTGCAGCCCCAACCACCTTTTGTAAATGTAGAAATTTAATCATCACCTGAAGATTGTTGAGTATGAGGCACTCAAAACAAAAGTGGGCACAACTTTTGTTAAAGTGGAGGGGTCAGTGGGTACTGGCCTACCTTTTGCAGATGTCAATGGGGCTATAGAAATGTTCATCTGCCCAACAAGCACATCCTTCTCTTATTATTATTACAAGTCCAAGAAAGGACAGTTGCTTAGAGCACAGATTTTGGTACTTTTCAGGATAGAATATAGTATTTATTGGTAACATTAATGTTCAAATACTAAAAATCCCATGTGGAATAAAAACAAGAAGGTTCTTGGGCAGTGGAGTTTTACTACTACTGCTACTATTACTACTACATAGTACTACTACTATTATTATTATTTAGTATATAACTATTAATAAACAATTATACATAATTATAAATACATGTAAATTTATTGTTGTTGTTGTTTGTGTTCTGAGACAGGATTCCTCTGGTAGCCCTGGCACTCTCTCTATAGACCAACTGTCCTCAAACTCACAGAGATGCACTTGCCTCTGTCTCCCAGTCTCTGTGATGAAAGGTGTGACCTTTAAAACACCTTAAATCACACTGGGCTTAAGTGTTATTTTACATACAGTACTTACCTTCTTACAAGCCACCTCTTACTGACAACACTTTTTTATCTACAGAAACACCCACTTCAAGCGTGATGGCTTTTCATTTTATTACGTTGGTTCTTTTCTGTCATCCACAATAAAATTTTTCACATGTGTCTTCAAATATGATTTTAAGGCTAATTTACACTGCAGCAGTCACTCAGGAATTTTGAGAATTTCTTGTATTTAAGAATTAGAGGAATTAGATGCAGCAGCTTGAATGCCAATCATCCACCTCTTCTCATCTCACTTGTGGGCCTAAAAGGCTCTTTCCAAAGTTGTTCCTTTCAGCACCTCACTTACTGACCTCTTGAAAAAACGGGTACTGAGAAATACCTCCTAGACAGTACAGTAGCCAATGGAGGAGCTGGAGAGACAACTGAATGGATATTAGGAAAAAGAAAATTGGATCCACATTTCACATTTAGAATAGACGTTAAGTAGACAAGATCTAAATAGACATCATAGAGTGGACACAATACAAGAAGATGCTGCTGAACCCCTTTATAATCCAAACATGGGCAAACATCTTCCTAGCTGAGGCTCAAAGTCTAGAAGCAACAAAAACAAGAGAGAAAATTTTCAAATGTCAAAACCAAAATATAACTCAGTATTAAAAAGTCAAAAGACAAACACAAGACAATTGAGAAATTTTAAGTTAAATCAAGACAAAGTACTAATAACCTATAAATGTTAAGAAAGTTCTTAAAGATGGATAACAGAAATGGATAGTGGACAGTAAAAATAAAACAACAAAATTTTACAAAACATAAACACATCCAGAGAAGAAAAAATATACATGGATTATTCTTGAAAATATACATAAAGGCCAGAAATGGTGGCATACACCTCTAATCACAGCACTCAGAGCCAGAGGCAGGTGAGTCTCTGAGGCTAGCCTGATCTACAGAGTGAGTTCCAGGGCATCCAGGGCTACATAGAGAAATCCTATCTCAAAAAGACAAAAAAAAGTTTTTAAAAAGTTACTGGTAAAATATGAAACTCTTCAAGCATGAGGGTCACAGCATGTCATTATTGGCAATAATGGAATTATGGGAACAAGTCAGATGCCTTCCAGGACAAGTCAGATCAAAAACACTAAGGTATATTCCCCAAGGCAACAAGAAATGAATGAGACAAATCCATGTCTCTTGAAATAGAGTTATCTTTAAAATGAACTAATAAGAAAAACAGAATACAATATAGAACAATTCATCACACAAACTTTTACATGAGAAGACAAAAATATATGATATACACATACATATTTTAATCTGTTTTTTTTTTTAAAGAATTAAGATGTAACTGCAAGCAAATGAATTGAAAGCAGTTCTTCTCTACACCAATAGGAGAAAAAAAAAAAAAAAAAAAAGACTGGAGGGGTCAAACCTGAGTAGTACAAGTCCTCTATATACACAGTTACAGTATTCTGACTAATCAGCCATAAAAACTAAAATACTAGAAGCTGAAAGATATTAATTTAACATTACGCCACGTTTATGACAAACAGAAAAGAATGACTTCAAATAATTCTGGGTACAAAACTGACTGTCCCTCCTCAATGAAAGATACTTCAGAACCATGACGGGTCTGTCATATAGCTGCATTCATGTGACTGTCCTTTTCAGACTGCTCTTCCATAAGACAAATTAGCAGTTAGGTCAATGTTGTTAGGAACAGTATGGGAAAACCAGGGATATAATAACAACGTCAAACATTCCCAGAAAGCAAGTAGATAAGTCAGGAACACTCTAGAGAGGCTGAAGGAGACTCGCTGGCTCAGGGGGTAAAAGCACTCGCTGCCAAACTGGAAGACAAGTTTGATTCCAGGGACCCACATATATGGTGCAAGGAGAAAACTAATTTCCAAAATATTCTCTCACCTCCACATGTACATAATGGCACTCACATTACACAGACAGACAGACACAGACACACACACAGTTTTTAAAAATGAAAGGCATTTTCTAGTTCCATCTATTTGCCTGCAAAACTCATTCTTAATAGCTGAGTAGTATTCCATTGTGTAAATGAACCACATTTTCTGTCTCCATTTTTCTGTCGTGGGACATCAGAGTTGTTTCTAGCTTCTGGCTTTCACAAACAAGGCTGCTATGAACATAGTGGAACATGTGCCCCTGTGGCATGGTGGGGCATCTTTTGGGTATATTCCCAAGAGTGGGATTGCTGAGTCTTCAGGTAGATCTATTTCCAATTTTCTGAGGAACCAATTATCATCCTGAGTGAGGTAACTCAGACCCAAAAGGACATGCATGGTATGTATTCACTAATAAATGTATATTAGCCAAATAATAATAATAATAATAGCAAGTATTTAAGTACAGAATACCCAAGATACAGTCCACAGAATTAAAAAAGGTCAACAAGCTGAAGGACCCAAGTGAGGATGCCTCAGTCCCACTTGGGAGGGAGAAGAAAGCAATCACAATGGGGGGAGGGAGAGGCCTGGGAGAGAAAAGGGGTGGTGGGGAGGGGAACATGATCTGGTATTGGGTGGGGGAAAAGGACTTAAGTCCTGAGGGTCAGCAGAAAGAATGGAAACAGGCAACCTCAGAAGATAGGAGGTTGGGGGAGGGGATCCTCCAGAACGTACCAGAGACCTGGGAGGTGAGAGACTCTCAGGACTCAAAAGGAAGGAACTTTAGATGAAATGTCCTACATTGGGAAGAGGGAACTTGTAGAGTCCACCTCTAGCAGAAAGACAGGGCATCAAGTGAGGAATGGGGTTGCCATTCCACAGTCAAAACTCTGACCCATAACTGTTCCTGTCTGAAAGAACTGCAGGAATGGAAATGGAGGGGAGCCTGAGGAAAAGGAGGTCCAGCGACAGGCCCAAAGTGGGATCCAGCTCAAGGGGAGGCCCCAAGACCTCCCCTGACACTATTACTGAGGCTATGGAACGCTCATAAAAAGGGACATATCATGACTGACCTCCAAAAGACCCAACAAGCAGCTGAAAAAGTCAGATGCAGATTTTTGCCCCAAACCAATGGACAGAAGCTGCTGACCCCTGTGGTTGAATTAGGGGTAAGCTTGAAGAGCTGAGGAAGAGGGTAACCCATTTGGAGGACCAGCAGTCTCAATTAACCTGGACCCCAGAGATCTCTCAGACACTGAACCACCAACCAGGCAGCATACACCAGCTGATATGAGGCTCCCAACACATATACAGCAGAGGACTGCTGGGTTTGGGTTTAGTCAGAGAAGATGCACTTAACCCTCAAGAGACTGGAAGACCAGGGAGTTTAGAGGTATGGTGGGTGAGGGTGGGGACATCCTTGTGGAGACGGGGGGGGGGGGGCAGGGAGGAAGTATGGGATGTGGAACAGTTGGAGGGTGGACTGGGAGGGAAATAAAATCTGGAGTTTAAAATAAACAAACAAACAAACAAAAGATTTAAAAAATGAAAAGGCAAAAGTTGAGAATAAAGTAAAAAAATTTTTTTTGGTTAAAGATGGTAAAGTGACTTGAATGTTAATACAGTTCTGTTTTTGTCAGTTCTATGCTTCAACAATGCTTTAGTTCATACTATTATTCTGCTGTTGTCAGCAGGAAATTCAGTAAAAAGGTAACTGTGTTAAAGACTATACAATCCTAATCTAAAATCTACAATTTTCTGAGTGCTCAAAAATTGGGGGGAGTTGAGATCACCCAAAGAATACTCTCAATAGACACGTATGTCTACATATCTATAAATGTATCTAATAATTCCAAGCTTGGAAATAATTCTGGTTTCAAGCATTTTGGAAAAGAGATGCTGAGGGTGGAAAGATGGCTCAGTGGTTGAGAAAATTTTCTTCTATTGCTCTTCCAGGAGACCTGAGTTCCTAGGTTTGACTCCCAGTGCCCAGAAGACATCTCACAACCTTTTGTATCTACAGTCCCAGGTGATGTAATGCCATCTTCTGACCTTAGCTAGCAATAGTCACACATGTATTGCACAGAAATACATGCAAGTAAGACAGTCACGCAATACAATAATAAAACAAATAAAACTTTTAAAAATAGGGATACAGAACTTTTAAAAATAGGGATACAAAACTTTTAAAAATAGGGATACAAAACTTTTAAAAATAGGGATACAAAACTTTTAAAAATAGGGATACAGAACTTCAATAACAGTACTTTGGCTCACAATTAATTACAGGAACAATCAGTTTGATCAATTCAAGAATAAAGGTGGTTGAAGAGATGGCTCAGCAGTTAAGAGCACTGGCTGCTCTTCCAGAGGACCAGGGTTCAATTCTCAGCAAGCACATGGCAGATCACAACTGCCTGTAATTCCAGTTTCAGAGAATCTTACAACTTCATGCAGCCATACATGCAAGGAAAACATCAATGCATAAGAAATAAAAAATAAATGAATTATTTTTGTAAAAAGTAAACTGCATAGTACTGGTACAGTGACAGACAGGTAGATCAATGGAACAGAATTGAAGACCCAGAAATGAACCCACACACCCATGGTCACTTGATCTTTGACAAAGGAGCTAAATCCATCCAGTGGAAAGAAGACAGCATTTTCAACAAATGGTGCTGGCACAATTGGCAGTTATCATGTAGAAGAATGCAAATTGATCCATTCTTATCTCCTTGTACAAAGCTCAAGTCTAAGTGGATCAAAGAACTCCACATAAAACCAGAGACACTGAAACTTATAGAAGTTGGACTCCAGAAAACTAAACAACCCTATTAAAAAAATAGGGTAACAGAGATAAACAAAGATTTCTCAAGTGAGGAATACCAAATGGCTGAGAAGCACCTAAAAAAATGTTCAACATCCTTAATCATCAGGGAAATGCAAATCAAAACAACCCTAAGATTCCACGGCACACCAGTTAGAATGGCTAAGATCAAAAACTCAGGTGACAGCAGATGCTGGCAAGGACGTGGAGAAAGTGGAACACTCCTCCATTGCTGATGTGACTGCAAGCTGGTACAACCACTCTGGAAATCAGTTTAGCGGTTCCTCAGAAAATTGGACATAGTTCTACCGGAAGATCCAGCAATACCACTTCTGGGTATATACCCAGAAGATGCTCCAACATGTAATAAGAACACGTGCTCCACTATGTCCATAGCAGCCTTATTTATAAAAGCCAGAAGCTAGAAAGAACCTAGATGTCCCTCAACAGAGGAATGGATACAGAAAATGTGGTACATTTACACAACGGATTACTACTCAGCTATTAAAAACAATGAATTTATGAAATTCGTAGACAAATGGATAGATCTGGAGGATTGTGAGGTAACACAATCACAAAAGAACACACATGATATACACTCACTGATAAGTGGATATTAGCCCAGACACTCAGAAACTTTCTTAGAAGGGGGAACAAAATACCCATGGAAGGAGTTACAAAGTTCAGAGCAGAGACTGAAGGAACGACCATCCAGAGACTGCCCCACTTGGGGATCCACCCCATAAATAACCACCAAACTCACAGACACTATGGCAGATGCCAACAAGAGCCTGCTGACAGGAGCCTAATATAGCTGTCTCCTGAGGGGCTCTGCCAGTGCCTGGCAAATACAGAAGTGGATGCTCACAATCATCCATTGGACAGAGCACAAGGTCCCTAATGAAGGAGCTAGAGAAAGTACCCAAGGAGCTAAAGGGGTCTGAAGCCCCATAGGAGGAACATCAATATGAACTAACCAGTACCCCCAGAGCTCCTTGGAACTAAACCACCAAACAAAGAAAACACATGTGGCACTAGCTGTTTATGTAGCAGAGGATGGCCTAGTCAGTCATCAATGGGAGAAGAGGCCCTAGGTCCTCTGAAGGTTCTATGCCCTAGTATAGGGGAATGCCAGGAATGGGAATGGGCTGGGTTGGGGAGCAGGGGAGAGGGGGGAGGGGGTGGGGATAGGTGATTTTCAGAGGGGAAACTAGGAAAGGGGTAACATTTGAAGTGCAAATAAAGAAAATATCTAATAAAAATATTTTAAAAAAATAAATTGAGGGCTGGTGAGATGACTCAGCAGGGAAGAGCACTGATTGGTCTTCCAAAGATCCTCAGTTCAAATCCCAGCAACCACACGGTGGCTCACAACCATCAGTAATGAGATCTGAAGCCCTCTTCTGGTGTGTCTAAAGACAGCTAAAATGTACTTACATATAATAATAAATAAATCTTTGGGCCAGAGCGAGTGGGGCCGGAGCGAGCAGAAGTCCTGAGTTCAATTCCCAGCAACCACATGATGCCTCACAACCATCTGTACAGCTACAGTGTACTCATATACATTAAATAAATAAATCTTTTAAAAAGTAAATTGATTTAAAAAAAAAAAGAATGTAGGTCCACTGGAGTGGTTACTACCTATTATGCAGGTATATCAGCGCATAACTTAGGTTGCATTGACAGCTGCACACTGAGCCACCCCTCTACCCTTGAGCATCCCTTTCCAAACTGCTTGAGACATAAGCATTTCCTGCTAATGGACCGTTGTGCAACAACTTCCAAGCTTGGACAGATACATGTACATATACACATGCCTATAGTTACTACTACAGCAGGAGGTTTGCTGTGTCCCAATGCTAGAGCAATATATCCTTGGATACAAATGAAATGTCAACTTGATTAATGCTTAATCTAAACCAGTTGCCTAAATAGATATAATTTGTGAAGTTGGTGAACCTATCTAAATTATAATTAATGCTTCTGTATAGCATCTAAGATAAGTTGTAACAAATACTTGTCTTTTAAAAATGATTCTTTAGTCCCAGCACTTGGGAGGCAAAGGCAGGTAGTTGAGGCTAGCCTGGTCTATAGGACATGTCTCAAAAACAAAACAACCAAAAACACATAATATAGTATTTAATCTTCTCAAAGCCTTTAACAGCATTACAATTGCTACATTTGAAATACACTGAAATGTCAACCTCTTTTTCTTTTTGAGTACCCACGGTCATCTTTAATACAAAATAAATTTGAAATGAAAAACATTATATGCATAGCAGAATCCAATCCTAATGTGTGTGGACAGTGCTGAGGGGAGGTTATTAAACCCTTAGAGCAAGAGCTGGTGGTCTTAAGGCCACTGGGGGTGAGCTCTGACCGTTAGAGCTTGGTTTTGCTTCTCATTTGCCACTGGATATGACCTGATCCTGTGCCAGCACGACCAAGCTACTTCAGTGCCCATGTCTTCCCTGCCATGAGCAACTCCTCCTCCTGCAGTTGCTTCTGTCAGAGATTTTGTTACAGTGCTAGCAAAAAGTCTCTAATACAGACTAAGCTTGAATTAATTTTGAAACAATTAATTAATTATTTTTTCTTTCAAATGACAGAACTTATCAGTGTAATTCACATAGGTAATTCCACTTCTATAATGGTAGAATGAGTCTTCCTAAGAGAGATTTTAAGGCTTGGCAAATTGATCCTTAGTCCTATCTGTATTGGTGGATACATGAGCTGACATGAAATGCTGTCAAAAGCAAACCATTCTCACCCCCAAAACAAATTGAACGTAGTACTTCAAACATTATTTTCAGGGATCATGATTGATGACGAAATTCTGAAATCCATACACTGAATCTAAAGTCCAAATGAACACTCAACGTAGAGCGGTAATAAAGCCCTGAGCCAATAGCAGTCACTAATGGTGCAGACTGCTTAAATGTAGATCCTTTTTGAGGAACACTAGTTTTACCTAGAAGGTAAACTCCTACAAGATAGCTCTCTTCTAAGAAGATAAGCTATAGATTTCAATTCCATCAATTCCTTTTTAGACACAAATAAAACTACAGCCCATGAGATTTAGCAGGAGACAACTCAAGGTATTACTTAAAATGTAATATACTAATAATTGCTGGTTTTTATATGGTGACAATTTCATAATAAGTATATCTTAATTTTCTCCTTTTCTTTCCTATGATAAATGGTCATTTTGTAAATTAGGTTTGAGTTTCAACTGATTATTTATATAGTCTACTTAAAATACCATGAATCTAGTCATATTTTACAAAAATTTTGATTATAGTTTCATCTTTTACAAACATTGTTGCATATATTTTTAAGTCTATTGACTTTCTGGGAAAGATAACATTTAAATATAAAACACTTAATAAATAATTGGAAAGTAATAGTTTTTATTTATTTTGTTTTGTTTATTTTGGTTTTTTGAGGTAGCATTTCTCCATGTAGCCCTGGCTGTCTTGGACTTGCTGTAGACCAGGCTGGCCTCAGATGGGCAGAGATTTCCCTGCTTCTGTCACCTGAGTGCTGGGATTAAAGGTGAGCACCGCCATGTCCAGCATTTTATTTTATATTTTCAGACAGGGTCTCATCTATTCTAGGCTGGCCTTGAACTTGCTGTGTAATCAAGGCGGGGCTTCAATTCCTGGCCTTCTTACTTCCACCTGCTGAATGCTAGGATTAAAGGTGTGTGCTGAGCCGGGCGTGGTGGCGAACGCCTTTAATCCCAGCACTCGGGAGGCAGAGGCAGGCGGATTTCTGAGTTCGAGGCCAGCCTGGTCTACAAAGTGAGTGCCAGGACAGCCAGGGCTACACAGAGAAACCCTGTCTCGAAAAACCAAAAAAAAAAAAAAGGTGTGTGCTGCTACTCCAGCTTTGATACTGTTATTCATAAAAATAAAATTAATTATCTTTTGTTCAGTCCCAACAATACCTCTGGAGAAAGCAATACTCTATCCATACCATCCAAAATAAGTTCATGGAAGAAAAAAAAAAATAGCAAAATCAAAACCAAACAACTCCATCTAACTCAAATACATAAAATGTAAACAATTATTTTACCATTTGACTGGTAATTAAAAGTAGAACATTAAAAGAGAAGAAACAAAACAAAATATCTAGTATCTACCAGGTATGGTAGTGCACATCTTTAATTCTAGCACTGAGAAACAGAAGTAGGAAGATCTCTCTGAATTCCAGGCCAGCCAGGAAGACACAGTGAAACGTATTTTAGGCTGGTGTTGTTTTATAGTCCAGCATCCATATTTTACATGTGGCTTGTTCTTATTTGATCACTGTCACTAAGGCAGGACTGTGTGCATGTGCTGGGGAAGGGGACTGTGACGACAACACAGGTGCCCTGTGTGCAGCATTAGTCAAACGATCTTTTGTATCAGGAAGCCAAAAACAAAGTAATCATATTGAAGTATTCCTGTGCTTCCTAAAAGGTAAGATGAAACACGTAAGTGACTGATAAATTCGAAAAGCAAATTAAATATAATAATAACCATGATGGAGGAAGACATAAATATGTAGCATGACATACATATGAAAAGGTTATGAGACAATTGAACTGTTTTTTAAAAGAACATAAAAATGCGGAGATTAAAAATAGTTCAATGAATATCCTGGAAATCAATTCACAAAGAATATTTTTCAACACATAGAAAGAATGTAGAGGCTTTAAGAAAAATTACAGCAAGCAAATGTTAAATGTGCAACCTAAACTCAGAGAAATACACAGAAGTAAAGGCCAGCCCTAATTTGCATGAAGTATTCTACCCGACAGAGAACTGAAGCTATGTAAGGCACTCTCTGGGCTGTAAATTAAAAAAAAAAAAAAAGTCCATTTTGTTGCGTATGCACCTCTTGCAATAAATTTGAGTCAGCACCAATGACAGCTCTGCAGTCCTCCTATGTGGTGCTGATCAGGTGGTTGCAGAGCTTCGGCTCACAGCAACACAATGCAGCTGAGCCGGCAAGCAGAGCCCACAGCCAGAAACCCTTCCGACTCCCACAACAAGACGACCTTTAAGCTGCAAGTTTCCTGGAGAAAATGAGATACTGATAGTGAAGACGACAATATGGTAAGCAGTTGTTTAAATTGGTAAAAGACGGATTTTGAATATTTCCTTTTCTTTAGCATTTTTTTTTTGTTTTAAGCTAATGTTAGGATTGAATAGATTCAATAACAAGTGCATGCACCAAACCCTGCTGCAGTAATAGCCGAGGTTTTCATTTTCATGTCCACTCACTTTGTAAAGACATACATTGTTTTTCCTTTAAAATTGGTACTGAAATATAAGGGAAAAAAATCATTTTACAAATGTACGCTATCAGGCTTGATTTTTCCAAGTTCATTAAAACGTTTTTTACCAGGATATAGTTATCCATGAGAAGATGAAATTTCAAAAACTGTTTTAATCTGTTTTAACGTCTCAAACTACAAACATATTGTGTCTTACAATACTGCAGAGATTTAAGAAAAACAGACATGACAGCCATTTTTTTTTCTGAATCAAAAACATTATCAAAAATAGTAACAGCCTAAGTAAGCCTATAAAACTCCTCATTTGCAGACAGTGCCATTCTATCATATAAAGGCTCCGAGAAGATAAACAAGATGAATATACTAAAGGATAAAAATAGAGAAAAAAATGTAGGAGAGTCTCTCTCTCTCTCTCTCTCTCTCTCTCTCTCTCTCTCTCTCTCTCTCTCTCTGCCTTTCTGTCTGTCTGTCTCTCTTTCTCCCCCAGTTCCCCCACCCCCACCCACCACATAGCCCCAATTGAAGGATTAGGCATTTGGACTATAAATGAAGGGCAGCTTTGTTAGTTTAATCACTGGAACAATTATAAAAGGACTCAACAACAAGGAGGTTTATTGAAAATTTTGCTGAATGCTAACTGACCCATGCAGATGCTGAGGGTGAATTTGCATATTAAAAGAAGGATGTATCTGTTTGTTTTCAGGCTTTGATGGAATATCAGATATTGAAAATGTCTTCCTGCCTGTTCATCCTTCTGTTTCTCACACCTGGCATTTTATGCATTTGTCCTCTCCAGTGTACATGCACAGAGAGGCACAGGCATGTGGACTGTTCAGGCAGAAACTTGACTACATTACCACCTGGACTGCAGGAGAACATTATACATTTAAACCTGTCTTATAACCACTTTACTGATCTGCATAACCAGTTAACCCCATATACCAATCTGAGAACCCTGGATATTTCAAACAACAGGCTTGAAAGTCTGCCTGCTCAGTTACCTCGGTCTCTCTGGAACATGTCTGCTGCTAACAACAATATTAAACTTCTTGACAAATCTGATACTGCTTATCAGTGGAACCTTAAATACCTGGATGTTTCTAAGAATATGCTGGAAAAGGTTGTTCTCATTAAAAATACCCTAAGAAGTCTTGAGGTTCTTAACCTCAGCAGTAACAAACTTTGGACAGTTCCAACCAACATGCCTTCCAAACTGCACATCGTGGACCTGTCTAATAACTCACTGACACAAATCCTTCCAGGGACATTAATAAACCTGACAAATCTCACACATCTTTACCTGCACAACAATAAATTTACATTCATTCCAGAACGGTCTTTTGACCAACTTTTGCAGTTGCAAGAGATAACTCTTCATAATAACAGGTGGTCATGTGACCATAAACAAAACATTACTTACTTATTGAAGTGGGTGATGGAAACGAAAGCCCATGTGATAGGGACTCCTTGTTCTAAGCAAGTATCCTCTCTAAAGGAACAGAGCATGTACCCCACACCTCCTGGATTTACCTCAAGCTTATTTACTATGAGTGAGATGCAGACAGTGGACACCATTAACTCTTTGAGTATGGTAACTCAACCCAAAGTGACCAAAACACCCAGACAATATCGAGGAAAGGAAACCACATTTGGTGTCACCCTAAGCAAAGATACCACTTTTAGTAGCACTGATAGGGCTTTGGTGGCCTACCCAGAAGACACACCCACAGAAATGACCAATTCCCATGAAGCAGCAGCTGCAACTCTAACTATTCACCTCCAGGATGGAATGAGTTCAAATGCAAGCCTCACCAGTGCAACAAAATCATCCCCAACCCCCGTGACCCTCAGCATAACTAGTGGCATGCCAAATAACTTCTCTGAAATGCCTCAACAAAGCACAACCCTTAACTTACGGAGGGAAGAAACCACTGCAAATGTAAAGACTCAGCCACCTTCTGCGGCTAGTGCTTGGAAAGTAAATGCCTCGCTCCTTTTAATGCTCAATGCTGTGGTCATGCTGGCAGGCTGAGGGTCTGCAGTTTCTGAAACGAAGGAGAACCTTCCTCCATGATGTACAGTTGGGAAAACGTGCCCCTATCTAACCAGTGATTCAAGCTATATTATGTATTCAAGAAAGCCAGTCTTATATTTCTGACTCTGATGTAAATGAAGTAATTTGTCTTAATTAAAAGAAGTGCACAATGTCTTGGTACTTGCTGCTATTTTCCTGTCTTAAGTAAAACTAATGACTTTTTTTTAATGAAATGTTTTCTTTTTAAGGCTTCAACTTATTGCACAAACTATAAAGAGCATCTAAACTTTAATATGTATTTTATGTATGTTTACACTGTCAAATGTCTGGGACAAAATAAAAGGCCTATGCTCCTGGCTGTGTCATGTGGTCTCTAGACATTATCATAACACCATGTAGCAGAATCAAGAGGAACTAACAGCTTTTGCTGTAGGGAAGATGAAGCCTTTAAGGTGAATGAAACGTGGGCCACTCAAAAGGGTTTTGCCACTTAAGTGAAACCAAGGCTGTCACTGTAAATAAATGCTCACACCACATCATTGTTTTACACACAAGACAGAACTGCTTTCAATCTAAACAATGTCCTGCTTCTGAGAGACTCTTGCTACTCTGCAGATTATATAATGGACAACTGCTCTTCAAAAGGCTAGGAGGCACTTAGCTTTGCATCTTAACAGGGAAAATTTAACTTTGCTTTGCATTTAAGAAAAGTATTAAAAACAAAAGAATAAAAAGTTTCCATTTAAGGACTTGTTAAAGAGTTTTCTTGTATATTTAATTGATCATTCATTAATCAAAGTTAAATATTTACAGAGTTAAAATCTTACTGCTACTGTAATGAGAAATTTGTCTTTTATAAGACCAGAAATTATAATTTGATCTTCCAAATTTAAAATAAGATTAGCTTGGGGCTAAAACCATGGAGTCTAACAGTTTGGGTCACTCTGAGGGAGACTGTGGGATGGAGAGAAGTGAGGAGTGGGTGGTATTCCTTCAGTCCTACAACCATGGAATTTCTAATAAAGTAGACTGACAATGAAGCTAGGCAGGGGACAGATTAGACACTTCAAATCAACTGCACCGGGATCCAGTTAGAATAAAGTACCAAGAATTTTGGACAAAATATAAAAGTACTTCACATAATGAATTAGAATCAACATAAGATGACTTAACTAAATTAATGTGCAAACTACAATGTCCAAAGGTGGTAAGCTACAAAGGAGGCACTCATTTTTGTGAGATACAAAAAAAAAGAATATAACTTCAAGCATTTCTAAATTTGGGGAGAGTGAAGAAGTTGTGTTTTTTCTTAAAAATTTAAAAAATCCATATAGTTTTCTTTCTTGGGTTAAAAGCTCAATTGCCTCCTGCCCTGCCTGTGTATATGTGTGTGGGATGTATGCATGTAAGATTGGAAGTATCTGTTATCTTTCTCCATTGCACTTTGCTTTACTGGCCTGAGACATGGTTTCTCACTGAAATAAAGCTTGCTGTTTTGGCCAGGCTAGGTGGGCTGTGAGCTCTTGGATCTGTCTGTTATCACCCTAATTCTAATGCACATGCGTTGGGGTACGGCACATTCAGCCATGCCTCATTTTTTTTTTTAAACATGGATGCTGGGGACTTCAATTCCAATCCTCATGCTAGAAGAACAAGGATTCTTACCCAATGAGCCATCTTCTCAGCCATGTAAAACACCTCTACCCAGAAAGTAACATTCTACCAAACTCCTCTTCTCCATACCTTTTTTGCTGTTGTCATGAGTCAGGGTCTCACTGTACAGCACTGTATAGCTGGCTTGAAACTCCCTGTGCTCACCAGCCTAGTCTCCCAGTCCTAGAGACCCACCTGCCTCTGCCTCCAAGGGCTGAGATTAAAGGCAAGCACTGCCAGGCCTGTCCTAAACATTTCTCTTTTTTAAAAAGGCCTAAGCTCATGAAAAATTAGTTATATTTTTAATAAAAATCCATTCTTATAATGTCTCTATAGTAGTTTTGAGTATTTTTCTGCCTCTATAAACTTGACTCACTGTACTAAGCAATCTTACCATGAAAAAAGCCCCTAAAATGATTTTAAAATGCATTACCTCTCCAAATGGGCCTGGTGTCCATTCTCCTTTCCAAAATGATCTAATATCTTCACTACCAGTATCAAACATACTAGTTTGAGTTGATTTCTTTTGTTTTTTTAAACAGAAATGCTGAGTTTCACAAACGAGATTGTTTACACACAACTTTTAAGTTGTGGATACCAAAAGTTTAGTATCTTAGAATTCCAATGGAGACAATAACAAGAAAGTATAATTATGGATTATAGTATTAGCAGTACCCATGGATTAAACTGTCCTGACTAACATGTCTGCAAAATGCAGAAGATAAGTTTGGTAAATTTACAAGTACAACATCTGTCAACTACATTGATCATGTTCTTAGGAAGAAGTACCTAGCCTTACAGTTAGATAATCCTTACCCTCTAAGGAACTGATATTTGAATCATTACTAATCAAAGAGGGCTCATCTCTAAATGTTACTGTATTATTAACCCTCAAATACTTTAAAATGTTACTCCTCAGTATCTCTTCCTTATGTACATACATATAAGTACAGGTATACGTCAGCATGTAAAATGACTTATGACAATTTTTTTGTTAAATGTCTTGGCCAATTATAGTCATTTAAGGGTTTTAAGTACATATAAATTGGTGAGGTGTATTAAATACATTTTTAATTTAGGATGTCATCAAATAACAAAGATGTTTATTGATCTGTAAGTCCATCCCAAGTCGAAGAGTCTCTATTCTGTATTAATATGTACACATACCCCTGAGGCTATATTCTGTTGGGTAAGTAATTTACCTCTGTTACTTCTTAGCTGTACAATTAACAAAACAACTTATTGCTCTAAGCTAGTCTCCTCATCTAGGAAATTGGTTGACATTATAGTATTTCTCCTGACATAATCCCCAAAAAGCCTTAATAGTGTCTTGGCCATTCACATGTGCTATTAAATCTTGTATAATGATGCCATGAATCGACAGCAAATTCCTATAATGGATACCAAAGAAGTCAGAGAAGCAACACATAAAATCCTGGATAAGGTTATACTAGAGAAATTATGTATAAAGAAAATTAAAAGCCAGGTGTGGTGGTTCATACCTTTAATCTAGTACTTGGAAGGCAGAGAGAGGCAGGTGGATCCTTGTGAGTTCAAGACTGGCTTGGTCTACACACTAAGTTCTATGATAAACAGGGTTATGTAGAGAGACCCTGTCTCCAAAAAAAAAAATATTAAGAACTAGTTAAGGAATGATATCAATGAATACTAAACCACCAGTTTACATCATACTGACAAAAACAATATTTTTATTTGGTTGGTTTCATTTTGAACGGAGGAAAAAATATTTACTTGGCATTAACTATGTCTCATAGACATCCATTTTAGTAAAGACTAGAACATTGTGAAAGCCCCCTGAAGAGGATAAGCAACTGCAAATTTCAGCTGCACAACAGAGAGCTTGCACCTTTAGCCACCCTGTAAAACAGTACTTGGCCGATAGGAAGAGAATGATTCAATGGGTAATAAGGCTTAGTATGCAATCCTAGAGACCTAGGTTTGATCCTTGGAACCTATGCAAGGGTAGAAGAAATTTCATGTAGTTGTCTTCTGACCTCCACATATGTGCTTTGGATCATAGCATCAATAAAGTAGCTCACAACAGCCGTTCGTAACTATAGTTCCAGGAGACCTGAAACCTTCTTCCGAACGTGTGGGCAACAGACACATGTATGGTAAGCATATATACCCTACAGGCAAAGTAGTCATACACAAAATCTAATAAACAAACAAACAAACAAATGATAGAGGGATAAATAAAAAAGAAAAATAGTACATTTAAATTTAAAAAAAAACCCATAATTTGGGTATTCTAGAACAACACACAAACAGATGATAATTTAGTTAAATAAGAAACTAAATACATATTCTTTTTGTTTTGTTTTGTTTTGTTTTTCTAGACAGGGTTACTCTGATTAGCTCTAGCTGTTTTGGAACTCACTCCGTAGCCCAGGCTAGCCTCACAGAGATCCACCTGCCTCTGCCTCCTGAGTACTTGGATTAAAGGCGTGCGCTACCACTACCTGACTACTAAATTTATTCTTTTTTTTTTTTTTATTATATGTAAGTACACTTTAGCTGTCTTCAGACACACCAGAAGAGGGAGTCAGATCTCATTACAGATGGTTGTGAGCCACCATGTGGTTGCTGGGATTCGAACTCTGGACCTTCAGAAGAGCAGTCGGGTGCTCTTAGCCACTGAGCCATCTCACCAGCCCCCTAAATTTATTCTTAACGGATAAATTGCTTATTGAAAAGATACCCGGGAAACACTTTCAGAAACATAACCTTAAATTAAAAAAAAAAAAAACTAATGAAATAAATGTGGAGATGTACATGACTTCTTCATATGTTGGTCAAAATAATTAGAAAACTATAAGAAAAAACTATAATGCTAAAGAACTAATATCCACACAGAAATGGGTGAATGTAGAAAACATTAATGCGAGGTAATAAGTTCAGATGTCCCAATTTATTCATTCCCTCAACCAAATTTAGCAAGTATCTGGAACATACCAAAGGCTATGAATAGGACACACATCTTGACTAGTTGCCATAAAACTGCAGTTATTTATTTAATGTAAGTAACACTGTCACTCTTCAGACACACCAGAAGAGGGCATCGGATCCCATTACAGATGGCTGTGAGCTATCACATTTTTGCTGGGAATTGAACTCAGGACCTCTGGAAGAGCAGTCGGTGCTCTTAACCATGAGCCAACTCTCCAGCCAATGATTAAGCATTTTTTTGACAAGCACTTCAATGAGAATTTAAAATAGGACATAAAATACTTATGTCATTTGGAAATATAAACAGGCAAAAAATCCACCCCTAAACCCAGAAGAAATGCTAGATATACCTTGGTATCAATCACAGTAAGACAGAAGAGGGGCTGTAGTCCATCTTAGTAGCAGAGCATGTGCCAAGAGGCACACATATAACTCAACACACACATTAAGACAGTCATTAATACAGAAATGGTAAAGTACAATTAGTAGAGAGTACGTAAGAAAGAACTCCACACCTTTTTCTGTATGGGTGTTTTGGCAAGTGTGCCTAAAATATTTTTTAACCACGTTTTATTTATTGAGAGGCAGAGAGGGGAGGGATGGGGGAGGACAAAGGGAAGGAGGAAGGGAGGGTGAGTATTAGTGTTTGAATCATATAGTGCATGTGTGTGGAGGTCAGAGACCTACTTTGGGATGTCAATCTTTGATGAAGATCAAACTCAGATAATCAGGCTTGAGAGTGAGCACCTTCACCCACTGAGCCATCTTGCTGGCCTATACGTATATATGTTTAAAGATGGGTCTCACTCTGTTGCCCAGGCTGGTCTCAAATTCCCAATCTTCCTCTCTCAGCTTTGGGGTTTCAAGCATATATTTTCATGCCCAACCAACAAAAGCTTTTATTAGTTGTGTAACATTAAAATATTAGCTCTATGCCTCAAGGTAGAAGAGCTACAGGAAGAAAATAAGATGACACAGCATTTAAAACAGTGCCTAGCACATACCATTTCTTAAACATTGTTAACTTTGGGAGAAAAAAAGAAGCAAAGAGCAAAAGGAGGAGGAAAGAGTCAATGGTACAGTGCTGGGGAATTGGAAGACCATGTCCTGGAGAGGTGGATCAGCGGTTAAGAGCACTTGTTGCTCTTGCCAACAACCTGAGTTCAATTCCTAGGGCCTAAAGGTAGCTCACAACCATCCTTAACTCTACTTTCAGGGGATCTGATACCCTCTTCTGATCTCCTTGGGCACCAGGCACACATGTAGTGCACATATATAAATGCAGGCAAAACATTCATACACATTAAAATTAAAAAGTATAAAAATTTAAAAATAAGAAAATTGGAAGACACTTCAATTTTACATTTAATTCATGTGATACACACCACAAAGTGAACTAGAGATTGCCAATAAATTTGTCAGTCAAACCTTCTGATTTCTTTATGTTGAAACATCAAACCTGATAAAAATATTAGAATAGAATACTATAAAGGAGATTGCTAATATTAAAAATAATAAAAATCTTCCAGTAGGTATCTGAGCAAAGGACACAAGCAGACTGTTTACAACACAGGAAACGTGATAATTAATATGAGAATATGGACAGCCACATAACTGAGAGACACAATAAAAATAAAATGTAATATCTTAAAATCTTTAAAATAACAAGCAAACTTAAAAACGTATGGGATAAAATCAGTGCGGGAGAAGACAATACAATGGCCACATTCACACACTGGCATGATTCTTTTGGACAGTAACTTGGCCATGACTCAGAACCTAGCATCCTCATACAGCGTCCCATAGCTCGAGCAAACCAGACTTCCTTTGCTTCTCTCACCACGCTCTCTCTCTCTGGCCACGACACGTTTAGGAATGCTGTATGTCCCCCTTCTTACACTAGCAATCCTATTTATCCTTTGTATTTCAGTTTTGATTTTATTTCTCCTAAGTTTCTTTTATTAACTATCTTTATCTGAATTTCTAAGGAACAAGAACAGATCAAAGATGTGACCAGTGCATGAACAATGACCTACTTAGGACACGCAGAGTCTACTCTAGAATCTACAGTTCTTCCATTTAGGTCAAAGCAAAGTCCGGAGGGACGTTAGAGAAAAGTTAAGAATGAATGCAGTCAAGTGTAATGGAATGTACTTAGAGTATCCGCTACTTACAAGTTCCAAGTCAGCCTGGACAACTTAGCAAGAGCACCCATCTCAGAGGGGAAAGTGAAACCAGAATGAAGGCTCTCGAGAGGCTATTATTTGCCATCCAAAAAAAAAAAAAAAAAAAAAAAAAAACTAGTTCAGGGCAGGGTAGAATTACATGTGAGCCAATTCCAGATAGCTGCTAATTACCATTAATTCTGAAAATTCCTGAACAATTAGTAAGGCAAGCTGCTCAAATGTAGTCTGCCAGGGAGTGAAAGCTAATGTCACCTCAGTGTATTAATGTGTTAAGCAGATTCATTTGTTTCACACACTAAAAACTGTAGTGTAAAGTGAGGTCTTTAAGAAGCTCAGCTTTTAAGAAATGCCATTTTGGCTCAACTGTCTTTCTTTTGTTAAATGTGCTGAAGAACTGAGTGGCAAAATGCAGGAGAAACATACTTACGTTTCCTCATCAGAATCCCTGGGTCACAACTCTGGATTTGTTGAGGTTACTAACGAAGTATAGAAATCAAACCTCTGTTTAAAACAAAGTAGCAGACTTGTTCTGCTGTGTACTATAGTTTAACAGAAAGAACATAATTAACTTTTGTCATCTTAAAGTCTGTTGCCTTGATAACTGATTGTGTTCTGATTTCAAAAGTAGTTTAAATATTATACAAGGGTATTTTAAGGAATAAGTTAGGTTCTGGGAATATAGTACAGTCATTCAAGTGCTTTCTGAGAAAGCACGAAGATCTGAGTTTGAACTGCCAGCACCTATATGAGAAGCCAGATACAAGCAGTGTGCTGTAATACTTACCCTAAGAGATAGAGACAGGAGGACCCTGGGGACTTGTCTAGTCAGCAAGTCTAGCCAAATCAGTGAGCTTCAGGGCCAAAGAAAGACCATATTTCAAAAAACAAGGTAAACAACATCCAATATCAACTCTGGCCTCTGCATGTTATGTGCGTAACTGCACAGACACATACACACAAGGAAAGAACTCAAGTCAAATGTATTGACCATTTGTGTTTTAATTACAGACAGTTTACTCTGTCTTATGTTCATGAGTGTTCTGCTGCATGTATTTTGTTCACCACACTGTATGCCCCACATGCATGTCGAATACTTAATGAGGCTAGAAGGAAGCATTGGACTCCTTGGAATGTGAGTAACAAACATTTGAGAGCTGCAATGTAGGTGCTGAGAATTGAACCTAGGTCCTTTGTAAGAGTAGCAAATATTGGTAACTGCTGAGTCATCTGTCTATACCTATACCTTTTAATGTGTAAGTAATTTTGGATCACTAATGAGCTCAGAAAGAGATATGATTGAACTCATGAGGCATACAGTTTCCCATTCACAGTTATACTTCAAATAGCTGACTTATTGTTTATCTCATAAAAAATATGACTTAACTTTAAGCACATGTGTACATGTGTATACATCTGTACATCTGTATAGAAATCAGAGGTCAGGTAACTTCATGAGTTGGTCCTCACCTACTACATTGTTTGAGGCAGAGCATCACTTATTGTCTGTTGCATACGCTAGCCTAACTGGCCTTTGAGCTTCCAGGATACCTCCCTGTTTCCATCCTTCCATAGGAGTGTTGAGTATTACAGATGTACGCCAATGCTACCACTCTGTGCACTCTGAGGATCTAAACTCAGGTCATCAGACTAACCACACCAGGAAACACAACCCTTTATTTTGCATTATTTTGTTGCCCATAGTCACAGTTTCAACACAATGAACACTTCAAAAGCTGAGGGAATTTGAATGACTTTCAAATACTTGCCTCAACAGAACATAAGCTCAGATTTAATAGCTTTTTATCAAGTAGAGAGGAGGAGGAGACACCAAACCACCAGTAAGGAAAAACAAAGATGCCATATACCACAATAACCACTGGGAAAGCTATTATTTGCCAACCAGAGCCTCAATGACCACTAACACATCTGAGCACTACATAGCATAAGACTATCTGGCGCATGGCCACAGCCATTCACCAGCTTGTTGTGTAGACACTCGATATTCAGGTGTACTTCCTCATACCAATGGCAATTAAGTGAAGTCACTGTCTAAAAAATAATTTCATCGAACTGTAGGGGCTAATATTTCCTCATGCTATAGCTTTTCTATAAGATAACATCAAATCTTTTCTTGCTTCATGTTGTTTTGGAAGAGAGGCCCTCCTATACAACATATGCTGGCTTTGAATTCATTTTCTGTCTCTGCCTCAGCCTACCCAATGTTGGGATTATAAATTTATGCCACCATACCCAACCCTCTTGTTTTCATAAAAGAGTCTAAGTCTTTGTCCTGACTTTAAACTGTACCAGAAAGCTATAAGCCATTAAGTATGAACTTATACACACATTGTAAAAGCCAAGTTTTTTTAAAAAACAAAAAAACAAATTAATTGGAAAATTAAGGAGTCATTTAAAACTAGGAAAAATATTTTCACATATAAATCATAAAATGACCTGTAATGGATTTTAAGTATAGTTCATCAAAGCAATCATAAGTGGTTTTATTTAATCCAATAAATCCATAATTGGATTTACAAAACCATTTAAGAGATAGTTTTTACTTTTTTGTTTCTGTTTTTTGAGACAGGGTTTCTCTGAATAGCCCAGACTGGCTATCCTGGAACTAGTTCTATAGGCTAGGCTGGCTTCAAACTCAAGAGATCCACCTGCCTCTGCCTCCCAAGTGCTGGGATTAAAGGCATGCGCCACCACCGCCTGCAAGAGGCTGTTTGTAAATTACAACAAAAAAGAACAAACCTCACTATAAATAAAACTATATTAAACTTGGTATTTTGTCATCTTAAATCAAAAAAGCTCAAGTATGTTTTTCTATCATATTGTAAAAGAATGTGCTTTAAACTTTAAGAACACTCCTCCTCCTCCCCTAAAATGTTGTGCTAGAAGGAGGCATAGTTTGAAGTACATTGTCTCTATTGGTGACTCTTTTTGTAGAGAACAACATTAACCCAGCTGGGTTTATATACTTGCTCTATATTTTTTTTTTTTTTTTTTTTGAGACAGGGTTTCTCTGTGCAGCCCTGGCTGTCCTGGAACTCACTCTGTAGACCAGGCTGGCCTCGAACTCGAAATCCGCCTGCCTCCGCCTGCCTCTGCCTCCCAAGTGCTAGGATTAAAGGTGTGCACCACCACTGCCCAGTGCTCTATATTTTTAAATAAACCTTGAAAATATTCTCAGGATTATTTACTTTCAAGGACTGGATGCATTAGAAAGTAGATTCAACCACCTATCTTTATAGAGCAGCAGCTGGACTATAAACACTAATGCCAGGTCAGTCTGTATGTATTAATCACTAAAGCATCCCTGTGAAGTAATGCAACTGAGCACCATGGCAACTGTTTCTACAAACCAAGTATCACAGAAAAGAAAACCACTTAGGAATTCCTCTGGATCACTGTAGAACTTCAATTCCACTCCCCCACCACCCACCTTCTTTTTTTAAAAAGATTTGAGATCGAAATAAGTTGACCATGATGAGCGTGAATTTTAGACAAGTTTAAATACTAACAATGAATATGTGTGTGTGTGTGTGTGTGTGTATGTGTGTGTGTATGTGTGTGTGTGTGTGTGTGTAAAATCAAAAATACATCTCCAGCTGGAGAGATCACTCAGCGGTTAAGAGCATTGACTACTCTTCCGAAGGTCCTGAGTTCAAATCCCAGCAACCACATGGTGGCTCACAACCATCTGTAATGATGCCCTCTTCTGATGCGTCTGAAGACAGCAGCAGTATATTTACATTTAATTAATTAAAAATCTTAAAAAACAAAACAAAAAACAAAACAAAACAAAACAAAAAAAACATCTCCAGCCAGGAAGTGGTGGTGCATACCTCACCCAGGACTTTAATCCCAGGACTAGGGAGGCAGAGGCAGGTGGATCTCTGAGTTCGAGGTCAGCATGGACTATAAACAGAGTGAGTTCCAGAAGAGCCAACGCTACACAGAGAAACCCTGTCTTGAAACACCGGACAACCAAAACAAACGAACAAAACAACAAGAAGTCAGATTAGGCTTAGTGGCACAAACCTGTAATTATACCACATGCGAGACAGAGTCAGGATCCTGAGCTCAAGGTCAAACTAAGTTATAAAGCAAGCCCCACTTCAAAAACAAAATACAACAAAGAAAATCTAGGTTTATTTAATTGTTCTATAAAATCCCATCTCTATACTAAATTTTCTGGGTATATAAGGATATGTAAAACCTAAGAACTAAACATCCAACATAGAAACATAACATTATATTCTGTCATGGTCATTGTAAAATAATAATAGAACCTACTGTGGATTAGAGGAAGCATTTCTCAGAATTTGCTTAGACAAACAGGGAACAGCAAGCATTTGGTCAGGTGCAGAGATTCTTGAACGCTTATGCACTACACAGGACAGTACAATGGCATATGTACTTTAGAAAAGTTAGTCCTCAGAGGTTAACATTTCATCATCATGTTTCAACAACTCCACTTCTAGATATGTATCTTAAAACCTGAAAACACAGACCCTACAAAACCACATATATTTATTTATAGCAGCACTATGCACAGTGATCAAAATGTGGAGAAAAATTCATTACTGGATAACAGAAAGATAAACTGTGATATAGCAACACAATGGAATACTGGTCAGATATAAAATGAAATGCAGTGCATATGTGTGTGTGTATACATGTATGTGAATACAAACACACACAATATATATATATGAGAGACATCACAGAGGAACCTTGAAAATACGTGTGAAGTCACAAAGGAACATATACTGTAGGATTCACTTATATGATGTATCTACAATATGCTACCCACAGAGAGACATGAAGATCAATAGCTGTCAGGTGCAAGGAAAGGGAGTGCTTGCTAATGGCTTTAGGTTTATTTGGGGGGTCAGGTGATCAAACTCTTTAAAACTGATTAGCAGTGTTCGCTCTTGCTCTCTTGCCTTCTTGCTATCCCTCTGTCCTCTCCCTCCCTGCTCCCCCTCTTTCCCCATTCCCTTCTCCCTCTACATGTGCTCTACTTCTCTCCTGTCTGTCTCTACTATCCTCTCAACTCCCCTCCCCATGTCCTGAATAAACTCTATTCTATATACTAAAAAAAACAAAACAAAAAACAAAAAATAAAACTAGCAGTGATGAAAGTACAACTTAGAATGTGCTACAATCCGTGAAACTATGGACTTTTAAAAGGCTGAATTTTATAATTTGTGACGCATACATACAATCTTATTTGGGGAGGTGGTGACATTGCTTAGAGGACTCAAGAGTGAAAAGTTCAAGTTTGCCCTTATTAAAGGTAAACATGGCAGGTTGCCAGGGTAAGCAGAGGTTAAGGTGGTTTGTGGAAGTGGAACAAAATGTGAAGCATAGAGTATCAAATATGGAACATTCGTTTACAGATGTCTCTACTCACCATGATGACTAACAAGTCTTCTACCATGACATGAACACTAAATGGAAACAGTTTTAAAACTACTTTATTACCACTTCAGCAGAGGTTATGATACACAGGATATGTGTTGGGCATTCTAAGTCTATTGGCAGACTCTGCTGCTTAGCTAGTCTCTAGGGCACTGGCCCTCAACCTTCCTAATGCTGTGATCCTTTAATACAGTTCCAAATATTGGGGTGACCCCCAACCATGACATTTCATCATTGCTACTTCATATATACATATATCTATGTATATGTATACATACACGTACACACAAGATATCTGATAGGCACACACACACACACACACATACACCCCGAGGGTCACGACCCACAGGTTGAGGACCACTGTTCTAGCGTCTCCCTAACAACTGGCCGGATACCTTCTATAGCTTGTCAAAGCTCACATACATTTACTAGGAGACAGACTTCCAGAAAGACAAGCTAGCATGCAGCACCTTAACAAACAACTTTTGACACTGCTTTAGCTAAGAATTTTATGAGCAGATTGAGCAGCCCAGCTATGTAGGACGTGTATGAGATGCTAAGAATGAAGGGTTTACAATCAGACACGGTTTACAAGCGTGACACATACATGTCAGAAGGTATAAAAAGGAGGTAGATAGTGGTTTTACACTTTATCTATTTTTTTTTTTTTTAAAGACAGATCTCACATATGTAGCCCTGGGCTGGCCTACAGCTTTACTATGCAGAACCAGGATAGACTTGAACTCACAGAAATCTACTTGCCCTGCCTTTGCCTCTAGAGTGCTGAGATTAAACGTGTACCATTACTCTCAGCCACTTGTTTCCTGGCTTTTCATGTATAACATACATTTTCCTAAAAAAAAAAAAAAAAAAAAAGTTTTGAGAAAATAATAGTATTGATAGCTATGAGGACATGGAAAACCCTCAGAATTGGAAAACAAATGCTTTATGTATAAAATCTTAGTTAATAGTACATAAAATAAAACGTTCTACCTGGAAGTACACAGCCATGGCCATAGAGATAGGACATTCCGGAAGAAATGTGCAAGGATGCAGAGACTAAAGCAACAGCCTAGAGGCCAGCGCAACACAGCTGCTGCACAACAATACTAACAAGCTACTAAAGGTTCTTACATTCACTACATGGTTCTTCACATTGCAGTTAAGAATATGGGTGGGGCTGCGGAGTGAGTCTGTAATATAGGGAATGCAGCATAAACTTCTTCTGAAGCAGAACCAAGAAGACTTAGTTTAGTAAGATGATGTTAACTTTATTTAAAGCTCAAGAGATGGAAATACTGTCATCTACAAGGGGATGAAAAAGAGGAGACAATCTTTTCAAAGTCAAGTCATGCTAAATTCTGATTCCAAGACTCTAGCTTAATGACTCTAGGATGCTATGGGCTGTGGTCATGAGAGTGCAGCTAATGTGGCCTTGGCAAACAGTGTCTCTTTTGGTTTTCTAGGGAACAATGAGAGGGAAGGAATGTACTCTAGCCCAGATCCACTCAGGCCACATTTGTTTCTGTGTTCATGATTCCAACAAATTTTAATTCTGAACATGAGTTATGTATCTATCATCCCTGGCTATATGCTTTCTTGAAAGACTTTTAGCATGACATTAACAAAATACTGAGTTAGTTTACATTGGTTATGAATAACAAGTCACAACAAGTCAAAATAAGACTACAAACTTACAGGTTTACACTGGTAAAAACCAACTCTGCTTGGAAGTGGTGACTTGCTCTGGAATGTGTGGTTTGTGCTTTCTTTTTGTTTACTTGCTTGTTTGTTTTGTTTTTCAGATAGGGTCTTACATATCCCATGCTGGTCTCAAACTCACATTATACATGCTGGGAAAGCCATTTACTGACTGATATACCCCTGGCCCTAAGATAGATCTATCTAAACTAGGGAAAGCATATCTTTTCCCTGTATTATATTTCTAAACCAAAGAAAATGATGGTTTATGTGCAATTGAAAATGTTACTAAGAATTAAATCTAACAGAAGCCTGCCTTTTTGGATAGCTGTATATCTACTACCTTGGGAAATTTTCAAATCATTTGTTTAAAAGCAATACTGTTCTTAAGAGATGGCTCAGCGGTAACGATTGCATGTTACTCGTGTAGAAGAGTCCCTAGTACTCTAATCAGGCAGTTCACAACTGTCTAGAACCCAGGCTCCAGATCTGACTTCTCTAGCCTCCTTGAGCACAAGCACCCACATGCACATACCCCCACACAGACACACGCACCTACACATAATTTAAAAAAAAACAGAAATACATCTTTAAAACAGGAAACACCAAAAGCCATTTTCTGTGCTATATATTGTCAACATGCTTTAAATGTTCAACTTTTAAATATAAGTAAAATTCCATTTATAAGCTGGGCATCGCAGTACATGTTTATAATCAAAACATTTACGAGGCAGAAGGTGGAGGACTCCCATAAGTTCAAGGTCAATAATGCCTACATAGGGAATTCCAAGTTGGTCTGGGCAGGAGTAATATCTTGTCTCAAAATAAGTCAATAAAGTAACAATAAAACCCAAACCAAACAACTACACACTTGCAGCATGATATAGCTTTTAATACAGGGGGTTAGATAGTTCAGTGGCTAACATGCTATCTTTCCAAAGGACTCAAGTTTGGTTCTCAGCACCCAAGTCAGGTGGCTTATAACTATGTATAACTCCAGCTCCAGGGATGCCTCTGACCTCTGAGAGTACCTGTACTAATGTACACATACCCACATGTGTGCGCTCTCTCTCTCTCTCTCTCTCTCTCTCTCTCTCTCTCTCTCGCTCTCTCTCACACACACACACACACACACACACACACACACACACACCTCTACACATAATTTACCAGATTTTTTTCAACAATTTTCAATACTTATTTATTAATTTTATTTATGTGTGTTTGCTTGGTGAGTATATATATATATATATATATATATATATATATATATATATATATACTCACATGGCCAGATTCCCTGGAGTTACAGGTGGTTGTGAGGTACCATGTAGGTGTTGGAAACCAAAGGAGACCCTTTGCAAAGAGGAACAAGTGTTAACTGCTGAGCTATGTTTCTTGTCTGTTTGGTTTTTGAGACAGGATTTCAGTGTGTAGGCCAGACTGGTCTGGAACTTACTAAGTAGACCAGTCTGGCCTCAAATTCAGAATGTCTACCTCCCAATGCCTCCCAAATGCTGGGATTAAAGGCATGCATCATCATACCCAAGGATTTAACATATTCTTAAATGAATGGTGCCTCTACTTGACATATATTAGGCATTCTAAGAAGGTACACAGAAATCTTCAAATTTAGTGTATATCTATAACCCTGATTTGAAATCCTTGGAGCAAGATAAATTTATGAATTCAAAATAGTTGAGTGTAGAAGAAGATACAGTACATAATCTGTAGAAGTAAAATTCTAGTTGGTAGAAAACTCAATTTGGAACCCAAGAGATTCCATGAAAAGGATAAGGCAGGGCTTTAGACAATTACAAAAACGGTTAGAAATACCAGTTGAAGTAGAGCAGTTACCAGAAAGTAAATACAGAGAGGGGATTACCTAACAAAACCATCATCTCGTGGAAAGATGCAGCCAGCTATGGTGAACAAGAGAATATATTCTCACCTACACTTTCTTTCTTCAGTCTCCTTGTATTCCCTATTAGTCAAGTGGAATTCAGAGATGAGAAAAGTCCAATAAGATTCTATATTCAGATCAGCATCTCAGGCAGAAGCAGGATGGAAAGTAGAGTAACATGGGATTTGGCAAACAGCACAGATGGGTTTCTATTATAAACAACCCTCAAGTATTTCCAGCTATGACAACAAAAGTTTATTTCTCACCTCTACTGAGTCATTTAGTTCTACTCTCTTCTAGGGTTTTGAAGAAGCCCTCCAACAAACTTTGGAGAACTGGTTCAAAGCCAAACACCAGGCCAGAAAATGATGTACATTCTGTTTTCTCTGGGCTGGATGTGATTGTTGTCAACTTGATCAGAGCAGCCGTGATAACCCTCATGAAAATGGATCTATTAACCTTCTCCTGTGGACAGAAGGAGCGCTCAGGAGCCACGCTCCCTGTCCCCAAGGGTATACTAGGGGTAAGTAGTTGCTGGAGGGAGAAGGCTCCAGGTATGCAACTCTGAGATCCATCACTGATGCTGATGAAGGGTTTTGGTGAAGCTGCACACTGAGTCACTGATGCTCCTGGAACACTATTAGCACAACTTGGACGAATAGCTCCTTCAGTCTATCATTTCCCTCTATGTCTAGAGTGAATAAATAGGTCACCCAGGACAAGCCACACAACTCATGTATGTCACCAGCACTCAGGTACATTCCCAGGTAGTTAACCACAAGGCTGACAGGAGTGGTATGGCAATATGCTGGAAGGAGACAAGAAGCACAAATATACCAAGTCCAAGTCCCATACCAACCCAGGTAAAGTGTTCCAAATAATTTGAGTGTCAAACTTCTATTGATTCAACTTTAGGTTGTCAAAGATGAATGTATATATGACCTACCAAATAGAAGCCAGAAAGTAGTAGTGGGCTCTTAAATTTAGGCCGATGATTCGTGAACATATGTTTATGACACAGAGGAAATAAGTCAAATGACCAATAGTTGCTACTTCAGACATTACTAATGATATCATTGGAGAGACAGAAATAAATTGACAGCTTTTCAATAAATCCCAGTGTCCCCTAGTCTTAATAATACTTACTATGCTAGAAGGTAGAGAAAATCCAAAGAATAAGAGGTGTGCTTGACCTGAAGGCAGGGCAAGAAAAAACCCAGACTCTGATAACTGCAATTTCCTAAGATGACTAATTCTTCACTATAAAATTAGGGAAGGTTTATACATAGAAAAAGGGTACTGACATCAGAGGTAGGCCTTCACAGGAGGAACTCTGAGCAAGGAAGGAAAAAACTTCAGACACAATGACAATGTTAAGGTCTTTCAAGGCTGGATAATGGTGAATAATTTTTGTTTGTTTAGCATCATTAAGATTAATAAAAAAAAATAAGATAATGAGAAACCCAAGGTTAGACAACTAGTCATTTGGCTAAATGACAAATGAAATTAATAGATTACGAGAAGACCCAGGGCTACATGAGACCCTATCTTATAAAGCAAAGAGACTCTGAGTAAAATAGGGAGGAAACACTGAAGTAAGTAAGGCAAGATCGAGTTGTTAGAAGCTTAATAATAAGCTGAATAGGCAGGCTTGATGGCCACACTGTAATCTGAGGACTTGGAAGCATGAGGGAAGAGGATAGTGAGTTTAAGGCCAGATGTTCAGAAGATCCTGTCTCAAAGGGGGAGGGTGGAGGAGAATAGATTCAAAAGGTCAGGGTTAGAAAAACATAATTAATGACTGGGCCACAGTTAGCTCAAGGAGTAAACATCACTACAACCATTTCAACTCTATTCCCTAGAGTCAATTTTGAGAATAAGCAGGCAAGTAGGAGAGGCATGGTATCAGGCACTCACTATCTCAAGCAGTGACTTAGTGCATTGCTCTGGTTGCCAAGAGGCTTCTTTTGTTGATTTTCTAAGTATGATCACAACTACCCTCCACAAGTGAGGTTAGAGATTTAGCAAGCATTTGCCTAGTCATTCAAAGGAGGGGGAAAAACTCAGCACAGAGTAAGGAAGGGACAGGTACTGGCTTGTTCCCCGCCACTCTCGCAGTGACTTCCTTGTGTACCAACACCACACCTTGTGTCCATCCCTGCTACACTCACAGTGCCTGCCATGAAGATGAAGCTGTTACTACAACACAGCCCTATTTCCCTGGAAAGCACCGACTTCAGCTTGTGAGAGAGGTGGCTTAGGACATTTTTTTTAAGCAAACTTCTGTAATTGAGTCTCACACTATCACTTCCACGTCTAATTCTTTCTTTAAAGTTCCATGTGAGGGTACTTTTATCTTTATTTATCAACATTTAATCTCCTAAGATGTAAAATTCCTAAATTATTTTAAAATCATCATTAATGCTCTTACTTGGTTTGAAATCATGATAATTACAAAGCAACTTATATATTCATCTAGTTAGAGTCAACCCAATGAAGCAATCCATTTGGGTGCATACAGAAAGATTAGATAAATAAGTAGATAGACTTTACAAAGATTTTATTTGAATTCCTTAATCTCTGTCAAAGTCTGCCTGTTTACACTCGATGTTTGGAAATGCTCATTCGATACTTCCAAAGAGGTGGGGCTCCAAGCACGTGACTGACTCCTAGCTATATTATTTAGAACTTCGAGAGTGAGAAGAGACTGCCCTTCAGGATCATTCTCCAGGACCCAAGACAAAGGCTCAATTCATAATCTTCAAAACTAGTCTGCCAGATCAAAAGGTAATAGTAACTTGAAAATGGTTAACTATGTATTGGAATGAAATAGAAGTTCTTGTACATATTCTTAAAACTTAAGTTTAAGATTTGAACAAAAAATATAATATTTTATCATGGTAAGCAGGGGTCTGCTTATCACAGATATAGCAAGCTATTAGATTTGAATACATGCTAAGAGAAAAGTAGCCTAATTCTAGAAATAGTACTAACCCTTTGGTATAGGAGCCTGCTCTGTGTTACCATCGTACCGGCTAAAGAACCTGGACTCGGATTCAGACTCAGGCTCCCCGTATGCTTACTGTAGGACAGGCATCTCTAGACATGCTGCACCCCTTGTGTAGACTCAGCTGTAAAGTGGCAGACTCATTTGTAATCAATTCTAGATTTCCTTTTTAAAAAGCTATGGAACTCTCTTAACAGCTAGCCCTTTGCTCTCTTCTACCCTAAAGAAGGTTAAAATGAAGGAAACCTTAGCATTGGGGAAATCATTTGACTTACGGTTGTTTTTTTTTTTTTTTTTCTTCTTCTACTTTTGTTGTAAAGATTTAAAAGTAATATTCTAATTTGTAGAGCTAACCCTTAAACTATTAAGCGAGAAGCTTCCTCCTCCTCCTGCTATTCTCCTCTCCCACCCAGTTGGTCAGCCAGTCCTTCAGGTCGCACCTTTGCTGCTATCCTGCTCCTCACACCAACCCCATTCTTACTGGTTCAAATGCCTCATGGTTAACTTGTTTGCAAAACAGGAAAACAAAATCAAGCTCCTTCTAGTATTCAGAATGCTTATTCCTGAAGTTAGTGACCTAGATAGAAAACAAGTCTTTTATCGGGAGAGGTACAGAAAGGAGGGTTGTTATTTGTTCACTAATGAATAATTTAAAAGCCCATTTATATTATGTGAATATACTATATAGATACAACTAAAGATATGTGATTGCCTACGTGTTTGTGAACTGAATATTAAACTTTATGATCATTTTAAAGCAAAAGAAAACAATGACCAAGCATTCCTTCACTGTCACCCTGCTCCTCATGTGTGCTCATATTATGGGAACAATTTCAACAACAACAGCAGCAGCAACAGCAGCAGCAACAACAGCAGCAGCAACAACAGCAGCAACAACAGCAGCAACAACAGCAGCAACAACAGCAGCAGCAGCAGCAACAACAGCAGCAGCAGCAATAACAACCACCACCTCAGATTCTACAAGAAACTCAAGTCCTGGAATGCTCTCGCCTTCCCCCAGGAGCCCACAGGTCATACCAAGATCAAGTCCTACAAGTACAGCACAGCTTGGAAGCAGCCTCAGTCTTGGGACAAAGCCCTCGGAGCTCACCTCCAAGAGCACCTGGCAAGGAAACATGTCATCAAGTCCCGGCATAAACACGACTGCAGAGACTGCGGCAGGGGCAGCATGGCACTCAGGGCAGTCTTCAACACTCACTCTCTTTTCCTGTGCAGTGCTTTTACTCTTTTGAACATACTCAGGCGGAAATGAGCCTAAAGGCCTGCTCACTTTAGCCCCTCATATTATTTACTAAATGACAAGCACACTAAGAAAATAAAATTTATATTAATTTACTGTGGAAGAAATTATTATTCTAGTAAGATTTGGGTTTGGGCAAGTTCCCCCACCCCCACCCCCCTCAGCTGAGGACCAAATCCAAGGCCTTGCACTTGCTAGGCAAGCACTCAACCACTGAGCTAAATCTCCAACCCTGGCAAGTTTTAACTGTATAATTTAAATGTTACATTAATATAATCATTTCCTTCCTATAAATGTACAGTGCTCTATTAAATGCCAAAATAAGCAAAACATCACATTTGTGTTTTAAATGTTTGTAAAATAGAATCAAACCCAAATGTCTATATTAAAGATAAGAGAAGAAATTATGGAAGAGGCATTTAAGCAAGGGGGCAGGAGAAGCTGGGAGATAAAGAGAGGTATGGGGGAAGCTGAAGCTGTTTTATATTTTATTATTTTTAATTAAATAGACCAAATAGCACGAATAGGGTATAAACAACAGTCTTTTACAAACATACCCATTTGTGGGACACCACTTTCATGAAACTGTGACAGCAATGGATCATCCCAGGACCTTTTTAAAGCAGAATACAGTTGATCCAATAATAGGAATGTATTCTGAGTAAATATTGACTTGGTTACAAAAGATTGTTTGCAAATCAGATGCTTAGAACTAAGAACTCATTTTATCTAGAAAAATGTCTCTTGACTGTTAGCTGAACTTTTTTTCCTCCCCTTTTCTCCTTCTCCCCACTTCCTTCTTTTTCCATCCTTTTCCTTCTGTCAATTTCCCATCTCTTTCTCTCCTTCCCTTAGTCAAAGTCTCTGTACGTAATCCTGGCTGTCCTGGAACTGACTATGTAGACAAGGCTGGCCTCAAACTCAGAGACTCAACTGCTTCTACCTTGGGCTGAGTACTGAGACTAAAGAAACTTTGGCTAGATTTTTATATACAAGGATGGGTTTAACTTAACAAACTCAGTATGCTAACAGTAACAATTCCTGCAGTTATTGACATGGTGAGTTAGAACTTAAGATTAGGGCTGGCGAGATGACTCAGTGGATAAGAGCACTGACTGCTCTTCCAAAGGTCCTGAGTTCAAATCCCAGCAACCACATGGTAGTTCTCAACCACCCATTAAGATCTAATGCCCTCTTCTGGTGAATCTGAAGACAGCTACAGTGTACTTAAGTATAATAATAAATAAATCTTAAAAAAAAAAAAAAAAAAAAAACTTAAGGTTAGTTTGGAACTCAGTGTCAATTCTAACTAGCTAAGCTGTCAAGAGTTAAATGACACAGCAGAACCCAAGTGGATTGACTACAGATGGGTCATTTGGGAGTGCCAGTTTAAATATACAAAATAAGCCTTGTCCCCAAGGATGTATGACGCTCCCTCAGAAGGGGAAATGAAACAGACATTGGAGGTGGACAGAGGGAGTGAACTGGATAGGAGATGGAGTAAGGCAGGGAACAGGGATGGGAATCAGGTGAGGGTAGGGGCAGGAGAGTTTGGGGAGAGAAGACAGAAATTAGTGGGGAGGCATCTGTGGGACTAGCCAGAGACCTGGGATTGGGGAAGGCTCCCAAAGTCTATTGGGGCAACCCTAGCAGTTGGGGCTATGGAGACTGAGGTGGCCATCTCCTGTAGTCAATGGGACTTCCAATGGATGGAGACATCAACCCACCCACAAAACCTTCCACCCAAAATTTGTCCTGCCCACAAGATACACAGAGATAAAGATGAAGCAGAAATTGAGAGAACAGCCAACCAATGACTGGCCCAATTTGAGACCCATCCCATGGGAGTCAACCCCTGATACTATTAATGATACTCTGCTATGCTTGCAGATAGGAGCCTAGCATAACTGTCTCCTGAGAGGCTTCATCCAGCAGCAATGGAAGCAGATACAGAGACCCACAGCCAAACATCAGGAGGAGTTGGGGGAGACTTGTGGAAGAGTGGGGTATAGGACTGAGAGAGCCAGAAGGGTCAAGAGTACCCCAGAAAGATGTACAGAATCAACCTGGGTCCATGGAAGGCTGAAAAGAGCATTGCAGGGACTGGAACTAGACACCCTACATATCTGTAGCAGATGTGCAGCTTGGTCTTCATGTGGGTCCCCTAACAATTAAGAGCGTGGGCTGTCTCGGATTTTGTTGCCTGCCACTAGATCCCCTTCCCTATCTGGACTGCCTGGCCAGGCCTCAGTGGGAGACGATGTTCTTAGTCCTGCTGCAACTTGATGTCCCAGGGTGGGGTAGTACCCAAGGGGGGGGCTCCCTTTCTCCTTAGAGAAGAGAAGGGGTAATGGGGAGAGGGATTTGTGAGGATGAAACTAAGAGGAGAGGAAGGAGGGGTGCTGTGATCTGGATATAAGTGAATAAATATATAAATTAATGAAGAAAAAATTTAAAAAGAAGCCTTGTCCCTAGATTCTGATGTGGAAGCTCAGGGGGCTTAGAAAATGCTGTTATTTAGATTTTTCTGATAACCAGGATTGAGTTTCTGCCAATGTCAAAGATTGCACATAATACCTCAGAAGGTTATGATAAGGATGAAATAAAAAATTATACAATATAGGGATGAAATAAAAAATTATACAATATCCAATATGTAGTTTGTCTGATGTGAAGAAACTATTAAGTAAATTTGAGTTATAATTTGTATTAATGCCCTCCCCCAAACAGCAGTGAATAACCACAGTATCCCAAAGAGGAAACTCTCAACTGAAATGCTTAGGTTTTAAATTTTTAATTACACTTACATACACACACACACACACACACGAGGCAAATGATAGAAATATACTATTGCCATCCATGCACACCCGGCTTTACTGCTGAGCTCTAAGCATAAGCTCATGACCCAGGCCTGACGAACCAAATAATCCATGTTTCTTGCTAAAGTGACAGTCTAAGAAACTGACAAGAAACTCAAGACAAGCCAGTAAAGCCTGAGGTGCTACTGAAGTGGGTGACAAGGGCTTCTTAGGCTGGAAGACTACAAACCACTGGCAGCTACAGCCCTTTCTGTCCTTAAGGTCATAAGGCATACACAAGGGGAGTGTGTGTATATATTCACACATATACATAAGTAAAATAATAAAAATAAATAAAACTTAATGTAAGACATTTCAAAAGTAACAGATGGTAATACTAGATCATGAAGATCCAATTTAAAATAAGTAAACCTGTATGTAAGGACAGCCACTGATGAACACTGAAAAGTTACATTCTGAAATACATGGCTAATGGGCCCCGCAAACGCACGTGGCTTAGGGCAGCCTCGTGTTTTTGGCTGGTCATCATCCAGCACAGACAGTCTTCCTAGCAAAGGTACTTTCCAGCTGAACCACATATCAAGAACTTCAGGTATGCTATACTGAGGTAATGAAGGGGTCACTGGCAGAGCTAAAGCTGAAATGACACAGAAATCAGAGAACCATGAAATGGAGTTAAACACAAAGCCAAGAAACAGAGCAGCAATCATGGCTTAGTGATGTTTCCTCCTGGTATGGCTCTTGACTCGTGGTTTTCTTTAGGCCCACTTTCTTGATAAAATAAAAGAGACTTGGTAATAACCAAAGCCTACACTAAATACCTCAGCTGATCCATCCGATTTCACAGGTGCCTCCCAAGGAGGGCAGGAGGAAAGAAAGGGAGATTCTTAAGATGACAGGGAAAGAATACATGATGTGAAGATGAGGCCAAACAGACATTTAGACTTTAGATGTCTGTAGACACCAAAAAAGTCAGACTCCAGAGCCACTTGTCACAGAAGGCTGTACAGATAAGGCCTTCACTTACTGTCACAATGAGAAACAGGGCCTCTCTCTGTTCTTCCCACTGTGTCCCTTTGTCCTACAGGTAGGCATTGTACCCAGTGAAAGTGAGGGCAGGAGCTCTCCCAGATCTCAGAAAGGAAAGGCATGGTGATGCATGGCTTTAGGACCAGCACTCAGGAACTGCAGAGATGGCTCTGCAGTTAAGAGAATTAGCTACGTATCCAAAGGATCCAGGTTCAATTCCAAACACCCACATGGTAGCTCACAACTGCCTATAACGTCAGCTCCAGGGAAGCCTCTGAAGACAGCAGGTACAGATAGACAAGCATGTTCATGTACATTAAAAAAAAAAAAAAAAAAAAAAAAAAAAAAAAAAAAAAAAAAAAAGCAGCCCCCAAAGACCCAGCACCCAAGAGGCTGAAGCAGAATGATCTTGAGTTATAGGCCAGACAGGCTACTTGGTAAGGCCACATTTCAAAACATGAAGCAAAAACTAAAACTCCTAAGTACTGAAAATTTGATTTGGCAATATCATATCCAGAAAAAGAAAACACAAAACTCAGTTTGTTACAAAATTACTCAGAAAGAGACACAAAGTTTAACAAGCATATTTTCTTCCTTCTCAAAAATGAAGAGTCAGAATGGGAATCCCTAGCAACTTCAAACCTAAGGTGTGCAGGCCTAATTTAGAGCTGTGGAAACCCATTGAAAGGCCAGGCCAATCTGCTTTTCCTTTGTTAGGCCACCAGAGAAAAAGGTCACAAACTTACAGTTCCTTATCATAAAGAGGGGAAGATAAAATCCAACATTCTGCTACCTCTAAACTACAAAGAATTCAAAGGGGGCTGGGAGTGAGGCACACATCTAACACACTCCTTACCAGTTCTCTCAACTTAGATATAGCAGGGAAAAGTCAAAATACCCTGATAGTACTAAAGGTTAAAGCTGAAATACCAACAAGGCTTAAATGCAATAGAAAACTAAAATTGCAGGGCGTGGTGGTGCACACCTTTAATCCCAGCACTTGGGAGGCAGAGGCAGGCAGATTTCTGAGTTCAAGCCAGCCTGGTCTACAGAGTGAGTTCCAGGACAGCCAGGGCTACACAGAGAAACCCTGTCTCGGAGAAAAAGAAAGAAAGAAAGACAGAAAACTAAAATTTTTTTTAGAAAGAACAACCAAGACAAGAACAGTTTTGTGGAGAGATAAGGAGGGTCGTTTTTTCCTCCCATTTTTTGGGAGAGGTCTTTTGAGATAGAATCTCAGCCTGTAGCCCAGGGT
This sequence comes from Mus caroli, assembly GCF_978045245.1. NCBI lineage: Eukaryota > Metazoa > Chordata > Mammalia > Rodentia > Muridae > Mus > Mus caroli. The sequence goes on from NW_028227268.1 coordinate 43,186,063, forward strand.
AGACTTCTAATTCAATATAATCCTCCTGCCTTGGCCTCTTAAATGCTATATTTAGAAATGTACTAACACATTTGCCTAGAATTAGAAGATATTCCTTAAAGTTGTTAAAAAGGACAAAGGTAAGTGTGTCTTCCTGTTCCTTTTCTATTCCCAGTTACTCAGTACTCTGGACAGCTGAGTATCTAATTTAAAAAGTTTCACCTTTCTCATTCTTCTTCCTCCTCCTGCTTTGTATGATTTCTCAACCTCTGCCACGTTTTTGCATGACCATAAGTCAATAAACATAATTCCTTTATTTCTGTTAAGTTTGAGAAGACTAAGTCCTAGAGCTGCTGGACTGCCCTTAACATCTTGATATCACGGGCCACTATTTAGTATCACTTCTTGTCCAAGTTCAGCCACTGTGGGTTGTGCCATTCTCATGGGAAGAAGAGAGTCTAACCAAGTACCACCACATGTTAGTTTTTACATGCCAGGGAAAGCAAGGGAAGCAAATCACCATGGAGATGGAGGAGGAAGAGGAGGAAGAGGAGGAGGAGGAACAGCTCACAGCATGGCTGAGGACATCACAGTCTATTTCCCAGGCCACCCCGTCCATCTTTACAGCCATTTCCTATAGCTCCAGGAATTCTTTCTTAAATCTCTGATAAAATTGCTCTGATACAGTCTCATACAATATACTAGCTTTTCTTTCTTCTTAAATGTGTGTGTGTGTGTGTGTGTGTGTGTGTGTGTGTGTGTAGGGAGGGTTCTGATTTTTGTGTTACAGATATTATAAAATCAGAATATACCCGAAAGACTTTTCACTCTGATAGTGAATCCTTGTGGAGTTACCTTAACATCTGATGTAACAGGACATATGAAGTGCATACTCTCAAGCAAATACCTAGTAGTAAGCATACTATCTAGAGAGCCATGGCTTTAAGGGCTATTAATTCAAAAAGGAAAAAAAAAAAAGCGCATCACATTTCTACAATTGCTATCACTTGAAAAACCCTATTAAAAGAGACTAAAATGTATTCTTACCTCCGTGCAACATAATAAAAAATAGGATTCCCAGCTTTGGAGGTGCCAGCTTGGTAGAAGATGCTTAACGTTTTCAAGGCCTTGAACTCTTCTTTCTCATGTACCTGGTGCCTAAAACAAAGAGTGGAGTCCCTTAGAGTCTTTACACAAATTGTTGCGTAGTTAAAGAAAAATGTGATTAATCAACAATTAAAAAAAAAAAAAAACACCAAAAAACAAAATACTGGAAAAGCAACCAGTTTTCTGAAGGGCAAAGTGTCAAGGTGTGTTCCTGAGTCGGGAGACTCTCTTGGGATTACTTAACACCGCCACTGGACATGCATGGGGGTCGCTCACCTTTTACCCATGCTACTTCTCTTTTCAGATAAAAGGATTTTTAGTTTGCTTTCCCTTGCAAGTTCAGTTCATCAATCCTCTCATTTATGGTTTTTAGAAAGGTGAGAAAGTGCCAGAATTCATCCCAGGACAAGCTAATAACTAGCAGGTGATCTTCCTGCGATAGTCTTCCTCGGAGGACTAATATAATCCACAACTTGATATTTGCTCCCGAAGGCACAGCTCAGAAGAAAATCATTTTAGGAAAGATTCCTGCTATTACTATACTTCTCCTGTTATTATTACATATATTTCAATCACTAGGTATTAGCCCATCCTTTTGAGCAGATATCTGCAGATCTATGAAGATGTACTGTATTGTAGTAATACTATAGACAGATGACTTCCCAATTCTTTCTGATGATACTATGAGAAATTCTAAAATTGTATCGGTATACATTAAGCTCTTTTATAGTGCAACTGCTATTAGATTTTTTTTCTGATAGTCAAAACTGCAATGAGAGCTCTGCAAGTCTCCCTTGTGTCACCAGTTAATTGCTTCTGATAGTAAGCAGATAGTCTACTACTCAAGAGTATATTCCAAGAAGTTATAAAACCATTAACCAAAGGCATAAAAAGGAAACTACGATTTATTATAGGTACTAGGACAGAAGATGTCAACTGGGTTTATCTATACAAAACTTCACTAATAACTTAGTTATGGTTTTCAACTCTCTATGAACCTGTGGAGCCATGACTGGTAATGAATGTTTAGCCAAATAATTACTTCTAATGGATATGGATGTCAAAATTCTCTATTGTAAAGTTCTATTTCAATTTATGATTTGAACTTATGTGTAAACTTGTGATGAAATTTTTACCATGTGGTCATGTATTCAAAAAGATGTATAAGTGCTGAGGCACAGAGAAGAGACAGAACTGAGCTGAGGAGAACTTTTTAGACAGAATACTTTTTAGCTTATCTGAACAGAACTTTTTAGAACAGAATTGGGGGTAATTTTTTAGTCAGGACAAAGGAGAACTTTTTAGACAGAACTGAATTCAAGAAAAACTCAGAAGTAAAGGCACAGCATTGGGAGAAAAGGCATTGAGAGTAAGAGCATTACTGTGACATCACAGCAGGAGGAGAGAGCAAGATGGGAGGAGAATGCAGTAGAAGAAGGCTTAGTCTTATTAAAGAGAACAAAGCTTTCTTCTTACAGTGTGGATCTTTTCACACTATCTTCCCTTTCCCTCTCTCTCCAAAGCAGGCTCTTATTGTCTAACGTAACTTTTATAAATTAACTTTTGAACATCAGGTGAGAATGTTTTCCTTCTGACGTTGGCACATCCTATGAATAAAACAACCAACTCACAGCCGTTCACAATGTACCATTTGTGAGATATAATCAAGTGTGTGTCTACTAGTGAGGATCTTTTAGTTGATAGATTAGAGTTCTCTAAATGAGATATAAAACAAATGTTTGCTGTGGCAGTATTTAAGTGTACTATATGTTCTGAATCTTAAACTAAAAAAAAAAATTAGAACCATGGACTTTTTGAAGGGTTAGTACGGTAATAAGAACTTAGGATTTAAATCCAAAAAAACCATAAAGCAGGTGTGAATTCAGGTCAATAAGTTATGTGTGCTTAGTGTATTTTCTATAACTATAACATGAAAATAATGGTATCTATCTATCTGTTCTTTAATTTATTAAATGAAGACCACGCCAAAGAGACCTTGCAAGATGGCTCAGCAGCTCAAAGTACTCACCACTGAACTGGCAGCCTGTGCTTGGTCCCTGGGACCCACATGGTGTGAGGAGAGAACTGACTCCCATAGATTGTTCTCTGACTCCACACTGGCAATGGCACACACACTCACACACACACACACACACACACACACACACACACACAAAACAAATGTTTAAAAAAAAGCTAAGTTTTTTTGGTAAGACATCGTTCTTTTTATAAGAAAAGCAATATATCAGAGCAAAACAAAACATGTTATATTAATACAGCATGAGCACATTCAATAAGTGGTTTGGTAATAAACTTTGTTTCACACCTCCCAAAACATATTCATCCTTTCAAAGTTGTGTTTTACCTGGTCATAAATTCCTCAAACTTTGAACTGGTAAGGTTAAGGCTGGACCAGTGTGTATCTGCCACAGGCTTGTGCTCCGGAGGACCCAGATATGCGAGAAGTGTGGCCATCTTATCAAAAGGTCGTCTTCCAACAGCTTTATGATCCCTGGTAACAACAGGAAATGCTTAGGAAATGGCACTTCACATTAATTGGGGAGTCTAACCTTCCTCTAGACTGCCACCGCTTGCTTTTCTTCTAACTACTTGTTCCTGCCTGATTTGTAAGTTTGCAGGATCGAGAGATCTCAGATCTTAAAAACACAATTATTTCCCACCCGTAAAACTTACTGTTTTAAATTCGATTTTTTTTTTCTTTTTCTTTTTTAGAATTGATAGTTCTAACATTCTCAACCACAGATTCTGTATCTTGTGAAAACCGTGTTTGGGACATGAGCCTATGTAACCATAGTAACTGATGGTCTTTTATGGACTTTTTTTTTTTTTTTTTTTGAGACATTGTCTTATTATACTTAGCTCAGGTTAACCTCAAACTCATGATCCTCCTGTTTCAGCCTCCCAAATGCTGGTATCATATCATGTTTTTAAAGATTTATTTTTTTATTCACGTGTATTTGTGTATGAGGCCAGAAGTTTGTATCAGATCCTCTGGAGCTGGAATTAAGAGGTGTGTTGTGAGCTACTTGCCATGGGTGCTGGAGAACAAACTGGAAGAGCAGTGTGGGAGTCTGAATAAGAATGGCCCCATAGGCTTATATGTCTGAATACTTAGTGTGTGTTCTCCCCGTCCCCCCTTCCTTCGTGGTTATATCAAAATTACAGGATGTTCAAGCTAGTTGGCAGACATGAAACTGTCAAATAATTGCCTATATTTTCATGTTTGAAATATATATCATTTTTAAAGTAGCACATTTAAAAATTTCAACAAACTGCGTATGTATTCAAATCATGAAAAAAGAAGAGAATGTTCATTTTTAAAAGTTCCAGGTTATTAGCCAGGCGGTGATGGTGCACACCTTTAATCCCAGCACTTGGGAGGCAGTGGCAGGTGGATCTTTGTGTGTCTGAGGCCAGCCTGGTCTACAGGGCAGTCAAGGCTACACAGAGAAACCTTGTCTTAAAACAACAAAAACAAAAACAAAAAACAAAGCTAAGCAAAGCTCCAGGCTACTTGGGTATTGCCAGGATAAAGTACTTTCCTTCTCCTGCTTCAGTGGCACATGTCAGCCATGCCCATGCCTACATCAACCCATAAACAGTTCATAAAGGATTAAGAAGTTTACTTTTAAACTTCCATCTCCTAGTTGTTTAGCCACAGTGATCTCCTCAGACACAGAAACTGGAGCCCTTTACAATTCTATATAAACTTAAAAGGAAATAACTCTGTCAAAGGACAGCAGGTAATTTATGTCACTAGAAGCTTTTACTAAAAAGCTAGTGAAATAATTTCCAAATACTTTGAGTTACTGCATTCAGTCTCATCCTCTCTAGTTTGCCTTAGCTCTAGACATGGTCTTACCATGTAGCCCTGGCAGGCCTAGAACTCATGTAGACCAGGCTGGCCTCAGATTCACAGAGATCTACCAGCTTTGCCACTGCATTGCATGCAGTGGGATTAAACAGCATGGCACCATGCCTGACTGACTGGGTACTTTCTATCTGCAGCTTGGTTTGCATACACTTAATAAATAGTATCACAAGTTCTACAGCTGATGCTGCTGATCATATAACATGAGTTAATTTTTGCCATATGCAGGTGAATCTGCACTTCTCTTTCCAAATCATAATACTGCAAAAATGTGCAAATAGAAGATCAATATTTAGGATCAATAATTTTATTAATTCAACTTAAACTAAGTGTTTAATTTCCCCAAGACTGGGAAAATATACCTGTTGCTGGAAAGATACTGGCCAATTTTCTCCTGATTGTTCCAAAGCAGCCGATGTAAAGCAAGCACATTGCCGTCGCTGATGAAGGAAAGACTATGGTTTACTGCATCACTTGTGGGACAATCTGATGCTATATCTAGGAAAAACCTGCAAAAATACAAAGCCATTAGAATTTTTAACCCAGGTATACTTATGCATTACACTTATATAGAGTCTAGTAATATAGTAGCTGTGATTGCAAAGGTCTTATGCCCTCAGTGTAAACAAGAAGCACAAGGAGAAAGTTGTCTTCCCATTTCTGATATTAGTTTCCACTTCAACTGCAGAGCAGGCTTCTGAAGTTGGAGAACAATACATTTAGATGGATAAAATCTGGAGAATAAGCTAGTATCTTAACAGATAAAAGACATGGAGGCCTAGGTAAAGACTTCTCTTAAAGTTACACCAGCTGCCTGTCAGAGCCAGGAGTGGAACTTCAGTAGTCTTAACCATCTGTGAGTAGTCATAATAGTTATTTTCTACCTGAAGACACCAAAGGCCAGGAAGCACTGTATGACAACAAACTGGAAGGGCAGCTGCAGAAGGCTGCGTGACATGAGTGACATCAGCTAGGCTTCTGAAGGGATTCTGCCAGCTCAAGCCTACAAACGTGGCTCTGGCAGACTTTGCCCTTCTCCCCATCCCCTCTACTTTGCTAAACACTGTTAGATTACATTCCTAAAGGTAGCCACTAAGGTCTAGTCCCTTATTTGGCCACTTCCTCCTCTTGAGGCTGACTACTATCTATGTATTGGAAGTCCAGCAGTCAAAAGCCCTGCTTTGGCCAGTAAAATCAAACACCTCATCCTAACACTGGGTGTCCCCTTTTTACCTTTATAAACTGCCATTTGCCTATGGGCTATGTCTGTCTCCTCTCTATCCAGAGGCAGGCCTTTGTCATCATTCCAGGGCCCAACCCCTGCTCCCTGGGACAAACATCCCTTCTCCCTCTCCCTCGTTCCCTTCTCCCTCCCTCATCCTCTATCTCCTGTCTTTGTCTCTCATTTCCTGCTCTCTGTCCCTCTCGTCTGTGCTGAGCACTTGGTGGTGGGTTGTCGTGTGCAGACTCCCGTCCCTTCGGTGTCTCATGCTGGCAAATGACTTCTGAACATCAGCGCTTTCATAAAGCTCTTTCGCAGGAATCATCTCACTTGTTTTAAAGCAACCCTGGCAAAGACAGCACTACCCCAAGGTTACAGATAAACCAACGATTTAGAGGATTGAAGTGAAGAATCAGTTATGAAAATTCAGTCTTAAAGCCTCTACAATTATCTGTCTCTTCGCACTCAAAATCTTCTCTTTTTGTACTTTTGGGTATATGGGGTATTGTTTTAACTTCAGAGACACTTCTAAACTGAAGAAACAGAAGTATTACCAACATAAAAGCACCCTGATATATTACCTGTATCGCATGGCTATAGTTTTTAATACAGGGAATCTTCTTGAGCCCTTTCTGCAGCACTGCCTAAGTTAGAAAACGCCAACAGCGCTTTACAGTTTCCAAAGAAGGAAACTGCCATGAGTAGAGAGAGTTTTCTCAATGTCTCTTAAAATTAAACAAAACAAAATGTGGTCTTAGTCTAAAAAGGATTGGGGGGAGGGGAAATCACATACAGAAATTTAATGTAGACCAGATACACGGACTGCAGTAAAATGGAGACAACAGTGGCCACTGAAGACTCTGGCTGCTTACCTTCGTGCCAAGTCAAAGTTGCTTTTCACAAAATCATTAAAAGGCCTCATATGCTCTTCTTTTGTGAACAGTACATGATTGGCAATGCTCTGAAGTACCTAAACAATCAAACAAGATTATGAGTAGTCAGGTTATCTGCTATATGAAACCTATAAATTAATATCGTCATTAAAATATAAATCTTCCCTTGATATTTCTACTGGCAGTTCAAATCAATTATTCATTATTGTAAAAAATATCCTAAATATTGTTTTAATTCTTTTCAAGTAGAAATATTATTATACATGTTATAGATACAAAGTATCTATTACATGTGTATTGTGTGATATGTGCATATATGCACACATTTGCAAGTGTGAGTTGGTACATGTGTGCAAGCATATGGAGGCCAGAGTTTGACGCTATTTCCCCCCATCATTGCCCATCTTCTATATTACAGCATCTTTCACATGATAGGAGTATTTGGACTCAGTCTAGCTAGCCAGCTTGTTCCAGGGATCCTGTCTATGCCTCCAGCATGCTGGGATTATAGGCTGAATGTCATGCACCCCTGACATTTACCTGGGTGCTGGGGGATCTGAGCCACAGTCCTCATGCTTGCATGGTAAGCACTTTACACATGGCTCATGTTCACAGTTTCAAATGCTGTTGTTAATAACAACAACAACAACAATAATAATAATAATAAAGACTAAAGAAATCCTACAATCTGCATCTTTATTTCCACCTCAAATTTTTCAAAGCAGTTACACAGAAAACCCTCACTGATAGACAAATTAGATACTTATTTGCTTGTATACCCTCATAGTGCCTACTATGTGTGTGTATATGTACATGTATATGTATATATGTACGTGTGTGTATATAAAATTCCTCTGCAATACAAACAAATGAAAACAAAAGGCACATAACTGAAGCAAAATGAAGACAAAGTACTTTGAATATGAAGCACTGAAAAATTAGCTAGCAGGAAAATTAAACGTTATAAGAGTATCAAAATAATTCACCTTTGACATTAACTTCAAGCCCCTTTCAATTCTAGGTGGTGGCTTTTTATCTAAAATCCCTGCTTCATATGGCGAGACGATGGCAGGATTGATGAATCTGAGAAACATGGCACTTCCTACGGCACCGATGCTGTTCTGAGGGAAGCGCTGGCTAACCACCTGAGGAGGAGGAGTTGAGAGGTGAGCAGACAGTTTGTGTTGAAATATAAGAAGTGGAAACAAAGGCTTCAAGGGCAAAGTCTGCACAAAATTCCAATTATCAATCTTTTGAATGATCTGTTTTTAACTTTTTTCCTTGTTCCAAAACACCAGAAAAATAAGGTTTATCCTTAACTAATCATGTGTGATTTTTTTAAAGACACAATTAAAAGAGAAGAAAAATCTCCTCAAAGAAACCTGAAAAAAGATTTTACTTCATAATCATTATAGCCAACAAAAGTAGACTTAATTTCATACAAAGGTTAACATATTTTTCTATCATCAACAGACATGAAAAGTACAGTTGACTTTTCTAAGGCCCTGAGAGCTGAGTTTCTAGCAGCACACCTCCTACACACTCTATTCCTAACAGGAATAGCTAACGCTTTGCATACCCGTTAAAATTGACATTTCAGTGCAACTTACCATACACATCTCTGCTTAGATTTCTACTGAGTGAAAAAACTTACTTACAAGCCATGTTCCTGCCAGCCACTTTTCTTCATAAGCATGCTTCCTAATATAAGGACCTACCTATTATTTAAATCACAGGAGAAACAGGAACTCTTGGGAACCTAAAAGATAAAAGGATCCTACCAGAAGACAGATCCCCCACACTCCACGTACCTCAATTTATTCTTCTGCCAAGCAAGTAACAAAATAAATTAAAACCAAAAACAAAACAAAACAAAATCTTTCAGGGCCCAGGAAGTAGCTGCTCTCCTTGAAAAGTAACAGGAAGGCAATGTAAACGAACCTATTCTCTCTATAACAAAAATGTTCTGCATAGGATGCAAAGGAACAGGCAGACCAGACAGGGGGCAATGGCACAGAACTGGCTGCCCCTCTACCTCTTCCTAATACTTCCCATTTTAAGCTAACACTTGGAAACTGAATTATCCTAGAATTTAATTTCTGTATAGATCATATACATATTTCTTTTTTTAAAAGAACAAATGCAATAGTCAAAAGCTATTTTCGTTTGCTGTGGCTAACTGTGATAGTGGAGCCGTAGCACTCACAATAATGGGAACACAAGGACACCCTGCATCTCAAAGGCTCCTGGGGTGGAGAAATGAAAAAACAGGGTTTATGTGCAGAAGTACTTATCATTTTATTTTTCTTTACTGGGTGTCAATATTTGTCTTTAATTCACAGACTCAACTGCAGATTAACTCTTGAATATTTCACTTTATTCTGACCCATTTTGTGCTTTGTGGTTTCTTTTTTTCTTTCTTATGCCTTTTTTTTTTTTTTATGGATATGGGCATTTTGCCTGCATATAAGTCTGTACACCACTTACAAGCCAGATACCCTCAGGGGCCAAAAGAGGGTGTCAGATCTGCTGGAATTACTATCACAGATGGTTACTGGGAATTGAACCTGGCCCTCTGGGAGAAAAGCCAGTTTTCTTAACCACTGTGCCATCTCTCCAGCCCTAGGGGTTGTATCATAAATGTGTACTTACCCATGGCCCAAAATCTCAAAATAATTTTCTATTGTTTCTGATAAAAAAAATGGTGGTCGTAGGACCTAGCTCAGAGGGGTTTGTGAGCTCCAGTTTCTCTATGTATGCGGTGATGTCGCTCGGGGAGCTTCTCTGGGGTACAGCTCTTTTGTGTGCTTACAGCACCCAGGGTGAACCTTAGGAAATCCTGAGAAACTGGGGAGTTGGCTAAATATAGCTGTCTCTTTTAGCTGAAATAGAGTTTTGCATATAAAACTAAGAAAATTCAAGTTTACTTTTCTAGGACAGTTTTTAAACTTTTGAGGTACTAGAATCTCAGATCTGATAAAAAAGAAAGCAAATATCAGATTCATCATATAATTTCAACATGCGCAAAGGCCAACGTTGACATGGAGTTCTTTTAGAATTTCCACATTTAGAATTTCCAAACTGAGACAAAACTATCAGTAAGCTAACAAGACCATGAAGTGTTTTGGGAGCAAATCAGGAAGAAGGAAGAAGACTAACACTCCCTCTAGGGACGCCATGCTCCTAGTCCACCAGTGCTTGCATCTTAAGCAGGGTGGGGTTTGTTGTTGTTTGTTTTATATGAGTCCACTGTAGCTGTCTTCAGACACACCAGAAGACCCCATTACATCATGATCCCATTGCATCAGATCCCATTACAGATGGTTGTGAGCCACCATGTGGTTGCTGGGTATTGAACTCAGAACCTCTGGAAGAGCAGTCAGTGTTCCTAATTGATGAGCCATCTCTCCAACCCTTTTTAGCAGGTTGTTTTTAAAATAATAATATCAATTTAACACACCAAAATCATGAAATAGTTTTAATAGGCCCAACCAACATCATAGTTTGCCCTTAAGGAACGAGTTGGTTTATTAAACTTCTATGGAAGTGTCTTTATAAGTATTAGCAATGGCTGCATACAGCCTTTATAATGTATGTCTGAAAGTAGTTGTTTCAGAGGCTGGGTGTGGTAGTTCTCACATGTAATCCCTGCAAGGGGAGACGAAGGTAAGAGCACTGCCTTGAGTTCAGGCCAGCCTGCTATGAAGGTCTGTTCGGTGCTTACAGCACTTAAGACCTGTTTCAAAAATACAAAAACTTGCTACTTGCTGGTTATCTCTAGAAATAAAGATCTTATAAAAACACAACTTACATTGTCTCCTCATTTATATTTGAAAATACTCAGCTTGTGATCATAAGAAAGTCTGAATTATCTTCTAAGAAGAGTATTATAAAATTAGTATGAAAGTACTATAACTTTTAACCCTTTCCAGATCTCTAAAAAATATTACCAAAACTTCATGTTTCAGAAAAAGTTTCACAGGGCTGGAGAGATGACTCAGCGGTTAAGAGCACTGATTGCTCTTCCACAGGTCCTGAGTTCAATTCCCAGCAACCACATGGTGGCTCACAACCATCTGTAATGGGGTCTGATGCCCTCTTCTGGTGTGCCTGAAGAAAGCAATGGTGGTGTATTCATATGCATAAAATATATAATAAGTAAATCTTAAAAAAAAAAAGAAAAAGAAAAAGTTTCACGTATTGTATATATATATATATCCTTGACAGCGATATCTATATTTTTGGAACTAAAACCTAACAATTAAAATTAATAAAGAGATACTGTATAAAAAGTTTCATGAGTCAATTTATAAAAGGACTACTCTTTCTTTCACTACTATTTAACATCAATCTGGAATTTTATCCAACACCACATATTTAAGTTTTTTGTTTGTTTTGTTTTGTTTTGTTTTTGGCATTTTGCGACAGGATTTCTCTGTGTGGCCTGGCTATCATGAAACTTTCTTTGTAGACTAGGTTGTCTCCAACTCAAGAGATCCACCTGCCTCTGCCTTCTGAGTGCTGGAATTAAAGGCATGCACCACCATGCCTGGCATGTTGTACCTTATTTCCAAGTGTATAAAAATCTAATTTGGATGTAAATGATATTCTACATGTAAGGTCAATGATCAGCTAACCCTTGCCCCTAACACAAACACATACACACTCTTCCCTAGGTAAAGTTGAACTACAAAAATCATATAATAAATTACATATCAGCAGAGGATCACTAGTTATACATGGTGAGTTAGGCAGGCAGCTGCTCCAGTAATCTAAGTACACACTATGTTGAGTACAATCAACTGAATCAGCTGTTAAATGTCAACATAGCTAATCACCCAAACTCGAAACTTTCTATCTTTCACTTATTACAAAGGAGGTCAGCTTGCTCTCAAAGGAGAAAGAATTAGATTCCGTTAAACAACTTTAAAAACATGACATTCTAAATTTATAATGGTTAGCATGTCTTCATACTTTAGAATCTGTTCTGAAGTACTGCCAATTAGACCCCCTTAGTTTCCTAAGGACTGCCACATGGGCTGAGAAATACATTCCAAAATTTCATACATATATGAAAAATCTACTAAAAAATTCCAAGGAATTTTTATATAAAACCATAATAAATAATGTTAGGAAAGCTATAATACATGCTCTAGAGAAACACAGAAAGCCTGACTTTAATTATGTTATGCTACACAATGACATTAGTGTAACAGTAAACAAGAATGTTAGAAACAGCAAATTAATTTCCACAGTGATGATGTATAATGTTAAACCCACAATGCTGAGAATTAGAAGGCTGAAGCATTAGAGGAAAATGTTTTAAGCAGGAGAGCCATCCAATCCAATCCATTTGTTCAGAGATGATCAATTTCACATAATACACTCAAAAAGAAAATTCTGAATGGACATAATAAAAGTATGAGTCTAAAGTTTAATTTAGTTCTGAATTTTAAATACAATTATAAACATAAAGCTTTATTATATGTAAAAGTAGAAAATGGAAGATGAAACTAGACAAATATGACTTTAAATTATTCCTTTTTAATAAAACTCCCTACAACTTGTGAAAGGTTGTTTTTGGGTTTTTTTTTTTTTGGTTTTTTGGTTGTTTTTTTTAAATTACATCATTCTCTATAATCAATTGGATTAAGTGAACAAAGATGGGACTAAACTGGATAATGGTAAGTCACATCCACAGATGATGTTATTTTAAAAATGATTGCAAGTTATACTGTGAACAAATGATAGTCATAGGAAGAAAATAATTATGGCAATCATAACTTTCTTCCTTTCACAAGACGGCCAAGTCAGAAGCAGGCAATACACTCAAGTCACGTTTGCACAGTGGGCTCCTGTGTGAGCCTGGCCTCACTGAGCCTCCTCCTCGCGGGAGAGATGTAATGTGTATTTCCTCTGAGGTAAAAGGAACATCAGCATTAATATTTCTATGATCTAAGCACAAATGTCTAAATCAGGGGTGGCTGATACTATCAAGGTAAAAATATAAGGAGTAAACATTAAAATTTAGTAACTTTGAGATTAGAGTTAGGAAATGATCCTTGGTTTTGGTAGCTCTAGCATGTGCATCCTGAATTTAATGTCTGTGGGGCAGGAGAAGGTCACATTTCTACCCACAATGTATTTATCAAGAAATGCTTTTGTTTCTAGAAAAAGAAACCACTCACATGACCTGCAAACGAGAAGCAAGAATGAAGACAGTCAGCATCCCCTAAGGCCTTGAAATTAAGTTTCTTTCTCATTCATTTATAATTTTAAAAATAACAATAAAATTAGATCAAGGATATTCAATGTAATAAATAAATGCACAAAAAAATACCTTTGGAGTAAATCAAACCAAAGGAACACAGAGAATGTTTCAATGTAACTTAATTCCAGGGTTAATCGAAATGAGAGCTATTTTGTGCCAGAATTAGTAGAATGATTTCACAGTGAAGGTCAAATAGCTGAAGTGAAGATGTTCTTAACAAATAGCAAAGATTTGGGGTTTGCTTTGAAAGAAACAGCTAATAAAAAGTTCTCCAAACTTACTGATTTTTTGTTTTCCTTTCTTTCTTTTACTGTAGCTTTATTCAGTAGGGAGTGGCAAGTTGCCTACAGAACAGAGATGAGCACAAACAAGTCACAGCACCGGCTACAGACAGCAACAAAAACAATGTTGGCTTGTACACAAACTTCACGGTAAAATGTAACACAAATGGAACCAACAGAAAGGCAGAAATCAACTGAATTTTGAGGGATGAAGTTTAATCCTGGATTTTAATTTTTATTACACTTTTAAGCCAAGCATAAAATAAACAGCAAGAAATGGTGAGACCCAATCATGTCTACTATTTCTGGCTATAAGTCATGGAAAAGCTGTCCTCAAGCAATCTCAGGAATATTTATACTTGAGTCAATTCCTAGCTTTTGATAAATTTTACTTAAAATATTTATTATGAAGTAGACCACACACTGAAAACATTGTGTCTACATAATTTTTTCTGATATATAAAATACTTCTCTGTGTATCCTTCAATTGACTTAAGAGTTATTTTTCCAACACCTAGCAGTTAATTATGTTATTAAATAAAAAAATTAAATGGCTAGATATGCAGAAAACAAAGTTTAGAGACTCTGAACTCCATCTTTTAAATGGAGTGCTGTTATAATCTCACATCTTCCAATGCCCACAGAGTGATCCCTAAAATGGTGCTAAGTTTATTGAAAGCCGCTGTATTTGGAAAAAGAATGTTAGCATCAACTAGGAAAAAAAGTTTATTAATACCAAAGTTAAGAAATTGAAGATAATATTGTAGATTCAAATTTAAATCTGATTAGAAATGTCATTCATTATAGATGGCGATTTACCAGACTGCCCTTTCCCATGTAAAAGTCCAAACCATCCATGTAAACCCACACAGGTGTCAGTCTCACCACAGCTCCATCTCTAGAATAAAGACTTCTTCAAAGTTAAAACTTCTGATTAGATTATACCAATTATTTTTTTAAAATATTTTAAAAAATTAGGATAAGACCCAGTTATGGTGGTAAATGCCTGTAATCCTAGCCTTTGGGAGGTGAATGGAAGAAAATCAAGAGTTCAAGGCAAACCTGGGCAAAAAAGACACTTTCTCAAAACAACTTAACCATAATACAAATTTTTTGATCCAGATTTCTAAGATATTGAAACCCTTCAGTTTTAAATCCATCCATCCATTCATCCATTCACCCACCATCCACCCGCCATCCACCCATCCATCTAGCAGCTCTTGTATACCTAGACGCCAGCACCATCCTAGGCCTAGGAAGCAGAGGTAAAAGCTCATCTCAGTGTGCTTTGCTTCAGGCTTTAAGGCAGTTTACAAAAGTATAACCATGTAAATATCCAGATTTTTTTCAATTATGTTATGCAGCTACCATTGAGCTTTAACACACATGTATAACCTCACGTGAAGTGGGAAAGACAATGCTTACTTAAGATCACAGTAGCTATTTCCCATCTTTCTCATCAGAACTGAACATTCACTCTAGAAATTATTTTCTCTTTGTTCCAAATTTATCAGAAAGAAAAGAAATAGTATATGAGAAAAAGTTTAATTATAAATCTGTCATACAGAAAATATCTAATAAAAAATAAAGGGGTTAGAAGAGACAAAAAATAAATCTGTCATACATATTATAACTATTATTGTATTATGTATTATTCTTACATAGCATTAACCATCTTTTCTAAGAAGGAAAATATATAGAGCTGATTACAAGATACAAAAAAGCCTGAAAAACCAAATCTGAACTCAAGTAAAAATCAGCTAGCAATATACTCACTTAGCTTCCAAAGTTTCCCCAGTAAATCCTCAAAGGAGCTATGTTTACTAAGAAAAAGAAAAAATGTGTTCCCATCCTTCCCAGCAGAGCATAAAAGTACAAGGACGCCATTATGTCACTGCCAAAGCTACAAGGGCAAGCAAAGCCCAAAGAGGAACAAAAGAAGGAAGGAAGGAAGGAAGGAAGGAAGGAAGGAAGGAAGGAAGGAAGGAAGGGAAGGGAAGGAGGGAGGTCTGGAGGGAGGTCTGGAGGGAGGTCTGGAGGGAGGTCTGGAGGGAGGGAGGGAGGGAGGACAGAGTTAAGGACAGAGACCAGAGACTCAATGAAAAACGTATTGGGTCTGAAGCTTTTTTATTTCTATCTTTGTCTTTGGTCCCTGTAACATTTGCTCATGAAAAACCAAAATCTTACTTACAACAAAACCTTTGCTCCATGGTAGTCTGCACTAATTTTACCCACTACAAGTAATGCTTACGTAAGTAACATCTGCATGGTGTTTCCGTGAAGCTTTAATGTGCTAACTGCAGTGCAGGCAATGCAGGCTGCTGTCAAGTGCGCGCTAAGCAGCACAGCACAGGGCAGCACAGAGTGAGCCACCAGTCAGCACTTCCTGTGTTCACAGTTCCTTACAAACCTAACTAGGAAGGCTGGCAAGAATCCTGCTTACTTAAATGTGTAGAAATGATACATTTATTCCTTAATGAAATATTTCCCACATACTTATTAAGTGTCCAGTTCTCTTTACTTTACTAGTATAGTGCTCTCAAACTGGTGCCCAAGTTTGCTGATGATACAAATACATTTTTCATTATGGGATCAGCCACATGAAGAGTTTCTATTAAAGTCTAGTAGGCAGAGAGTGTGATCAGCACACTCGACTAGGGGGATGACCTATCACAGTCTAGTTAACCCACCCTGTAGCTGCACACCCGACTAGGGGGATGACCCATCACAGTCTAGTTAACCCACCCTGTAGCTGCACACCCGACTAGAGGGATGACCCATCACAGTCTAGTTAACCCACCCTGTAGCTGCACACCCGACTAGGTGGATGACCCATCACAGTCTAGTTAACCCACCCTGTAGCTGCACACCCGACTAGAGGGATGACCCATCACAGTCTAGTTAACCCACCCTGTAGCTGCACACCCGACTAGGTGGATGACCCATCACAGTCTAGTTAACCCACCCTGTAGCTGCACACCCGACTAGGGGGATGACCCATCACAGTCTAGTTAACCCACCCTGTAGCTGCACACCCGACTAGAGGGATGACCCATCACAGTCTAGTTAACCCACCCTGTAGCTGCACACCCGACTAGAGGGATGACGCATCACAGTCTAGTTAACCCACCCTGTAGCTGCACACCCGACTAGAGGGATGACGCATCACAGTCTAGTTAACCCACCCTGTAGCTGCACACCCGACTAGAGGGATGACCCATCACAGTCTAGTTAACCCACCCTGTAGCTGCACACCCGACTAGAGGGATGACGCATCACAGTCTAGTTAACCCACCCTGTAGCTGCACACCCGACTAGAGGGATGACCCATCACAGTCTAGTTAACCCACCCTGTAGCTGCACACCCGACTAGGGGGATGACCCATCACAGTCTAGTTAACCCACCCTGTAGCTGCACACCCGACTAGAGGGATGACCCATCACAGTCTAGTTAACCCACCCTGTAGCTGCACACCCGACTAGAGGGATGACCCATCACAGTCTAGTTAACCCACCCTGTAGCTGCACACCCGACTAGAGGGATGACCCATCACAGTCTAGTTAACCCACCCTGTAGCTGCACACCCGACTAGAGGGATGACCCATCACAGTCTAGTTAACCCACCCTGTAGCTGCACACCCGACTAGGGGGATGACCCATCACAGTCTAGTTAACCCACCCTGTAGCTGCACACCCGACTAGAGGGATGACCCATCACAGTCTAGTTAACCCACCCTGTAGCTGCACACTCGACTAGGTGGATGACCCATCACAGTCTAGTTAACCCACCCTGTAGCTGCACACCCGACTAGGGGGATGACCCATCACAGTCTAGTTAACCCACCCTGTAGCTGCACACCCGACTAGAGGGATGACCCATCACAGTCTAGTTAACCCACCCTGTAGCTGCACACCCGACTAGAGGGATGACCCATCACAGTCTAGTTAACCCACCCTGTAGCTGCACACCCGACTAGGTGGATGACCCATCACAGTCTAGTTAACCCACCCTGTAGCTGCACACCCGACTAGAGGGATGACCCATCACAGTCTAGTTAACCCACCCTGTAGCTGCACACCCGACTAGGGGGATGACCCATCACAGTCTAGTTAACCCACCCTGTAGCTGCACACCCGACTAGGGGGATGACCCATCACAGTCTAGTTAACCCACCCTGTAGCTGCACACCCGACTAGGGGGATGACCCATCACAGTCTAGTTAACCCACCCTGTAGCTGCACACCCGACTAGGTGGATGACCCATCACAGTCTAGTTAACCCACCCTGTAGCTGCACACCCGACTAGGGGGATGACCTATGTGGAGCTTCCTAAGCTTCCCAGAGCTTTCTGAAAAGGCAGTAAAGTTACAACACGTCCAGAAATTGAATGCTAAGTATATTTTATATTTTTATGTATGCAAAGTTTTCTTTTTATAGACACTGAGATATATCTTTTTAAATAGCAATGGAGAAAAACTCACATAGCAGCCTCATGCAGCTTTTTTAAATGGTGGTTTCACTGATGATGTTAATGTCTCTAAGCAACTAAAGCTGCAAGCCAAAAAAAAAAAAAAAAAAAAACTGCAAAGTCAGAGAAATACATGAGTTCTGGTAAATGTTTAAGTCCTTTCCCTATTGTACCCTTATTCCAAAACCCAGGACCTATACTGGGTTTTCTTTTCCATATTTGAAAAATTAATACAGATTTATAGGCAATCCCTCGGAATAAATAAATTATTCCTAAAACCGTATACCCAATTCAAAAACAGAAGTTACAGAAGAACACAGGCCTTATTCTTTCAACACAGAGGGAATCACTCTGGACATCTAAATTCAACAGCACTATCTGCTGTGACAGGGTTAGAAAGTCTGTTAGCTACTGCATGGTGGTGGTCTCTATCTTACAAGCAGTACTTTACATGAAATACATATGACAATTAGCCTAACCTGAGAAAGCAGGAGATAAACCAGTGATCTCTTAATAGGAGAAGCCAAAATTACAGTTCAAATCATTTATACTGCAAAAAAAGCAATGAATTTGCCTCCAGTGGGAAAGTTTCTGTAAGTAATTTAGGCAAAAGATAAGCAAAAAGGCATACTATACCTCATTTCAGTACACATCGTGAATTATTAGTTGCTTTCAACACAAGGAAGACTAATTTGTTTTCCTTAAAGTTCTTTAAATATCTCTGAAGAAAATGTGACACCAATCTAATGATAGCTCTTTAAGATTTATTTTTAGGTTTATTTTATCCTCTGTGTGTAGGTGTTTTGCCTGATTGTATGTATATGCACCACATGCATGCCCGGTGCCTGAGGAGGTCAGAAGACAGCCCGAGCTCCCCTGAGACTGGAGTTAAAGATGGTTGTGAACCACCATGTGGGTAACGGACACCAAACCTGGGTCCTCTGTGAGAGCAGCTGTGTTCTTACCTACTTAGCTACCTCTCTATCCTACATTATAGTACGTGTCCAAATGATGGTCAGCAGCTGACTCTGCACACGACACTCCTCTCAGTTGGCTTTGGACTTAGAGTGGCAATCTCCAACTTTCAGCATACCTGGTACAAACAATGGCAGACACTTCGAAGCTGTGAGGGGAATTCTGAGGAAGAGCTGATGATGGCATGGAAGAACTTCTCTGTCATCTGAAGGAGGTTCCTCTGGTTCTCCTCAAGGCTCTCAGAGGGTTCTAACCTGTAACAAAGGAAAGGGAAAACCAAACATACATGACTACTGAAACAAAATCACCCCTCACAAGACCTGATCCTCACTGAAATAAACAACAAATTTGCTACAAAAAAAAGAAGAAGAAGAAAAAAGGAGCAGTTATAACAGCAAGTGCATGGCTCCCACTAATTTCAGTATTCATAAGGAGACAGTGACTGCCATAAGTTTGAGGCCAGCCTCAACTATACAGTAATGGCCAAGTCTCTAAAACAAACTAACAAACCCAAATTGAAATTCCAAAACTCAGAAGGTGCCCACAGGAGGACTAAAAGAATGACCTTCAGGTCATTCTTAGTTTGGTAGCAAGTTTGAGGCCAGCATGGAGTACAGGACCCATTCAAAACTACAAAAAAAAAACAATTTGGAGGAAACCAGAATTTAACATAAAGATCAGCCATAGATATTACATATTTGAGAATTTTTTGTGGATTTTTTTTAATTATTCATTTGTATGGAGAGAGAGAGAGAAAGAGAGAGAGAGAGAGAGAGAGAGAGAGAGAGAGAGAGAGAGAGAGAGAGAGGAGGGAGGGAGGGAGGGAGAGGCAGGCTCAAGGACAACTTGTAGGCGGCAGGCCTCTCTCCACCCACCGTAGTGTGGCCTTCAGAATGAGCTCATGCCGGTAATTTCAACATTAGTGAGTGCCAGCACCATGTTCAAAAAGCTTTAGTTCTTGGGATCTTTCTGACTTCTGGATGCTCAACCTGAGCTAATCTAGTAGGTGGGGACCATAGCCACAGTTTTTTAGATTATTAGAGAGAACTATGGTGGTCAAAATGCAGAGATTAAGTCAGTGAGTGTGGGCTGTCTGGTTATGCCTTAGGTATAATACAACCTTATGCCTAAGGCTCAGGAAACATGAAGGAAAAAGGGGAATGACTGTAAAAAAACATGAGGACCTGGTCAACTACTACTTAACAGTGTCTTTTCAACAAACCAGGGATGTTCTCATGAACTCTCAGGCTGCCTGTTTGAGACCTGCAAAGAAAATACTGTGCCCACGCCTCTGTGAATGGGAGAAGATTTTAACAAGGTTCCACTTCTAGAAGAACTACAGGTAACCGATAGGTACTTAGGGAGGGAGACCCAGATTTTTTTTCCTGGTATTGCTATTTTATTTCAAAATGAGACCTCAATCCTAACTTTTCAGTCCTAAACATATGCAAATAAGGGCAATGTAATTGGATGAAGTAGGTCATGTGCATATAAAAATTTACACACGTGTGTGCATGTACATGTATACACACACACACAGAGTAAAACAATTCTAGAAGGCTTCCTACATTTGCAAGTAGGTAGTTGGAGGAAGCCAGGAAAAGCTGGAGTGGAACTGATGCAAACACAGCTCACTCGCTCACTCATTCACTCACTCACTCACTCACTCACTCACTCACTCACTCACTCACGGAAGCCTCACCTGAATTAAAAGTCTAAAGAAACAGAACTGCTCCATCTAGAACTCAGGACTTCAGGACTGGCTCTCACTGCCCCACAAGGCACCATCAAGCATCAGAAGGGAGGAAGTAACCACCAGGCTACCCTGCAGGCGATTCACATGGGATCTGGGACTTATGCTTGCCCAGGAAGCCCATGCTGATGCCCTCCTCTTCCTTAAACTTCATAACATGTGAGTTTAGAATATCGTTCTCCCCTTCTGATGTCTGTTTAATGCTGTAAGTTTCTAGCTCCGTTGTTGTATGCTGGACCAAAGTCTCAGAACTTCAAAGTCCTTGAATCCTTCAGAAGGACTTAGCTTTTGTCCATATCTTTCTCCATATGTGAGACAGAAAGGCTATGGGTGTGGTGGAAGGGTCAAAGGTAGCTAAAAGCCCATTCTCTAGGTCAGATAAGGCTAGGAAAGAGTGTTTTTCTCTTGAAACATACATTGGCTAGGAATAACAGAATCCAATGAGCGTATCTGAAATGATTCTGTTCCCCTGTCCAAAGCACCAAGCTTGTCTCTCTCACCTCCTCCTGGAAACTCAGCCAGCCTTGTGGAGTAAAGGCGGGGTAGCCCTCAGCCTGGGCCCCAGGAAGTCTACTGCTTAAGCAGGTCCATTAATTACGGTCTAAGCACCCCTACTGGTTACTGGCTCCAGCAGCTCTCTCTTGTGGTAAGCTCTGCCACTCTGTATTCAGCTGTTTCTCAACTCAAGTTTTGGAATGGTGGTTTGCCTTGGGACCTCAGCCCTCTGACAAGTTATTGCCAGCTAGAGATGTAGCTCAGTGGCAGGAAACTTCTACAGCATATGTGAGCCCATAGTTTGATTCCCAGAATGGCAAAAACCAAACACAATCTAAACCACCTGTGCTAGGTGTTTTTCTTTCTTTCAGCCAATCTGTCTCTCACTTCTTCCTCTTGTTCCTCTGGCCCTCTATCTTCCCCCACATCCCCTCTCCTTCCCTCTCCCCGGCCCCCTCCTTTCCTTTTCTTTTCTATTTCCAGCTTTCCCTAGGGAGCTAACCCAAAGCCTTCTGCATTTGTGTCAAGCATCCATCACTGAGCTATGTCCTCAGCCCCTCACAATTCTTAGCCACTTTTTCTTCCTGTGAACATAGGAGAATAGACTTTCAAAATCTTGACTTGTCAGAGTGGGTCACAGGCTCAAGTGTAAACAATCCTATGTACCTGGGGATCTAAGGTCTCTTTCACCAAGCTAAAGGGTTTCATTTATATGTGTGAATCTGTGTGAATGCATGCCACACATTCAGGTGCCCTCTAAGGCCAGGAGATACCTTGGAACTGCACTTATAGGTAGCTATCAGCCACCTGATATGGATGTTGGGAACTGAACAGAGAGAGAAGTCCCCTAGAAGGACATCAAGTGCTGTTCATCAGTGAGTCATTTCTCCAACCCCTCGAAAGTCATTTTTTATCTAAAATGAAAGTTACAGCTGATTTATGGATGTCTCCCTTCCTTATATCTTCTTAGGTTGTGTGTGTGTGTGTGTGTGTGTATGTGTGTATGTGTGTGTGTGTGTTGCTGAAGATGGAAGGAACCAAGGGCTCATGCTACTAGGCAAGTTATCTACCACTCAGCCATTAGCCATATGCTTAGTCTGCCTTCTTGATTTTTTTAACATGGTCAGAAATGAAGGGCTGAGTTGGCAAGATGGCTCAATGTATAAAGAGACTTGCCAAGAAAACCTGTTGATCTGAGTTTGATTCTTGGAAGTATACTCTGACCTTTACATGTATACCGCAAACATATATCAAGCACATGCACAAAATAATATTTCTTAAAAACAGACATAAGAAACATTATTAATTAGGCATCTCTAATCCCATAGGACCTTGTGCAAGAATATTTTAAAACTATGTACTTTTCCTTGGAGCTTAGAGTGACTATAAAATGAACACGGTGAGTGAGGTAAAGGTGGCTCAGACAAAGCAACAATCTGTGCTGCATTTTGCTGTCAACAGCAGACTGCTGATGACTTCTCACAAAATAAGCATCAAAAAGATTTCTGCTAAGGTTGGGAATAGGCTTAGTGGTTAGGCACTTCCTAGCATGTAGAAGGGCTCACATACAATTATCAACATCACTAAAACAAAACAAAAAAACAAAAGCCCCATTTGCATTTAGAAAAATCATTTCCACTGCAAACAGCTTGAGTGTGGAAAAGACAATGTTAGAATACTAATAAGGACGTTGGTCTGGGCGTGGTAGCATATGACTGTAGCACTTAAGGGGAAGAGGCAGGTGAATCTCTGTGAGTTCCAGGCCAACCTTGTCTACATAGCGTGCTCCAGGACAGCCACAATTATGCTGTGAGATCCTGTTTCAAAACCCCAATAATAAGGAAGTTATGGCAAAGTCAAAGGCTATGCTACTGCATCAACAGTAACAGAGCTAAACTATCTCACACTGTGCAGCACAGTGTTATAAAAGAGTAACAGTAATCTTCATAAACTTTCACAGAGAGATCTAAGGCCTATGACCAAACCAAAAGAATTAGGTTGTAAACCACAGATTTATTTTATTACCTTTTAAAATTAAGCAATTACAATACAGTATACATCTTCTAAAATTACATATATGTTTATACAAAATAATGGAAAAAGGATAGACTGGAGTAAACCACAACAGTATCCATAGGCGGAACTCAATGATGCCTTTAATGATATCTATTAATGTTTTTATTCTTTAAGGAAAAAATGTATTTGCATTAACCTTTGTGTAAAAACTTCAAACCTTTTAAGAGTGAAGAGAAGGGCTGTAACCCCAGGAGATTTCTGCTAAGGTTGGGAATAGGCTTAGTGGTTAGGCACTTCCTAGCATGTAGAAGAGCCAAGTCAGGAAGAGTACAGGTTTAAGGACAGGCTGGGCTACACAGTGACATATCGTCTTTATGAAAAACACCAGAAAACCAAGGACAGGAACATGAGATAAGGGTGACCTCATGCAGTACTGGGGAGGAGTAAGGGAGCAACTGTGACAAGATGACAAACCTGGTAGGATCCACTTCAAAGCTAACATGTTGCCAATCCGAAGATGTGATAATGACTCGTAATAAAGGGTCCAAGAGCTTTTGTAGGTAAGTAGCACCATACACCTAAAGAAACACACAGTCATCGAATAGCCATAGCCACACATCCTACATTTAAAACACAATCCCCCAACACAGTCTGTAACAGTTTCTTCTCAACAAACCTAGTGCACATGCGCACACAAAGTGAATGACACAAACCTTGAAGCAGAATGTCATTATCTTACTGGCCAAGCTGTTGCCTCGAAAAAGAGTCTGCATGGAGTCTGCCAATTCTACCTCCTTAGAAAACATGTTCCAGAGCAGCTGGTAGAGTAAATGCCGGGAATCAAACAGAGTGACCAGAACCCGAGCCAGCTCATCCTGGTAACAAAGCACAATTGTGTTTCTGTGAACAATTTTACTTTTCTTAGGTAGATTTAAAAAATTGTAAAAGGATAGAAAAAGGGCAGACCTAAAACTCATAATAATCAAGGTACACAATAACTTATTATTCCTAAGATTTACCTTTGTCTATTAAAGATGACTTTTAATACCTGTTTCTAATAGCTGTTAATGCTAAAAAGTAACTAGTGAAAGATGAGAGATTTAAGGCTTTACCAGAAGGCAGAAAGACATCAGGATCTGGCTAAATTACAGCATAAAATAAGAGTTCATTTTTGAACAGACTATATTCGTAGAAATGATTAAATGCAATATGACCAAGGCCAAAAAAACCAACAAAAATGAAAATACTAAGGGATTATTTAAAAATCAGAATGGGGGTCTGGTGAGATGACTCAGTGGGTAAGAGCACTGACTGCTCTTCTGAAGGTCCTGAGTTCAAATCCCAGCAACCACATAGTGGTTCACAACCACCCATAATGAGATCTGACGCCCTCTTCTGGTGCGTCTGGAGCAAGTAGGGCCAACCAGAGCAAGCAGAGGGTCCTAAAAATTCAATCCCCAACAACCACATGAAGGCTCACAACCATGTGTTCAGTTACAGTGTACCCATATACATAAAATAAATAAATAAATCTTAAAAAAAAAAAAGAATGGAGGGGGGGTCAGCTAGATAATTAAAACCCAAAATTCAGTCAGATTTACATACAACTAGAGTTAGGATTGAGGCTAACAGTTATATTATTTGTACAACAACCTTTTCATTCCTTAAAAGTTTTTGTGGTTTTGTTTTGTTTTACAATTATTAAAACTGTAATTCACTGTTAAACCTACCATTGAGAGAAGACAAAGAAAATACCAGTAGCTATAAAAAAAGAACCCTCAACCTTCAAATAATACTAAAGTCCATCATGGTCCAGAGCCCTGCCCTCAGCCTGGCCTGGTCCCAAGATTATAAGAACAAGACACTGGAGTAAGGGGAAAAATTGAATAATCCAAACCATAAACACCCCAGAAGCCCCCCTGTAGTTACACAATACATCTTTGACATCTACCCTCCATTATGAGTTAAGAAAAAAGGATAAGAATTTAGGGACAAACTGAAGTTGCCGGGCTTCGGCTCCAGCTCAGGAGATCAGGAGCGGGATGGGGGAGCTTTTCTAGCACAGGAAGTTAGCTGTTTCAATTCCAGCACAATAGTAAAGAGAGACAGCAGTAGCTGTTGCTTTTAGGCCCCATAGTAAATGCCTTTCTACTCTCATCCTTTCTCCTAAACCCCAAAAATTCTAAACAACTGACTTTCAAAACATGTATTTACATAATCAACTTAAAATTTTAAATAATTTAATTAGAGAAAGTGATGGTATACACTTGTAATCACAGTACTGAGGAAGTAAAGGCAGAAGAGCAGAAATCTGAGGCCAGGCTGAGTCACATAAGAGTTACAAGGAGAAAAACCCACCACATTGTTAGTAGATATCCAGGATTCCTCAACAGCTCTGCTAATAAGGTTGGTCTTGAGGTTTTTGTTTGTTTTGTTTTGTTTTTCTTTTAAAAAGTTCCAAGCTACTCTTCCTGTAAGCGGTCAGAGGTGACCTGTGAAGATGGTTCCCTACTCTCTTGACCCAAAAAACCCCACAAAATCATGCAAATCAAGAGGTCCAAACCTTCATGTTCACTTTAAGAACACTCGGGAAACTGCCCAGGCCATCAAGGGTATGCATATCCGCAAAGCCACCAAGTATCTGAAGGATGCCACTTTAAAGAAGCAATGTGTGCCATTCTGGCGGAATAATGGTGGAGTTGGTAGGTGTTGGTAGGTGCAGCCCAAACAGTGGGCCTGGTCACAGGCTGGATGGTGGCCAAAAAAGAATGCTGGGTTTAGACGGAGATGCTCTAGTCATTGAACACAGCCAGGTGAACAAGGAACCTAAGGGGTGCCAACAAACCTACAGAGCTCATGGCCAGATTCACCCATACATGTGCTCCCCCTGCCACATTGAGATGATCCTCACTGAGAAGCAACAGATTGTTCCAAAGCCCAAAGAAGAGGCAGCACAGAAGAAAAAGAAACCCTGGAAGAAACTGAAGAAACAAAAACTCAAGGCCCGGGAATAAATTCAGCATCAAGTAAATGCAGATAAAGTTAAAAAAAAAAGTTATAGGCCATAATGAGATCTTGTCTTTTTTTAAAAGAAAAAGAGAGAGAGAGAGAGAAGAAGAAGAAGAAGAAGAAGAAGAAGAAGAAGAAGAAGAAGAAGAAGAAGAAGAAGAAGAAGAAGAAGAGGAGGAGGAGGAGGAGGAGGAAGAGGAGGGGGAGGAGGAGGAGGAGGAGGAGGAGGAGGAGGAGGAGAGTGGGGAGCCAAGGGTATATCAGCAGTTCTCAACCCATGGGTTGAGACCCCTTTGAGAATCGTATGACCCTTTCATAGGGGTTAAATATCAGATATGATGCATATTAGATATTTACATTACTACTCATAACAATAGCAAAATTACAGTTATGGAGTAGCAATGAAAGTGATTTTATGGTTGGTGGTCACCACACCATGAAGAACTATATTATAGAGTCACAGCATTAAGAAGGTTGAGAAACACTGGTGCATGTGATCAAGAGAGATTGTTTACATGTACGAAATTGCCAAAAAAAAAACATAATTTGGGAGACTAGATCAGCAGTTAAGAGCATTGGCTGCTCTTTGTGAGGACCCAAGTTCAATCCCCAGTATCCACATGCAGTTAGAACTGTTTTAACTCCAATTTCAGGTCATCTAACAGCCACTTCTGGCCCCTTTGAGCATTTTATACACATGGTGCACAAACATACATGCAGGCAAAATACCTATATATATATGAAATAAAATCTCAAAAAATTTTTTAAGTAATTGAGGCGAGGTATGATGTTGGATGCCTTTAATCCCTGCAACAGAAGGCAGAGAAACTTTGTGCATTTGAGGCTATATCCTAGTTCTGCACAATGAATTCCAGGCAGCGAGGCTACACCAGAGATCCTATCTCCAAAAAAGTAAATTCGTAAGAGGTATTTTTAAGTCAAGCCAGGAATGGTAGCGCATGCTTTTAACCCTAGTACTCAGGAGTCAGAGGCAGGCAGAGATCTCTCTTTGAGTTCCAGGCCAGCCTGGTCTACACAGCAAGTCCAAGACAGCCAGGGCTATTACACAAAGAAACATTGTCTCAAAAAACCAAAAAAGAAAAAGAGAAAAAAGAAGAAGAAAAAAAGGTATTTTAAGTCATGTGCTATAAAGCTTAGAAATATTAGTCAGAGCCTCACAGACTTACATCAACAGTTGTTTTCTTGTGTTAGGAGGGATCAAGAGTAGGGTCTCATGCGTGCTAGACCAGAACTCTACCAGACCTTCACTCTTCATTAAGAAAACTACTAAATGACTTTTAATTACAGTTAAATCCTAAAAAAATTTATAATATTTACTGATAATACATTTGGAGATGTGTGAAAAAATTTTAGGTTTAAAGAAAATAATTTAGGAGTGAGTACTGCTAATAAACGGGCATAAAAGTACAATTGTAAGTAAGTCAGCTGTGGAGATGCATGCCTGTGCCCCAGCATTTGGAAAACAGAGGCAGAAGGATCTCTAGTCGGAAGTCATCCTGTGTACAGTGAGTTTCAGGCCAGCCAGAACCCACAAAGTGAGACCATCTCTTGTCATAAAGCAAGTTAGCAAACAAACAAAATTGCTAAGAGGATAGAGCTCATGTTAAATAATTTTACTAATACCAAATTGAATCAAATCAAAGCAACCACAGAAGTATTTTAGAAAGCAGCAGCAAGGGTACTCTAGGGCAGAAACAGTTATCATATTTGAGGTGAGCACACACAAGAAGAGCCTCAGCATCAGCTGAAGACAGATAAGGCAGGGCCCAGGTGAAGTGCAGGGTTATAGGGCAAAGAATGTGAGCTTTATTTTAGATATAAAAACCACGATCTCACAGGCTCTCTGTTTTTAACTGTGCATTTTCAATGCACGTACACATGAGTAGCACTTCTCGGTACTAGGCAGCATGTGTTTACAGCTGTCGGGAGTGCTGGGACCTCAGCTCCACTTCTTTTACAGAGCAGCAAACACTCTTAACCACCAAACCACCCTTCCAGCCTCTGCTACAGGTGGGTTTCCTTCATTTCTGTTGCTGTTAATTTTATGTAAATGGTTGTTTTGCCTAGGGAGGCCACAGAGAGCACCCAATCCCCTAAAACAGGAGTTACAAGTGGTTGTGAAGTGACCATGTGAGCTGGGAATCCAACCCCAGTCTTCTGAAAGCTTCCTGAACCAGTTTCCAGTTCCTTACACTCTCATTACAGTTTTTAGGCAAAAAATAAGATTGTTTTAGTAATTAGAAGTTTACTCTTACTAAAGTCTTTTTTCTTTTCCTTTCTTCCTTCCTCTTTTGATAAAATAAACCATACGACTTTAAGAAAGGGGGGAGGGGGCAGGGATTCACTAGGTAAGCTATAGCTGGCCTAGAACTTATCAGGTAGACCAGGCTGACCTTGAACTCATAGAGATCTGCCTGCCTTTGCCTCCCCATGCTGGGATTAAAGGCATAAGCAAAAATACAGGGATCCACATGGCTTTTTAAAATGAAAATGAACAAAAGCTTCCTCAAAGTTTTCAAACGTATTACCAAGAATGTTGGAGTTTGATGGGCAGAGGGTGCAGCTCAGCGACAAAGCACTTGCCTAACCAGTAAGGCCCTGACAGCAATCCCCAGAATACAAAATAAACGTAGACAGACAAATAGTCATGTATTTCTATGGTATTTTATCAGTCCATTTTGTTAGGAGACACAGACTTATATACAGCCCAAGCTGGCCTTGAACTTGCTCTGTAGCCGAGGATGACTTCTGAGTCTTCTCTCTCTTGCCTCCACTTGCTACGTGCTAGGATTATGAATGTGTACCACCACATCCAGCATGCCTTCAAATGCAAATTTCAAATGCCAATGATAATGTAATACTTCAAATAAAAATTAAGGTGTGTAAGGCAGAGATAGTTATTGAGCACAAATCGCAGATTATAGATTAGTACTATTAACAACTAATAGTTAGGTTCACTATTACTTTATTTTTACGTAAAGATAAGAGACAACGCTGTTTTACATTTCTTCCCATTGGTGATTCCATGGACGTTTGTCACTGGGTTGGAAAGAAAGAACTAGTCAGGGGTAGGAGTACCAACCACTTCTCTGCAGTTAGAAGCAAAACACATTAAGAAAAAAGGTTTAATGGCTCAAGGTGGTTAATTATTTTTTTAGACAGTCTTACAGTGCTCAAACTGGCCTGAAACTTCCTATCTAACCAAGGAGGACCTTGAACTTCTGAACCTCCTGCTTTCACCCTCCAAGTTGCGGAGATCACAGGCAAGCACAATCAAGATGGATTTTCTGTGGTGCTAGGGAAAGCATTCTACCAATGAGCTACAGTCTCAGCTCTCCATTATATAATTTTTTCCAGTTCTTAAATCTTGTCAATTCACTTAATAACCACTTATGAGGATACTTATTTTGAAGCACTAGCTGTATGTCAGGCATTCTATTCCCCTACTTTCTCAATGAACTTACCCACTGAGAACAAGGGACCACATTGGCAAGAGCCATAGCTATAGGGAGTTCTCCTTGGTCTCCCATCATTGTGACCAGTTCCACAAGTCTCTCAAATCGATCTGCCAACACCGTTTCCGCAAGCGTATCGAATTCTGTTCCTTGTTGAAGGATTTTTGTCAGAACTTCCATAAATGTAGCTCTTGTCTGAAGATCCTTGTGATAACCTAAGCCTGAAAGGATAGAGAGATGCAAATTTACCACAACAGCCTGACTGAAGCAATTTTCATTTTGCATGTTATGTCAACTCTAGATTTTTATGTTTTATGTATATGAGTGTTTTGCATGCCTTATGTCTGGGTATCAATCACATGTATGCCTGGTTACCACAGAGGCCTGGAAATTAAACCTAGGTCCCATGGAAGAACAGCCAGTGCTGTAAACCACTGAGCCATCCTTCCCACCCAGCTCTCTAGGTTTTATATTTCTGTTTTGGTTCTGTTTGTTTGCTTGCTTGTTTGTCTGTTTACAGACAGGGTCACTGGTAGTCTTGGCTGTCCTGGAACTCACTGTGTAGACCAGGCTGACCTTGAACTCATAGAGATCTTCTTGTTCCTTCCTCCTGGTTAATGGGATTCAAGTTGTACACCATGCTAGGCCAGTTTTTTATGTAGCTTTCATTTGATCTCACCTATGGAGTGCATGAGTCCACTGTCCACATTAGCATTGAGTAAGTTTGACATTGCAAGCACTGTACAGTGCCTCAGGGATGCCAGCCTCCGAGACATGCCACGTTTTCTGCCACCCGTTTGTGCATTTTCATCTTCAACTTCACTACAGTCATTCAAAAGGTTCATAAATAATGTGAAGTACCTGGAAAATACAGAGACTGACCTTTACACAGTGAAGGCGACACCAACCAGCAAGCTAACCATCCATTCTGAGCAATTATGTGGGCCACTGTAAGCATCTGCTTTTATAATACTGGGGTCAGAAGTCAACATGGCTCATTATTGAGTTGCTGGTAGCATTATTTTATCCTGAAAAAGTACAGTGTTCATTTCCTGACATAAGCACAGAAAATGTGCCATGTCTGCTGGCAAAAGTCAGTTTTATTATTTAGCTACAAAATTCATGGTCCAAACCATTTAGACATTGTCATTTTAAATGACTTAACGGGCAATCTAGATTCATTACAAGGAAAATTTCAACTGTCCCACTGTTTTCTTTAAAAAACACAACAGAAATTATTTTTCTATCTTGGTTCTGTCTTTTCACAAGTAGACATGTTATTTTCATGAGAGCAGTCAATGGCCACAATTAGAAGCAATTAGGTCTACTTTTAAATATAATATTTAGCTACTTTGGTTACACTGCTGTGGGAGGGAGGAAGCTGTATTTGTATTGTGCACTGGTTTTGGGGGGCTGACATTTACTTAAGGAATAACTGTGATTTGGCCTCCATCAGCTCCACCCCGTCTCCTTCTTCGGGCTGCAGGGGAAGACCAGCGAGGAGAGAGACTACTGCTTCCATGCTTGCTTGGTCCAGATCTCTAAAAAAAAGTCATTTAGAAACTATGAGCCTTTTAGACAGGAAACTAAGGTGCTCTCTACTTCACTAAGTAAACTATCAATACAACCTAAATAACATCAGTAAATATACTAAGCTCAGAACACACACACAAAGACCTAAAACTGGTGGGGAAACTTACGAATAAGTAATCTTAAGCATAATATCTTCATAAATCAAAATTATGGGGTTAAGAATGTAATCCAGTTTAGCATCTACAAGTCTTGGGTTCAGGCTCCAATATCACAATATAAAAATGAAAAAACTTGACAAGCAATGGTGGTGCATGCCTTTAATCCCAGCACCCCAGAGGCAGAGAGGCAGGTGGGTCATTGAGTTCTAGGCCAGCCTGGCCTACAGAATGAGTTCCAAGACAGCTAGGGCTACACAGAGAAACTCTGTCTTGAAAAACCATCAATAAATAAATGAATAAGTGGCCAAATGGATAAATTGATGATGATGATGATGATGATGATGATGATAGAAGTAAGAAACTCAATTAATCAACCAATCAGTAAATAGTATATATTACCAAGTCATACCTGAACAAAAAAATGGATGAAATTATCATCAAATCAGTTACCATTTCTGATATATATCAATCATCTGTCATTACAGCACCTAAGCAATTATGCCTTACAAAGACTCATAATTATGTTCCTCAATCAATGTTTTTATCTAAAGTAATACAGCCTAATGCTTTATGTATCTTCTCTCAATAACTGTTAACCATACTTCCTCAGCTAATACCACTTTCCTAAGACTACCTCACATGCTTCAACTAAAAGTCCTTCCAGTAAAATAATAAAAGGAACTTTAAATATCTCAAATGCACAAGCTTACCACCTACAAAACAACTTAACACACCTAACAGCTATCTCTGTACTGGTTTTCATGAGTAAAGTAAAACATGATAGAACTTTAAAAACCGCCTCCTTCCCTCTCTCCTTCTCTGTTTTCCTTTCTCTCTCTCTCTCTCTCTCTCTCTCTCTCTCTCTCTCTCTCTCTCTGCCCATTTTGTTCTGTTTTATTTTACCTTGTAAGACATTTTATGTCATCATCTGCTGCTTGGTTTGATGTCCCCATTACCCAGTCTGTTAGATATTCTACCATCTTATTCCTGCAGAATGACAAAAAGGAAAAGAACAAGTAAGTTTTTAACACATAGTTCACTGATTATTTAGACAAAAGTTTTATCATATAGTTGTATAGCCCGGATTGACCCTGAACTTTTGCCTTGGCTTTCTGACTGAAGGAACTGTAGGCATATGCTGAGAACCAAAACAGTGCTCTCCTAGTGAAAACAGCCGATGGGGCTAGTGTGACTGTATACAGCAGACACCACTATCAGGGGTGATGGAATGAAAGTCAGAAGGACACAGGTAAAATTCGGATGCTGGTTCTTTGCCCTGTCCCTTTGCAATGTGGAAACAAAAACTTTTAGTGACCATAAATTAATTAGTTCCAGGAAAGGAGAGAATTTTTTAAAAAGAAAGACTGAAAACAAAACAGAAAAACAAATGCCTATGGGCACAGAGCTTTGAGAAAGTTGGTTAAGAATAATCAGAAAAAACAAATATGCACAAATATGTACCTCCCTCCCCTCCCCCTACATCAAGTCCTGCTACTTTTCTACACTTTGTAACGTAATATTTACAAGACCCTGCTTTGCTCTTCTGAGAACTCACCTAAATTTCATCTCTTGACAAAACGAGAGGTCATCTCTTCTTGCCATCATGACTTCAACTAACTGACACAATTTTGTTTTTATCTGTATTGCATGGACCATATTCCCAAGAACACGAACGTATCTAATTAAACATGGAATAAAAAAATGATCAGATATGGACAAAAGATAAGGTATTCTAAATTACTCTTTAAGTAAAATTAAGTAAATGTAACTTTAGACGTGAATAATATTTAAATTTTACTTAGGTAGGAACATATACAACTTCTCATTATCTTATTGCCATAGTCACACTGGGTCTGTAGTAAAACAATGGCAAACTACTTCATCATCCCCATTATCAGGGCATACGAGGTCTTACCTCTTAAAACAAGACTCTGCTGTGATTCAGGAGAGAATGGCTTACCTGACCAGATTTAGCATCATTGTCTCAATGCTCGCTTGTCCCAGATGCTCAGAGCTGCCTTCAGTATGAT
This sequence comes from Mus caroli, assembly GCF_978045245.1. Classification (NCBI taxonomy): domain Eukaryota; kingdom Metazoa; phylum Chordata; class Mammalia; order Rodentia; family Muridae; genus Mus; species Mus caroli. The sequence goes on from NW_028227268.1 coordinate 43,219,623, forward strand.
TATCCAGTAGGTTTTTCATTATGGCTATGGTTTGCTCTACAAACTGAGTATTGCTGTCACTTAGTAATACCTATACACACACACAAAAAAAAAACAAAACAAAAACAAAAACCAGCCCATTAGTGATCTAACATCAATGAACAGAAACCATCACAAGGACAATGAAACTGATGTAACCATCACACGCAGGCACACCACAGGCAAGTAAACAAACACAGATACACAGGGGTATGAGGCACACAGCCAAGACTCATAACTCCAGGCATACCCACAGGCCTGAGTTCTTTAGAAGCAGGTTGATCCCTAGATTACATGAATTTTTTTCTTGTAATTATGAAAGGTTTTAAAGTTGTAAATGAATTATCATGTTGGTATATAATTTAAATAATTTGAAAGAAACAGTCTTGACTTATTTCAAACTATTATTATATTCATAAAGAAGGGTAAAAAACAAAGTGGAGAAGACGTCACCTGTCCTTGAGAGTCAAAAAACTTGCTGATGGTATTCTTCAGTTTGTTAAACAACATTGGATACAGAGCAGGACTCAACTCCAGACCCACCAGGTCCTTAACATTGGTCCGTATCTGAAGCCCCACTTTCTCGTGGTTACACACCATTAAGGACAGAAGCCGGTCCATAAATCTGCTGACAGGTGAATCAATATTCCCTTCAGAAGACATTACAGAAATCATAGACCCTTTGCGTTCACTGACAGCGCCCATAGGTGGGCTGTATGTCGCTAGGCCAGAGCTGCTTCTCTGTTGCAGGCACACCCCACCAAGGGCACAAAGGAAGCCAGTCATGTTGATCCATTCCTGCAGGGAGTCTGTGTCAGACAAGTCTATGGAGCCTCCTCCACTGACATGGGACATCCGTCTCTTAACAATGGTCTTATGAAGACTTTCTGCAGCCTAAACACAACATTTTTGTGAAAAGCATGAATTCAACATAGACTGAATAAAAATCTTACAAATTACTCTTATCTATTTCTACCAGTAAAGGTACATTTTATAATAATAATAAAAAAAAACTTGAAACTACCACACACATTATTATTTTTTAATTTTAGTTTTATGTGTATAAATGTTTTGCCTGTATGTACATCTATGTACCATGTGTATGCCTAAAAGCTAAATAAAGGAGGATGTTAGATTTCCTGGAACTAGTGTTACAACCCATTCTAAGCTATCACGTGAGTGCTAGAACTCACACCCAGGTCCTCTGAAGAGCAACCAGTGCTCTTAACCACTGAGCCATCTCTCTAATCCCTACCATACACATTAGAGAGCCATTTAATACATTTTTGTCATAGCTAGAATAAAATCACCCTGAAGTGTCAAATTCCTTTCTAAAAACCTCTGATGTGTAGTGATGAACCTTAAACAATTGAAGGAGAAAAAAGCTAGTCACAAAGGCCCATATCACCTATGATTCCATTGGACAAAATACTCAGAGAAGGTAATTTTGTAGAAATGGAACATAGATTAGCAGCTACTCAAGGCTGGAGCGGTAGAGACAGAGAGTTGGAAATACGGCAAATTAGAGCTAGAAATAGCTAATGGGGAGCAGGTTTGGTGGGAAGGGGCATTCTGTGAGAGAATGAAAATGTACTAAAATTGATTGTGTATAAACTGACAGTTATAGAATTCTGTGACTATACTAAAAACAATCATTAGGCTGACCACCTTATGGTGGAATTCATATACTCTACAGTATATGAATTCCATGCTGATTTAAACAGTCAACACCCACACTCCCACCCCGAAAAGAAAAACTTTCATGACTAAGGCTGTATTATTTCCTCAAAACAACTTTTACTTGCTCTAAGTGACCATAACAAGAAAAACGGCAATTGGAGGATAAACAGTTTGTCTCAAAGACCTGATAATGAGAGCAGTATAGTAATACAAATTAGTTATACACAAACCAGTTAATTCTTAATTTCTGGGGTAATAGATAATTGGTGGTAGTTGCTGAATAAAATGGTTCACTTGATAATAGTTAAATAAAATGTCCAAAGTTTAAAACTGCACTCAACCTTAAAGTGGGCTCAATTTTGTGCTCAGCAGCTCCTTTAATTAGAGTATCTAACAATACAGCATAATGAGGCAGACAGGGAGGCACACTTCTGTAACCCCAGCTTTGGAAAGTTAAGGCAGGAGGATCACTGCAAGGGCAAGGACAGCTTGTTCTATATTTTAAGTTCTAGGCAGCAGAGATAAATAACCAGATCCTGTCTCAAAGCAAACACACAATACGAGAATTCTTAGAAATATTCTTTTTCTCTATCTACAGCTATTAGATCTTTTCTAAACGTTCTTTGAATTCTTCAACAAAGGACAAAGAACAACAATGAGTAACTGGTCTCTCAGCTAAGTGGTTTCTAGCAGAGCTATTTAATATTCCTGTAGTCATGTAACCTTTTACATCTCTACTATCCAACTGAGTAAATAAATACTGAACCTTGGCTACTGTAAAATTGAAAAAGTAAGTCTAACTTGTTTAATTAAATGAGTTAAAAGTGACATTCTAACAGATACATGTGGCTAATATCTACAAGATTAGGCAGACAGACAGACGGACCACAGGTATTCTTAAAACAACTCTGTATGATAGCCTACTCTTCGTAGCTCAGCAAGGATTACTTAAGTGAAGCAACAGATCTACTAATACACAAAAATTCACTGAAAAAACAACTCACCTGGCCATCTTCCATTTTGGCTTTTGGGTAGTTAAGGATTAGTTTTGTAGCCTGTTCCCACTTTGCATGTGTATCTTCCCAGGCCTAAAATGAAGTCGATTATCACTAGGGAGCAACTTTAGGGGTGAATTCAAAGTGAACATGTAATGCAGGTCTGAGAACACCCTACTTGTAATATGCACATAACCCAGACTCGCTTCTCAAGTCGTTCTGATCACATAGCTAACAGAGGCTTGTAACATAGGGAGGGGAGGTGCTGCAGCTGCTGAGGCCATACCTCAGTGTTTCCTGCAGTAGGGTGCTCAATGCGCCTTAGCAGGGCCATCACTCTTTTCTGAAGTGCTGCTCTTCCTAAGCAAAGACAGCAAGCAAACCCAGTTAGTGTTTAGAGCCATCTTCACATCTGGGAGCCTGCCCACACACACAGAGTAGAGTGAAGGAATGAAACAAATGATTCTGATGATCGAGGCGAACACGTGCTCTCACCAACCTCTGCAAGAGTATTTATTGATCCCCAACTCCAAAAGGTCTACAACATAAAAAAGCCATCTTCCCACCTATGTTTATGGAAATACATGCCTAGGTGTTTAAAATCTTCCCATTTATAATTCAAGCAGAGTAATTTCTATAATCTATAACTAACATCAACTTACAGTGCCAGTTACCAATAAGTTTGAATATTAAAAATTCAGTAAAATTTCTATTTCAAATGTCACTGAATTACATCTACCTTGTTCAGAAAAGGATTTCAAGTAAACCGTAAGAATTTGCCCTGAAAACTTTCAAACTGTTCTTTAAATAGACTCCACTGTAAAAATAATTAGATGTCAGTCAAAGTAACATGGTTAAAAAGAGTAAGAGAAAAAAAAAAAAAAAAAGAACCACATTTACCTGTTGACATCATATTGCTGACTGAGGCAAATTCCATGAATGTGTTATAGTTGGGCAAGAAGTTGTGTACTGACACTTCATCTACCCCACATCGAATATCTGCTTCTTCACAGAGGTGGCGGAAACAGGACATAGCAACCAGAACAGCTTCAGTGTCAGGATTCCACAGAAACATGTATAAGGCCACTTCTAGCTTGGTCTGGGCTTGTCGGCATATAGGTGGGGTTCCACTGCACCCTGCTGTGCTATCCTGGGAGGAAGGAGGGATGTATCTGCAACTTAGGTGACTTTATTTACAAACTCAACAATGTACCATCTACCACAGCACACAAAATAAATAAGAATTTACCTTTCTAATAATAAGATCTTTTTCTGATGATATGGTTCATATAATGGTACTGCATTTCAATTGGAATAGATATTATCCTAGATTCCAGAAATGCAGATAGTCTGTAACAAATATGCAATTAAGACACAGAGAAGCTGGGTGTGGTGGCGCATGCCTTTAATCCCAGCACTCAAGAGGCAGAGGCAGTCGGATTTCTGAGTTCAAGGCTAGCCTGGTCTACAAAGTGAGTTCCAGGACATCCAGGCCTACACAGAGAAACCCTGTTTCGAAAAACCAAAAAAAAAAAAAAAAAGAAAGACAGAGAGTCCAATGCAGTAAAACTGATCCACTTGTGGGTCAACCATAATGACAAAGGAAGAGGCCTATAGGGAAGAAACAAACACCGGAAGCAATGACTGAAACAATGACCCACAAACTAACACTGTGGCACAAAGACAGCAGAAACACTTAGAAAGCCAATGCCAAGGACATAGGTGAAGCATACATTGCAGCTGCTATAGGGCTCATTGAGGTTTCTGCCTCAACAGGCTACAGTGAAACTTAAGCATAACAAGGCTCTCTGTCTGAAAGACAAACCCTTCCATGATTTTATAATTCTGCTCATATTCTGATTTATGTTTTAAGGACATTTACATACAGAAATAAATGTCCTGCTGGACATAGCAATACAGATCTATAATCTTGGCACTTGTGTGGAATTGGCAAGAGGATCAAAGCCAGCCTGGCATATTTGTGACCTAGTCTAAAAATGTAAACCTTGCCAAGCACAACTGACCTTAATTACAGTACCTGCAAGGGTGAAGCAGGAGGATTACAGCGAATTCAAGGCTAGCCTGTGCTACAAAGCACAACTGTGTCAATACAGATATGCATGTATGTACACATAAATAAATAAAAATAAAAGCCAAGAGAGAGAAAGAAATAACATCTTAGCAACACTTATCCAAAAATTAAGCAAAATACTGTGTTTTATTTTGAATTAATTTGAGCCTCCTTTAATTCAACTCCTACATCTGAAAGGGCTTGTTCACATCAGAATGATTGGAGTGTCAGCCACAGGGTCAAATAACCACGTGCTGTTTACATTCTACCTACTTGAATCCTCAAAACTCTGGAGCAACAAATTTATACTGGTTTTATTATTTGTTATTAACTATTATTATTAATTGCTTTCTGATTATTCATTTTGTGGAAGACTATGTAAACCTACCTTCAAACTTGTCCCCTCTGGGACAGAGGGATAAACCAACGGTTAAGACCACTAAGAGCAATGCCTGCCCTTCCAGAGAACTGGGTTTGCTTCCCAGCGCTCACAAGGCAGCCCACAACCACCTGTGACTCCAGTTCATGGGATCAGAAGCCCTCTTCTGGCCTCTGTGGGACAGCAGGTATACATGAGTGCATAGATATACAGGTAGGCAAAACACCCATTCACATTTTTTTTTTTAAAGGAAAACTTAAAAGGCTGGGCATGATGGTACAGGCAGATATCTCAATTTGAGGCCAACCTTTGTACACAGTAAGTTACAGGAGAGCCAGAGCTATTCAGTGATATCCTGTCTTTAAAAAACAAAACAAAAATTCTAACTTGTGATCCTCTTGCCTCAGCCTCTGCAACACTGAGATTACAGGTGTATTCCACCATGTCCTGCTATCATCTCCTGCAATCTGAAAAACTAAGGCACAGAGTCATGAAGAATTTGCCCAGGGTTCCACAGTGAGCAGCACTACAACTAAATTCTGAGCAGTCTGTAACTAATGTGCTAAATTATTTAATCGAAATTTACCAACATCCACTCAGAAAAGTAAAGCAGAGATGATGACGTTACAGGAGAGTTACCCACCATGGAGGGATTCCCTTTTCCTTTCCGCAGAGATGCTCCAGGAGTACAGGTACGCAGGAACTCATCATGATCAACTGACATCTGAGTGGTATTTCCACTAGCAGACATTTCACATCCTACTCCATAAAGGTAGAGAGAGTGACAGGAACTTCTATCTGCCTGCTAGAAAGAAGAAGTAGTCTCCTGAAGCAATGACACTGGGAGAGCACTTAGTGTGAACTGACTTTCTATTTTAAGGCAGCCCTGGAAAACCTTCTCTCCAAAAGCTTTCCCTTTAGAAACATTTATTACCCCATTGTGGTAAATAAGGTTTGTGTACTATCTTTCTTTCAAACACCTCTCAGTTGTCCAACCTCCAAACCAAGGACAATATCGATGATTATGCAAAATCTATTACAAGAAAATTGTAAGACTTTACGAATCTATAGATTACAGTTTTGCCTTGTCAGGGTAATCAGCACTGCTGAGTTCTCTCTCCAGCCCTTACAGAGTACCTCTGACTCACTACTAGATTACTAACACTGACCATGTTAGACAATATGCCAAAGACACAAAATTCTTAACTCAAAAATCTTCAGGACAAACTTTGTTCTGTGACACAAACACAAGATAAGCCAGATACAAATAACCTTACCTCTCCATCAGCATTCCTCTAAACAAAATTGTATCAAGATGCTTGGTAAGGTTTCTTATAGCTATAATTCTAGGCCTGGATTAAAATTAATTAAATCAAGTATTCTTTAAATTATGTCATAATAGAAAAACCTTGAAATTGATTATAAAAATTACATGTTAAAAGAAACGTTAGGTTCGTTCCTGTTCCCCAGAACTTCAATGTTTCAGCTGTTCAGGACCAAAAAATTTTATTCTAATTAAAAAAAGGATTCCTGATCTTTTTTCAAAAGATGAAATCATCCCTAACTCTACAGAACTTGAGTGCTCTACTATTAAGCTACATCCTCAGGCCTTGTTTGAAACAACATCTCAATGTGTAGTCCAGGCTGGCCTGGAATCCACTCTGCTCAGGCTGGCCTCAACAGTACTGGAATTATAGGCATGTGCCACCATATCCAGCTAACAGACAAAATCTTTCGGGGAGACATACAAGTTTAACCTAAATTTAAAACTTCTGCCCTTTAGCTTTTTGAAAGATTATTTCCTGGACTAGATTAGCTCCGAGAGCCAAGTCATGAGGACTTAAAAATAAAGAGAAAACACTATTTGAGGCATCTTTGATTACAGCAGCCTCTACTCTTCATAGGCCTGACCCAGAATCCTACTTAAGTCAACTAGAATTCATTAACCTTCCATTTACCAACTCAAAACCTAGAATATTTAAATGTTGGACTACCAGATAATACCTTCTGTACTTACATTTCTCTTAAGTACGCCATTGAGTGAGGAGTTGAAGTAGGATATAATCTAGCTAATAAAAACTTTTTAACTTGTTCTGTGCTGGTTAGCTTTTTGTCACCTGCTACAAGCTAGAGTCATCTTAGACAGGGAACCTTAGTTAAAGGATGCCTCCTTCAGGCTGGCCTGTTGACAAGTCTGTGGGACATTTTCTCCATTAATGATTGATGTGGGCGAGCTCAGTCCACTGTCAGCAGTTGTCACCCAGTGGCATAATGAGCAAGCCAGAGAGCAAACCAGTAAGCAGTGTTCCTCCATGGCCTCTGCTTTAGTTCCTTGTCTTGGCTTCCCCAATGATGGACCTGCCATCAAGACATGTAAGACAAATACACCCAACCCAAGTTGCTGGTCCTGGGGTTTATCATAGCAGTAAAATGAAAACACATCTCCTTACTATTCAGATATTTCTAATTTAAGAATGTCACTGTGCAGCCTGGCAGTGGTGGTGCATGCGTTTAATCCCAGCACTTGGGAGGCAGAGGCAGACGGATTTCTGAGTTTGAGGCCAGCCTGGTCTACAGAGTGAGTTCCAGGACTCACAGAGAAACCCTGTCTCGAAAACCAAAAAAAAAAAAAAAAAAAAGTCACTGTGCTTACCTTATTTTTAAGAAGAAATTTATTTCTGCAGATCAGAATTTCCCGTAACCACTTGAGAATTTCTGTGCTACTCAGCATTTGATGGCTAGTTAATTTCTTGCAGATGTAAAAAAGCATTTGTGAGCTGCAGTAACATAAAGTCCATTGTTACAAAGTCATCAAGAACCTAATACATATACATAATCACACATGATGTGACATACTTCATAGTAGGTGTACGCTTAGAGGCTTAGTTTTACTTGTTTACAAGTTTTATCCAAATGTTAATAACAACACATTTTAAAAAATTCTATTCTTGCAGTGGGGATAAAAAAATTATAAATTCACATACACAGCAAAGACTGCAGAGCAAGAGTAGTCTGGAGCCAGGGCCTAAAAACTGTTGCTTTTAGGACAAAGCCATGCCTCCTCTAACATCTATAAAGGAGGTTTCAATGGAACACAGCCACAGTCCCTCATTTCCAGTCTGTAACTGCTTTCTTGCTCCAAACTTGAAAGTACAGACTCACAACAGAATGGGTGAGCCAAGACGCTTGGTCCATTTCCCACCCTTTAGAGAACAAGATTGCTAACTCGTTCTGTATACTCTACGATACTATACAATTGTGCCGCCCACATGTGACCACTTGAGTACTTTAAATGAAGCTTGTCCATAATGAAATGTGTTTTCATATGTAGTGTAGTTAGACACACTACAAATTTTGAAGACTTTATGGAAAAAAAATATCTCACTGACAATTCAGGTTGATTTTATGTTGCACTATTTCATATTTATATATGTATATATATAAAGTTAAATAAATGCATTTATTATGATGTGTTAAATTAAAAGTTAATTACATATGTCTCCAATAACTATGTCATTATAAGAGTTTAGATTTTAACTCGGTCTCCACATACCTAACACACCATGTCTATGATGAGACAATAGCAGAGGCCTAGGTTTATAGATTTACATCTTCCTAATGTAGTGCCCTCATGCTTGTTAAAGAAAATCATCTACTCAGCTTCAGAAATGTACAGTGAAATCCTATACATATTTTCTTATTTATACATATATGCCTGTTTGTAACTAATTCACTAAAACAACTAGTGCATACAAAAGATTGACAAAGATCATAGCTCCCCCTTCAATGCACATCATATACTGTACTACTGAGCTACATGCTTAGTTTAAAAATTAAAAGCTAAGTTACAAAATGTCAATAATTTTAGTCTTATAACTGAAATAAATCTATTAAAAACACAATTATGGGACTGGAGAGATGGCTCAGTGGCTAAGAACATTGCTTGCTCTTCTGAAGGTCCTGAGTTCAAAACCCAGCAACCACATGGTGGCTCACAACCATCTGTAATGAGATCTGTCACCCTCTTCTGGTGTGTCTGAAGAAAGCTACAGCATATTTACATATAATAATAAATAAACTTAAACACACACACACACACAATTATAGCCAGGCATGATAGGACACACCTTTAGACGCAGCACTCCAGAGGCAGAGGGAAGTGGATTTCTTGGACTTTAAGGCCAGTCTGATCTACACAGTTAAGTTCTAGGCTAGCCAAGGCTACATAGTTAGACCCTGTCTCAAAACAACAAACACAATTGTAACTGCTTAGAAGTACACCACAAAGAATAATACATGAAGTAGAAGAACTTGTAGCCAGCTGATAAAAATTAATACCATTTTAAAACTTTTTTGCATATATGTGTTAGTTCTCTGACAGTTAAATATTCTAACATTTTCAATTCAAATTAAAAACAAAATTGAAAAATATCTACTTATAACAATAAATATAACAATGAACTAAATATTATATAGCTAATATTTAAAGACAATAACCAAATTAAAATGTGAAAGTCCATATACCTGATTTCCCAGAACGTCTCTACAGGAGCGTCAGGATTCCAGAGATCAATGCTATCTAACTGATGAAGGACCAGCAAAGCCTGAAATGTACAAAGGAGAAGGCACTGAAAATGCTTTAAGGAAACAACACTGGAGCACTCATTTTACAAATGCTAACAAACTCAGCTGGGTCTGTCTTAAGAACATTGAAAAACATGTTTTTTACAGCCAGTCAGAATACCAACCCCGAACTAACTCCCTCTGCCCCTGCCATCATTACGCTACATGGCATATAAATGGAGCTGTGAATGAACTCAGAACAATATACACACACCAAGCTGCTTCAAGAAATAAACAACGAGGTTTCAATAATTAATAACTCTAGAACAAAATATCTCCCCTAAAATTAACACACACAGCAATATTAACCCACACAATGAAACAGTAGAAATTAACTTGCTTGTTACATAGACATTTTAGACATAAAAGTTATTTTCTAAAATTGACAGAGGCAAAAACAAAGCAAACTTTATGTTTAAAAACAGTTTATTTTAAAGTATTTAATGAAGACTAGCCAGAATTAAGTGACTCATTTTAAATAAGTAACTTCTATATAAATATGCTAGCTTATAAATTAAAACTATCAAAGATTATTAAAGCAAAGACCCTATCATCAAACCTGCTCAAGTTAGACTGCAACTCCACAATGTTTCCCCATTCCCTCGCAAATTCTATTGTGCTCAGTACATTCAGTCCATGGTAAAAATACATATGGGATCTTTAAGCCCCCGTTATTAAAACATCAATGAACTGTTACCTGGAACAAATAAGTAACTTATACTTAGCATTTTTAAAAAAACAGATAGTACAAATTGCAATTCAGCTTTACCATTACTGTACAAATACTTGATACAATTTCCTGGTACTTTAGGGTTTTCTATTGTTTTTCACATAGTGGCATCAATTTGGTTGGGAATTTAAAGCAATTGCTTTCTCTTATTCCATCTGAACTTTGCAGACAAAAACATGTGTCAAGAGAGAGCTAACATCAATGGGGCACAGTCTTTATGAGCTCCACTGCTTCAGGGGTTCTAGGCCTATCATAGAAACTTGGGCAAAGTGTTTGATGGGAAAAGAAAAGAACCTAAGGCATACTGAGATTCTCTTTTGGAGGGTGTTGAACTGCCAAGGCACATCTGTGTTTTTGAAGGACTTCATATTATGCATACAAAGAAGAGAAGGCAGTGTTTTGGTATAGTACAAAGAACAGAAGCGGAGACCCAAATCCTAGCTTTATGCCTGTCACTCACAAATGGTTTGGCATTTGGTAAGACTGGGATATTTTGGGGTTTTTTAGGTGACACATTCTCTGTTTAATAAAGTTTTTTGTTTAATCTGAATAAAAATTTATTAGTTTTTTGCATTTCAATGAGATTATATATCTTTTCATGTTCTCCTTTGCTTTAATTTTCCATACTGCTATATGTTATCTGACAGAGATAGACCCTGAGAAGTACCTCAAAGGTGACTATGTTATCATGCCAATATCAGAGAACACACTGACATTAAAAAGATGGCTATGGAGTCATTAGATGATACAATTTGTTGGGAAGCACCTTATTATTGTGGTTTGTTGTTGATGAATAAATTCTACACAGTGTGGGACTGACAGCTTCAGCAAGCTCCAAACACATTACATTCATCTAGCGTCTCCTAAGCATCCTCAAACACTGCTGAACAACTCCCATAGGTTTGAATGGATGTTTAATAGCATGCCAAGCTGAAATACCACTCTCTTAAATATAAACTCATTCTCTTACTAATGAATAATTAAGGTCTTCCTGATTATTAGAGGAAGATACATGTATTTTTTTAAATCTTGAATTATATATTATACACAAGACAAGAAATGTAAGAATTGATTACTGAAGTGAAAATAATCAAAATATTTGAATAGATCCTCCAAAGACAATATAAGCAATGTAGCAATTTCTAGGATGATTTTACACACACACATGCACACGCACGCGCACGCGCACACACACACACACACACACACACATGGTACAGCAGGAGGTCATTTGGAGAGGAGAGCTCAGAGATTTTTCACTGGCTGCATGTCCCACCACCACCTAACAACACCACCCACACCAGGAAGGCCCTTCAGCCCTCCCCTCCCAGGCATCAGCTCTCTGCCTGCCCTCACCAGGCTGCTCTCTCTGCCTGTGAAGCTTGGGTAAGGGAGCTGACAGAATGCCCTTGGCCTTTGGTTATTTCCACTGAACAGCATGTCAGTGAGCCTCATGCAGCTTCTGCACTCATCAGTAACTCATGCTGGTTTGGTTTACGTTCAGACAGGGTCTATGTGGCTTTGACTGTCTTGGAACTTTCTATGTAAACCAGCCTCTTTTGGGGTTTTTGGTTATTGCTGTTGTCTTACATTAGTTGGAATCTACTCAAGAAAAATGAACACTGTTCACAACTTAGATTTATGTATTAGTGACCTAGAGGCCATCAATTTTTCTTCTCTTCTTCATCATCTTCATCATTTTAGTGACAGGGTCTTACTCTGCAGCACCGGGTGATCTGGAACTCTCCATGTAGATAAGGTTGTCCAGGAACTCACAACTATCCTCCTGTCTCTTGCCTCCCGAGTGCTGGGATTAAATGAGTGTGCCACCAATCCAATTCATTTTATTTTCACTACTGCATAGAATTCAGTTAAATCAATATAACAGGAATTGTCTACTCGGCTGTCATATCTGAATGGCTCATACTTTGGAGGAAGATACAACACAAGCTGCACTGCTGACCATTTTGTGTGCTTTGTAAGTGGACATGTGCACTTCTGCTGGCTCTATGACCGGGAGTAAACTGTCAGCATTTATGTTTAGCTCTGATATTATAAAATAGCATTTAATGGTAGTTGTACTAAATTATACTCAGTAGTATGTAAACGAAAACATAGTATCAACATTTTAAAATTTATAAACTTTTTTTCTTACTGATTTCTATCTTAATTCTACTACGGCAATAAAATAATATTTCAATACTTTGATAGTTTTAAGTCTACCCCTCTGTTAAATATCTTCCAGGTATGCTTGGGGAAAAAAAAAAGTACTGTCTGAATTCAGTGTAGTATTCTACTGAATGATAACAACCCCACCCCATCCTTACCCACCGGATGTTAGGAAAGTACTCAGGAACACCTCTGCATCTGCACTGTAAACAGCTTCTTTCTTTACAGGACTTTACATATTTTGTTTTATATATCCTGAAGCTTTAGTAACTTCATGCACTTTTACTTCCTAGACTGAGCCTTTGCAACAAGATCTTCATCTCTCTCTCCCTCTCTCCTCCCTCCTTCCACCCCCCCCCCCCTCTCCAGTGAATCTGGGGCTAGAGAGATGGTTCAGCAGCTAAGAACACTTGCTGCTGCTCTTCCAGAAAACTTGCCTTTGGTTCCTAGCATCCATCTCAGTAGGTGAACAACCTACCTGCATGTAACCTCAACTACAGGGAGCCAATATCCTCTTCTGGCCTCCCTGGGTACCCACACACATGTGCACATACATTCACAGATACACATCCTTACACATAAATAAGGCACCTTTACTTTCTATGTACGACACTACACTTTTCTATGCTTGTACTATCTTTCTTTCAGTGTTCTTATAGCTATGCTATGTCTCTTCTGAGACCACACAGTAAGATTTTTGCCTCAGTTAGAATTTACTCAAGAAAAATAAAAAATCTGTTCACATTGTGTGTGTGTGTACCTAGAGGCTATCAATTTTTTTCCTTCATCATCATCATTTTTTATGACAGAGCCTTACTTTGTAGCAGGCTGGCCTGGAACTCGACATGTAGACCAGGCTGGCCTCAAATTTACAATTGCCTCTGCCTCCTGAATGCTGGGAATGAAGGTACACACCACCATACCCAGCAAAAGCTGTACTTCTAAATAACCAGAAGCAAAACACCAATGATCATCAACTGATAAATAAGCAAACAAGTTGTGCTATATTCATACAATGGGACACTAAACAGAATAAAACAGGAGGAACCTTGAGAAAAACCAACCACTAACACAATACAGTTACAGCAATTATGCTGAACTAAAAATAAAAACCTTTATTTCATTTATTTAAAATGCAAACTAATTACATTAACAAAGCAAATCAATTATTACAAAGGAGCCAAGGGAAAGACACAGGATAAGAAGGGATGGGGACGGCAAAGGAATACAAGGCTGACATTCAGTAGAAATGCATGTTGTCTACCAACTGAGCCCATTAGTGAACAAGCCAGTGCAATATTCATCAACAACCAGGAAAAGGGAACTAACATGTGCGACAATACACGAGTGTCAAAAGTTTTTTCCTAACTTAAGGGAGGTGAACAAAATAAGGGTAGGAGTATTAACTGCAGAAAGGAAACTTTCTGGGCTGAATATATTCTTAAGTCTTAAACTATTTGTATATGTTAATTATAAAAAAATAAATTTCATTTAGATTAAAGGTGTATGTTTAGGTTGTCAGTACAAAAATAACACTTAAAAGTAAACTCTGAGGAGGTCCAGTGACTAGCCCAAATGGGAATCCATCTCAAAGGCAGGCTCCAAGGCCTGACATTATTACTGATGCTATGATGTGCTTATAGACAGAAGCCTAGCATGGTTGCCTTCCGAGAGGCCCAAAAAGCAGCAAGACATAGGTATTTATACCCAATCGATGGACTGAGGTTGGGGACCCCTGGGGTTGAATTAGGGAAAAGCTAGAAGAAGCTGAGGAGGGTGAACCCATAGGAAGACCAGCAGTTTCAACTAATCCAGACCCTTAAGATCTCTTAGACACGAGCCACCAACCAGGCAGCATACACTAGCTGATATGAGGCCCTGGACACATATACAGCAGAGGACTGCCTGGTCTTGCCTCAGTGAGAGAAGACACACTAACCCTCTAGAGACTTGGGGTGGGTTGGAGGTGGAGACATCCTTTTGAAAACTGGGGGAGGGGCGTATGGGAGAAGGAACTGTTGATGGGCGGACCAGGAGGGGGATAACAACTGGACTAAAAAAGAAAGAAAGAAAAAAAGATTAAAGATAATTTTAAAAACAAGTAAACTCTAAGCTGGTGAGCTGGCTCAGTAAGTAAAGGTACTGCTGTCGGTAAAAGCCTGACAACTGGAGGTCAATCCCTGGGACCCAGTGGTGGGAAGAAAGAACCAACTCCTACAAGTTACCCTCTGACCTCTTCCTATATGCTGTGCACATATCCTCCCATACAATAAATAAGGAAATGTAATTTTTCTGTTGTTTTGAGATAGGGTCTTTCTATGTAGGCTTGGTTGAGATCTGCCTGCCTCTGAGATCCACCTGCCTCTGTATCCTGAGTGCTAGGATTAAAGGCATGCACCACAACCATCCAGCTACAAATATAATTTTTTAAAAAGTCGCCTTTGTTAACACAGTAGATTAACTGTAATTTAAAAACATGAGTGTCATCAACAATGGAGAAATACCAAACACCAATACACTGCTAATGGAAATATTAAATGATACAGTAACTTTAATAGTATTATTTGTAGAAATTCTCAAATAGAAATCACACTGAATGTCTACCATCCATTACCTGGCTCATCAGTAAGGAACTTGTTACAGAAGCCTGAACACCTGAGTTCAACTCTTGGAACCCATATAAAGGTGGACAGAGAAGAGAAACTCCACAGGCTGTCCCCTCATCTCCAGGCGTGCCACTGCGAGTGCAGCACACCCTACCCCCATTATGCAGACACAAAAAGAAAGTAAGGAATAAAGAAACTATAAACTTCCAAAAATTTTTTTACACAATGTAATTCAAATACAACCTGACTTGTGACATACAACTAAAGTTCTAGCTCATATTACAGCTGAAGGAGGAGGATTGTTTTAGGATTTAGAGACCAGACAGGACAATAGCACAAAAATCTTGTCTCAAAAACAAATGAATTTGTAGTGGCTGATGAGATGCCTACAGCTGGTTAGGTATTTGCCATCCAAGACCAGAAACCTGAGTTTTCTCTGATTTCCATATGTACACACACACAATTTAAATTTTTTTAAATATATTTTTAAGAGAAAGCACATAGAAAGAGTCAAATAATTGCTTAAAAAATTAAGTTCTCAGAAAAAGGACAGAGACAGTTACAGTCTTTCTTTCAAATGCCCAGAATTCACTTCCTTTACCTCCATAGCCTCCTGAGCGACCTCTGGCATGTGTGACTGAGGAACCAGTTGTACGAGCCCTGTAATTAGTTCTGCAGTACTGCTCTGAGTTTCAGGGCCCTGTTTTCTTGGATTCTGTAGGAGAAAAACAAACTTCAGTTTTGCTTTTAATAACTGTATTTATTATTTCTATGCATGTATGCATGTCTGTGTAGACAGGACATGGGTGCAGGTGGCCATGGAGGCAGAAGAGTGTTGGCTTCCTTGGAGCTGGAGCTACAGTCAATAGTGATCTGCCTGCCTGTGTGGGTTCTGGGAACCAGAGGCAGGCACTTTGGAAAAGCAGGAAGCACTGAAGCACGGAGCCATCTCTCCAGCCCCGTCAAACTTCACATTCTGGGGCTTGGGGGGAGAAGGGGTTCGTTTTTGGTTTTGTTTTTTAAGACAGTTTCTCTGCATAGCCCTCACTGTCCCAGATCTCACTCTAGACCAGGCTGGTCATGAACTCAAAGATCCACTTACCTGTTATCCAAGAGCAACTTTAGCTAAAAGATATTTAAGTTGGACCAGGCATGACAAAACTCTTTAAAGAGAACATTCTAACATAGTGCAGAGAAATGATTGGGGAATGTAAGAAATGGTAGTAGCTGGGAACACATAGAGTGACAGGAACCAGGACAAAGATGGTATAAACACAAGACACAATCAAATTACTTCAACAAAGATGCCATGACTGAGACCATCTTTACATTTCTCCTACTAACTAAGGGTTAGAATTTATGTGTACAATATTGTTTGACTTTCCTGAGGTTACTGAGGAAAGTCACTTAACCACTAGATGGCAGCAAAGGAAGCACTGTCCGTGAAGCTAGGCAGCTGTCCTGGGTAGTGACAATTAGCCTATCAAAGGAAACCCCACCCACCCTCTCAACTCCCCCAAACACAAAACAAAGCCCACAAAGATCAGGAGTAAGCCGGGGGTGGAGCTTTTGCCTGCTTTACAAAACTACCTGGCTCTGGTTCAATTATCCTCATCAAGGGAAGTAAAAAGGATTCCATAACTCTTGGAAGACAGCAAATTTTACTTAAAAACTATTTTCCCTCAAACAATTCAACCCTTCTTCTTCAAACAATAACCTATCTAACATGAAAATCACAGGTGAACATAAAACTGCAGCCAAGTAAACAGAGTAACATCCTGTGGCAAGCACAGTGAGATGTCACCACAGTTCATGCCACACACCCGAGAAACCAAGAGAACAAAGTTAATTTTCAGAGTCCACTGACAAATTTTTAAAAATTTTTCCAAACTAAAGATTTAACTGTTAATTCTATTAAACTCTCAAATTTGGGTGGACTTTTCAAAAAACACAAAAAGATAATAGGTCTTCTTTTGGGGTAACCCATACTTTAGGAACCTCATCCACTCTGGCTCTATTATCTCTCATTATCAGAAAAATTACTCATATATAAATATTTCTTAAAATTCTGGAGTGCAGACATGACAGTACATTTCTGTAATTCCAGCACTCAGCAACATCTAGTTCAAGGCCAGCCTGGGATACCCAACAAATCTGAGGTCAGTATGTCATACATAGTAAATTCAATGCCAACCTAGTATACACAGCAACACTTTGTCTCAAAAATCAAACAAAAACACATGTGTGCACACACACTCAAAACGTGGGGTTCATAGAATTCTTGAAACCACAGCCACTTAGTCATGAATGCCTTCATTTTAGTAATTTGAAGAGCATAGCTGCAAAGCCATAAAGCACCGAAGGATGAGCCTGACACTGAGTAAAGCAGAAGGCTTTACCTGATGGTCTAGAGACTTGATAGGTCTAGTGTAGCCTCCCACAAGCCTGAAGCAGGCTGAGCCAGACCTTGACTTTGCTAAACCAATAAGGAGATCACCCAGGATGGAGCCTGCCTCCCTGGATCACTCTATTGTTCAGCCACTGCCACTGCTGCTACCTGCTGGGAGTCCGCCTACACGTGGTCACCTGCAGCTGGGCTCCAAGGTTTGGCAGGAATGGGCTCCCCCACTCCTTTATAAAGCAGTGTCCACCATTAAAAATTTGAGCCTTGATCAGAATACTGTCTTGGTTCCATCTCTCTCTCTCTCTCTCTCTCTCTCTCTCTCTCTCTCTCTCTCTCTCTCTCTCTCTCTCTCTCTCCCTGTCTCGTCCATCTAGTTTCCCTCTTCTTTTTCAGTTCCAGGCTGCCTCCCAGGCTCGAACCCAGACATGAGAGCCGCAGGCCGGCCCCAACAGTCTAGGACTAGAGAGACTTGATAAAAGTTAAACAGACCATCCTGTGAACAATTCAAACTGTTTTACTTGGACAGTAAGAATGCTAACGCTAACTGTATCTTACTAATAATAGCAGTAACTAATTTTATTGCTTATTATACACTAGGAATTGTTCCTAAAAGCCTTACACAAACTATTTCACTCTTAATGGTCTCTCTGAGGTAGGCACTATATTCCTGTCTACCTTTTCAGATGAGAAGCCTAAGGTGAAGCAAAGCAGTCCTTCCCCAGAGCCTGTGCTCTTAACCCTTTACTCTCACCTGGTTACACTGTTTACATCAGTTCTTAATTACTCTGTGCACCAAAAAGTGAAGCTCTCAGGAATATAATACCATTTGCAGCAATAAAAAGCAGAGCTATGGCAATAACTGGATACTAACCACTCTCATTTTAACTTTCTCTTCTAATATGGTTACAGGCAGAGCCAATGAAAATAGAAGGCTGATCAAAGGAACACACAGGGAGCTAGCTATAGAAGCTAACTCGCTTAGCAATAGCAAAAAGAGTGAGCAGTTCAGATGCTGAGCGCACCGATGTTATAGTCATTTGTCCCACCTGACCCCAGAAATAGGTCTGATTATAATGCAGAACAAGGGCAAATGATACTACTACGGACAGTTCAATGAGGAGGGAAAGGTTAGAAAATGTAATCTAATTATATTGGAATTCCTGA
The DNA here is from genome assembly GCF_978045245.1 of Mus caroli. Classification (NCBI taxonomy): domain Eukaryota; kingdom Metazoa; phylum Chordata; class Mammalia; order Rodentia; family Muridae; genus Mus; species Mus caroli. The sequence goes on from NW_028227268.1 coordinate 43,238,462, forward strand.
AATTGGCTTTCTTAGCAATGTTTTAGAGGTTACTCATAATTTAAAAGGATTTTGGTCTTTCAGTTCAAATAGATTACTGGAATAATTTCAAAGCATTTCATTAAAAATACTTACACAAAGCAAAAGCTTTGGGTCTGCATGAATCAGTTTCACCATGGACAAAAGAAGACACTTGTAGCTCCTTGTCTCTAGATCTGTAGGCTTTTCCTTAAATTTAAGGCTTGTTACCTTTTCTTTAAAGGTGAGACTCTAATAAGAAATCAAAAACATGGCATCACCTTAGAAACAATTAGACATCAGGTTCAGAATAATAGCTATACTTTATAAAAGAAATTATTTAAAATGCTTTGAAAACAAACATTTCATACCACCAAATGTATGATACTGGTAGAAACATAAGCTAATAAGCATACATTTAATATTACATTTTTTAAAAATGTTTTTATAGCATTTACATCAATCTTATATAACAATCTAGTAATATATAATAATAATAATAATAATCTAAAACACTAGAGACATAATATCAAGTTGACTCTTGGGTTCAAAAACTGGCTCTCAAATATGAAAATAGTAAGAGGGAAAATAATGTATCTGAATATCACACATGAATACTAGAGAATTCAAATTAGCAAATACTTATATCACATGCACACACACAAATACACTGTACACTGTAAGATGCAGCACTTGGCTGGACTAAAAGAAATGAAAAACTATTGTGAATCCTCGATACCATACAAAGGAAAATAAACATCCACTTTCAGATAGAAGTAAAGGTATGTTCTTTAGAACTGCTGAAACAGTCTCTGTAGGCAACCTCTGTAGTCATGGCTTTAGTTAGGAACTTGCTTTTTTATTTTGACGGCATTTCCTCTTTAAGTTAATAGGATGTATGCATTTGTCTTTTTGCCTAAGAATATTCATAAAACAGAACTCTGGTGAAAATGTAGTTCAACTACAGAGATATTATAGTCGATTAACATAATTCTCAATGTTAGTCAATTTAAAAAAAATCTAACAATTGCATTCTTGATTCACTGTCGCTCTATCTATTTCCTTTAACTAACACACACACACACACACACACACACACACACACACACACACACCATCTACTTTTGACCTGGATGCCTACAGTGAGTACATAAAAAGATACAGGGATAGCAGACTATGAAGCCTTTATTCAACCATAACAAATGTCTCTGTAGACAGGCTATTTTCTTTTAACAACTGAAGATGAATATATCACCCAACACACACAGTGCTCAATTTTTAAGCATTTAAGAAATGAAATATCCAAACTCTCAACACTAAAGGAAATGTTTGTCAGATGTATTTAATTAGTTCTGTGGAATGTTTGCTGTATAGATATGTGTGTGTGCTTGCATGTGCGTGCATGTGTATGTTTCAAGGTCTAATAAGAAATCAAGGTGAAGCCTTTACTGAACAAACTCACTATGATGTAATGGAGAGTGACATGGCTTGCACAGGAAGTACACAGTCAGAGGACAACCAGCAATACATAAGTTATCTCTGATTTAGTAATTGTTTTTTAAGTAATTTTTGGTTTAATGTCAGGTACTAACATGTAAATTTTGCTCTATAGTATAATTGACTAGTAGGAAATCTAAACTTGAGAAAGTCCAATTACCTCTTTTAATCTAATGGCCATTAGTGGGTTATATAAAGTCAGGAACAATTAGCTGCTTAACAAACTGTTTCTTAAGTAGAAATTAAAAAAAAGACTTCATTTACTAATTTATCTTCTGTACTACAAAAATTAGTAGGATCTAAACTGACACATGTGCTCTGGTTAAAGACAGTCAGCTATGTCAGACAAGAAAGTCCTAAGTTATTTATTAGGAACCAAAACCATCTGCCAACTTGAAACTTTAGGGCTGACTTTACAGGCATGGTAAGCAACATCTATGCCAAGATATCATCTAAGACCAAAATTTAAAACTTCACATTTTAATTTTATTAAAGCATATTTCTAGTTTTAAAATATAAATTATTACTCTCAGACAAATATTTCAAAAAGTTAAAATTGCTACTAAAGTGCCAAAAAAAAGAAAAAGAAAAAGAAAGAAAAAAACATGGGTATAATCGTCATATGAAAGCAGCTAGTTCCAATGATCAAAAAAAGCAGCTTTATAGACCAAAACCTAGAAATGATACCAGACAAACATTATGAAGGCAGTTCTTTAAAGGGCCATATTAATGGAAAAAATTTATTAAACTGGTTTTGTGAAAGATAAATAACCCAAATAGACAAATTTTTAGTTCAATCAAATAAATTCATCCACAAAAATCACTCACAAATGCACATAGCATACCAGCATGCCCACGGTGCCTGGCACACAGCATACCAGCATGCCCATGGTGCCTGGCGCTGCTCTGGGAGCTTATGAGTCTGTGTTGAAGCAGTGAGAGCGTCATCATCCAACCAGCTAACCTGCTAGTGAAGGAGGGCAACTGAGGGGCTGAGCAGACACTAGGCAGGCGTCAAAACAACTTCAGACCTAACTCTGCTGGGCCATGCGACATTCTAATTCCTGTAACCAGATTTGGCCTTAGTTTGCTTAGTTATCAAAACAAATCAAACAAACTTTCAAAGAGTTAAAACAATAAAATCCAATCCAACACAAGCTATATATAATAACAACTCTTAGGAAACTGGGTTTTAACTTCATTCAAAACATCTTCAAGGGTACTCTGTAGAAGAGTCAGAAAGGAACTGGCATAGCTTCAACAACAACATATTTTTATCTTATTGAAAAAAAATCCAAGTAGTTAGTTTTTCAAGCTCTAAATTTGTTTTTGCATGTGTGAGGTTTGTCTGCTTGTATGGGTATCATCTTCCCCTAGAACTAAATATAAGAACTTTCCTGAGCCATCTTGTGGGAGCTGGGAATCAAACTCAGATCTTCTCTAAGAGGAACAAGTGCTCCTAACTGCTGAGCCACCTACCTCTCCAGGCCTCAAATAACTACTACTTTCTACCAAGTAACTTATCCCCAAAATATCAAGCAGTTGTCAAGCTTTGAAATATAGCTGCCTGTATTCAAATACTCATTGGGTCCTCCAAAACAGTCTGCAGAAGAGTGTCTACATGTAGCATCAGGGAACCTGGCCCCAGCTAATTCTGATTGGGAAATAAAGATACAAGCAGTCAATAGTGAGGGAGAAGAAAAAGATAGGGTTTTAGGTTTCCCAGGCCTAGGACCATAAGGATGAGGAAGAAAGGCATCTGCCATGCTTTAGGAGAATATGGAGAGAGGAGAGACACAGAGGCCACCATGAAGTAGAGAAGCAAGGAGAACACCCCGGGCTCTGGGCCAAGAAAATGTGGCCAAGATGGAACTCAGAAATTAGTGAGTAGTAACTTGGAATTATTGGTGGGAGGTAGATTCTAACATCATAGAGGTTAGGCAGTCCCTCTGCTATTGTGCTGTTTAAGGCATATTAAAATACAGAGGCTGTGTGGGTGTCTTTTACTCAGGAACATAAACCACGGAGGCGGGAAGCAACCCCACGCTCAAGATTGATTTATTAGAAAATCAATACTATATTGAAATACATAATAGTTTACCTTTTCATAGACAGAACATTTTTGAAACAAGATTTTACTATGAGGCAGGTAATGGTGGTGCATGTCTTTAATCCTAGCACCCTGGAGGCACAGGCAGGCAGATCTCTTAAGTTCAAGGCCAGCCTCGTTTACAGAGTAAGTTCTAGGCAACCAGGGCTACAAAGAGAAACCTTGTCTCAAAAAATATAAATACATATTAAATAATCAATCAAACAATCTTGTATAGTCCTGACTTGCCTGTTTATGCCACCCAAGACCTTAGATTAAAGGCATGCCCATTATGCTCAGCTAGAACTTCTGCACTGCTATGTCTGCAGCAAAGCAAAGGCATAGCTCAATTCCTAAGAGCTACCAAAATGATTTCAGGCAGTGTAAACAAGGCACAACCCATGATTCTAGCATTAACACCAGGCATATCTGTGGTTTATTCACACATTAACATGAAGAATAGTGTTTACCTTAAATATTCCCCAAACTCTAAAACTTCCTTTTTTTATACAACTGGATTACATTAATTTGCCATTTTCTCTAATGGAAATATTAACAGAAAGTTTTCCTACAGCCATTACACATACATCCATAATACTATACATACAAATATACAGAACTTTAAAGGACTAGAGAAATGGCTCAGTGGTTAAGAGTGTATTCTGCTTTACCAGAAGGAACTCCTATCAGATGGCTCACAATCACCTGTGACTCCAGCTCCAGGGGACATCTAATGCCTCTGGCCTCCATGGGCATCTACTTTCATGTGCACACACTGACACATATACTCATATAATTAAAAATAATAAAAAAATGAATCTTTTAGACCACCGAGGTAGAAGCAGGAAGACAGTGAGTTCAAGGTCAGCCAAAGCTACATAACCTGTATCTCAAAGAAGAAAAAAAAAAAAAAAAAAAAAAAAGCTTAAAAATGACTCTGAAAACTAAATGTATACTGATACTACCAAAAATAATAAATAAAAATAGAAATAAAACAAAATTTTATCATGTCATTGAGCCACAAGAAATCCTTACTAGTTACAGCTTTAAGAAAACAGTGACCAGGGGGGCTGGCGAGATGGCTCAGCAGGTAAGAGCACTGACTGCTCTTCCAGAGGTCCTGAGTTCAAAGCCCAGCAACCACATGGTGGCTCACAACCATCCGTAATGAGATCTGATGCTCTCTTCTGATGCTCTCTTCTGGTGCGTCTGAAGACAACTACAGCGTACTTATTCATAACAATAAATAAATCTTTAAAAAAAAAAAAAAGAAAAGAAAACAGTGACCATAGCACAATGTAGGGCCTCCAAGTGTTAACTAACAACCAAATCTAAGAAATTAAAATTGTAGATTATGTCAGACTACCAACCAAATCTGTGGCAGTTCAAAAGAATAAATGAGGTTCATTTCATTTCAGCACTCATGCATAAAAATTAAGTGGCAGAGGTGTTGGGTTGAATATAAAACAGGAAGCAAATATGGTTTTCCACCAATTCCAATTATCCTCCTATCAGTCAGTGTAAGAGGTAAGAAAGCACTTTACACTGAGCTATGGCCCAGCACACAGCAAGCTGAGGCTGAGACACAGATCAGTGGTACAGCTGGACAGAGGAAAGCCCTCCTGGGTTTGACAGTTAGCATGCCCTCCTAGTGCAAAACACAAGGTGGGGGTAGATTCAAGGAATTACTACAATTTAAAGAAAATGTCTAGTTAAGAAATATTACATAGCTACTCTATATGTTACCACTAACATATATACCTGTAACAATTTTTTTACATTAAAGGTATCGTATACATACCATCACAAAAAGTAAATTAAGTAAGCTTGAATATTAAATTTTATTTAATAAAATACCATTGAGGCAGGGGGTATAGTATAGTATATGTTAGGCATTTATGGGAAACCTGGGATTGATCTTCAGCACTGAAGGAAAAAAAAAATTGATTCTGCAGATACAGGTCGCTCAGGACACACTGGGACTGAGCTAGGCTGGAAATGCATGTGTTTAAAATTCAAGCTCTCCTGTTCTCAGGCCACAGACCAGAAACATTCAGCCAGGAAGCTAGCAGGTTCCCAAAAAGACTACCTGAAAGTTGCTGGGTAGACCAAGCTGGACTCAGTAATTCTCCTGCCTCACCAGTGCTGGGATTACAAGTGTGTGCTACAGTATGCGAGCCTCAAAACACCATCTTTGATTGTGGCCTTTCACCCTTCAAGATGTCCAGATCTTTTTGACTGAAAATCCAGCAAATCTAGCCTTGATCCATCCGAGGAACCACTGAGGTTTACCAAGAAGTCTATTACAGAACACTCGGAATATGATTGCTGACTACACCATGGTGTGTGTGTGTGTGTGTGTGTGTGTGTTCATTCCTGCCAAAATGTCTACAGGTGATTTGCAATTATAATCTACTCCTTAAATATTAAGCTAACTTAAACCCCCCTTTTGATCTCCAGAGTATAACTCCACAAGACAGTACAAATAGATCTTCCCAAATGCACACCGTGTGTATGTATTCCCCATCAGTCATCAGATGCTCCAGAGGGCTCCAGAGTGGGTGTAACAGAGAACTACACGTACCCAGTGTTTTTCTAATTCCCTAACAGCTGTCCAACATTGATATGAACATGTTAAATCCCAGCCTAAAGCAACCTTTCATGGTTATATAATAAAAGCCCTTTAAAAAGAAAAAAAAAATCAATGACATGCCCTTTCAGCTATTATTTTTAGCACAAAAATAAATATTTTAGGATAAAAATAGAATGGTACCTTGTATAGAAAACTTTCTCATTTGAACACCTGGTATATTTTTAAAATCCTTAGAAACTGCTTCTGACAGCTGGGCAGGACTGAGCCTAACTGTATAAAGGAAAGTGCTGTGTCCTTAGCATCTTGGAAAGATAAGCATGCTGGAGAGCGACCTGCTTAACTATTCGTGTAAGATGCATAGTTTATTAGATAAAACCAACAGGTGAAGACACGATACATTTTCATCTGAAATGACATGATGTGACTATAATGGTAACTATACTCAAAAAAGTCAAAGAAATCAAGGACTTTTCTGAGGTAGTTACAATGGCTCGATCATATGTACTTCCAGCCACAGAAGCCCACTACCATGTGACACAGTGACTGGCTAGCACCTGACCACGTGAGCAACAACAGCCAATAAGATGGGAAAGTAAGCAGAAGACAAAGCAGCACCAGTCACATCAAGAGTCGCCTTGTGAATGTTCTTCCTACGTACGAGTAAGGAAATCATGGGCACAACCCTATCATGAGCTATGAAAACCCACTCTCTATGGATTTACAGTCTTTATTAACTAAGCTCTTGGAACACAATTTCAAAGTAAGCCTTTGTTACGTTTCAATAAACATCAGTGTCAAGCTCCTATCAATTTTTGCTAAATGATCATATTTACTAAAACATAAATCCTTTAAGTAACACCTGCTTTACTCGGTTTCTAATTTTCCTATACCATTCAGCATCAGGACACTCTAACCCAATGTCTGAAAGTAAGAAACAAATCAAAACAACTGAGTAAGAAAAAGTTAAACCAAAAACACAAGCAAGATGACACTCATTAAGACGTTAGCATTTTCTGGAAAACTTTAGGAAAATCAATTTCAACTAACAGAAGGAGTGAAAAACAACTACTGTAACTGGGCAGCAACGGCATGGCAATACAGCATTCCTAGAGAAGGAAGGACCCAGTCAACCCGTTAACTCCATCAGCAGGAATGAGAAGACTGGAAATGCAGTACACAGGTGGAATTCAAAGCTCATGGTTTCTTACTGGTGCCATTCGTATTGCTGGGTGCGCTCCACAGCCTTGCACTGCTTTATGAAGTGTTTCACCAAACATACTGCGAAGTTCAACTGAGTGACAATATACAGCATCAATCTTAGGCCACCAATCCAACGCAGACTAAGAAAAAACGAAAGAACAGAGTACAAAAATCACACGGGCTGTACATATTCTTTCACTGCTGTATACCTTCTTTTTTTTTTAAATACTTTTATACTTTTCTGAAAAACTTTATAAGACCATGCAAACATACAATATGATTTTCAAAGTCTCCAAATGATCTCTTTAAGTCAGACACTAAGCAGACACACATGTTAAAATAGAATACTGAGCATGTGCAAATGAGATTCTCCTTTCTCAACAATGCCATATTAAATTTAAAAACTATTTGCAAAATTCTTCAACCAATTTTTATCTTTTAAAAAAGTTTAGTGTTAACAAATTTCAGAAACACATGCATACATTATATATTTTTCACCAGGTAAGAATGCTACCATCACAGTTTTCCATGAGATTAGTGGTTCAACACAATGTTGAAAGACTATGTAAAACCATTAGTCAAGTGCTTATAAACAACAATTAACATGAAATTAGTAAATGGAATAAAGCCATTAGTATATCAATAATTTTTTACATTGATAAGCAGATGGCACAACACATGGAAGACTAAATGGTCACCAAAAACAAAGACAGCTGATCCTAGCTAAGTATCTTTGTTTTTACAAAGCTAGACATGAAAGTCAGGACCCTGGGACATGTGTATGTTAAGCAAGTGCTCTACCACTGAGCTATATCCCCAGACCCAGCTAAGGGTTTATAAAATAATTATTTTATATATATATTTTCCTATTTCCATTTAGCCAATCTAGCTGATTTATAAAATCTGTTTTATTTAAGTGTATCCTTAAATGACTTTTGCTTTAAATTTAATTAATATATTTCAATTTTAAATGCTTGAAAAATAATAATTGTGAAAAAGCATTAAAGTTTATCAGTTTATAGAAAAATGACTGGATAAACTTTCACTACTTATATAGGCTATACATGAGAACAATATGCTTTAAATATAAATTTTCAATTTGTAATACTTTAGTTAAAAATCTGATATTAAATAACACATTCATATAGTAAATACAGGTGACTTAACAGCTTCATCCTACTTATAGTTTATTCTTCATTTAAAAAAAAATCAAGCTAGTCTTAACATTTAAGTTTCTCACAGCTCACAGTATTTTGAGTTACAAACTCTCTTTACAGAAAAACTAAGGCAAGCACAGTAGTGTACACCTTTAATCCTGACACAAGGGAGGCTAAGGCATGAGGAACTTCAATGATATCCTGGGCTTCACAGAAAGACTTCATCTTAAAAATACATAAGATAGAGGCTAGAGAAGTAGCTCAGCAGTTAGGAGCACTGGCCGCTCTTACAGAGGACCCTAATTCAAGTCCTAGCACCTACATGGCAGCTCACATCTATCTGCAGCTCCTGTTCCAGAGGATCCAACACCCTCTTCTAGCCTCTACTGACATATAGTAGGCAAAACAACCATACACAATAAAAATTCATTAATTTAAGAAATATAAATGTTGAACTATTATGGTAATGCTGTCTCTCGGTTATTTGATTTAGCCAATTCCTACACACTGGTGGTGTTTACTGTCTCTGTTTCTTTTCATGTTGTTGTAATTAGATACTCTGACAAAAGCAACTTCAGGGAGAAAGAATTTATTTAGCTCACAATTCCAGGTTCTAGTGGCAAGGAAGTTAAAGCGGCAAGAGCTGGAGAGAGCTGGTCACATCAAATCCAAAAGCAGGAACAAAGAGCTTTCTCTACTCACTGCCCAGGGAATAGTACCACACAGTGGTCAGGGGCCTTCCTGTCTCAATTAACGTAATCATGATATCAATCTTCATGGATATGCTCAAAGGCTCATCTTCAGACTTTATTGACAACACTAACTATCACAGAATATAACACATCTCTCAGATTTGAGGCACTGATCTGCCCAAGTCCATCAGTGATCAGTGTAACCAGATTTCTATGTTTTGTTAATCACCTGAAAGTAACAAAATGCTCAATGATTTAAAAAAAAAAAAAAAAAGTACACTGAGTCCTGACTTCTTCCTATACATTGCATAAAATCTTGGCAGAAATCAATAAACTAAATAGACAAGCATCTCCTTTAATATCTTATCAAATTACTAGGAGTGGGGGGGTTGCTATTTTCAGTTTTGGTTTAGTTTACATCTGTTTGGTTTTTGACACAGGTTCTTGCTGGAATTCACTATGTTGTCCAAACTGGTCTAGAACCTGTGATTCTCCTGCCTCAGCCTCTTAAATGCTAGAACTACAAGCATAAGCTACCACAACCACCTTACTATGTAATCATTTTTGATAACTGTAAAACTGTACCACAGTAATATGTATGCACTATTGTACTGGCTGGTTTTATGTGTCAACTTGACACAGGCTGAGGTTATCACAGAGAAAGGAGCTTCAGTTAGGGAAATGCCTCCACGAGATCCAGCTGTAAGGCATTTTCTCAATTAGTGATCAAGGGGGGAAGACCCACTGTGGGTGGGACCATCTCTGGGCTGGTAGTCTTGGGTTCTATAAGAAAGCAGGCTGAGCAAACCAGGGGAAGCAAGCCAGTAAAGAACATCCCTCCATGGCCTCTGCATCAGCTCCTGCTTCCTGACCTGCTTGAGTTCCAGTCCTGACTTCCTTGGTGATGAACAGCAGTATGGAAATGTAAACTGAATAAACCCTTTCCTCCCCAACTTGCTTCTTGGTCATGATGTTTGTGCAAGAATAGAAACCCTAACTAAGACAACTATATATTAACTTTTAGACTTAAGATTTAATTTTTTTTTATAATTTTCTATTTTCATAAGGAATTAATCCATTTATTTCAAAGTAAAGGCTATATTCTCAAATAAAATAGGCACTAAAAATTAGACATCCCTGAGTTAATAAAACTTTAGTGTTTTAGTCAGTTACTAAGTGTGTGCATTCTGAAACTAGTCAATGAAATAGACATTTCCACTTAATAATAGTTTATTAAAAATATTAAGACTAATATAAGTGAATTATGTACATTCCTCAAGGTTATTTAAATAATTTTCAAGTACCCTAGAAATACTTCTTTAACCATCTCTTGCCAGAGATTACCTTCAATATATGAACTATTAAAAGGCAAACTACAATAAACTGCTACAAGAAAAAAAATCTGCAATGAACTACTGTCCTATCTGTAGCATGTTGACTTACATCTATATTTTTTAAATTTCCTAGCTGCACATCTAATTTAACCTTTTAAAAGCCTATACGGATGATACAGATGTAACATAGATCTTAAAACTATAGTTTCTCTCTTAGTGCACATCATTTTCAAAAAGTGACAGTATAAATACCACTTTAGAAACTACTAAAAAAAATTACCACTGCATCAAAATTCAAATAGTGAATAGACTTTAAGAATCTCTAAATGAAATTGGAATGTTTTAGATTTAAACATAGTACTTATAAATTGTGTATGAGGACATCTCACAGAAGCAATATAAAACTCCAAACATAATTTCTCATTCTACATAAACCCACAAAAAGATTACGACTTTTATCTTTTAGGGGAACATAATAATTTTTTAAAGCTGTAAACTGGCTTAGTAGACATGGAAAAGGAGCACTGAGGAGGTATACTGAACCAAAGCATTTAAAAAGAAAATATATACCAAGAAATTAAAGATCTAGACTCCATGAATCTAGGAAAGAATTCATATTACTTGAAAACAAACATTTTCCTAGTAAAAATTTCCAGTAAAACTCTATAAAACTCAATTGTATAAATCTGCATATTTACTGTTATAGTCTTTAACAATTAAAAGTACTTTAAAGTCAGTATTTTTTGGCCTCAAGTCTTGGTAGTGTGGACTCTAATAAAACACAATTTACCCAGCAATCTCTAAGGATGAGGTATAACTAAAGTATAACTGAAAGTCTCTTTGGAAGCTGGGTACAGTAGCTCAGTCCTTTAACCCCACCACTCGGGAGGCAGACGGAGCTCTCTGAGTTTAAGGCCTGCCTGGTCTACATAGTTTCAGGCCATCTAAAACTACATGGTGAGACCTTGTCTCAAGAAACAAACAAACAAAAAGACACATTGGCATTATCTGAGTTGTTTACAAGCTATTCCACTCAACAGATGTTGATGTATTTAAAGACTAGTCAGTATGGGTGCTTTATACACAAAAGTCCCCGGATGCAGACACACTCTGCCTTCATACATGCAGCACTCCTCAGAAAGGGGAGCACACGCTTTCATCAGGCACATGGACAGAGGCATGCAGGAACTAACACTCCAGGCATGCTTGAAACCCAGAAAGGAGCAGCTCAGCCACTTACAGCAGTGCCAAGTCCATGCTTGAAAGTGCTCTATGTATTCAATTATAGACAAAAATATTTCACAATTAAAGTAACTAATCACAGAATATTCAAAGACTATAAACTTGGATTTATTAAATGTTAACCATTCATATAAAGTTATCCAATTAATAAGTGGAATACTTTCAATATTTTGAATCAAGGTAGGCAACTAGTATTTTGGAATTACATATAAACTTAAGGGATAGGAAAATCATCTTTTTTGTTGTTTTTTAAATTTAGAACTAAACCTTGGAATGAGTCAATGTGCTGAGTCAATGAGACGATGGCCTGAGTCATTACACTGGCAAATGTACAGGTTTTAATATAAACATATTCTATCTACACTTAGATTCACAATACTATCCTCATTGGAACTAACTGGATTGAGTGTAACTTATACCTCTATCAGTGATATTCAAATGAGGGCTGTATTATTCCTAAGCATTTAGTTGTTCATAATGCAGGAGATAGAGCATGGTTGCCGTTTCATGAGTGATGGATGTCCTGCAAGGCCAGGCTGAAACAGAGACCCAACATCCTAAAATGCTACTAGCACTCCACAAAGCAAAATGAGTGTGTCACTAAGTAGCTTGATCAGCAGTTATTTTCCCCTGCAAAAATACCTTTCAAAAAGAGTAATGTTAGGTTTAATTTGATAATTCCAAGGCAAATAAAGGAATGGGTGTTATTTTAATTCACAAGTCATAAAACAGAATTTAGAAGTAAGACAAATACTCCAAAGTATTAGTCATCAAAGACTTTAAGGGAAGAAAAAAGAAACAAAGTGAACAACTTATTCATAAGTGTATCATATCTGCCAATGTGTAAAAGTAGTACTAAGAAAAATCAAATCAGAGAACATTCAAATCCAACTGTCCATACACAGAGATATTAAATTCTGCAGTCCACATCTACTACCACCTTCCTGTCTGCTTTCCATTTCGTACACGCACAGCACAAATACCTCTAATGAAGTCAGCTGTTTTCTCTGAAATGCTTTTGTCTCTTGTGGTATGTATTTTAAAGCATGTGTTTTATTCTAATTAAGGGGATGAAAAGGTCAAATCAAGTGAAGCTTCACCATTTTAAATGCCCATAGCTAGGCTGGACTACAGTTACTCTTCCTTCCAACTTAACAAAGAGAGTAAGAAACAATCTGTCAATGCTTTGTTACCAAAGCACTAAATGGTTTTTCAGTGGCATTGTTCTCAACAGATTTTGAACTTTAAATGCAACTTTGTAGGCTTACTCCTTCCAAAAGATTCTATTAACTCCATCCCTCTCACTAAAAGCCTCAGGTAGAGACTGAATATACAACTGCAGCTGGACATAACTGCTGGTGGAATCATCTTAGGGAAGCTCTGCTTTACAGAAAGGTCTAAGTTCAGAACAGTTGATAAAACCAGAATCTTCCTTAAAAAGAAAAGAACATATAACCCAAATCAACAAAGAAACCTTTACTTGTTAGTAGTACAGTACTAGCTTTAGACTTACATTGGTGATGATGCGGTGCAGTGAGTTTACCAACACATAGTGAAATGTAGAAGGTGAATTCTGAGCCAGGCAGATCTGCCCCAAAAAAAAAAAAAAAATGTACATTAACAAACAGAGAGAAAAAAACAGCAAAAAGTAAGTTACTTTCAATAAAATAAATTTAAGGTCTTGAAATTAACATCAAGAATTAGAGTTAAGAAATATTAGTAAGAGATTAGAAAGATATCTCAGAGTTTAAGACCACCAAGGATCTAGGTTAAGTTCCCAGCACTCACACACAGCAGTTCACAATTGTCTATAACTACAGTTCCAGGGGACACAAATGCCATCTTCTGGCCTCTGTCACCCCCATACACATACATGGTGCACAGATATAAATGCAGCTAAAACATCCAAATGCATGAAATAAAAATAAATTTTTTTAAAAAAAGAAACACTAATGAAAGTATACCTATTCATCTTTATAGTTTCTGCATTTTATAAAGATAACCACATCAATAAGCATGGTTATATAAAACAATGATCTGACCTTAAAGTGTTGGTTGTTGTGAGGGCTTATCCGAAAGCAAGAGACAAGACAGTCAATCATGAGGTCCACATCTGCAGGTTGACTGCCTCTAGAGAATGGTTTACTTGGATTAAAAAGCAGGTTCTATAAAAATCCCAATAGAAAACAATGGCCTTTAAATAGTCATGAAGTATTTATTTAACAAGGTATATAAACATAATCAACATTAGTCACATTGATTATAATAAACTTTAGTCGCCGGAAAAAGCACAAAATACTGGTTACTATAGTCTATCGATATCATCTAAGATCCAAGCATCTATCTACACATTAAGGAAACCCAATGCATATCAGTCTTCCTGTTCTCAGTTTCGACTAATGAGCACAGTAACAACAAAAGCAGGTCCTTTGAACATAACATCAAAGTTAACTCAAAATTTAGAGTTAGCAATTATCTTCAGGAGAATATTTATACAAGAAGGTTATCCACTTAATTTTCTTAAGGCCTATAGAAGGGAAAGAACAGCATATTACCTTCAGATCAACTACCATGGACTGAACCAGTAGGAAAATGACCGAATTATCTTCCCAGTTGATGTAAGTGCTTGCTTTACACAACTTGACACAAGCAATGGCAGCACTCTCAGTCAGCTGCCTGCTTCCTCCATGGCCAGCGAGGGCTTTCCGTAAACTGTCCAGAAACAGCTTCTACAGAATGGAAATACAGGAAGAAAAAACACCTCGTTTGTACTACTACAGATCAATCTAACATAGTAGCAAAACACCAACTATAAACACAAATGGCTTGTATCTGGCTATCATTTCATATTTAAAGAGTAAGCCCTTTTTAAAAAATGCACAAAACACTTTTCTCTACTTTCTCTGTTGACTTACTAGGGAAAGGAACCACTCCTTACTATACATTTGAACTAAGTATTAGCTGACGATATCTTTCCTTTCAATGTTACCTTTGAAGCTTAATCATTAGCCTGTCTTGGTTGTGGTAAAAGACAAATTGTTTCACTTCTTTTCTACTACTCTTGAGTATATTTAACCTCCAGCCTTCTAAACAATATACCCAAGGGTATTCTGTTGCTCTAAATTTCATTTCTAGAAATAATTAAAAAAAAATTAAATGCAGCTTTGCCACAAGCCATAATTAAAGCCAGCTGAAACAAGATGTTCCTTAGGAGCTCAGGGCCCTACATAGACCTAGGCGAAGATGGAAGCAGCACCAGTATCTAACAGGCTTGACAGCTAATAAAAAGGCAGTCCGTGCAGAGTTAAATGATACTGAGGATGACGACGACGTCCAGTGACGTTGTCCAGTCACCTGTGCTCTGCTTCTGTGATATGTCCTGAACTAGATGTGCAAAGAATCTCTAAGTGTGCCAGGCCTTTGTCCTTGTATGTTTTAGTTTTAAAAAGCAGCACCAACAAGAAATAAAACTATTAAAATTAACTACCCAGAAGCAATGGTTCTGGGTAGTTAAGAGCACTTGCTACTCTTTCAGAGAACAAGAATTCAGTTTCTAGCACCCACACTGAGTGCTCAGAACTGCTTGTAACTCCAGCTCTAAAGGATCTTATGCCTCTGTTGGAACACAAACATACACACAGAGCACACACACATTTTTTTACTGAAAAATAAGTAATAAAAAAGCAAAACAGTCTATCTTGTTGAAAGATTCATTTCAGTTTCTGTGCATGCTTGTGTGTCTGCTTGCTTTATGTGTACCATGAGTCTGGAACCTGCTATCTATCACGCACGCACGCACGCACGCACACATACACACAGAGCTGGCCAGCCGACCTACAGACCAACCAACTAAGTGTTATGCATGCATGCAGACTGAAATTACCAAAACCAAAACTAAATGTGGTAACATTAAAGACTCTGAAAGCCAGGTAGGGCTGTAACATGATTTTATAAAAATTGTACAGAGTACTCTTAACCAATAAAAAACCATCTCACAAATTTCTGCTTTTTAAAACTAATGATAATAAGGAAAATTTAGAATCACCAAGACCTGATGATTTTAACTGATTTTTATCTAACTAGGTTATTTCAGCCAGCCCATAGAAAAAGATGAAAATTTCCAATTTTTATTCTTAGTTTTGCAGAAATTAAATTGTTAGGACAGTTATGTTTCATAATGAAAAAACATAGTCAATATACATTTCCTCAAGTCATTGTGCTGAAGCCTTAGAAAATGCATTGTTAGCTATACAATTTATTTGCAAATAGCCAGCCAAATTTAATTCATAAACATAAAGGTAAATTATAAATGTCTAAATGTATTTTAATGGTGAATACAAGCTTAAATAACAGAATTTATCTGGTTTATTATTATTCAGCATTAAAACCAAGAGAGTTCAGAGCCTTTCAGTTATGACTATAACATGTGAATAACTGTAGTCTCCCCTCCCCCAGCCTGAAACCTGCTTGCTCAGGGGTCGAGCTTCCTGCTCAATCATTCTGCCACGCCCACTGCTGGAGCCTACCGCTTTGCTGTTCCGGAGCCATACACGTGGCCGCCATGCTACTGGACCCCAAGATTATTTGGCAGGAATCAGGCCCCCTTCCCCTGTTTCATAACTGCGTACAGGAATAGTAAAATGGAGCTTTGATGAGAATGGCTGTCTTAGCTGCATCTTTCTCTCACCGCCTAGCCCTTCTTCTCTTCCAGGTTTCCAAAAAGCCTTGCCAGGCTAGAACCCAGACATGTGAGCTGCTGGTCAAACACAACATTTGGCGAACCAACGTGGGACTGAGAAACGGCAGAGGACATTTGGAAGAAGCACTGCTGGTTTGAACTCCATAGAAGAAGAAAATAATTAAAGGAAATTCATACCGGAGAAGGTCGGTATGAGCTAAGCTGAAACAGCGTTTAACCTGAGCGCTAATTCACTTAGGTTCAGCAGTGAAGCTTAACAGGAGCTAGGAACGTAACAGGCAGTTAGCCGTAGCTCTCAGAAGCTACATTTTTAGGCGTGAGAAAAGAAAGGGTTTATTAAAAGGAAATTTATAATCAGGCGGATTGCCGCAGTTAAAAAAAACTGCATCATGAGGGAGGAAAATGTCCCAAAAAGCAGAGAGAAATTTCAGGAGTGCCATACTTTGTTCTCTCTGGGCCTTAGAGCAGGAGTACTCTGTCCCCTTTTTGTGTCTTGTCTAATGTCTGGTGCACCAATCTGTTCTCGTGTTCAACTCATGTATGTTTGTGTCCAGTCTGTATGAATGAATGTTCTATGTTTTATGTTGGATAATAAAGATGGTATAAAAAACTTTATCTGCAAAGCCGAGAGCTGCCACGTGCTTCATCCAGGAAACAGACACATGTCAGGAGGGTCCCTGCTGGAAAAACTGTTCGTTTTTGGAAAAAAAGGCGAGTGCACAGCCTCTTAGTTTCGGGGTAAAAAAGCTGATAATGTTGTGATTAATGTGTTTGACAAATGGTAAAGTGCCTTTTATTCTATGATTGTAGCTAGAAAAATTAGTATTCTCTGGTCTAAATGTACCTGCTTCATTTGGTTCTTTTTTTATTGGTAATGTGCTCTGCGTGTTTTCACAATCAGCTTATAAGTTGTTGGTTAAGATTAATAATTGTTACATTGCTACAGTCTTAAAATTGATAACTCAAGTTTTGAGTCTTTCCAACATGTAGCATAAGGCAGGCCAAGAGGCTGGGTCTCTAAAAGAAATTTCTAGTTTAGATAATAATTAATGTGGTTCCTATCCTAAAAAGTAAAATTTAAGATAAGATTTAAAGCAATGCCTCTTTATTAAAGCATTAAAGCTTGCATGTATTCATAGGTATTAATTGGCAGCCAAACTTCGTAATATGATAGTAATGCTTCTATATTGATTTTAAAGATGATAAATTGTTTTAAACTTGGGTTTTGCTTTCCCAAGGTTGTAGATATTATCCTAACGTTGCAAACGAAACTTGAAAATTATGGTTAAAACTGCCAGTGTTCCATTGACTGCAGCTTGCAGTTTGATTACAAATTTAAGATTTTCTACTCACCCATATATTGTTAATTAAGATTATTACAAGAGTAATCATCTTATGAGAGCACTAATACAGCTCACTTCATACAAAACTGGGACAGAGTTATCTAGCTATGTTTGTCCTTGTGCATAGATTAGACCCTCAAACAATCAGTTTGGCTATAGTTGCTGCCTGGCAGGAAACTGCAGTACAGGCAATTTTTTCACAACGCTAAAGTTGTGAAGAATGTTTTAACTGTAAGTCATCTTTAAAAAGAGTATCAAAAATTAGAGGCATAGACAGTTGAGTTGTTCCTCTAGAATTGGTCCTTATTGCAGGAGGGCCAAGATGCTCAGATTAAAAAAAAATATTTTACGTTTGAGTCAATGCAGGGCTCAGGGAGCCCCAGAGCAGCTTGTGGCCTTCTTGTGTTTTACAAACAGTGCCTGAGAAAGTTTTTCCTTGTGTTCAAGAAAATTTCTTTTTAACAGTGTTGCAGATCTATTCAGATGTTTAGAATAATGCTTAAATTCAAAGAGTTTTGCTTCTAGTGAACTGGTAATCACTGGAAAATTTTGCCTCTAGGTATGGCTAATATAGCTTTACATTATGTAAGAAAAAATTTTATTGTCTCTGCTTCTATACAAGAAGCCAAGAGTTTTAATCTTTCAATGTATATTTTTTCCTAAGTGAAAAATGTTTTATTAACTAATGCTTCTTAAGGGAAGTTTACCTTAAATCCTTGCTCTCACCCAAAAGATTCAGAGACAATATCTTTTTATTACTTAGGGTTTTAGTTTACTACAAAAGGTTTTACAAAAAATAAAGAAAGCTTTTATAATTGTTATTAATTATATTCATTGGTAATTAAGTATTAGCTGTGCCCAAGACAATTCTTTGGCCAGAAAAAACATTATTGTAAAATCATTTTTCTCATCCTCCCAGCCGATCATTGGCCCACGTGGGCCCAGCTAGCTGCTGGCTGCTGTGGGACGGAGCCTTGAGACACGCAGTTTCCCCTGTTTCAGCACAAATAATCTAGTTGTGTGCTGTAGATGGTGTTTTAAAATGCTAAACAATCAAACCTTAATTTGTATATTAATAGTCAATGCTATATCTCTGAGCTCATAACTGCTTAAGATTGTTCATCCCTCAGATGCTATTAATTCTCAATTTGCTATTGCTTATGCATATACAACTCATAGAAAAAATGCTGTCCTTTTAAGAAGACGGTTTTTAGACATTTATTAAATTGTCCTAACTGCCTGGACATTTTTAAAACAATGCCAGGATAAATTTATATCTCAGACAGTCTATAGGCCATCCATATAAAATAGATTGGATATATAACCTTGTTCTTTATATATTCATAACAGTTATGGTTTAAGATAATATTTTAGTATTATTAAAAATTGTGCATGTATAATTCCTTTTAATGTCCTTAGTTACTATTTGTTTCCACATAATAGTGTTAATTCTTGGGGACTTTTACTTAATAATTTGCAACAAATAAATGCTCTTATTTCTAGTTAATAAATTATGCACATGTGACTCTTAATGCACATGTGACTTTTAATAACTTTTCAAGCTTTCTAGTTACAACCGCTCCTTAAGAAAAATGATTGAAAGTGCAATTAGTCACTGCCTCTTTTACAGCCAAGTGTTTAAAATGTTTTGTCGACAAGTTATCATAGAGACTCCTGGCCTTTCGGCTCAGTTAGCCGAATTAACAGCAGTACTAAAGGTCTTTCAGTCTGTACATGAGGCTTTTAATACCTTTACTGACAGTTTATATGTTGCACAATCAGTACCCTTATTAGAGACCTGTGGTACGTTTAACTTCAATACGCCGTAAGGATCTTTATTTTCAGAATTGCAAAACATCATTCTCGCCCGGAAAAATCCATTTTATATTGGCCACATCCCATCTCACTCTGGTCTTCCTGGACCTTTAGCTGAAGGCAATGATTGCATTGACAGAGCTCTAATAGGAGAAGCCTTAATTTTGGATCCTGTTGCTTTGGCCAAATGTGATCATGAAAAGTTTCATCTCTCTAGCCATACCCTAAGGCTCCGACATAAGATCACTAAGGAGCAAGCGAGAATGATTGTAAAACAATGTCCTAAATGTATTAAATTATCTCCAGTGCCACATTTAGAAGTCAATCCTAGAGGCCTTATGCCTAATCATATTTGACAAATGGATATAACCCATTATGCTGAATTTGGAAATCTATAATATATACATGTTTGTATCGATACCTGTTCAGGATTTCTTTTTGCCTCTCTGCATACAGGAGAGGCTTCTAAAAACGTGATTGATCATTGCCTGCAAGCCTTTAATGCCATGGGATTGCCTAAACTTATTAAGATAGATAACGGGCCATCCTATTCTAGTAAGAATTTTATTTCATTCTGTAAGGAATTAGGTATCAAACATAAAACTGGAATTCCTTCATGGGACAAGGAATAGTTGAACGTGCTCATCGCACCTTAAAGAATTGGCTTTTTAAGACAAAACAGGGGCAGTTATATCCCCCAAGGTCACCAAAGGCACATCTTGCCTTTACTTTATTTGTTCTAAATTTTTTGCAAACTGCTATTAAAGGTCAGTCTGCAGCGGATCTCCACTGGCATCCAGTTACTTCTAGTTCTTATGCATTAGTAAAATAGAAGGACCCGCTGACTAACAAATGGAAGGGTCCAGATCCGGTTCTAATCTGGGGAAAGGGCTCAGTTTGTGTTTTTTCACAAGAAGAAGATGGAGCGCGGTGGCTGCCCGAGAGATTAATTCGTCACATGAACACAGATTCTGAATCTTCCTGTAAGTATCACTCTGAGAACTAAAATTCCTCTTTTGCTTAGAATTCGGTTGGGAACTCAGGCTCCCAGAAAAGCTGTTTTCCTGCTACTCTCTAAGCCAGTTCCCCCACAGGAGGCTGGAGACTAGCCTTATCCTTTGCAACTGAATAAAGTATCTGGACTTCCCCAAAAAGAAAATTTGCATTGCTACTTTCTCATTGTCTAGATCTCATTTTTTTCCAGCAGGTCAATCAACATCCTCCAGCCGGACTGCAGCAGGTGTGCATCCCCGCCCCCAAGAGCATACAGGTGGCAAATGCTATCTTCATTCCAAGAACATTCCAGCACGTGGCTTTCGGTGTGAGTTGAGATTTAGGTTTATCAAGAGGGCTAGAAAAGTAGATATTTCTCTACTAGAAGAGATTGGTTTTTATTCTGATAGACGGGCTTAGTCCCTTAGCTGACCTCTGGTTTTCCACCCTTGCTGTTACTGCAAGGTCCCCTTAGTTCCTCAGGCTATGGGAATAACAGAGATGAGGAAGATGACTTCCAGCTCCTATTTTAGCCACAAATCATGGTGTTACTAATGACATAATTCTTGTCTAGGCCTCGCTAAATCTGAGGTTGACAATTCTCCTTTAGGAGCTGCACGATACTCAGAATTGTGCATACTGGTTCGTGATCATACGAATACAGTATGGGTATCACTTGGTGCAGAGATTTACTGCAGGGGAAGGTCCAGCTTGACCATTTCTGAGTTCCCTGTGAGATACACCCGGTTTGGATGGAGGTTGGTATCTATTTCCAGTTACAACCAAAAATATCTTTCTAAGGCTCTGCCTCCCCTCCCCAAAAGATACCAAGAGCCAAAGGTGTGGGTCATGACAGCACAGGAATCAGGTCAATTTCCACCCACGCCAAGGTTAAAAGCCCACTCATCTACGGATGAGAAAATCATTTGATCACCTCAGTTAAGCATGGCCTTATTTAACTTGATTAAAAGGGGGGGAGAGAGGTTGGAGACCATACTGTTAGAAGGGCAAGCCCTTCACAGCCTCCCACCCTAAAAAAGCCAATTGGCCTTGTACTATGGAGCCAGTCATAACCCCCTTCTCCCTATTCCCCGCCTGTCATCCAAAAATGCGGAGGAATATCCACTCAGTGTTATTCATAATAAAGTGCATTTCAAATTCGTACAGTCAACCTTCGACAGGGATCCAAGACCTACTTAAAATTCAACTAGGAAGTTACCTATTCAGTACTAATTAGCATTATAAAGTCAGAGCCTACTGCTCAGGGCTATTCTGTTAGTTGTTTACTAGGACAGAAAGGACAGTCTTATCCAGACACAGTTTACCATAAGAAAAATTAGGAGATCCCATGGAGACGGGTTCTTTCTTTAGCCCTAGAATTCAGACAGGACTATTGAGCATAGATAAATTTTTGCCTCAGGCCAGCCTTTTCCTTTTTTAATTTTATTTTTATTAACAACAGGGAGGAGATGTAGTCTCCCCTCCCCCAGCCTGAAACCTGCTTGCTCAGGGGTCGAGCTTCCTGCTCAATCATTCTGCCACGCCCACTGCTGGAGCCTGCCGCTTTGCTGTTCCAGAGCCATACATGTGGTCACCCTGCTACTGGACCCCAAGATTATTTGGCGGGAATTGGGCCCCCTTCCCTTGCTTCATAACTGCGTGCGGAATAGTAAAATGGAGCTTTGATCAGAATGACTGTCTTAGCTGTATCTTTCTCTCGCCACCTAGCCCTTCTTCTCTTCCAGGTTTCCAAAATGCCTTTCCAGGCTAGAACCTGTGAGGAGCGGGTATGGCAGCAGTCTCAAGATGGCGCCCAGTACTGCAGCTAAGTCTTATGACTTGCACCTGACTTCCTCATACACCTGAAAATAAGCCACAACCATTGTGAGAGCTGTGCAGGTGTACCATGATGCTGGCAGTGTAAACAAATCCATATTTGGTGGAGACATGGCCCTGCCGCCCTCATTGGCTGAAGCTGCGTGCCTGGTGAGGTGACATGGCCTGCTGTGAGTGGATGGGGGCTGAGAGTATATAAGCAGACCTCCCTGGGTGCCCGGGGGGGGGGGGGGGGGGGGAGGGTGTCCCCGTAGCAGCATTGAGGCATTCCTGCAATAAAGGCTGTTGAGAAGAATCCGACCATGTTGTGTCTTCCTTGCCGGCCAATGTGAGCGCAACAAGAACCCAGACATGTGAGCTGCTGGCCAGACATAACAAATAATCTCTGCTAAGGCCAACCAACTGTTTGACCTAGCATGGACGTAACTAAAATGTACACCACCTTGAATAAACAAGCTGTTCCCATCAGGAGATGGCAGCCACTCATTTCACTCCTGACCTTGTTTACGTTGCTCTCATCCACCACATCCTTGGAGATGTCCTGGATTATTTCTGGGCACAGGATAAGGAGAATGATTTGTAGGGGCCACACTGCTGCTTTACGTTTGGTGCTTTCTGCAAAACCATCCACCAAGTCAAACAGCTTCTCTGCACACTCTGTGAAAAATACAAACATTAAATGATTATATTAGGCAAGAAAATCCTTGCATTAAATTAAAACCCAGAATTATGAAAACACTCAACTATCAGAGTTTAAGAGACGTGTAAGAAGAGCTAATGTGACCCATCCTAGAAGCGTAGGTATTTTAGAATCACTGTGTTGTCACAGTCTCAGGGTCTCACAGAGGAACAAAAGGCTGATAGTTTCCCCGGGGGTCTCTAGCCTTTACTATGCAGGCATTCCCCCAAAATTGCTATTCAGAAGTAAAAATAGTATTTCCTCCTTAGATATACCTAAATATAGAGTTCTAGGAAACACACACTCACAAGCACACACATGCACGCTGTGAGAGAGCCACCAGTATTCAATCACAACACGAAAGACTAAAGCTTCACTTCAAACTTCTTTTACCACTTGCTCAGAAGGGAAAGGACTGGAAATAATACAGAAACCGGAGAGAAAACTGTAATTCCTGTTACAGCTGAACAAAAAAGGCAGAAAAAACACTTTCGAACAAACTAAACTGAAAAGCAGCACATTTCCCTCTGAGAGTTTCACAAGGTGCCATGCTGCCCCTCACCCCACACCCAGTCACTCTTTAGCCAGCTTACCAGCCATATCTGTCTGCGGAATTTGGTATAGCTTTGTAAATTCATCCGGATAATTTTCTACCCAGTTCCAAAAAGCCTACAAGTAACAAAAATACATGTTTTTATAGGAAAGCAGTCAATTTTCCAATATATTAAATAACACAGAATTTAAGTTTCTTCACACAAATATCGTGTTGCATTCTTCCCATTAAGGGGAAGTACCACACAAGTCTTGACTTTCTTATACTCAAGATACCAAATACAGCCAAGGTCATAATCAAAATCAAAACTTGCATACCCAAGAGATTGAAGCTTACCTTTTCTAGGCTATTTATAACTGCCAACTGTGCAACCTTCTTCAGGGCTTTAAATTTAAATGCTGTTTCTGGAGAAAAAAAAATGCTTTATTAACTCTTAATTATTTAACAAATAAAATTCAGAACTACTATAAAATAATTTTATAAACTATTTTGCTTCCAATATTATTAATGAGCAATTTAACAATAAATATAAACCCCAAACCCATGAGCTACATTGATGGAGACAGAAGTAAATGAAAAGCAAACATGGGGCTGGTGAGATGGCTCAGTGGGTAAGAGCACCCGACTGCTCTTCCGAAGGTCCAGAGTTCAAATCCCAGCAACCGCATGGTGGCTCACAACCACCCGTAACGAGATCTGGCGCCCTCCTCTGGAGTGTCTGAAGACAGCTACAGTGTACTTACATAATAAATAAATAAATAAATAAATAAATAAATAAATAAATAAGAAAAGCAAGCATGTCTTGAATATCAAGTCTTCCCTTTGCTCTATTTATAAATTAACTAACAAAACAAACAAATAAAAACTATAAACATGGGGACTGAGAAATGGCTTGGTGGTTAAGAGCACTAGACACTCTACCACACGGCCTAGGTTTGATACCCGTCACCCAGAAGGGAGCTCAGGCCATCAGGCACCCTCTTCTGTCCTCTTCGGGCACCAGGCACTCACATGCTACACAGACACATGCAGCCAAAGCACCCTCACACATACGATAACAATAATTCATCTAATTTTTAAGTCTATTAAAAACATAGAAGTCAGTCATGATGGCAACACCTTTAATCCCAGCACTTGGGATGCAGAAGCAGGTGGATCCCTGTGAGTTCAAGGAAAGACCAGGTCTGCAGAGAAAGTTTCAGGACAGCCAGAGCCACATAGAGAGGCCTTATCCCACAAACAACAACAAAAACAAAAACCTATATGGGCTGGAGAGGTGGTTCAGTGGTCAATAGCACTGGCTGCTGTTCAAAGGACCTGAGTTCAGTTCCCAGCACCTGTTCACAACCATCTATAACCTCAGCTTCAGAGGATCCAACACCCTCTTCTGCTGTCTGAGGGCACTACATGCATATGCACACATAACAAAACCTTAAAAAAAAACAGACACTGGTTATTTAAATGTTTTTCAGTCATACATTTAACTAAGCTCTAGCATTTCAGTATTTTGAGTAGCACTGATAAATACTTATACTTATGTAAAGTTTTATCCACCATCTTTTTCTTCAACGTAAGCAACTGTGTCAGCAAGGAACTTTCTGGGGATTTTGAAATCTACAGAGCTGCTTTTTAGAAAAGTTGTCCACTGAGCTGTGTACTGACAATCTGCCACATGCTTGCCATCACTGTCTAGTAGTCAGCTTTAATTTTGTTAATCTGAATACTTAGATTACACTTTATCTTTGAATTCTTTTAGTTTTTAAGTTACCATGCAAAGAATTGGGTATCGTGACATTTCATAAATATGTGTCATTTTATGTTGCTCTCCATTGTTATCCCTACCCTACCCGGTTTTACCTGCCTCCTCCTATCTGACTCCCTTTCTTCCTAACCAGGCAGTCCACCCTTCTGCTTCCATATTGCACGTATTCCATACCCTATTGTTTCCCCTTTACTTAAGATCTTTTCCGTTTCATGATCTATCTGTAGTGTGTGTGTACACGAGCGTGCACATGCACATAAACGCACCTTTAAATTTAAGTTCCCTACAGAAAACAAAGCATGACTTGTTTGTCTGAACCAAGCTTATTTAACTTAACATAATAAATTCCAGCTGCATCCATTTTCTGGAAAGTATCATGATGGCATTTTTCTTTTCAGCTGTATAAAATTCCATTATCATAATATAGCATTTTAGTTTTTTATTTTATAAAAATATTTTTTAATAAAAAACACGAAGTAGGCCGGGCGTGGTGGCGCACGCCTTTAATCCCAGCACTCGGGAGGCAGAGGCAGGCGGATTTCTGAGTTCGAGGCCAGCCTGGTCTACAAAGTGAGTTCCAGGACAGCCAGGGCTACACAGAAAAACCCTGTCTCGAAAAAAACCAAAAAAAAAAAAAAAAAAAAAAAAACACGAAGTAGAAGTCTGGTCAATCAACACAGAACTGCTATCACATAAAAAGGCACTTTACCAAACTCTGTTCCAAGAACATACAAATGTTTTTGTTTTGTTTTGTTTTTAATCATGGCTATAGTAATTGTCTATACTTTTCCATTTAACTATTTTTTTAAAATTCCAGACTGGAGAGATGGCTCAGTGGTTAAGAGCACTGACTGTTCTTCCAGACGTCCTGAATTCAATTTCCAGCAACTACATGGTGGCTCACAACAATCTGTAATGGGATCTGCTGCCCTCCCCTGGTATGTGTCTGAAGACAGCTACAGTATATTCATAAGCAATAAATAAACAAACAAACAAACTTCCACATCTGCTCACTGTTATCTTCTGCTCCAGTTACAGACCACTGAGAAGTAGGTTGGTTAAAATAACCCTCCTGGGCAGCTTTCTGCTGGACTTTATTTTGCAATCTGACATCTGTGGCTGTAAAGAATCACACTATGCCCAACAGTGGTAGCCTTAATCGGGGAATCCATCTTCCTCACCACAGACACCACAGACTGTGAGCTGCAAGTGATACCAACTGATAGGCTTCCTTGTGAGACCTTTGAAAACATTACCTGCCAACTCCAATGTCTTGGCAATAAGGTGCCCTGTACATAGCAGCAGTGGCACCCACATACCCATGGCCCATGATGTGCATCTTCAAGTGTTCGTTGATTTGGCCCACAGGAAACTATATAGCCAGCTCTCTATGAGCAAGAAATTAATTTAGCCTTGGCCATTCCACTAGCCTTTCCAGTTTTCCTCCACTCCACCACAAAAATGCTTAGTGTTGCAGCCACCACCACTCACTGTACCAAATGTTCTGTATCCATTCTTCTCTTTTTTCGTTTTTTGGTTTTTCGAGACAGGGTGTGCCACCACAGCCCGGCTTCCATTCCTCTCATGATGGACATTCAGGCTGGTTTATTTCCTAAGCCACCGAGAATTGTGTGGCAGTAAAAATGGATGTACAGGAATTTCTGTGGCTATACAATATAGTAGTGTATCTGGGTCACATGGTCTGTTATCAGTTTTTCTGAGGAACCCTTCAAACTGACTGTCATAGTGGAGTTTCAATGCCAGGCAGTGGTGGCATACACCTTTTATCCCAGCACTCGGGAGGCAGAGGCAGGCAGATTTCTGAGTTCGAGGCCAGCCTGGTCTACAGAGTGAGTTCCAGGACAGCCAGGGCTACACAGAAAAATCCTGTGGGGTGGTGGGGGGTGGTGGGGGACAAAGTAGCTAATCAGGATCCCACCAGCCCCACCCACATTCTCACCTCTACTTGTTGTCTTTTGTTTTCTTGACCACATTCCAACTGAAGTGAGACAGATCTGAAAGCGGTTTTAATTTCCATTTCCCTGATGTCTACAAATGTTGAAAACTTTTTCCAAGTATATATTGGTCATTGTATTTCTCCTATTAGGGACTCTATTCAGCTCATGAGCAAATCTACAGACTCTAAAATGATTTTAGAGTTTAATTTTAGCAGTTATTTATATATCCTAGATACCAGCCCCCAGCCAGATGTAAGCCTGGAAATTTCTTTTCCCAAGCCTGTAAATGGTCTCTTTACTCTAGTGACTGTGTCCTTTGCTTGGCAGCGATTTCTAATCTCATGTAACTCTATCTGCCAAGTCTTGGTATTGTTTCCTGTGCTATAGTCCTTTTCAGAAAATTCTTGTCTATGCCTATATCTTCAAATATTTTACCTGTCTTCTTCTTTCATTAGAGTTTTGATATACTGAATGTCATGGTTTGAATATGCTTGGCCCAGGGAGTGGCCTTGTTGGAGTAGGTGTGTCACTGTGAGCGTGGGCAAAGACCCTCATCCTAGCTGCCTGGAAATGAATACTCTGCTAGCAGCCTTCAGATGAAGATGCAGAACTCTCAGCTCTGCCTGTATCATGCCTGCCTGGTTACTGCCATGCTCCTCCCTGATGATAATAGACTGACCCTCTAAACCTGTAAGCCACCCACAATTAAACGTTGTCCTTTATAAGACTTGCATTGGTCATGGTGTCTGTTCACAGCAATAAAGCCCTAACTAAGACACTGAATTTATTGTTGCACAATATAAGCGATATGGACTAATTTTCATTCCCTGTATAGAAATCCAGTTTTCAAGTTGGAGATGTGGCTCAGCGTTAAGAGCACCAACTGCTCTTCCAGAGGTCCTGAGTTCAAATCCCAGCAACCACATGGTGGCTCACAACCATCTGTAATGGGATCTGATGCCCTCTTCTGGTGTGTCTGAAGATAGTTACAGTGTACTCGTATAAATAAATCTGAAAGAAAGAGAGAGAGAACCAGTTTTCCCAGCACCACTTGTTAAAGAGGGCACCTTTTCTCCAATGCATGTTTTTGATAGCTTTGTCAGAAACTTAGGTAATACGAAGGCTAATCTTGTTTGTCAACTTGACTATATCTGGAATCACACCTGTGAAGGATTTTCTTCATATAATCACTTAAGATGGGAAAAGTCACCCTAAATCTGGACCACATCTTCTGGTGATAGCCTACAAAAAAGAACATGGAAGGAGAAACTTTTCACTTTTGCCTGCCTGCCTTCATTCCTCCTAGCCAAGTGCACTTCTCCTGTTGCTAAGGTAAATCCTCCACTAATATGAGCCTAAAGGCACTGACTGTTAAGGGGTTGGATCCTGCAACTTGAGATGGAGAAGTGTAGGGGACCCTAATGTGCTTTGAACCTTCACATTCTGATGCGTCTGTCTCACCTGTTGCAGTAGTCTGCCCACTCTTAGTGGAGGGTGCAGCCCCACTGTCACACCTTGCACTATTTCCTTTTGTACCTTGGCCTGAGGAAATTAATCCTTTGTTGTCTACAAATTTCAGTGACTTTCCCTGAAAGCGAAACATCAAGCAAGGCAATACTGATGCCCTCAGTGTCTGTCGACAATAATTGCCTCTGAACTATAAGCAGAATCAAGGTTAAGAAGGTTTCTAGGAGCGAAACAGAAAGTGAAATTCACAACAAAGGTGTGGTACAATACTAAAGAGTTTACTGAGTTTGTGAATTCATTCAAGCCGTATTAGTCTGGGCAATATATATGAGAATGGATTTTTAAGGGCATGAAATAATGGTGGAAAAAAAAACCCATAAAACTGAATCAAGCTGAATTTATTGATATGGGCCCACTGAGTTAAGGTTCTAAGTTCAATACAGATGTTCTTACAGTTAAAAAGGTATCAAAAGCTTGACTGGCTGGCTAAGCACTAGCCATACTCTACTGAAAAGGAACTGTGGATACCTGATGTCCCTTAACTTAGTATTGATGAAGGGATTTTAGGGTTCAGAGAAACTGCAATAATGGGTGTGCTGTATAAAACCAAATCCTCCACAACGGGAAGGCCCAGAAGACATTCTCTTCACTGATCCTATAAGGCACAAAATGGTAAGAGGGGCACCAGGATTTGAAGGGCTTTCTCCCTGCTCTTCTCTTTGTGCCAGACCTTAAGGTTGGAGACACTAATGCTCAATCCAAAAAGTTAAATGGGATGGGCTTAATTAGGCCCCCAGAGTAGCAGGGGCCAGCTTTCAGCACTGCATTGCCAAAGGCAAGGCAAGAATATCTATCATGAAGGGCAGCACAGACAGAGTGACGTTTATGATGGCGTGACTCCAATGGATCTTCTTGTACTGGCTAATAATGCTTCCAGGAATATATGTTTTTATCTTGTTTTGTTTGTTTTTACATCTATAGAAGCAAAAATATTCTCAAACAAGCAAAAGAAAGGGTATACTGCAGAGTAGCAAGAGGGTATCTCAACTTAGTAATTTCCAGACGTGAGCTCGTTTGCAGACCCCAAAGTCCTTGAATGATGAGGAGGTGAGGTCCCCCTGAGGACCTTGCTAAAATACCTAAAAGTTTTACTGTTAGCCCTTCTCCCATCCTATGACCTTTTACAAGGGTAAATGTACTCTGGGAAAAAGGAAACAATCAGGTTTTCCAGGGTTTACTGGACACTCGTTTTAAACTGACACTGGTTCCAAGAGACCCCCAAATAGCACTGTGGCCCTCCAATTAAATCAGGGCTTATGATTATCAGGTGATTAATGGAATTTTGACTGAAACCCAAATCACAGAGAGTTTACTGGGTCCCCAAACTCATCCTGTGGTTATTTCCCCAGTTCCAGAATGTATAATTGGTATAGCTATACTTAGACATTGGCAAAATCCCACGTTGGTTCCTTGACCTGTGAACTGAAAGCTATTATGGTTGGAAATCACAAATTGAAGAGACTGGCATTGCCTCTGGGAACATAGTAAACCAAATATAATACTCCATGCCACCATCAAGGACTTGAAACATGCAGGGATGGTAGTTCTCACATCTCCCTTTAACTCTCCAGCACAGGAGTCAGATGGATCATAGAGAATGACCACTGACCATTAAAACTAATTCAAGTAGTGACTAAATTTCAGCTGTTGTACTAGATGTGATGCCCTTACTTGAACAGATTAACACAGCTCCTGGTACATGGTATTCAGCTATGGATCTAGCAAATGCTTTCTATCAATTCCTGTCCATAAGCACAATCAGAAGCAATTTGCTTTCAGCTGGAAGTCAGTAGTATGCCTTTTTACAGTTTTACCTCGAGGTTAGTACTTATGAACTCTCCAGTCCTGTGTCATAACTCAGTATGAAGGAAGCTTGAGCATCTCTCTCTACAAAATATCACCCTGGTCCAGTATATTCATGACATCATGTTGACTGAACCAAGTGAGCCGGAAGTAGCAACCACTTTGGAAATATTGGTAACACTTATGTACATGGGAGGATGGTAAATAAGTCCAGACAAAATTCAAGGGCCTTCAACTTCAAGGAAATTTCTACAAGTCCAGTGGTGATATGCAGAAATATTCCTTCTAAGGTGAAGGGTAAGTTATTGCATCTGGTCTTTCCCACCACCAAGAAAGCAGCACAAAGCTTGGTGGGCCTACTTGGATTCCAGAGGAGCATACTCCTCACTTTGTTTAGTTATTTCAAGTAAGGAAGGAAGCTTCTAGCTTTGAGGGGAGCTAGAACAGGAAAGCTCTTCAACAGGTCCAGGCTGCTATGCAGGCTGCTCTATCACTTGGACCATGTGATCCAGGAGACCCGCTAAAATGGTTCTTTAGATGACAGTAGCAGTTTATAGCCTTTGGTAGGCTCCTCTAGGTGAGAGGAGACCCTTGGGATTTTAGAACATGAATCTATTGCCATCTGCAGACAACCATTCTCCCATTAAGAGACAGCTCTTTGCCTGCTATTGAATGGGCCACTAAGTTACTATGCTATCTGAGCTACCTATCATGAGCTGAGTGGTATTTGGTTTTACCAGCCATAATACCAAGCCATGAAGTAGGATGTACATAACAGCAAACATTATCAAATGGAAGTAGAATATATTGTGATCAGACTCCAGTAGGTTCTGAGCAAGATATATGAAGAAGTTGTCCAAATGCTTGTTTTCTACTTCTGTTAAAGTGTCTTTTCCTAACAAGCATGTACCTATGATCTCATGGGGTGCTTCCTAGAATCAACTGACTGAAAAAGAAAAGTTTGGAGACCAAGGTTTACTGATGGTTCTGCACACTATGCAGGCACCACCCAGGTATGGAAAGCTACTGCATTATAACCTCTTTACAGAACAACCATAAAAAATGCCAGTAAAGAGAAATCTTCATTGTAAAGCAAACTTTGGGCAGGTCACATGGTTGTAAATTCTGCTTGGAATGAGAAATGGCCAGATGTGACTGTTTTCGAATTCATGGGCTGTAGTCAACAGATTGGCAGGATGGTTAGGGACTTAGGAGCATGATTGGAAACTTAGTGAGAAAGATAACTAGGGAAGATGGGGACAAATCTCTCCACATGGACAAATGATGTAAAGATACTTGTGGCCCATATAAATGCTCATCAAAAGGTGACTTTAGCAGAGGGGGAATTCAATAATGAAGTAGAAAGGATGACCCATTCTGTACACAGTCAGCCTCTTTACCCAGCCATGTCTGTTACTGTCCAATGGGCTCATGAACAAAGTGGCCATGTTGGCAAAAAAGAACGTTATACATGGGCTTGACAACATGGACTTTCAGTCACCAAGGCTGTTCTGGTTACAGCAGCTGCTGAGTGCCAGACCTGCCAGCAGCAGAGACCCAATACTGAGCCACAGATATGGCACCATTCTCCCAGGTGACCAGCCAGAGACTTAGTGCAGCCTGACAACACTGGACCAGTTCTTCCATAGAAAGGGCCACTCTCAGCCCTTACTACAATACTCACTCTGGTTATAGACTTGTTTTTCCTTCTGCCAAAACTATCATCCGTGAACTTACAGAATGTCTTATCCATCATCATGATATTCCACACAGATAACTCACTTCACAGGCAAATAAATATAATAGTGGGCTAATGCTCACGGAATTCACTGGTCTTACCATGTTCCCTACCTCCTGAAGCAGCCAACTTGACAGAATGGTGTGAATAGCCTTTGGAAGACACAGTTACAATGGATATCAGGTGACAGAACCCTGGAAGACTGGGGCAGGGTTCTCCAGAAAGCAGTATGTGCTTCAGCATCTAATATATGGTTCAGTTTCTCCCTAGCCAGGATTCAGGAATCCAGGGATCAGGGGGTAGAAATGGAAATGGTTCCACTCACTATCACCCCTAGAGTCCTACAGGAAAACTTTTTACTTTCTGATACCACGACCTTAAGTCTGCTGGCCACTGGCTTGTGTTCCAGAGGAGGGGACTACTTTTCTGCCCAAGGCATAACACACATTCCATTGAACTGGAAGCTTAAACTTCTTCCGATAACATTGGGCTCCTAGTGCCCTTAAGAGCCAACAGACATCATCATCATCACAACAACAATAACAGTGTTAGGAGGGGTGGCCCCTCTAGACTTCCAGTGGCTAACTGGATTGCTCTGAAGGCCATGTCTTGAGTATAGCAGATCCTTTAGGCCATCTCTTGATGCTGCTACTTCTGTATTCCAACATATCCTGAACACCAGTAGCTTTCTAAGAATTCTCTAGGACTCCAGCATAATATTAGGACCACTGGGACATCCAGTCTGGTTCTTGGCCCTTCTGTCAGGAGACAGCCATTGCTGGACTATCTGGGCCACACCTACAGGTTACTCAAATAAATCCCCTTTTGGGTGTGTATAAAGTCTATTTTTTTTCTTTCTTAACAAAAAGTGTATTTACTCATATTTCTATTCGTTACTTTATTATTTTTGTTCTTTTGACAATTTCATACATATATGTAACCTATTTCTAACTCCTGTCAAACTCTTATTTCACTATTACCTCTATGACTCCCTACAATCCTATTCACACATTTACATTTTTTTACTCAGTGATCCACTGAGTTTAATTAGGTTCACCTGTGTGATCAGGGGTCTGCTACTATTCATCAGAGAACGATAGGCTGATCAGGAGGTACACAAGCATTGTTTGCTCTCCCCCAACCCAAATCCATTAGTAGTTCATAGTTCAGCAAGGAAGGGGAGGATCAAATGGACCCTTCTCAGATATATGAAGACTGTTGACGGGGCCGGTCTTGTATAGGTCCGTTGTTGCTGCTGCTGCTGCTGCTGCTGCTGCTGCTGCTGCTGCTGCTGCTGCGAGATCATGATTTTCATTGGCTGTGTCACGGCCACATGACAGCACTTTGCAGCTCTCATTAGCTTCCAGCGCTTCTACTCTTCCCACTCCTCATTCTACACTGCTCCCTGAGCCTCAGAGAGGTAGCCTGAATTTTTTTTTACAACTCTGCACTGTGAAAACTAGCCAGCAGGGGGAGCTCCCACCTCAGTTCTGCTGTGAAACAGAAGGTATGTTGCCTCAGCACTGGGGAAATTGGACTTCTGCTCCCCATCTGAATTCCTTTTATTGCTCTCTCTTGACTTCCTGCCCTAGGTAAGATTTGGCATACTAAACTAAGTTCTAAAAGAGAACTGGAAACTTTTAGGTTGTTTGTTTTTGTTTTGCTGTTGTTTTTGAGGCAGTGTTTCAATATATGGTTTTAGCTGGCCTGGAACTAGATCAAGCTAGGCTTAAACCAAAGAGATCCACCTGCTTCTGCCTTCTGAGTACTGGCATAAAAGTCTGCACCACAACACCCAGCCTGAGACTGGGAACCTTAATCTTATTCTAGATTTTGGAGGAACTTCTCCTACTTTCCTCTCAATTAGTATAATGTTGGCTACAGGTTTTATTCCTATGCATCCTTTTTTTATGTTTTGGTGCATTCATTTATGCCTGCTGAGCTTTTATTATAAACGAATGCTGAACTTCTGAAGCAAGGGCCTTTTCTGATCACCTATGATTACCGGGTAATTTCTGCTCTTAAACCTACATGCTGGTTTACTTGATGGTTTATTCTATGTTGTGTTAAACCAACACTGCATCCCTGGAAGGAAACCACAGTGTTCTGGAGTTTTGCTTCTGGAGTTCTGTTGAGAATTCAAGTTTTCTTTTTGTTGCGTATTTATCTGGTTTTCTTATCACTGTACTGCTGGCTTCACAGAATGGCAGTATTCCTTCCTTTGCTATTTTTCTGTAAAGGAAATTTTTGTTTGACTTTGGCAGTGGAATCCATCTGCTCTTGCACTCTTCTTTGTTGGGAGACCTTTTATTACTACTTGAATTGCCTTATAGCTGCTTCAATGTCTTTGATTGCTATGTATCTATTGAGGCTGTTAATACCATACTGACTCAGTTTTGATAGGCCTAAGAATCTATCCATATTTTTTCTAGGTTTACCAACTCTTTAGAATATACCCTCCTTCTCTGTACTTCACTGGGACCTGTAGTTAACTCAGCTTGTTCATCTCTAATTTGATGGAGTCTTGACAAGCCAGGACTTGCCAATCCTGCTGAACTTTCCAGGAGCCGACTCTCCGTTTCCCTCTACACAGTTCTTTCATCCTTCGGTTCACTGATTTCTGCTCTGACCATGGTTACTTCCAGCTGTCCCCTGCTGCTGAATCTGGATTGTTCTTGCTTTTCTAAGACCTTGAGGTTATCATTAGGTTATCTGGGATATTTCTGACTTTTTAAATAGTAGACACTCATGTCTATAAACTTTTCTCTTAAAACTGACTTTCAAAGAATTCAAGATTCCACGAACACATGTAAAATTTGTGTACTAAATTAAAGGCAAAAAAGCAAAAAAGTTTTCTGTCATTGTATTGCTTTTGTTTTTGTTTCTTTGAGACTGGGTCTCTCTACAGAAACCTGGCTGTTCTGGAGCTCTGTAGACCAGGCTGGTCTCAAACTCACAAGATCTGCCTACTCCTGCTCCCAAGTGCTGGAATTAAAGGTGTATATAACTACACCCAGCTTAATAACATGTTTTGTAATATTAAGCATTTTGAAAAATGTATTACCCAACTATTAAAAACTCTCATAGCATACATAAGTCTCTCAGGTCAGAAATTAGGCCAGTGTTTGATGTTTCACTCCGTTCTCTGATGTGGAGGGAGCTGCTTGTTTGTTACTTTTCAGGAGACCAGGCCTTACTCTATAGGCCATCATGACACTGAACTCACTACCCCGCTCAAACTGGTCTTGAACTCTCCTTCCTCATCTGCCCATGTGCTGGGATTACAGGCGTGCACTACTCCCCATCTGCCCATGTGCTGGGATCACAGGCGTGCACTACTCCTCATCTGCCCACGTGCTGGGATCACAGGCGTGCACTACTCCCCATCTGCCCATGTGCTGGGATCACAGGCGTGCACTACTCCTCATCTGCCCACGTGCTGGGATCACAGGCGTGCACTACTCCAGCAGTTCAAGGCCATGGGCTTCAAGCACCTGGACAACCAAACAAACTGATTCTGCGACCCAGAGTCACTTAAGGGATCAAATTCTAAAAGGACAACATTCTCCTTATTAAAAGCAAAACTTGTAGCTCAAGAAAACTTCCCAGGCTGGAGAGGTGGCTCAGTGGTTAAGAGCACTAGCTGCTCTTCCAGAGGTCCTGAGTTCAAATCCCACCAAGCACATAATGGCTCACAACCTTCTGTAATGTGATCCAATGTCCTTTTCTGGCATGCAGGTCTATATGCAGATAGAGCACTCATATACATAAAATAACTTTTTTTTAAAATCTTTAAAAAAAAAAAGGAGAGAGGGGGAGGGAGGAAGGGAGGGAGGAAGGGAGATAGGGAGGGAGGGAGGGAGGGAGGGAGGGAGGGAGGGAGGGAGGAAGGGAAGGAGGGAGGGAGGGAGGAGAAAGAAAAAAGAAAACTTCCTACTGCCAAGATCTAAAATATCCATATTCTCAGATGAACATGACAGTATATACCCTTCTTAATCCCAGAACCCAGGGGGCAGAGGCAGGTGGATCCCTGAGTTCAAGGCTAGCCTGATCTACAAAAACTGAGTTCCAGGAAAACCAGGGATAAATAGAGAGACCCTATCTCAAAAAATAAAATTCATGTTCTACTGTATTATTTTCAAATGCCCAAAATTCAGTCATGCATTACTGGCCATTTCACAAGAACATGCACACTATAAAATCTATTTTGATGTCCAGTTCAAACAAATTTACTATAACCATAATACTGAGATTAATTATAAGTTAACTGTAGATATATCTATTTAAACCTACCCTTCAGAAGTCGTTTTAATTTTGCACAATCCACATTGATATACTGTAACAATTCTATATCGTGAACATCAACATTATCTTCTGAACAGACAGTCAACTCCTGTAACCTGAAAAGTAAAAATCAAGAGTAATTTATCAATTTAAGTCTTAGAACAGTCCAAGATTCTGATTTAATGGAAAGGGGGTTTAATGAATGAAGGACACATAAAATAACATATTTATTTAAAAAAAAAACTAAATAATTCAACTGATTTAAGAGTCATGACAAAAAGTGATATTCCAGTAAACTTTGTATTTGTATCTTTAACACTGAGGTCTGAATTGTATTTCTCACATTAGCCATGGCTCTTCTGGAAAAATTAGTTAATTCCAAGATTGGAGCATATTTTCAAATGTATCTAAGTTTCCCTGAAATTGAAGACAAGGAAATTAGCAACTATTGTAGTCAAGTCCAAAATCACACAGCTGTACAATCAGACACTATAACTGTTAAACTGGGACAATTGGAGTATCAGATTTTCTTCCTTTGTAAAAATCACATTTATTTATTGTGTGTGAGCATGCATTATCAATCAGAAAAACAATTGTGAGAACTGTCCTCTCCATCCACCATAAAGGTCTTAGGGACTGAAACTCAGGTCACCAGGCTGGCAGCAAGCACCAGTACCTGCTGAGCCATCCTACTGCCCCTGCCCCAACTTTTATTTTTCTACAACTGCAGTCCACATGGGGGAAGGAGGAGCAGTAGTTACTGAGAGAAAAAACTCACAGGTGAGCTTTTCCAACTTTTAGAATCGCTTCAATCTAAAAAGGAATAATGGTGGAACAGGCCTCTACCCTGCATTCCCTGTTTAGATCATATTATATTAAAATGATATAAATATACAAGAAATACAGTTTACAGGAAAAAATGAAATCTTTTACATTTGAATCTAGTTTCAGCTCAGCATAGTAGCTCATGCCTATCCTAGCCCATCATCCAAGCACTCGGGGAAACTGACACAGGCGAATTACTGTTAGTGTGGGCTACAAGGTAAAGCCTGGTCTTGAGAAAGGAGGGAGGAAGAGAGGGGAAAGAGGAAAGAAAGAAGAAAATAAAGCGAAAGCACAATTTAATGCAAGGGGCTCTGGATTTTAATTCTCACAATCACAAAACCCATAAAGAAATACAGTATGTCCAATTTAAGAATAAAGAATGATAAGACTCCAGCCAGATGTGGCAGCACACACTTTTAATCCCGGCATTCTGGAGTCAGAGACAGAAAGGAGAGATCCATGAGCTCCAGGCAAGCCACAGCAAGGCCAGCCAAGCTACATAGCAAGTTCCAGGCCAGCTGAAGCTACACAGTGAGATCCTGCCTCACTAGTCAAAAGAGCAGGGCGGTGGGGCGTGGGGAGAATGTTTTTACTTTTCCCATTTCCAATTAATAATGGATCCAAAGATTATCAAGTAGGTGACATTTTTATGGGAAATGTTGGATAGTCCAGACACTATCTATATCTAACAACCGACTGGATGACTTAAGAAACCTGTCTCTAAAAGAATTTAAAAAATAATAAATAAATCACCAAATTAAGTATTATCAACTCTGTTATAAAAAAGCCAATTAATCTTCTATGTAAGAAAGTACAATGGGGGAGGGGGGCAGAGAGATGGCTCAGCTAACGGACTTCTTTTCCAAAGGTCCTGAGTTTAAATTCCAGCAACCACATGGTGGCTCACAACCATCCATAATGAGATCTCATGCCCTCCCTCTTCTGGAGTGTCTGAAGGCAACTACAGTGTACTTAGATATAATAATAAACAAATCCTAAAAAAAAAAAAAAAAAAGAAGAAAAGAAAAGAAAAGAAAAGAAAAGAAAAGAAAAGAAAAGAAAAGAAAAGAAAAGAAAAGAAAAGAAAAGTGCAATGAAGGCTGGAGAGATTGCTTAAAAGCACTGGCTGCTTTCCAGAGGACTCAAGTTCTATTACTAGCACCCACATGGTAGCTTATAACCACCTGTAATCTCAGCTTCGGGGGATCCCATACCATCTTCTGGCCTCCACAGGCACTGACACACAAGTAACATATATAAAACAATATAAAAATAAAACTCTAAAGAGTGTAATAAGCCTACAGCATAAGACAGTTCAGCAGAATAAAGCTATGTTATAATTTTTTCAATTAATAAATGAAACAAACAAACAAACAACAACTAAAGCTGTTTTGGGTGTTACAGGCCTGTAATGACAGCTTCTAAGAGAGCTGAGGGAGGACACTATCAAGGCTAGCCTGATCTACAAACTGAGTTCCAGGCCTGCCTGAACAGCTTGGTGAACGAACCCCTTTTTCAAAGTAAGAAGAAGACTACAGCTGTACCTCAGTGGTAGAACATATGATGCCCTGGGTTCAATCGCCAATACTGCCCCACCCACTGCCAAAAAGAACATCTGTTGACAAAGAAACTGGTAAAGTTCAACTCATTTTTATGATCTTCCTTATAAATGAAATGTGGTTGGGTGGTGGTGGTGCACACCTTTAATCCAGCACTGAGGAGAAGGAAGCAGGAGGATCTCTGAGACGGAGGTCAGTCTGGTCTACAGAGAGTGAGTTGCAGGACAACCAGAGCTACACAGAGAAAGTCTGTCTATAAAATCAAAACAAGGAAGGAAGGAAGGAAGGACTCAAATCTTCTATATATACAGAATATATAGATAAAAGAATAGTAGATATGAGAATAGTATCACCTAGATATAAGAACAGTATCATAAGATGCCCCCATGTAAATTAAACCATCACAGCAGTCTGTTAGGTGAGTGGTCCTAATTCTGGTACTAAGTAAATCAAGACACATAGCTGTATTAAGCATTTATCTCATAGATCGATTTCTGGCTAATCTAACCGAAGTCAATGAAACTCTAGCCACAACTTCTATTCTGGCAACAGGTAACAAACTACTAGACTTGGAAAGTCAACAAAAGTTGTCTATAAATTAACTAATGCTGCCAAACTTCATGGAAGCAGCTTTGGGTGAGTTTAGGGTTTTTCTTTTTTTTTAAATAAATAATTATTATTTAAGTTTTTTGAATGTAGGAGTGCTCTGTCTGCATGTACACCTACAAAGCAGAAGAGGGCCTCATATCCCTTTATAGATGGTCATGAGACACCATGTAGTTGCTGGAAATTGAACTCAGGACCTCTGGAAAAGCAGCCAGTGTCCTTCAAAAGCTGATCCATCTCTCCAGCCCAACTTTAGGGTTTTCAAAGATGGCACATTTGTTCTATTTTACAGAATAATACACTTACTCAAAAACTTCATGGAAATATTGTTCTATAAAAACATTAACAATTCCTGCATAGATACACTAAGAAACTGTATTTTTCTTTATTGCTTTTTATCTTCATTTTAAGAATTTTTTTCCAAGTAATAAAACTAATCTCGTACTGACCTAAATGAAAGGGTTTTTACTTTGTATAACCTTCCAGAATCCTATTCCCCTGTCTGTCACCTTGTTGGCTCCCTCAGTGTATGGTGACTCAGAATATAAAATAAATCTACAAGGCCAGCTTTGTCTGCAGAACAAGTTGCAGGGCAGCCAGGGATACACAGAGAAACTCTGTCTCGAAAAACCAAGAAAAAAAATCATGGAAATGTTCTGTTATATAAACCTTAACCAATGATATATCATTAAATAAAGTTTTAATTTTCTTTTCATATTTTATTAAGACTGTAAGATACAATATCATAGAATATTGTCACCTATCATCATAATTATAGAACAACTTTTTTATTATTAAAAAGAGAGTTCTTTTTTTTATTGCAAGTGAGTTCTTAAATAGCGGGCCATAAATTCTCGAATTTTAATGTATATTCTCATTCACCTCACTGGCAAGCAAGAGTGAACATAACAGAAACCCATTCGTGTAACTCTAGTAAGTGACAAAGAGAGGAACCAAAGAGTAAAAAGGATTACTTTTCTCTGTATTTGTCTTTTAGTCACTAAATCTTTACGTGGGTTGTTTTATACTTTTTATTCTATCATAATTAAGAACCACATGAGTGTACTTATACAAGAAAGGCAAATCACTTTCATGAAGACAAGTCAGTCACAATTTATCATTTCATCCCCCTGAGCACCATTTTAAACTAATTTTCTCATCTGTAATATCATGGTTATGATTTTGACTTATCAGGAAATATTTAAACAATAATTTTCTTTCATTTTTAAGCTTTATGTGTTAGGAGGTATAGGTCAGAGGACAACACTGTGGTAGTGATTCTTTCTATTATGTCATAGGTCCCAGGGATAAAACCCACATCCAGCAGGCTTGCTCTGTGAGGGTCTTTACAGACCAAGTGATTCCCCAGCCAACACTTTCTTTACTTTCTGTTTCACTGAAATTACATTTTTAAAAGCTTGTTTTTATTTTATGCATATGGTTGCTTATATGAATGTACTGTGCATGTATGTGCACCACGTGTGTGCCTAGTGTCCAGACAGGGTACTGAATTCCCTAAACTGGATGGTTTAGGTTGTGAGGCACCATGCAGGCACTGGGAACCAAACTCAGGTCCTCTGCAAGAGAACCATGTGTTCTTAACTACTAAGCGATCTCTCCTGACTATTTCATTTCTGAAATCACTAAATTAAATGTACAGTATCTTAAAATTCCACAAGATAGTTAAAATAGAAATATTGAAAACTAATATAATGAAACTAACATAGTTCTTGAGGCCTATCCAACTTAGAAATTTGGAAATATGTCAAATTCCATTTTTGACACAATTCCTTGTTTGTTTGTTTGTTGAAGTTTTTGATCTTTTTGAGACAGAGTCTCACTGTGCAGCCCTGGCTGGCTTCAAACCCATTAAAGGTTGGTCTTGAACTCCTGTCTCTGCTCCCAAATGCTCAGATTTTAAAGTTGTGAGCCACTATACCAGCACAATACATTTATTTTTGAGGGGTATCAATTTATTTGCCTGTAACAACCTTTCATTATCACTGTGAGACATGGCATAAACTGTGACTCCTCAGTAAATGGGACTTTCATAGTCACTAAAACACAGCTCACTTTCCAACTTTGCAATTACTTCCTTTTGTTTCTATATTACTTAGATTATTTTAAAGAAAATTTAGGAGCCATGAGAATTAGGTCATTAGAATGCCTGCTATTCTTCTCAACTATTCTACCTACTTGCATAGTTTAATCTGAAGAATATGTTTACAGTGCCTACCCATGGCTGGAGTGTAGCTCTGTGGTGGAGCGCTTGCCTACATACACAAGACCCTGAATTCAATCCTTAGCACCACATGGAAGGAAGAAAGGAAGGAAGGGCACCAGACAGAGAGAGAGAGCGAGAGCGAGAGCGAGCGAGCAAGAGAGAGAGAGAGAGAGAGAGAGATGCCCATGGAGATATCTTCTCCAAGTCTGTAACAGTATTCATAATAGTATTCATGTCTAAACATCACTATCTCCAAAGTAATTTCTAATATTATATCATTAAAATGTCAAGAAAAAAATCAATATATAGAATTCCTTCAAAAGCCCAGATGTCATTCTGTTAACTACTCTTATGCAGACAAGAATTCTAAAATTTATTTTACTTAATAGTCCCACATGATTTAGGCACTAACCTTGTAGAAATGCGACTAAAGACT
The DNA here is from genome assembly GCF_978045245.1 of Mus caroli. NCBI lineage: Eukaryota > Metazoa > Chordata > Mammalia > Rodentia > Muridae > Mus > Mus caroli. The sequence goes on from NW_028227268.1 coordinate 43,280,903, forward strand.
GCATTGAAGTTGTTGCAACTGAGAGAAAATAAAACCCCGGAGGCAGAATTCCGAAGTTCGGCTGCATGTTGGTTTCCTTCACGGCAGGTGTGAAGAAAATGGCAGATTTCTGGTAGTAATTGTTTGACCAGCATTGTCTCATCTAATCTCATTGTGTCCTTTGGTTGCTAAAATGGAAATAATCACATAATTATAAAGCTTTAACTTTACCTGCAAACATTCACGGTTAAGTGTTAAGCACACAGAGAAGCTGGAATAGAAGGAACAGCCACACAGCTATCACTCGAATTCAACACCTGCTATCATTTCCTTGAACTTGCCACATCGACCTATACCTGGTCAGTAAAGAAGACACCCTGTCTTTACCATTGAAGCCCAACCCTCCATCTTGCCTCACGGGTTCCCTTGTTTATCAGTTGATCCCTTCCTTTTTAGAAACTTGCAGTTCCCTGTGAGTTCTCAACAAACTTTATTCATATTCACTGTGAGTACACTGTATCATTTAACAACCAGAGAAATTCCTAGGTAGGGAGCACATGGCCTCTGTATAATCTGACCAAAACATGTACTATGCACCTCAAATAATGCTGAGCTAAATCACATCCAAGTACATTATAAACATTATAATATCTCAGCCCTTGTGTATGTCAGCTTATCCTAATGAGGATATTCTCTAATGCAATTTCAACACAATTAACATTCTAAGAAATAACACCATTCCATGTATGAAATACCCAATCCACACTGCATGACACTGAAAATGCCTTCATAGCTTTATTCAGTGAGGATCCAAAAGTGATTCAGAGATCAGAGCATGACTACTCTGTCCTTCAGTTCCTTTATTCTGGAGCAATTTCCACCCCACCCCATACTCCACATATCTCATTTTTACGTTCCATGAAATTTACTTTTAAAACTGGCCCAATTGTCTTACAGATTATTGGATTATTTCCTAAGCAGCAGCTAACTCACTAACTTGACATCGTTCTAGGGCTGTGGTATATGCACAATGCCCTGAATACAGTCTCTAATTCCACAAGCAAAAAAGGAAGAGGAAGAAAAAAGAAAAAAAGAAACCAAAAAGAAACAATTTCAAAGCAGACCAAGTCAAAGTGATATGTAGACTATACAGGTATACTGTGGAAATATACCATCATCATAATTAGGATATCTCCAAAGAATATCAGCAACCACTCTCCAAGATAACATTACACCTCAATTAAAATTGTTAATGAAGAAAAAGTTGTGGAAACTTAAAGAGGCACTACACCATTCTCCCCAACTCAATCATGGTTGGTCTGATATAGCAGAAATTACAAAGTACTAAGAGCGCTGCCAAGGTTTCAATGTCTAAACTCCCAATTCCGCCCCACTATATAATAGTGTTTTTGTTCTCCATTTCACAGATTAACAGAGAATACCAAGCTAAAATAGTTCCTACCATTTTAAGTATAAAACTTACAAATGCCGTAATTCTGGACTATGGCCAGAGATCAAAGAGAATTCAAAATATCAGGGACTAGAGAAGTAGCTCAGTGGTTTGGAGCACTTGTTCTTGCAGAGGACCCATGTTCAGTTGTCAGCACCCACACAGTAGCTCACAAGCATCTGTAACTGCAGTTTCAAGGGATCTGATGCCCTCTTTTGACCTCCTCATGTACCAGGCATGCATGCACATACATATAAACATTCATAAATGCAGATAAAACACTCATACACATAAAATAAAATAAATAAATACTTTTTTTAATTTTAAGAGTTTGAAGTATTATGCTGGGCTGGCAAACTGGTTCCATTAGTGAGTACTTACTGTGTAAACCGAACGACCTAAAGTCAATCCCTAAAATCCTTGTCAAAGTGGAAGAAGAGAACTGACTATCCAAGAGTTGTCCTCTGACCTCCATATATGCACATAAATAAATATATATGCACATAAATAAAAATAAATACTACAGGAGCTGGAGATTCTGCTCAGTGGTTATGAGCACGTACTCTTCTTGCATGAACTTGAACCTGAGTTCAGTTCCCAGCACCCACATAGGATTATGGTTTGCAATCACCTGTAATTCCAGCTCCAGGGGGATCGGAAGCCTCTGCCCTTTGAGGGCACCTACACTCATGCACAGACCCACATGTAAACATACACACACAATTTAAAATCATTTTAAATTAAACTTTAAAAACTATAAATAAATCATATACTTTTTTTGTTTCTGGCCCACAAACTTCCCTAGAGAAAGTTTTGTGTGAGTGAGTTGTTTTGGGTTTTTGTTTTCCAATTCCCTGCATAATCCTCGTCACTTCTAAACATTCTTTCTCTTCTCAACCACATCATCAATCCTAATACATTAAAATCTCTTCCCTCTCGAGGCCAGAGGGATGGCTCAGTGGTTAAAAGCATCTAGAGGACTTGAATATGGTCCTTCAAGTGGTAGTTCACAACCACTAGAAACTCCAGATCCGGGAGATCTGATGTCCCTTCTGGCTCTGCAGGCACCAGTCATACACACACACACTCATACACACGCAGCCAAAACACTCATCCACATAAAATACCTTTTTAAAAATTGTTTTAAGTGTCTTCCCTCTAGATTTACTGTAGAGAACTCATAAGAGAAAAGCTATTCTGAATAAAAGCAAAATTCTGTATTCTGTGCTGAACAAAAAGAAATAAGCTAACTAGCATAAATGGAGTAGACAATTTTAAAACAAATACTCATTATGTATTTATATAAACACCTACCCATGTTTGGGAAAAAATTAAGATTAGGGAAGAATATAAATAATGTATGCAGCAGAAATCATCTTGAAAAAGTGAAAGTCTTAATTGATATAAGTAGACACAGCGACTCAGAGGCAACCTGGGAAAGACCTGCGTGGTACTCAATGACTCCTCCACATGCCTTTGAAAATGCTCACATTTACACAAATCTTCTGGTAGTGGCTATCCTCAGAAGGACAGCTTCCAATAAAGAAAGGATAGATCCCATTTTCAGGGTCTGTATAAAGTTGAAACCATATCATGAAGGCAGGAAGTAAGACTACCCTTGGTGTGCTGACCACATTCTCCCAACTATACAAAGGCACAGGTCTAAAGATATCTGAAAAATAATTAAATCCAATAGTGATTCCTTCATAAAAATATTTTCTTAAAACAAAATCTTAAGAGACAGAATGGGGCTCAAACTTAACATTTTAAGTAAACTTAAATATCTATGGGATTTATAAAAGCTGAGAGAATAATTTTCTCTAGACTGAGCTACCAGGTCATCTGTATTAACAGAATTCATATTCATCTACCACAAAGACTCTTAGTGTGTCCTCAGTGTCCCACACTGACCTTTCAGTATTCCACCTCACTCTCAAGATTGAATTCACAGAACCTGCCTCTTTAGAATGAATTTACTTACCCCAGCAAGACATTTTTCCAGTGTATCCAATATGATCAACTGAGAGAGATACAAATTTTTTTCAGCAGCTTCTCCAAATATCCTCTAAAATATATATTCAGAAAATATGATTAGCACTCCACTACAAATTAGCACACATGAAATATAAAAGACTAAAGATCAAGAAAAAGTATTACTCTTCCACTTTGTCTTTTACATTCAATGATACTTAAATCTATCATTTCTTCCTTTACCCTAAAAATAAATTTCCGAGTTAACAGAAATAGAGGTATTAGCCAGGAGTGGTGGCGCATGCCTTTAATCCCAGCACTCAAGAGGCAGAGGCAAGCAGATTTCTGAGTTCAAGGCTAGCCTGGTCTACACAGGGAAACCCTGTCTCGAAAAAACCAAAGAAATAGAGGTATTTATAAAAGCCTGCTGTTAGCTATATAACAGTAAAACATGCTGCTTTATATTTTTAAATATCTATAAGCTGGCCAGACATAATGAAAACACATTGGTAGTCCCAACACTATGGAAATAGTGGCAAGAGGATTAGAAGTTGAATGCTAGCACTAGGGAAGTAAGTTTGAGGCGCCAGCCCAGAGTATGTTATGCACTCTATAGGGGTGGGGGAGTGACAGGGAAGGAAGAAGAAAAGGAAGAAGGGTGTGGGGGTAAATAATGAATCAAGGAGAGTTTAAAATAACTCATAAGTTAAGAGGCTTGTACCTGGTCCTGAATTAGCATTTAGCCATCGCCTCCTTTGCAAAACAATTAACTTCTTAATTCTTATTAAAACAGAATGCTACTACATCGCTTACAGTGAATCTTAAGCATTCATTACTTTCAAACTGAACCCTGTATCACCTACCTACTAACAAGAAACTGTGACTTTCACTGTATAATTTTTCTTTTAAATTTTTCTGTTTTCTATTTTATCATTATTGAACATGTAGTATGTGTGCTAGTATGGCTGTGGGCACTCCACAGTGTCCACGTGGAAGTCAGAGAATGACAACTTTCAGGGGTTGGTTCTCACCTTCAACCAGTTTGCTCCGAGGACCAATGACAATTACCTTTACGCACTGAGCCACCTTACAGGCCCTGTAACTTTTCAGTGAGGTCTACATGAATGCCAACATCACAAGAGTTCTAAAGAAGATTGCAAATATAAACTACGGCAGTGTGCCTGGGACCGCAGCCGCATGCTCAGACAGAAGAAACACTAATACTGCGTTCCACAGCAGGCAAAGAGCTACAGCACAACAGGAAGTGCATCCTGTAAATCACTGTACAGTGTATATAACGTCCTATGCTTTTTAGAAGAAAAAAAGCATAAATTTAGCAAAGGAAACAATCTACTGAACTGCCCATATCTCTGGTATTGAACAGCCTTCTTAAAAGGAAATTCTCCAAAGTTGACATGACTAGAAAACTAATCCTCAAAATCTACAAAAGTGGCTGCTTCACAGCTCAGCACAAACAACACAAACTGAGAGAAGGAAGCGTCCATCTGCTGTCTGGAGAAGTATGAAGTAGATTGTTAGAAGCTGTTGGAGTACAGAGGCGGCCAGGTGGGAAGGATGGGAGAAGGACTGGCAGCTCTCAGCAGTGGACTCCCTTGATGAAGTCAACTGACTGCTAAGAAACAGAGAACGCTGCTCTCGAACACTGAGTCTCTAACACTACCCAGCCTGCTTCAGATTTGGGGAAGGCAGAGAAAACTCTTTAATACAGTGGGAAAAAGTAATCTCACTTTAGAAGTGAAAGGTCATACTCTTATTCACCACGTAGTTTGGACAGGGACAATCAATAAATACATCTAAGGAAGCAGCTAACAAAAAGCATATTAACAAAGTCTGGGGGCCTAACAAACACAGAAGTGGATGCTCACAGTCAGCTATTGGATGGATCACAGGGCTCCCAATGGAGGAGCTAGAGAAAGTACCCAAGGAGCTAAAGGGATCTGCAACCCTATAGGTGGAACAACATAATGAACTAACCAGTACCCCGGAGCTCTTGACTCTAGCTGCATATGTATCAAAAGATGGCCTAGTCGGCCATCACTGGAAAGAGAGGCCCATTGGACACGCAAACTTTATATGCCCCAGTACAGGGGAACGCCAGGGCCAAAAAAATGGGAATGGGTGGGTAGGGAAGTGGGGGGGAGGGTATGGGGGATTTTGGGATAGCATTGGAATGTAATTGAGGAAAATACGTAATAAAAAATATTAAAAATTAAAAAAAACAAAAACAAAAACAAAGTCTGTACTACCCAGCTTAGGAAGGAAGGAGGGAAGGAATCTATATTATGATAACTTACATACAATACAAAAGATATAAAATTCTAATTCCCGAATAACAGAGTAATTGATAAGAGAAGCTTCAAAGGGAATAAAAACCTGAAGTCAAAATTTCAAAGTTACACTTGAGCTTGTCCATTAAATAGTGACTTATGTCTGAAAACCTAAGAATATGTTTTCCATACTTTAAAACATGCTCTCCAAACTTCCAAATCACAACGAAAATGAAGCAAATTCACCACAAAGCAGAGATCGGGTAAGTCAGATACTCACCATATTGTTAACATTCTTTAGGATGGTGGTGAGCCCACTGATGACCAGAGAAAACTTGTATTTGGAAATGTTGATCAGACACTCCTTGTTGTGCTCAGTGCTGACTTTGGTATGTGTGTTCTGCTGTCCTGTCTTTATTGGAAGCTAAAAGGGAAAAATAGTAAGACTAAACATGTATTTTCAGTGAAAATCACAACTTTTTAGGAAATCTTTATCAACCATACCTACGAAATTTATATCTCAAACTCTAATGTACAATGCAACATAGAATTGAGAGCAAATCCTAAGTGGTCTTTTAGTTTTAATTTTCAGTTTTCCTTCTGTAAAGCCATAAACCTGTATCTATAAAGTCAAATCTTCTACCCAGTGCTTTCCAAGAAGAATGACGACCTAGGCACCAGAGCTATGTCCTTCTAGCTACAAAGTAAGAGAATTCCGCAAGAAATACACATAATCCTTTAGTGTGTGCACTGAATGAAATACAGACAAAGAAAATCTAGGCTGCAAATCACTAATCATTAGGAAACAAGAGCCAATTGTTCAAATTCAATAAACTATAAAGTCAGGAGCAGAGTTACAACTGACGCAGTGAAGATAACCAACCACACAACCAAGGCAGTAGCAACACAACCTAGAAATTCATCTCACAAACAAACAAATTCTTTGGAGGCTCACATTTACACTAACCTGTGGATGAGTTCAACTTCACTGCATAAAAATGCATCTCAACTCAAAAGCCTAATTCTGTACGTAAGCATCAGAACTCGATGCACTATTCTTAGACCCTGGTGATACTGAGAGAGAACCAAGGAGGCTCCTCTGTGAGGCCACACCTACGACTCTCTCCACTTGAGAGGTGGTGCAAGTAAAGGTGGGAGGAACAAGTGACATGCCAGACATTGTAGTCAGTAGGACAGGATTAGCTTGACAACAGAGAAGTAACAAATACAGAGGGGATGAGGTTTGGATGTAAGGAAGGCAGTGCACAGAAACTATTATAGAATTACATAACTGACCATAAAGAGGAGGAAGCTGAACAGTAGTAGCACATGCCTTTAAATCAGGAAGCAAGGGCAGGCAGATGTCTGTGAGTTCGAGGCCAGTCTGGTCTATACAATGAGTTCCAAGACAGCCAGGGCTACACAGAGAAACCATGCATCAAAAAAACAAACAAACAAACAGGGCCGGGTGTGGTGGCGCACGCCTTTAATACCAGCACTCGGGAGGCAGAGGCAGGCGGATTTCTGAGTTCGAGGCCAGCCTGGTCTACAAAGTGAGTTCCAGGACAGCCAGGACTATACGGAGAAACCCTGTCTCGAAAAAACAAAAAACAAACAAACAAACAAACAAAGAAGACTATGGAGGAAAAAAATTGAAAATTCAAAAAAAGATAATTTTAGAATGTGAAAATGTCAACTGTGCCATTTTCACACAAGTGAAACTGTGGTTTAAGTATACTTGGCCCATAGGGAATGGTATGTTAGGAGGTGTGGCCTTGTTAGAGTAAGTGTGTCACTGTGGGGGTGGGCTTTGGAGGTCTTCTCCTATGCTCAGGTTCTACCCATTGCAAAGGAGAGCTTCCTAGCTACCTGAGGATGCCAGAATTCTCAGCTCCTCTACCACCACGCCTGTCTGCGTGCTGCCATGCTTCCAGCTATGATAATAATGGACTAAACCTCTAAAATTGTAAGCCAGCTCCAATTAAATGTTTGCCTTTAAAGAGTTACTATAGTCATGGTGTCTTATCACAGCAACGGAAACCCTAACTAAGGCAACAACAATACACCTTGTAAATCTAAATTTCCCCAGCCCTTCCATACAATCAATAGAGAATCCAGAAGAATAAAGCTGCAAACTTACACACATTCACAGATGTGTATGTGTGTACAAATAGGAGCCACTTAACACAACACTAGGGGAGTATACGTATACACATAACAGGAAACAGAAAGCCTGATGAACGAACAAACAATCTTCCCAAATGGCAATACACTCTCAATGAAAACACAGAAGGCTTATATAGGAAAACACACACACACACAAAACAGGGATGTTCGAATAGACATACACAACAGGACCATGCACAAGTCCGAAGAACTATGGCATATTCTAAATAACAAATAATAGAATTTTCTGCAATGATATTCTGTATCCGCAATGATCAGTACCTTGGCCACTAGCCAGCTCTACCTTGCTATTGTAAACATCTGCAGGATGGCTAGTCCAGATAAGGAATCAAATGTTTGATTTTATTTAAATTTAATAGTTATATAAGATGCAGCTATCAAATCCTATTAGGCAATGTTCTAAACCACCCAATTGAAGAATCACTTAATCCAAAAGCAGCCTATTTTGAGAAGAAAATGCTGAAATTAAACTCCAAATTGACCATAGGACGAAAAGTAGAGAATTCATGGGATTAAATAAAGGAGTAAGGAAAAGGAAGTCAAAAGAACTCCAAAAGAAGGAAGCCATCTGGGGCTGGAGAGATGGCTCAGTGGGTAAGAGCACCCGACTGCTCTTCCGAAGGTCCAGAGTTCAAATCCCAGCAACCACATGGTGGCTCACAACCATCTGTAACGAGATCTGGCGCCCTCTTCTGGAGTGTCTGAAGACAGCTTATAATCAATAAGTAAATCTTAAAAAAAAAAAAGAAGGAAGCCATCTTATGTTTTTAATTTTATGAACTTTAACTTCACCAGCTGGGTTACAGAAACCCAGCTGAGGTGGCGAGCACCTCTGCGGCTCGGTCAGCAGCACACTGTCCCCCTGGACCTCTCTTGTTTCCCTCCTCCTTTACTGTAGCAGGCTTGGACACTCTGCTTGTGCTACACTGCTTCCCCATATGCACCTGCTAGTGCTAGTACACACCTGCTCTGGCCACAGCCCACCAGCACCTTCTGGGCCCACTCAGGTACTGACACCTATCTAGGGATATCTTTCTTATAAATTCTATCCTTATCCCACTGGGGCCTTGTCACCCTGTGGCCTATTGTCCCCTCCTCCCTGGGTGAGCTAATGTTCCGTCTGGCCACCCTCTACAGAGTGGTCTCTCCTGTCCCAGTCACTCGTCTGACTCTGCCTAGCCTGGCAAATGTGGACTCTCTCTGTCTGTCTTATGCTGCTCTCCTCCACAGGAATGCCTTTTCACCCTGATCAGGCTCTTACCCAAGCATGTACAGAGATGCCTACTTGCTCTGTTTTACCTAATGGCTTTTGAACTTTACAGAGGGAGAGAAGGAAATAATGGAGCCAGCATTTTCTGTGCAAACAATACAACTGTAGTTTAGGCTGGTAAGAGGCGGGCTCCTGCTGAAAAGACATTTGGGAATTAGCTTTTGAAGTTTCAATAGTGATTGCATAAATAGGGGTGAAGTGAGTATAAATAGGTTCTATAAGACGCTTCTGGGCTGGAGAGATGGCTCAGTGGTTAAGAGCACTGGTTGCTCTTCAAGAGGTCCTGAGTTCAAATCCCAGCAACCACATGATAGCTCAGAACCATCTGTAATGGGATCTGATTCCCTCTTCTGGTGTGTTTGAAGACAGCTATAGTGTACTCATGTAAATAAAATAAATCTTTAAAAAAAAAAAAGACTTCATGCTTCTGTGCATGAAAACTTGGGTGGCTATTCAGAATAGCAGGAAAAGAATAAACTAAAACTCAAGCATTCAAGGAAAAGTGAATTCAAGGAAATTCACTTCTTGGCAAAATTAGTGTGGCTCCATGCAAATACCTTTGCCTACAGATGGTTTATATCTGTATTGTTTTTAAAATGGTAATTATGTAATACCTGTTTTATGAGCTCAAGATTAAATTTCAGGCTGTTATCCATCCACTCTGCCCAACTTTAGTAATTCATATACTATTAGCTTAGCCATATCCTGTATCATGGATTCCTGGCTTAACAATTTGCAGTTAGCTCACCTTTTTCATTTAACTTTGCTAAAGGAATAATAGCTTTGTTTGATTGCCAATTATATACTTAAAATGACTTTAAAATAAAAACAAACTTCATAATTTTAAGTTCATTGAGTACTACATAAAGGACTATTATGTAATATGTAACCAATAACACAGACTTTTCTGGGAGATGTGCTTAATATAAGCTACAATCAAGGGTAGTTAAATTTTTTAATGTATTAATAATTAATAATAATGTGTATGTCTATGTACCATGTGCATACAATGCCCTTGGAGGCCAAAAAAGAGGGAGTCAGATGTCCCAGAACTGGAGTTTAAAGATGGTCATGAGCTGCCTGCCATGTGGATGCTGGAATCACACTGGTCCTCTGGGAAAGCAGCCGGTGCCTTTCATCAGTCAGCCTGTCCTCCAGCAAAGAAGACACCTCCTTCATATGTTTGTTTCCTAGTACCTAAAGATGACATATTGGGTGCTCTTCCTCCTCATGAAATAGCTTTCCTTTGCTTTTTTCCTGTGTGTACACTAAGTGAAATGTAACATCATCCCTAACTTCCATTACAGTCTGAGAGGCCTTTTAGAAACTCATTAGAATGTACACAGAAGCACACATTTTAGTCTGTGACCTTTCAAAGAATTTCTGAGTGAAACTAGAAACAAACTACTCATTGTTCACAGGTCTTTGTTTTATGTCATGCTTTCTTCTAAATCGATCCCTATCTGTTGGGATCTTATAGTAGGTCATATTTTGCTTTAAACAGAGATAATTCAAAGGTGCTCATTTTTCCTCATGCAACCTAAACCCTTTATATTCTATTATGTCCAAAGAATCTCAAAATTCTACTATAGCTAAAGATATTTGTAATATAGCATATTTTTGAAGTTTAATTCACTTTTCCCCAATTGTGAAAGTAATAAATGCTCACTGAAAAGAAAGCCATGAAAGAAAAAAACCTCTCAAATATAATTATTTTGCTCAAAAAAATTCTTTTTCTATTTCTCTAGTGTCTCATCTACCCCAGACTCAAACTCTCTATTGCAATCAAAGATGACCCTGAACTTCTGATCCTTCTGCCTCTACTCCCTAATTACTAAAGTTGCCAGCATGTACCACCATGCCCAATTTCATACAGTGCTACAGATGTCTATAACTTCATGCAGGCTAAACAAGTCCTCTATATCAATTAAGCCACATCCCCAGGATGTCTATGATTCTTGTAACAAATATAATTAGCCACAACTTTTAATTAGATAAACTGTTTAACGCATATCACTCTTGCATTTTAAGTTCCATGGTAGCAAGAAAGACATCTTTCTCAAAAGTCGTTTTATCCTTTGATTAGAAGGTTTTATAAAGGCAATTAATAAATGTTTGTTGAATGAAAAAATAAACCAGTAACATTACACTGCCTTTCCAATTGCCTTTAACAACCACCTTTTATTACCTGGAGCAATGTGCCTGAGACTGTGGTCCAGGAGCAACAGGTTGCCCCTGCTAGGCTACAGACAAAGTACAGACAGTTCACTGAATTCAGAGGTAAAGACTCAATGACCATTTCCTTTGCCTATATTTTGAAACCTGAACTATAAAATAACCTTTCCACAATAATCCTCTTACTTCCTTAATAGGTGACAATCTCCATAATATAAACCTACCAGGCTCTTAGCTTAATCCTTTAATCAAGCATTACTACCTAAGCAACCAGTGAGGCAACAATATTCGTCCAGATAAAGTGGATCTTCACTGAAACACATCTGGAGGGTCAACAACCATGAAGTGAGCTCCCTACCAACCTGCCCTACAAAAAAGCGCATGCACAAGAACTCCCAATTATCCCTCATTTAAAAGCAGACTTTTACATTTGTTTTCCCACTTAGGCATAATTAGCAAATAAAATTTTATATATTTAACTTACATAACAAGATTTGAATATCCTGTGAAATCATAGCCACAGTTGTGATAGTCTGAATGAAACTCATCCCCATGGTTCATATATCTCAACACTTGGTTCCCAGCTGGTAGAACTGTCTAAATGCATCACTGGGGGTGGTCTTTCCCATTTCAAAAAGACTCTTTGAGATTCCCAATGCTTGCTTGCTCTCTCTCCCTCTCTCTCTCTCTCTCTCTCTCTCTCTCTCTCTCTCTCTCTCTCTGCCTCATGGTTATGGTTAAGATGTGATCTCTCAGCTATTCCTTTGCTCTGACATCATGGATTCTAACCCTCTGAAAACGTAAGCCAAACTAAACTTTTTTTTTCTTTTTTCTTTTGGTTTTTTTGAAACAGGGTTTCTCTGGGTAGCCCTGACTGTCCTGGAACTCACTTTGTAACCCAAGCTAGCCTTGAACTCATAGAGATCCTCCTGCCTCTGTCTCCCAAGTGCTAGGGGTTAAAGGCGTGTGCTGCCACCAACTCTACTGCTGATATCCCCGCCACCCCCGCCACCCCCGCCACCCCCACCCCTGAACAGCTTTTTATAAATTGCTTTCGTCACTGTGTTTTATCACAGCAATAGAAAAGTTAACTATGACAATAATCAAGTCAATTAATGCATTCATTACTCAACATAATTACCTTTGGTGAGAGGGAAAATACAAAAGGTGAAAAAGAAAAAGACTTTAAAGCAGCCAGAAAGAAAAATACCACCTATACAGTAATGGCAATTATAATGACAACTGAGTTCTCAACAACAGTAGAAAAGTAAGAAAAGGGTATCTTTAACATACTTAAGAGGCAAACAACTACCCAGATTTCTACATACTGGTGAAATTATGACTCAGAAATGAGGAGGAAATTAAGATATTTTTAAGAAAAGAAAAAGAGCAATTACTACAATAGACCCTTATTTAAAATAGTTCTAAAGAACATGCTTCAAGCAGAAGAAAAATAAGCCTAAAAGAAAAGTCAGATTCGGGCTGGAGTAATGGCTCAGTGGTTAAAAGCACTGACTGCTCTTCCAGAGATCTTGAATTCAATTTCCAGCAACATGGTGGCTTACAACTATTTGTAATGGGGTCCAGTGCCTTCTTCTAGGGTGTCTGAAGACAAACTACAGTGTACTCATATACATAAAATAAAATAAAACAAAACAAAAAGTCAAATTCATGAAGGGGGTAGAGTGGAAAAAAAGGAAGATAAAAGCCTTATAAAGTAACAGAAATAAGTTCAAATATGCCAGTAATCATGATTAATGTAAATAAAATAAACATTCCAGTTGGAAGAAAAAGTCAAACTATCTCCATTGTACTATTTATAAGAAAAACTTAAAACACAAACATACACAAAGATTCATGGTCAGTGAATGGAAGAAGACCCAGCAGATACTAAAGAAACTCAACAAGAAGTGGAAGAAGACCCAGCAGATACTAATGAAACTCAACAAGTGGAATACATATAGCAGATGGCTTGTCCAACACATGCAAGGTAGAGGGAGGGAGGGAGAGAGGGAGGGAAGGATGGAGGACCTGAAAAAGATGACTTCACAGCATGAGATTCTGACTTCTGAGCACCTAATTATATACACATAATAAAACTGGCATATCTACTACTTTGGCCTAAAGAGATGGCTCAGAAGGTAAGAGCACCTGCTATACAAGCATGGGAGCCTGAGTTCTGCTGCTGGTACTCAGGTAACAAGCTGGGCGTGGCTGTGCGAGTAGCTGCAATCTCAATGATGTTAGGGGTATAAAGAATGGAGAACTGTTGGGGTTTGCTGGCCACCAGTCTAGCTCTAAGTTCAGTGAGAAACCCTGTGTCAAAAGAATAAGGCAGTGACAGAGCAGGACATTCAACACCCTCCTCTGGTCTATGTGTGTGTACATGCATAGGTATAAGCATGTGTGCACATACCACACGTTCTCAAACACAATAAAAGTAAAAAAAATAAATCACATCAAATTCAGTGCAAGACTGCCTAACATATATCTCTTTCAGTTATACAATGTAGTAAGGGGGAAAAATTAGAATGCAGAACTTGACCAAAACAACACATAAGAATTATACCCAAGAACCAGAGATTACACATTATTTTCAAGAACATATAAAATCTTTATAAAATGAACTTCATGACTATCTAGACTCCAAGATGGCACATAATTATTCCAATGTTGTAGTATCTATAACCTTGTGTAGTTCTCGCACCCTATATGAAAACTGTTCTCTATGGGTAATATAAGATAGCAGAAGGGAGGGCGTATCAGCTTCCAAGGGTCTTAAAAAAAGACATAGCTTCTGATCTCTCAAAACCTTCACCTTCCACCACGTCAACTGTCATGTGTTCAAGAAGGTCTATGAACAGGAACTGAGCCCCTTTGCAAGCAGCTAGAAATAGATTAGATGGATTAGATAGGGTAGATTAGATAGATAGATAGATAGATAGATAGATAGATAGATAGATAGATAGATAGATAGATAGATATTGAAGATTAGGTTAGATTAGATTGATAGATATTGAAGATTAGATTGGATAGATAGATACATAGATAGATATTGAAGCCACCCCCCTATAGCTATGGAAATGATTTCACTGGAAGTGAATAATTAGTACATGTCAAATCTTTAGATGACTGCCGTTCATCTGCAATCTTTTGAAAAACAGTGAGCAAAAGCTATTATCATGAAGCCGCTTATGGATTTTAGAAAAGCAGAACTTTGAGATATTAAAATTGTCCATTGTTTCTTAAACTGAACCTGGCATGAACCTGTAATCCCACTAGGGAGGCTCAGACTCATGACTCAAATGGTAGCCTATGTAAGAGAGTGCAAAGCAAGCCCAAGAAACTCAGAGAGAATCTGCTTCAAAATTACAAAGTAAAAAGTACAGTTGGAGACATGGCTTACCAGTTTAGAGTGCTGGCTACTCCTCCAAAGGACCTAGGTTCAATCCCTAGCCCCCACAAGGCAGTTCACAACTATCTGTAATTGTGCTACCAAGTATAAAGTTATTAAAAATAAATCTTCTTTTAAAAATAACAAAATAGCCGGGCAGTGGTGGCACACACCTTTAATCCCAGCACTTGGGAGGCAGAGACAAGCGGATTTCTGAGTTCAAGGCCAGCCTGGTCTACAGAGTGAGTTCCAGGACAGCCAGAGCTACACAGAGAAACCCTGTCTCCAAAAACCCAATAAATAAATAAATAAATAAATAAAATGTAAAAGCTAAAGAGGATCAGGAATACAGCCCAGGATACAGTACTTTTCTAACATGTACTACATTTTGAAAAATTTTGCAACAGTAGTAAGTAATAAAATATTCAACTATAAAAAGTTAAGGTCAAATTTGAAAGTACTAGTAACATGAAAACCATATTTGCTGACAATACAATTAAAATAGAAATATTTTTATTTATTTTTTATTGAGAATTTCATGTGTTTACAATGAAATATGATTATGTCCAGCCCCATTTCTCCCCTCCAATGCCCCAGATCTCCACATGTCTGCCTCCCAACTTCATGACTTTTTTTAAAAAAAACCTCTGAGCCATCTCGCCAGCCCTTTTTAAAAAATAGACTACTAAGTCCATTTAATGCAGACCATATGTGCACAGCTATAGAGCTATTGAAACATGGGCAACCAACACTGGCCACACCTTCGATGGTTTTTCCCTCCCACAGTAGCTATCCACTACCAACAAATAGCTCCCTTGTCAGCAGTGGGGCCTCTCAAGTTCCTCCCTAACTATGCTGGCATTTTTTTGTTTTGTTTTGTTTTGTTTTTCGAGACAGGGTTTCTCTGTATAGCCCTGGCTGTCCTGGCACTCACTCTGTGGACCAGGCTGGCCTCGAACTCAGAAATCCGCCTGCCTCTGCCTCCCGAGTGCTGGGATTAAAGGCGTGCGCCACCACGCCCGGCTATGCTGGCATTTTGAATGGCTTGATCTTCAACACTGAAGTATAAATTAATAAATAAAGCCAGACACTGGTGGTGGCCACCTTTAATCCTCATACTAGAGAGGCAGAGGCAGGCAGATCTCTGGGTTTAGGGCCAGCCTGGCCTAGAGTTTTTCCCAGGAAAGCCAGGACTACATAGAGAAACCCTGTCTTGAAAACTGGAAACAAACACACAAACAAAGATAGCTAGGAAAACATCTCAAAGACAATAAAACATCCTGGATAAAAAGGAAAATCATAACCAGAAAACAAAAACACCTAAAATTGAAAAATAATAAAAAGCCTGGCTAAAGAGATGCCTCAGTGGTTACAAACATGTGCTTAGTCTTTAGAGGACCTGAGTTCATTCTGCAGCACCTAGGTCAGGCAGCTAACAAACTGCCATGACTACAGCCCCAGAGGACCCAACTCCCACTTTTGGCCTCTACAGGCACCTGCATCTGTGTAAACACACACACACACACACACACACACATTTATAATTTAAAAAAAAAGAGAGAGAGAAAGAAACACTGGGAGCCAGATAATTAGCTCAGCAGTTGTTTAAGAGCACTTGCTGCTCTTACAAGAGGACCAGGACTAATTCCCAGCATTCACATGACAGCTATATAATTCACATTATAAGTCTATAATTTTTGTCCCAAGGAATCTAATGCCTTCTTCTGACCTCGACGGGTGCTATACATTGTGCATATACATATATATACATATACATACATACATACAAACATACAAGCAACATACTCATGTGAAATAATAAAATACAACTTAAAAATTAAAAAAATGAAATTTCAAATATGGAATATGGTTAAAGTAATCTTTTGCTATCTGCTAGGAAGAAGTGATGTATCACTAAGCGGGTAGCTACAAATGTTAAATACACAACCCCAAGGACAGTGAGCAACAGGAAGACATGCTGAAGGGGGCAGCACTGGGGATCAAAGACTTAAAGACAATGTGGCATTTTCTGGTAAAATTGAACCTTCTCATATACGCTAACGCTGAGCAGGTCTACTACTAGACTACATATATTCCCAATCGTCAGAAGCAGCATTATTAGTTACAGCAAAAACATGCAACACAGGGTGTAGCCCAGAGATGGAACACTTGCCTAGAAGGAACAAGCAAGTCCTTAGGTTTTGACCCCCAGCACTACCAGAAAAAAAGAAGGGGAGAGTGTATGTACTAACTGTTTATTATCAATACTATAAATAGTGAAGTATGAAATAATCTGTAGCAGTAATGAACTCCACACAAGAACAGAAATGACACTCCAAATGCATAGGAAAGACGACACCTATAATATTGCTGTATCGTTAAACAATGTCAAAGACAAGGAAACAAACGTGTTTGGAGAGACTCACTAGAAAGCAGGGAAATTTTCTAAACACAATTCAGGATAACAGTAAATGGTAAGAAAACCAGTGTGATTTAGGTTATCAACAAGTTTAAGACACCAGCAATGTTCTTCCCTAACCTCAATACAAGAGTCCACAGTATTATTGTTTAGCTATGAACTGTATAAACACACTTCACATAATCTTTTTAAAAAAAAATTTATTTATTCTTAAGTGTATAAGTTTCTGTCTGTGCATCTCATGCATACAATGCCCATGGAAACCAAGAGGGCACTGGATCCCCTGGAGCTAGACTTAGAGTTCATGATTAAGTCTTTATGTGGGTACTGGGTCTTCTAAAAGAACAGCTAGTACTCTTAACCACTAAGCCATGTCTTCAGCCCCACAAGATTTTTTTTATGTGTATGGGTGTTTTACCTATACGTAAACCTGTGCACAAGGTGCATGCCTGGAGTCCTCGGAGGCCAGAAAAGGTTACAGGTGGCTGTAAGCTCCCATGTGGATGCACTCAAACCTGGGTCCTCTGAAGGAGCAGCAAATGGTCTTAAGCACTGAGCATCTCTCCACCCCATTATATACTCTTGTATACTATGATCCTCCACAGTAGAAGTGTAACTGATCCTCTGTAGTTGAAAACAAAAATTGATTTGCTGAACATAGAAGCACATGCTCTACAATACCAGCATTTGGGAGCTGAGGCAGGAAGACCGCAGTGAGTTTGGATTCTGTTTGAATTCATGTAATAGATAAACTGACATTATTAAAACAGCTAAATTTAAATCAAGTGAGTATCTATGCCTAAAAACAAGAACATACAAAAAGGTTTTAAAGCATTTTAAAAAATATTCCCCATATATTTTCCATATAAAAAAATTTTTTTTCATTGTGTGTGTGTTTGTTTAAAACAGGTCTTACTATGTAGCCCAGGCTGGCCTTAAACTCAAAAAAATTGGGGCTGGAGAGATGGCTCTGTGGTTAAGAGCACTGGTTGCTCTTCCGGAAGTCCCGAGTTCAATTCCCAGCAACCACATGGCTCACAACCATCTGTAATGGAATCTGAAGAGAGCAATGGTGTACTCATATACATAAAATAAAAAATAAATCTTAAAAAAAAAAAAAACCTCAAAGAAATCACCCACCTCTGCCACGCATGCTGGTATTAAAGGTATACACTTTTGGCTCTCTACTCCTCCCTGTTCCAGAGACAGCTGTGTCAGCCTCGTCCCATAGACAAGTTGGTGAAGGTCGGTGTGAATAGATTTGACCCGTATTGGACGCCTAGTTACCAGGGCTGCCTTCTAAAGTGGAGACTGTTGCCATCAATGGCCCCTTCATTGACCTCAACTACATGTAAGACTCCACCCAAGGCAAAGTCAACAGGACAGTCAAGGCTGAGAATGGGAAGCTTGTCATCAACAGGAAGCCCATCACCATCTTCCAGGAGCGAGATCCCACTAACATCAAATGGAGTGATGCTGGTGCTGAGTATGTAGTAGAGTCTACTGGGTCTTCACCTCCATGGAGACAGCCACATGAAGGGTAGGGCCAAAACAGTCATTATCTCTACCCCTTCTGCCGGTGCACCCATGTCTGTGATGGGTCTGAACCACGAGAAATATGACAACTCACTCAAGATTGTCAGCAATGCATCCTGCACCACCAACTGCTTAGCCCCCCTGGCCAAGGTCATCCATGACAACTTTGGCATTGTGGAAGAGCTCATGTCCACAGTTCATGCCATCACTGCCACTCAGAAGACTGTAGATGGCCCCCCTGGAAAGCTGTGGCGTGATGGCTCTGGGGCTGCCCAGAATATCATCCCTGCATCCACTGATACTGCCAAGGCTGTGGGTAAGGTCATCCCAAATGAGAGAGAAGCTCACTGGCACGGCCTTCTGTGTTCCTACTCCCAATGTATCCGTTATGGATATGACATGCTGCGTGGAGAAACCTGACAAGTATGATGACATCAAGAAGGTGGTGAAGCAGGCATCTGAGAGCCCACTGAAGGGCATCCTGGGCTACACTGAGGACCAGGTTGTCTCCTGCGACTTCAACAGCAACTCCCACTCTTCTACCTTTGTTGCTGTGGCTGGCATTGCTCTCAATGACAACTTTGTAAAGCTCATCTTCTGGTATGGCAATGAACACAGCTACAGCAACAAGGTGGTTGGACCTCATGGCCTCCATGGCCTCCAAGGAGTAAGAAACCCTGGACCACCCACCCCAGCAAGGACACTAAGAGCAAGAGAGAGGCTCTCGGTTGCAGAGGAGTCCCTTTCCTAACTCAACCTCCAGCAGTAAGCATCTCCCTCACATTTTCCATCCTAGACCCCCATCCTACTCTCTTGAATACCATCAATAAAAGTTCCCTGAACCACCCCCACAAAAAAAAAGGTATGTACTTCCATACCTGGCTGGAGACACAGAATACAAATAAACTTCAGGCCAGTAGTTAAAATGAGAGGAATAAAGGGGATCAGAGGGTGTAAAGAACCCTTGAACTTTATGTACAACATTTTATAAAATAAAAATACTTTTATTACCTAGGTTAGGTGGTACACACCCATAATCCCAGCACTGAATAGGCTAAGGCAGGAAAATATTAATTCCAGACAAGGTGTGTTAGAGAGTCAGACCCATTTTCAAAATAATAAACGGGTCTGTGATAGTCAATCTTTACAGTCAAGCTGACAAGACTGAGAGCTACAGAACCCTTTCCAACATGTGGGAGGGTTTCAGAGGGGTTTAAGGTGGCAGGAAGACCGGCCCTGAAAGTGAACACCACCACTCCATTAGCAGAGGTTGCACACTCACTGAGAAGAAGAATGCTAGTCTGGAGAGATGCTCAGCAGATAAGAGCTCCAGCTGCTCTTCCAGAGGCCCCAGGCTCCCTCCCCAGCATCCATGTGGTGGCTTGCAACTGTCTGGAACACACTCTAAGGGACCATCTGATGCCCTCTCTCACATGATTTCTCACAGAGAGGAGAAAGAACAGTAACTAGGACACCCTCCAGAAGTTAAACCAGAGAGATCCTCTGTCCCCAAAGAAAAACAATTTTTCTCAAAAGCAAATGCCACCCCACATGAAGTTACTTGTACCATACAAACATGAATGTAGCTTCTAACAACTTATTAAAAGTGAATGTCAGCTTTTAAAAACAGTAACTCCCCAATTTTTGATTCACGTCAACTAAATCAAATATTACTATCCTGAGCATACATTACTATTCTCTAACTGAACAGAAAGGGGAAAGGGGTACTCGCTACAAAATTTGATCTACAATTTAGACAAATACTTTTGGTTATCAAAAGTAAAAAAAATGCATATGGTATATCCTTTTTACTATTATTGTTTGGGGATTGTAATCTTTTTTTTTTTTTTTTTTAAACAAGCTCATGTAACCCAGGCTGGCCTTAGACGACCGGGAGAGCTACCTGTCTCTATCCTCCAAGTCCTGGGATGACAGGCATGAACTCCTGACATTTTCATTATTATAACTGTCACTAGTTATGGGTAGTTTTCTTATTATAGACCTGTGGTGATTTTCCCCAAAACATCAACCCAATAAAAAGGCATGCCACTTTATTATGTATTTGGGAACAAATTTGGACCAGTTATCTCTATATTTGAGAGGTAAAATAATCTTTAAATCCTATGGTATACTTCCATAGGATGAAAATTTTCCATATCATTCTATAATATATCTGTATGAACTTAAATTTTACAGTATTTTCCAAAAACATTTTAAAAATATATTTCTAGAAAAGACTGTCGTAAATATGTACTGAAAACCAAGCAACTCAAATGAGTTATACAGGAGATATACATGCCCCAGCACACAAAACACAATATACAATTTACAAAGATTAAAGTATTGAAAACTCCCTACACTTACATCCAAAGAAGATAAGGAAAGCACCACTTTGAAAATTATTAATACATGAATTGGGGGCTGGAGAGATGGCTCAGCAATTAAGAGCACTGACTGCTCTTTCAGAGGTCCTAAGTTCAATTCCCAGCAACCACATGGTGGCTCACAACCATCTGTAATGGGATCTGATGCCCTCTTCTGGTATGCAGGTAGATGTAGATACACTTGAGCAATCATTAAAAATTATAAGCAAACAAAAAAAAAAAATACATGAATTATTTGAGCAACTACTACTAGCAAACTTTAAATATAGGCATGGAGTATAGTTTAGTACTATTATGATGTTAAGTGTCCTAGATTTAAATTTTTTATTACCATTTAAAGATGTTAGCTTACTCTTAAAGGCACCCTGAGGCATCCTGGGACATGGCATTATGACTGCAACTAAGCATCAAGTGTTTCTCTTCATGTCCCCCAGTTATATGCATGTGTGGACAAAGAAAAGGCAGGGAGAATAGATGAAAATATATAGAAGTAGAAAAGCACAGTGGTGCTGTGCCTATAATCCCAGCTCTCCAGGGTGTAGGAAAAAGGATAAGCTTGAGTTTGAAGTCACTCTGAATAAAATATGGAAGGCCAATCTCAAAAAATACCCCCCAAAATAACAAAAACAATGTAGACAACTGGTATATCAGGGTAAAGATGTAACATAATTTCTTTAGAACTATTATACATGGTGAAAGCATACCAAGAAAGCACCACCTATACAGACCAGCCTTCACATCTGCATATGTTGTCATAGTAGCCCAAACAAAGACAGAAGCTAGGACCAAAGAGTAGAGTTGTTGTTATAACATAAATCTAACTGCAGAAGCAACTTTGGAACTGGATAATAGGTACAAGATGGAAGGATCTAGACATGTGTGTAAAAAAAGCCTTGTCACTATGAACAGAGCCTTATGGATGATTCTAAGGCGACCGACCGCACAGAAGCTCACTACACAGAATGCCTCTGTCCTTGCAGAGATTACACAGATGCTTTTGATAGAAATATGAACAGTAAAGGTCATTCCGATGAGGTCGCAGAAATGAGGAACATGTCACTGCCAACGGGAAGAACACAGACCCTTTTACAGAGAAGCAAGGGCTACTGTGCAATAGTAGAAAACGGTCCAGCATGCTCGAGGATCCGGGTTCCACATACAGTAATGAAAATAAAAATAAAAAGTGATAAAGAGCCATTATGAACTGAGTCCTATCCTGACATTGTACAGGAGATAGGATTCGTGAGTGGTAAAATTAGATGTCTGGCTGATGAGCTATGTAAACAAAAGCAGGAACCACAGCATGGCTTACAGCATCCGAGTAAATCCAAATAGAAAAGTGACTTAAAGATGAAATTTACAATCAAAAGGAAAGCAAACATGTTATTTGGGAGCTTCTTCCTGGCCATGATGTAAAGAATGAGAATGTATGTCTGGGAAAGCAACTCCCACAGATCTATGATGATTTTTTTAACAGATTCGTAGGGGTAAGAGATGAAGCATCAAGGTAACAGAAATGGCCACAAAGGCATTCAGGAAGTTATGGGTACTCCTCCTCCTGTCAGGCTCAGAAACCCATAGGTTGGTTGACTCTAGCCTGGAAGAGCCACAGACCAGCATTCCAACCCATACCACACAGGCTGCACCCACCCAGCAGAACTATTAACACCAAGACTGCCAAAGTTTTAAAAGCTCAAATTCTACAGCAGGGGGTGTGAAAGGCAAGATGTGGGGTAAAACTCGTTATTCATGAGCCTTAAGATACACTATTTTACACTGCTGGGCTTTGGATTTCCTTATGCAACACCCACAATCCCTTTCTTCTTTCCTCTTTCTCACCTTTTAGGAATAGGAATGCTTATCTTCTGCCTGCCCCAAACTTGCATCTTAGGAGCAGATAACTTAATTTCACAAATTCACAGCTGGGCAACTTGCCTCAAGATGAACAACATCTTGACTCTCGCCTATGCTCACTTAGATGAGAATGAAACGACTCTAGACTTCAGACATATGGTGCTACTGGAATAGAGCAAACATACTCTATCTACATATAACAAAGACATGGATGTACGGGACAAATTGTTTCACAATACCCTATTCATATGTTGAAACTTAGCCCTCATTGAAGGTTTTACAAGAATGGAAATCAGGTTATAGAGCCCTCAAAGGATGATCATGTCCTAAGAGGCCCAAGTGAAATGAACATGACAGCCCATGCCTCGAATTTTAGCACATGGAGGTGCAGAACGAAGAAGAACTGTGAATTAAAGGCCAGCTTGGGCTACACAGCAAGTTCAAGAAGCCAGCCTAAGCACCATTACCTCAAAAAGACCTAAATAAAAGAGAGAGCTAAAGATGTGCTCAGTGGGATAAGGCTCCCCTAGCATATGTAAAGGCCAGTCCCGGGCTTAATCTCCAGAACCACGGAAAATACAAATGGGGCCTATGTGAAGAAAGGACAAGAAGGGACATTTAGGAGGCACAAGCCTTTTGACACCAAACCTGCTGTGTCTTATTCTTCGCCTTTCTCAGCCACCAGGAGTGTGATGGATGAATTTCTACTTCCTATTTTACTAAATTTACTACAGCACGTTAAATAAATAGACAAAGATACTTTCCAAAACAACTGCCTCCAAAACTACCAGTTTAGCTAATTATCCCATTATCTTCACTCAGAAAAAATATTTTCCTAATATTATTATTCAAAAAGCCAGCCAACAAATTTCAAAATCATTCCTCTTCTGGTCACATTAACATAAGACACCCTGTCTGTCACTGAGGTTAAAAGGACCCTGTCTGTCACTGAGGTTAAAAGGAAGACGGAGAGCTGGGGAGGGGCTCCATTAGTGCAGTGCCTGTGAGACCTGAGTTGCTTCTTCCAGAATCTATGCAAAGAGCTGAGTAAAGTGGCACACACCAAGAATCCCAGCACTTGAGAAGCAGGGACAGGAGGACGCCTAGGGCTTAAGCTCTACTGTTAGTCATGTAAACATCCTACCTCACAAATGACATGGGGGACTCAGTGAGGTCACCTCTAACCTCCCACATGGGCAGGAAAGGGCAGAGAGGAAGGCTGGAAGATAACTTTTTTAAGAAGAATGACTAAAAAGGCCACATTTAATCAGATCTATAAGTGTGCTTTGTTAATTCACCACAAAACCAAACAGGGACAGTTCAATGTTTATGAAGCTAACACGTGGGATTCAAAAAAAAAAAAATTTTTTTTTTTTTTTTTTTTTTTCAGTTTTTCAACACAGGGTTTCTCTGTGTAGCCCTGGCTGTCCTGGAACTCACTCTGTAGACCAGGCTGTCCTCGAACTCAGAAATCTGCCTGCCTCTGCCTCCCGAGTGCTGGGATTAAAGGCGTGTACCACCACCACCACCCGGTGGGATTCAAATTTTTAAAACATAATAAAATACACTTGCAAAGTTCACAATTTATCAATTTTAATAAGCTAAAATAACAAAAGGCAACAGTGAAGATTCTCATCTAGATTTTACCTCCTTCACAGTAGCCGAGAAAGTAGGTTCTGGTTAACAAAGATGCTATGTGTTACCTGTAACATGGCACATATAACAGTTGGAGCACCTGCCACTATGCTAAGTTTTATAACTTAGTTCAAACCAGAAGCTGGAGCTATTTAGCAGTGTGTTAATGGCCATTTTCTTATTGGACTGAATGAAAGAGAACTTCATTCATAAAACGGCAAGATGCAGATTAAAATAAACTTGGAATAATCCCGGAGAACAGAGCCAACACAAGTTTAACTTCCAGGCCTGAGTCTGGAAGCCCTTTCAACTTCACACTCAGTCGATTTTTAACTAGTCTACTTTTAACATCCCAATGCTAAAATAATACCATTAGAGTCAATGGACGGGGAGAGAGAGGTGTTGAGAGCTGGGCTCCATAGAAATACCTATATTCCTAACACTGGAAAGAACTGAAACAGGTGGATTACAAGTTAGGAGCCAGGAAATACTGAGAACCTATGTACCCCATACCCATTTAAAAATATATACATATACATAGTGACCCATGCCTTTAACCCCAGCACTCTGGAGTCAGAAGCAGGTAGATGTCTGAGTTTGAGGCTAGCCTGGTCTACAAGAGCGAGTTCCAGGACAGCCTGGGCTACAGAGAAAAATCACTGTTTTGAAAAAAAATTACTAATAAACTTGCTGCCGGGCAGTGGTGGCGCCTCTAATCCTAGCACTTGGGAGGCAGAGGCAGGAGAATTTCTGAGTTCGAGGCCAGCCTGGTCTACAGAGTGAGTTCCATCCAGGACAGCCAGGGCTATACAGAGAAACCCTGTCTCGAAAAACCAAAACCCAAACCAAACCAAAACAAAACAAAAAAACACTAATAAACTTGCTTAGGAAATATTAAGTTACAGAACAAAGAATTTAGCTAAAGGACTGCTGCCTCCAGCAGGATTGGAAGATTAGTGTACAATGTGAGAAAGAAAACTTTGTATCATAATTGAAGTTTGGGGTTGCTATGAATGTTTCTGCTGAAGTTTATTCACCAAGATTGATCTCCAAAGAGGCTCCACTCCCATAACAAAGAGACAACTCTGACTTACTAACAGCCATTAGGCCCATCCCTGTATCAAAGAACATAATTCTAGGGGGCAGCTCTGGGGAACAGCGCAAGGTCACAGCTATCTTAAGTCCTGGTCAGCCACCACGTCCCCTCTCCGCTTCACAGAGAAAACATAATTCTGCAGATGGGTCAGAAGAATCTGGGTAACAACTATTTTTAAAAACAGCACCAGCCGGGCGGTGGTGGCGCACGCCTTTAATCCCAGCACTTGGGAGGCAGAGGCAGGCGGATTTCTGAGTTCGAGGCCAGCCTGGTCTACAGAGTGAGTTCCAGGACAGCCAGGGCTATACAGAGAAACCCTGTCTCGAAAAACCAAAATAAAAAAAATAATAAAAATAAATAAATAAAAACAGCACCACTGTAATTATGAGTCTGACAATATCTCTCATCCGTTCCAAGTGTAACCTGGGGCTAGACCTGAAAAGGACTTAAGGGTGAGTGTGTGGAATGCATAAGCCTAATGTGTCCATGCTAGTAACATCTTCTATTTGAGGCTGGCCCATCTTTGGGCATTAGCCAGAGTCAGCCAAGTGCTATTAAGAAGCCGTTCCTTCACCTCACTAAGCTCAGTGTACCGAAGATTTATTATTTCTCTAACAGTAGCATACGCCTGTAATCTTTGAGAAGAGCACAGACAGGAGAATCGGGAGTCACAGAATCCCCAAGGACATGACTCAAAGTCAAAGCATAAAAAATAAACCAAATGTGTGTGTGTGTGTGTGTGTGTGTGTGTGTGTGTGAGCGCCTGCCTGCCTGCCTGCCTGCCTGTCTGTCTTCTGGTGCAAGAGATCAAAATCAAACCCTTGCATTCTACTACTAAGCTACATCCCTATCTCAGAAAACATGTTTTATATAAGACATTCATCCTTAATTTACCTGAAAACTAACAAGTGAAACTATTGAAAAGGAAATAAATAGTCCTCTAAACCAGTGCTTCTCAACCTTCCTATTGCTGTGACCCTTTAAATACAGTTCCTCATGGTGTGGTGACCTTCAACCATAAAATTACATTCACTACTACTTCATAAATAGAATTTTGCTACTATTATGAACTGCATTGTAAATATTTTTGGAGACAGAGGTTTGCCAAAGTAGTCATGAGCCACAGGTTAAGAAAGGACCATTGCTAGAGACCATAAGCAAACAATTCAACAATTGAAGAGGAAAGGAAGAAATTGTGAACTGAAGTTAATATATAGTCCAGCCAAATAAAACAACACACAATTATCAAGACTCTTTCTGAAGAAGTTGAAAGTTGGGATGTGGATTAATGAAAGAACACCTGCCTAGCATGACCAAGGTTCTGAGGTCCATCTCCAGCACCATAATCAAAGGGAAAGGGTCTCTAGCCAAGGGGTACATTGCATCCTAGCACTGGGGAGGTGGAGACAAGCAAGACTCAAGGGCTCACTGGCTACTAGCGTATCCCAATCTACCAGTCTGGGTCCTAGTGAGAGACCCAGTTGAGAAAAACCAAATGTCTTAATTAGATTTCACACAATTACAAAAGCAACTTGGGGAAGAATTTATTTCATCTTACAACAGGTCATACTCCATCACTGAGGAAAGTAAAGGCAGGAACTCAGAGCAGGAACCTGAAGGCAGGAACTGAAGCAAAAGCCCTAGAGGAAAGCTGCTTACAGGTTTGCTTCTCACTGCTTGCTCAGCCTGCTTTCTTATACAATTCTCACTGCTTGCTCAGCCTGCTTTCTTACACAATTCTCACTGCTTGCTCAGCCTGCTTTCTTATATAATTCTCACTGCTTGCTCAGCCTGCTTTCTTATACAGTTCAAAACCACCTGCCCAGGGGTGGAACCAACCACACTGCGCTGGATCCTCCATATCAACTAACCAGACTTGCCTAGAGGCCATCTGATGGAGGGGCATCTCAACTAAGGCTCTTTCCAGCTATCTAGTTTGTGTCAAGGTGACAAAAACAAACAAAGCAAGCAAACAAACAAACAAATGGTAATAATTAAAAAACAACCAGGACTAACAAGATAGAGAGGGAGAATTTTCTTTTGGAGTATGGTCCACGATATGTTGTCTATAAGCCAATGTTTGGTCTTACACACAGGCAGTACTAATTAGACTCAGTGGGCAGGCAGGCAGGCAGGAGGTTAAAGGCAGGCAGGCAGGCAGGCAGGCAGGCAGGCAGGCAGGCAGGCAGGCAGGCAGGCAGGCAGGAGGTTAAAGGCAGGACATAAAGGTAGGCATGAGTTGGAGGATTCAGGTATAAAATTACCAAAGAATAAGTAAAATAAATAAATAAATAAATAAATAAATAAATAAATAAATAAATAAATAAAAATGTAAAAGATGTACAGTTCCTGAGGAACGGTACCTTAGGCTGACCTCTGCTCTCACACATAAGTGCACTTGTATACATCTGCATATATATGAACATGCACCACCACAACTTTTTTTTTAAGTCCTGTCATTCACAACTTTTCCCAATTTTCAACTAACTTACTCCCATTAGTTTCTTCCTGTCCTTATTTAATCATCTAAGCCTTTCAATATCATCTCCTACACAAATCTCACATTCAGGCTCTCTAAATTCCTACAATCAATTCCCTACTTCAGAACTTCATTCCCATTACAATTTCTTATTCTCATTGTCTTTAATACTGTCTCCTCAAATCCATCTCCAGTATAACTATAAAGAAACTGTTTAAAACATGTGACCATGGCATTCATACTTAAAGCCTTTCAATGGGTCTCTGTCACACACACACAATAAAGTCAAACTCTTTCAACAGTTGACTGCCTGTCACAAATCATCTAAGCTAGAATTGTGCTGTGTCTAGAGAGTAATAGGGCACTATTAAAAACTTGCATTCTTCACACCCAGAGTGATTTCTGTAGGATAAAAAAATTAAAATAAATTGTTCGCAAAAGTTTCCTCTATCTGAGCTGCGGCTAGAACACTTCCACCTTACCAGGTCCACTGACACTTTTAAGAATCCACTTTATTTTGTGATTATCCAGAAAGCTAAAGAAAAAAGTTCCCCTCAAATTCTAGTTCCCAAACTGCATTTAGAAACATTTATTCATAAGACAACATGTAGATTAAAAACACATAACACTGAATAAAATTATTTTTACTTAGTTTGAAATAGTAAAAACCAGTTCATATTAGTTAATAGATGTACCATATTTGAAAGACATTTTTTCTAGAATTCAACCAAATTCTAATCTACAAGTGTTGATACAAACTTTTATTTATTTTAAATGTCAAATGACTGTATTTATGATGATTTGATTAGAACAAGACGAGAATGGGGGAAAGAGCCAGTCTAGGGCCAGCAAGATGGTTCAGTGGGAGAAGGTGCTACTGTGCATGTCTGAGAACCTGAGTTCAATCCAGGGATGACATGTTGGAAGCCAAAAGACCAACTTCCATAGCTGTCTTCTAACCTCCACTAGCATGTTGTGGCACATGTTATAATAATTAATACAAAACAGTAAATAAAAATATAAACTCTTAAAAATTAAGAGCCATTCTTTAATCTCTTAAGACTTGACATGTGCCAGACAGTTCTCTTGAAAAGCACAGAAAATCATTTCTCATAAATTCATTCAGTAAATTTTTAGTTTCTTCTATGTGCATGCCACATATACAATAGAGGGGAGCACAACTCTTTGTCTTTCTGGATTATGGGTGGTAGAGAAGATAATTAGCAAATATGGCTTTAGAGTTCTAAAATGAAAATTCCCTAACACTAATGAGAAGTAAGGTTTTATAAGTGGTTATGTTTTAATAGATCCTTGAAGAGAACTTTATAGTTTTAAGTTCTTCTGTTCCAACTCTCTCAAGATTTCCACTGTGATTTAGCAGGCAAGCTGAATAGGTTCTAACTAGCTAGATGCTCAGAGCCCAATTATTTATATTATTCTTCTAAAATACATACACAACTCTTCAGTTGAAAATGACTAGGTCTAATAATTAAAAAGTAAGCCTTTTGAGATTTGGTAGGGTGGGGCCTAGAGAGATGGCTCAGCTGTTAAGAGCAGTTACTGTTCTTACAGAAGACTTGGGTTCAGATCCAAGCACCCACATGACAGCTCACAATTCTTTATAATTCCAGTTCCAGTATTCAGTGCCCTCTTCTGACCTTCACATTCATCAAGCACACACATACATGGTAACATATACACAGGCTAATAAATATAAATAAGTACAAAAAATAGATTTGGCAAGCTATAATAGTATCAATAATGTAATTCATAACAATGGACTTTAACAGGTAGAGTTCTACAAAATTTGAAACAACAGAAAGGTAACAAAGAGCCCAGTGGTGGTGGCGCAAATCTTTAATCCCAGCACTTGGGAGGCAGAGGCAGGCGGATTTCTGAGTTCGAGGCCAGCCTGGTTTACAGAGTGAGTTCCAGGACAGCCAAGGCTACACAGAAAAATCCTGTCTCGAAAAAAAGAAAGAAAGAAAGAAAGAAAGAAAGAAAGAAAGAAAGAAAGAAAGAAAGAAAGAAAGAAAGAAAGAAGACAAAGATAAATTTGTATGGGTAAAATATAATTCAAAATTCACTAGTTTACACTTACTGTAGCTCCCGACTAAATCTTCAACTATGAGTCATGGGGATCATGAAAATGCTGGCAATAAGGAAAATTTTCTCAAGTGCAACAATCAAAAATGAATTGGTGGTACTCACTCCTGTTGCATCATGGAACTTCACTGCAGTCTTGAAACAAAGTATGCTTCGGACTGCACATGCCATCATGCCAAACACTTAGAATACCTTGGACAGGATCTAGATTACTGTGCATTATTAAGTGTAATCTTTTCATTATACATACAAAGTTTTCTGTTCTTATAGAAATGCAATGGTTTAGCCTGGCGTGGTGGCGCACGCCTTTAATCCCAGCACTCGGGAGGCAGAGGCAGGTGGATTTCTGAGTTCGAGGCCAGCCTGGTCTACAAAGTGAGTGCCAGGACACCCAGGGCTACACAGAGAAACCCTGTCTCGAAAAACAAAACAAAACAAAACAAAACAAAAAAGAAAGAAAGAAATGCAATGGTTTAATTATAAAAAACAATGGCTTGCAATGTTTTTCTACCATGATCCCTCATCATGCAAATATCAAATCAGCATATCTTTGGATTGAATTGTATTAGAATATTTGACTTTAAAAATTATTCTTGGAGTGAGCTACGGATAGCTCAGTTGGTAAAGCACTTGCCATGAAAATGTAGGATTAAATAGAATTAAAATAGAATTCTATCCCACCAGCCACAGCATACATCTAAAATCCCAGTGTTGGGGAGGAAGAAAAAAGTAGAGCACTGAGGCTTACTAGCCAGCCAAGCTACTCAAAATGATCAATTACGAGAATAAGCCAGAGACCCTATCTCAAGGATTAAGGCTGAGAACAATTGAGGAAAATACCTGACATTGGTCCTCTAACCTACAACTTTTCTTTGAGTTGCTGTTTAACCCCCACACATCCCCACACAAACACACACAGACACACACCCACACGTACATGCACACATATGCGCACACATACAAAATTCCATTTGGAATTACAAGAGAATTTCCAACAATTCTGAAATGACCCTAAACATATCTCTGTCACTTTGAACTACATGTGTTTATGCAAATCAGCATTTTCAACATGACAATTATAAATCAAAATGTCAATTACCTCTGAAACACAATGAAGATGTTCTATGCTCTGCTTATCAAATACTTCAAGGTTTACTTTGATATAAAAATAAACACATCTATTGCACTAGCATGCATATTTGCATTCATTTTAAATGATTTTAGTTTTATTATTTTTATATGCATTGGTGTTTTGCCCGCATGTTTGTCTGTGTGAGAGTGTCAGATTGGTGTTTTGCCTGCATGTTTGTCTGTGTGAGAGTGTCAGATTGGTGTTTTGCCCGCATGTTTGTCTGTGTGAGAGTGTCAGATTGGTGTTTTGCCTGCATGTTTGTCTGTGTGAGAGTGTCAGATACCCTGGAACTAGAGTTCCAGACAGTTGTGAGCTGCTATGTGGATACTGGGAATTGAACCCAGGTCCAACAGAAGAACAGTCAGTGCTCTTGCCACTAAGTCATCTCCCCAGCCCCTTGCATTCATGTTAAATAAATGGTAAAAATCACATTTATGCCAAAGAATTGTTTTTAAAATAATTTTCTTTTTATTTACTAGGAATAAATGTTTCATTCATATATATGAATGGGCTGTGTAAATTTTTCTCTGGCCATGTTAACAAGTAGAAAAAATTTAGGAAGCTCTGCTCTATGTTGTTCATAGAGCAATTTAACTTTTTTTTTAAGTCTATAACTTACAACTACTTTGTTTTTCTTTCTTTTTTTGAGATAGGGTGTTACTATGTAGTCCAACCCTCCAGAACTCAGCATCTTGAGTGCTGAGACTATGGGCAAGGTACCAGCCAGGTCTTGCTCCCACCCCTAAATTAAAAAATAAAATGTTCACAAAATATTAATGAAAGTTAACTACTAATTACAGTGGACAGTAACATACTTTTAAGGAGAAAATAAGTCATATGTATACATACACATAGAATTAGCATATATATGTTCATATAAACATGTTCTAGACAGCTTTGCATCTCTTCCTGAAATGCTTCTGCCAGCATCATTAAAGGCCTTCGGAGACACACTGTTTGTGACTAGACACGCTGCTAACAGTGCTCCTGAACAAACAACTCCCTTCCTAAGAGAAGGAATGCAGCTGGGCTCTAGACTTAAGATGACCTGGTCTCTGGCATGGGCCATCCCCCGAAAGCAAGTGTCCTAGTAGGAAATGGGAGTTGAGAGAGAATTCCACAGGGCTGGTGCTCCTATCTGACAGAGCGCACTTACTCTTTGAATCAATCGTGCTTTCTCCATAGCCAGAGAACAGAAGCCTGGAAATAAAGAAGAGCAGGAGCTGTTCTCACACAGCCTGAAAACTCTCCTGGCAGCTCTGCTTCTAATACTTCCAACTTAGACATCTGTAGTTTGCATGCTTTGATTCCTGAGAAAGAAACAGTACCAGCAGAACCCACTGAAAGATGACACTGCTTAGCCACCAAACCAGGCTTGCTCAGCCTCAGCAGTACTGACATTTTTGACTGGATTAATTCTGTTCTTCACTCCCCCAAACACTGTCAGATCCAGGTCAGATCTCTGACCTCTACCCACATGATGCCATAAGCCTCACCTTCTCAAACTTGTACCTATTACAAATATGTCCAAATATTGTCAACTGTCCTCTGGAAACTTCTGGTTCAGAATCACTGCACTACATCCATAGTCAAAGGTCACTCCATTAAATGGTGTAACCTATGCCATAACCAAGGAGATAAAGCACTGCTACCACATAAAGGAAACATAGAAGATTGGAACCTTGAATCTAAGAAATGTCTCTAACCTCATATTGTGTAAGACCAAAAGTTAATGAAAATCACTACACTACACTGCAGTGCAGTCCACTACACTACACTGCACTTCAGTAGACTACACTGCACTATTCTGTACTGCAGTATACTGCACTGCTGTACATTACACTACACTACACTGCAGCACACTACAGTACACTGCACTGCAGTATACTACACTGCACTATGCTGTATATTACACCACACTATACTGCAGTAAACTACACTGCACTGCATTGCAGTACACTATATTACATGCATACACATGCAGCAGGCACCCAGGACAGACTCATATTCTCCATGATAAAGGTTTAGATTACCACAACAGCTGAGGTCCAAAATGATGGTCAAGAATATATGAATCAGGAAGCAATAGAAAGAAATTACACCTAACAATCCCCTGTCCCCTGTCTCCACTCCCCTATCATGCTGAAGTTACAGTTGCAGGCACATATGTGGCCACCCTGGCCTTTTCATCAGCTTTGGGCTCCACTCTCTAACCCTCATGCCTGCACAGCAACTGCTCAGATCCGCTGAGTCATTTCTCTATCTTCCACAGCTCCCACCTTGCTTTTTGAGACAGAGTCTCTCACTAGAACCTGGAGATACATAATTAAGCTAGACTGGCTAGCCAGAGAGGCCCAGGGATCCAC
Source organism: Mus caroli (assembly GCF_978045245.1). Classification (NCBI taxonomy): domain Eukaryota; kingdom Metazoa; phylum Chordata; class Mammalia; order Rodentia; family Muridae; genus Mus; species Mus caroli. Next base: position 43,314,624 of record NW_028227268.1, read on the forward strand.
CCATTACCTATCACCAATACAGCAAACAAAACAACAGAAGCCTATGACCTCGTGGATCTGTTTAAACAGTCTGTACTCAACTGAACTGTTTCCCAAAAGGAAATAAGAAGGGGCAGGGAAGAGGCAGAGTCAAGAAAAAGAACACGGATGAATAAGCAAAGAGCCCTGGAGATATAGCAAGGACATAAGAAAGTCTGAGAGTCCTGGGCCTACGTTTTCTAATGAAATAAATGAAAGACCTTAAGCAACTCGTAACGGTGTCATTGCTTCCTAGATGACCTATTCTCTATTCCCTTCTATGGGTTCCAGCTCTTCAGAGGAATTCCCAATCATCACAATTGTCTTTTCCCTTATTTTCTTAGCAAATGACTTTGCTTTATCTTTAAAAATAATCTTATCTGTAAGTGTCCACATGTGTGTAACCGGTGTCCTTGAGGCCAGAAGATGACACTGAGTCACCTGGAATCAAAGTTACAGAGAGGGAGCTGTGTGCTGCCCAAAGCAGGTCCTGGAAACCAAATCTGGATCCTCTCCAAGAGCAGCACTGTTGAGCCATCTCTCCAGCCCCACACTGCAGGGGTTTTGTTTGTTTCTTTGTTGTTTTTGTTGTTTAAGTCTTTGTCTGCTGCCAACTTTCTGAATCCACTTCTACAGTTTACTTTTGATTTTTGAGTATGGACCACAATTTTTCATCATTTTACATCCACAGAAACTGTTCTACTCTGAATATTGCAAATAAAAGAATCTTAAAACTCTAGAATGCAGCTGGGCGTGGTGGCGCACGCCTTTAATCCCAGCACTCGGGAGGCAGAGGCAGGCGGATTTCTGAGTTCAAGGCCAGCCTGGTCTACAAAGTGAGTTCCAGGACAGCCAGGGCTATACAGAGAAACCCTGTCTCGAAAAAAAAAAAAAAAAAAAAAAAAACTCTAGAATGCATCTGCTTAGACAGTGGGAATTACTATTTCTTCATTAAGCAAAAAGGGTTGAGAAAGATGATCACTGAAATCCAACCAGTGATTGAAGTGGGCCAGGGGTACGCTACACTTTTAATAAGATTCTGTTCATCTCTGGCTTATCTTTTTCCTTCAGCATGTGTCCATAATCAGCCCACTACAAATGTCTATTGCATCCCTGAAATTTTAATTCATTTGGTCGTCAATGTTCCAACAGCCTTCCAGTGTTTTTTAAAATGTTGGTTCTTAAAGTTCATCCAGTCTTTGAACTTGTTGCCATGGTGTATATGGTTGTGCTATCGTCTGTTAAATAAATACTACCTAGAAACCAGGAATCCTGCATATATAAATCCAACAGTGGTTTATAAACCCCGCTTTATAAAAAAACTACCTAGGGACACTTATAACCACTTCCAAGCATCCAGAACTCATATTGTGTCTAGTGGATCCAGGAAACCAGTCCTTTTAAAGTTGCAAGGGAATTTATTTAATGGGAGCATTTCTAAAGAAACCACTGGGCCTACATCCATGACTTCTTGCTCCCCCTCCAAAGCTCAGTACTTGTAAGGATATTTTTAAAAGAAAATACACTACACATAATAAATAAAAAGGCAGACGAGTTAAAATGCTCAAAATTTCAAAGTGACTACAGACTTGAAGACAAATTAGAACCCTTGGTGGCTTTTGCATATATATTAATGATGGCAGTACTCACTGAGCACGTGCAGAGCACCTCGATCCCCAAAAGAACACATATACCAGGTGACCCAAACACATAACTATTGTATTTTTCTCTGATCTATTCTAACAGAAACAAAATGATCTTCAGATGTGGAAGATCATTGCTAAACATCAACAGAATGCTTACATAAAGCACAAAGAGCCCATCTATCTGCTTTATCTAAGTTCAAGTCTACATAAATTAATCCAAGGGTATAAAAGAAACTTGAAAATATGGGAGGGAGATGTCAGTGAACTTTGAGAAGTCATGCAGAAAAAGCAGGCCAGACTTGGAATGAGCAATGGCTGCTTCAAATGTCTAAATGGCTGCGGGTAATGGTGACAAGGTGCTTTCAGTACTATGGGCTTTATGTTCATTACACAGATTACTTCTTGGCACGTCTACAGGAATTTGCCATTTACTTCTAATAATGAAATCTTACATGTTTCTCTCCACATCTTCTTATGTAGTTGCAGCTGTCCTGGAACTTGCTATATAGACCAGGCTGACCTCAAAATCACAAAGATCCAGCTGCCTCTGCCTCTTGAGTGCTGGGATTGAAAGTGTGCACCATCATGCCCAGTTATGAGCAGAGCATTTTTGTTTTGAGTTTAGAGTTTATAAAGTATCTTCACATATATTCCTATCTCTGACTCTCACAAAGCCTGATCTATAAAAAAGGGCTAAGTCTTTCTACAACCAGCACATCCTTCAACATAATCAATAGGGCTCAAACAGCTTGACTTGACCATGGTATAACTCACTCCCATTAAAAAACAATCAGGAAAACCGAGATGAGGCAGATGGTTCAGTGGGTAAAATGCTTGCCATGCAAGCACGCCAACCTGATTTAGACCCCAAACACTCACATGAGAAAAGCAGTGCATGGTGACATGTACCTGTAACTCCAGCACTAAAGAGGAGAGACAGGTGGGTCACATGGCCTGCCAGTCTAACCAAAACAGCACACCAGGTTCAGTCAGAGACCCCGCCTTAAAAAGGTAAAGACCAATAGAGAAAGGTACCTGAAGTCAACCTCTGGCCTCCACAGGAGAATATTTACTCAAGTACACACACACACAGCACAAAAAATAAGTGAAGTTTTCTAATTGCTAACTGAGCATGAGGGAAGGCTAATCTATGCTGAAATCACATACATGATCACTTCAAAACAATGGAGAGGTGGTGAGCAAGCAGCAAATGGGTAGCAATGTGGAAGAAACGGGACTGGGTAAAAGCTAAGTAAAGATACCTATGGGCTTAACGCTAGTGCATATACAGCCATTTAAGATGTATGTGTTCCAGTGTATGCCTGGATGAATGTCTGTGTGTCATGGACATTCCTGGCACTCTCAGAGGCCAGAAGAAGGTGTCTAATATTCTAGATCTATAGTTGCAGATGGTTATGAGCCATCAGGAACTGAGCCCAGATCTCTACAAGAACAACAAACACTTCTAACTGCTGAGCCATCTCTCTAGTCCCCTGCTTTTACTTTTATAGATTTTTATAATAAACTTTAATAAATAATGTGCAAAGTTGACACCTTATAGGTTTATTGTACTAGCAATAGACAAATATAAAAACATAATGTTACCTGAATTTTTCTTTTCCATAGCACTGGGAATTGAAGCCAAGGTCCTGTGCCAGCTAGCAAATGCTCTACTGATAAGCTAGAACACTATTACACCTTGGAATATATATATATATATATAGTTTTTTTTTAGTCAGGGCTTCTCTGTATACCCCTGGCTTTCCTGGAACTCACTTTGTAGACCAGGCTGGCCTCGAACTCAGAAATCCACCTGCCTCTGCCTCCCGAGTGCTGGGATTAAAGGTGTGTGCCACCACCGCCCAGCACACCTTGGATTTTTTAGATGCTGGTCTTGAACTCGCTATATTAACCCCAGAATAGCCTAAAAGTCAGGATTTCTCTCTCTACCTCTGCTGGTCTATTATTGCACACCTGTGCCACTATACCTTTTGTCTCAATATTTTTTAAGTCATTAATTTTACTTAAGTCTCATAACATCCTCTTATAGTAAAATACTGGCAAGAAGCTAGGCATTGTGACAAACCTTTAATTCTAACACTTAGGAGGCAGAGGTGGATTTTTGAGTTCAAGGCCAGCCTGGTCTACATAACAAGTTCCAGCTTAGCCAAACTGTATACTGAGACCCTGTCTCAAAACACACACACACACACATATACACACAAACACACACACACACACAGAGAGAGAGAGAGAGAGAGAGAGAGAGAGAGATGCTAATTATAGACCTCCACTGCACCAAAAATAGACAAATAGACTGACAGACTGACAGACAGACAGACAAAACTTTAGGATGGTGACATAACTAAATGGCTATAAAATGGCTGAAGAACACAAGAGAATGGAGTAGATCTGGCAAATGCTTAGTACCTCCTCTCAAGTACTTTTTAAAGTAAACAAACTTACTGTTAAGTTGTAGAGGGTAAAATTAGAAACACTAAATAGAAGACTAAAGAAGGTAAAATTCCAACTTTTCTTCTCTTTTTAAAAACCCCCTCTTAGTAAGGTCCATGTCTCACACAGTACCCACTAACACTGTTACATTCACCTAGCAATCTTCTAGATACTTTCTTATCTACAGGAAAAAAAAAAAAAAAAAAAAAAAAAGTCTATGCCCTGGCTCAGTTTCTCTGTCCCACATCCACCACCACCTAGGTAGTATCTAAATTATTGTTCCTAATACTCAGATAAACATGAGTACTGTGTAAGTATGCCTTAAACCATAGCTAAGGAATACTTAAACTAAAATTTTATTATTTAATATAACATTCGATTTTAATTGGGTAGCAAGGCATAGTGGTTTATGCCTATAGAACCCAGTACTCACGAGGCTCAGGCAGGAGGATCACAAGGTGAAGGCCAGCCTGGACTACAAACTGAATTTGAAGTCAACCTGCCAAAACCTTTTTTCTTTTAAAGTAGACATTATCTATCCCTACTTGTTAACTCAACAGCTATCTAACACTGTCCTCAGCTTTCCTTATCTCAACTCTAGTTGATGACCATTAACAAAGATAGGACCTCAACATTCAGTTAAAGCCTCCATACTGTCCACACTGCTCAAGTCCTAACCCATTCCATCTGCTCACCCAATCCTTCCTCCCTCCACACCAGGCCATGATTTCCCTAACTACTGTAAGCAAGCTCCCTCCATCTCTGTCACCTCACACGTAAGAATGGAGACAAGGTTTAACTAGCCCATTCTGATCCTGAAATCTTGTCCTCCTGCCTCGGCTCCCAAATGCTAGGGTTATAGGCAGGTACCACAGCTCCTGGCTTCATCTTAATCTTTTTGGTGTTTTTTTTTACAATGTGTGTGTGAGTAACTGTACATTCACCCTATGCACATATGTGGAAGCACCCCATGAGCATGTGTACAAGTCAGAGGAAAACCTGGGGGAGTCCTTTCTCTCCATCATGTTGATCCAGAAGGTCAAGCTCAGGTGGTGAGGCTTAGAGGCAAGTATCTTTACCCACTACGCATCTCTAGTGGCAGCTTCTGGTCTAGATAGTGCCAAAGGCATGGTAACAGCCATCTACACCCTAATCATTTCATTATTTATACATCTCACTGAAATCACACTCTCACATTAAACTTACACTGCTGGAATTTAAATTTGAATTTGGGGGTGGGGGGGTTGGGGGGGAGTAACACTGAGCCTTGTGCATACTACAAAAATCCTCTACCACTGAGCTATACCCTCTAGTTCAAGATAAAAATTCATGTTCAGCATAGAAAAAATGAAATGTGTTTGAAAATTATTTTTAGGGCTGGAGAGATGGCTTAGAGGTTAAGAACACTGACTGCTCTTCCAGAGGTCCTGAGTTCAATTCCCAGCAACTACATGGTAGCTCACAACCATCTGTAATGGGATTCAATGTCCTCTTTTGGTGTGTCTGAAGACAGCTGCAGTATACTCTTATAAATAAAAAATAAAGAAATCTGGGGCTGGAGAGATAGCTCAGCAGTAAAGAACACTGACTGCTCTTCCAAAGGTCCTGAGTTCAAATCTCAGCAACCACATGGTGGCTCACAACCATCCATAATGAGATCTGACCCCCTCTTCTGGTGTATCTGAAGACAGCTACAGTGTACTTACATATAATAAATTCTTGGGCTCGAGTGAGCAGGGCTGGATGGAACAGAGGTCCTGAGTTTAATTCCCAGCAACAACATGATGGCTCACAACATTCTGCACAGCAATAGTGTACTCATATACATAAAATAAATAAATCTTTAAAAAAATAAAATAATCACCGGGCGTGGTAGCGTACGCCTTTAATCCCAGCACTCAGGAGGCAGAGGTAGGTGGATTTCTGAGTTCGAGGCCAGCCTGGTCTACAAAGTGAGTTCCAGGACAGCCAGGGCTACACAGAGAAACCCTGTCTCAAAAAAACAAAACAAACAAAAAAAAGTAATCCTAAAAAATATTAACATTGTAAATTTTAAAAAATGAATTACAAAACAATGTAGGGCCACTAGTAGTACATACCTTTAGTTCTAGCACTCAGGAGACAGAGGCAGGAGTATCTCTGTGACTCTGAGACCAGTCTACTCTACACAGAGTTCTAGACCAACAAGGGCTACATAGTAAAACCCTGTCTCTAAAAAAAAAAAAAAAAAATTAGTCAACAATGCTTCTAAGTTGTAGTACTACAACTAACTCATTTCCCCGGTGCCGCCCTGTACTTCCCGTATCCTTAGCTATGAATTACTACTCTGCTTTTAATCTAAGAAATCAGACAAGTATCTGTTAAAGTTATAGCGGAAACAGAACTTATATCATTTCAGATCCTAACTACCGCTCTATGACTAGTTTATTAGTGATGAGGATACTTTTTCAATCAGAAGGCTAGCTCAAAATAGGGACAAAAATTAATACATTCCAACAATTATACAGCATTTGAACTGTGGTGGAAATGAGAACTCTGGTCTTCAATGATTTTTGCTACCAACAGTTGACCAAAATAAAAGTGATAAGCCAGGCATACATTTCGAATATACAGAATGAGTTCCGGGGCAGCCAAGGTTACACAGAGAAACCATCTTGAAAAAACCAAAAATAAATAAATAAATAAATAAATCCTATTTTCTCTCCCCATTTCCTGATAATTCACTTACAAGAGTGCAAGACAAGAACACAAATGCTCCTCTTTCCCTACTCCCTTATGAATTATGAAAAGAGTAAGATCTGCCTGACACATAAAAGCTATTTTCTAGCCCCAACGTAGTAGGAGAAGTAAAATAGAATAAAAATAATACTCTAAAAATCAAGACAATGAGCTGGGGAGCAGTCCAGTTTACAAAGCACTGGCCTGGCATGACTAGAAAAACAGTGTTGCACCGCATAAAACCAGGGGTACCTGCCGCACTGGACTATAACCCCAGCACTCTGGTGGTAGAGATGGATCAGAAGTTCAACGTCATCCTCAACTATGTAACACTTACAAAGGAAAATTAGAGAATTGCTAAACAGAAAAATAGAAACTGAAAAAAGTAGAGAATCAGAGATAAAAGCAAAGCCACCCCAGAACTCACCAGAAACCACTTTAGTACTACCAAATTTTGAAGAGCTGCTCCAAGTATATCAAATTCTAAGTGAAATGTACTATACAAACCAGATGTGATGTTGCACATCTGTGACCCTCCCCCAACACTTGGGACATAGAAGCAGGAAAATCACAAGTTCTAGGTCATCAATCTAAAACCATATCTTAAAAATGAGAAGAAAATCAACTTATTGATACACACCTATAACCTCAGCCTCCAGAAGCTGAAGCAAGAGGTCAAGGTTGAGACCATCCTAGGCTACCATAGACCTACCTCAAAACTCAACAGAAGAGGGTGGGGGAACAACAACTGGGAAGGCAGCTCAGCAGGTAAAGCGCACACCATGCAAGCCTGGCAACCTAAGTTCAGACACCCAAAGGCAGAAGCAAGGAAATGCATCTGCAAGTCTGTCCTCTGCACTCCACACATGCACTGCGGCACGTGCTCATCCACACAAACAAGAATAAATAGTTTCTCTGTGCAGCACACATCTGAGAGAGAAGCAGCGTCAAGGTATCCCTCATCTTTTTATATACAGAAATGATCATTACCAAACTTGAAAGGAGAGATACAATACTACATAAATTGGATACATTCTTGTGACTAAAACTTCCTACCATGTACAAGATTCACTCTTAGGATACTAAATGAGCCCAAGATGTAACTAAGACAGGTGTTAATCCCATTTTACAGATGAAAGAATAGAAAACTGATACAGAGGTAAAGTGGCCAAGGTCACACTGCTACACATAGTGAAGGTAAACCCAAGGTGTAAAGAATCATTTCCTTCCGTATGTCCCAATTACTTTTGAGGACAATCCAAGAAAATCTGTCAACAAGCAGAAAAGCATCACTTGAAAATGTTATGAGACATAATCACTGAAAAGATCACTAGCTCAGTATACAATTTTGATTAAAAACTAGCCATTCTTTTTATTCAGAATTGTACTGTCATTGACTAAATTAACATACCTTTTACACTAGTTATACCACCTTACTTGGTTGTTGGGCAGAGGGGAGGGTGAAGGGAACCATTTCCTCTCAGAAAAGTTCTCTAAAATTTAATAGGATAAAACATCCAAAGCTGTAAGCCATGAGTAAGGGCAGGCACCAGCTTGCTGGCTGTAGTAGCAAACCTCAACCAAATTGGAGGCTCTGGACTATGGTCTGTGCTCTATAGAAAGATACACTTAAACTTCAGTTAGCATCCGAAGTCATTGCTACTGCAAGGGAATCAATACAATCTATGGGGGTGGGGGAATGTAACACTTAAGTCTTCATTAAAACTAGGTGAAATTTCAAATTAGCTTGGGGCTATCTGTCTCAACAGTTCTTTTGATAATATAACCAATGGCTCAGAAGTCACTTTTACTTACACTCAAACCATGCATACATATCATAGGTATATAACTTTTTTTTTTTCCTTGAGACAGGGTTCCTCTATATGACCCTGGCTATTCTAGAACTCACCATATAGACCAGGCTAGTCTTGAACTCACAGAGATTCATCTGTCTCAACCTATGGAGTGCTGGGATTAGAGGCATGAGCCACCACAACCAACTTACATGTAACATTTTAAGTGGTCAAATATATGCAGTGTACTGCATACACTCTAAGACACCTCAGTGGGGTGCACTAAAAGCCAGTTCTTCAGCACACCTCTGACTACTGTTAACTACAGACTCTACCATAACAATACAGGATTTACAGGGTGCTGAAACCACCCAACAATTCACATTCACTACAACTTTTCTATTTTCAAGGTCAAGCTCTGTCTGATCTTTCCCTTCCCTAACAAAACGGGGGTGTTCTACAAGAAGGTGGATGAAACAACCCGGTGCTTTTATAAACAAGTCAATCCCTGCAAATAGCTTAAGATGCTCATATTCTACTTCAGTATTGATCCTAAGCCTTTTAACAGTTTAAGCTGACCACAATCCTCCCCCTTCCACTTCTTTTATAGAACATTCTCCTCCTTAAACTTCCATTTAAAACAAGAGCCTTCCTATACCTCTCATTCCTTGTCTTATACATAAGCACAAAACTCCCAACGAAAAATAAGCATGGCATATACAGGAAAAGCCTGTTTTCAATTGAAACACCATATCCTTAAGAAGCATGCTGTTATAATTCAGTAATATGGCTCGTACAGAAAGAAGGTCACAACACCAACCTGAACACTACAATGACAACGCATGCCCACTGCAGTCTGAGTAAGTTAAAGAATAAGATGAAAAAACAAGGCATGATAATGGCTTACTAGGTATCAGAGCACTAAGTTTTCACGTTAAGAACAGAATTCTTCATGTTAAGCACCTTTTTTCAAAAGCAGACTGAAGAAAATAATCTTGGGATATCAAGGTAGCTCAGTGGCTTACTGCTAAGAGTGCAGACCTGAGTTCAATCCCTGGAACTCACACGACAGAAGAGAACCAACTCTTGCATTCGGCCTGACCTCTGTATGTTGTAGCACACAAACACACACACTAATAGCAGTAGTAATAATGATGATGATAATAATTATGATGACAATAATAATAATAATTTTGAGCCAAGTAAAAATTCTGTAAAAAGCCAAACTGGAATATTTAAACTAAAGTACAACTGGCCCAATGCCGGCCTATCGCACACAGCCTTGCTTTACTATACTTGTCAAACTTGAAGACCATATTATATGTATGCCACAAACTAGATGCTAAAACAGAGAAAAGTGGATCAGTGACTGGAATCCAAACATTACAAAAGATGCTACCAGTACCCTAAGTATTTATCAATAAATGCTAAAAAATAAGTGTAATATTCTAACCAACAAGCATAACAGGGAATAGAGACCAGTCACTCTCCTTAATGAAAATGCAATAAACAATAAGATGTAAGGAAAATGTATAATAAGCTTATATTTGGTTACCATTATAGACTTTCAAAGTGCTCACATTCTCTATTCAGATGACTATGCTAATAAGGTATAGATTCAAGCCAGCATGGAGGCAAAGGCAGGTGAATCTATACATTCAAGGCCAGCCTAGTCTACATGGTAAGTTCCAGGTCCAAGACAGCCAGGGCCACAAAGAGAGACCCTGTCTCAAAAAAAAAAAAAAAAAAAAAGACAGCAGAGTGGTGGTGGTGGCACACACCTATAATCCCATCATGTAGGAGGCAAAGGCAGGCCAGCCTGGTCTACAGAGCAAGTTCCAGGATAACCGGAGCTACGCAGAGAAATCCTGTTAGCATATTAAGATCATCAAATATTTAAACTTTAAAGAACTTTAAAGGCTTTTCTGCTGGATTCCCTTTCAATAAATGAGGACAAATAGGATCTTTGTGAGACCCACCAGCTGGCATATGAAGAGAAACATTGACTAACAGCAAAACTCAGGCTCCTATTTAGAATCTCCAGCTCAGTGACAGGCAAACCTGTTAAAAAAAGAAAGAGCACATCTGGCCAGGTGCAGCCCACCGCTGTTACTCTAGCACCCTGGAAGCTTAGGTGGTGGAAGCCAGCTTCTGCTACTCAGTGAGTTCATGGTCAGCCCAGTCTACGAAGTAAGACCATCTCAAAGAAGGAAGAGGAAGGGGAAAGGGAAGAAAGAGGAAAGGAATAAGCTCTTCGCAAGCTGATTATCATACTGATACCGAAGGGTCTGAATTCGTACATATGAGAAAGAGCTGTGTATTGGGAACTTGAGGGAGAGGAGCATTACAGTGGTTATTACAACTGTGAAAAGACCACTGTGTTTCTCCAAAAGAAATCCTTTTCAAAAAAGCTGCAGTCTAGGAGGGATAAAGCAGAGCCAGTTGTCACAGCTATACAGAGAGGAGTGAGCAGACAGTAGATAGATAGGCAGTGTCTGGCAAGGAAGGGAAGGGAAGCAGAGTTCACAGGAGAAAGCCAACCAAGGACACAGTTCCTTCCCAAAGGAAACCTAAGTTTAAAAAGTTTAAAAAAAAAAAATCTAAATAAAGAGGAAGACTGGGATGCCAAATGAGAAACAGCAAGAAGAAATTACTCTAAAAGAGGAATTCCAAAAGAATAAACACTATGCCTTCAACATAACAGATTATATTTATTTTTTCAATGTTCTTAATGCCTAATAAAAATTGCAGACCAGGAGTTAGGGAGGATAGATCCTTTTTATTAACCCAGAGTAGGTTTGAATTTTTACAAATCTTTGTGGCCAATTAGCATGGGATTTGTAACATTGAAGATACATGCTCATCATTTTATACAGTGAACTCTCTACCACATAGTATTCAAAATAGTCTGATTAGTATTCAATGTATGAGGATAACAACATGCTATTATAAATTTTAAAATTAGATTTTCTACAGTCAGGCCTGGTGGTATATGCCTTTAATCCCAGTCCTGGGGGGAGGAGACGGCTGAAGCAGATGAATCTCTGTGAGTTCAAGACCAGGCTGCTCTCCACGCTGAGTTCCAGAAGAACCAGAGCTACAAAGTAAGACCTTGTCGGAGAAAATAACTGGATTTTATTATGTTAAAAGTTGTCGAAGTATTTTTTACTTCCATAACTGGTTCACTTGCCTAAATATGGAAAATAATTTATTACACTTATTGATATTACTTTGGGGCACTCGAGTGGCTCAGTGCAGCTTGTGGCAGTCACAGAACAAATATAAGGGAATCAAGTCTCCCCTTCCACCAAGTGGGTCCTGAGGATCCAAACCCAGGTCAGCAGGCTTGGAACAAGTGTTTTCACCTGCTGGGCAGCTCACTGAATGAAACTACGGCTTTAGAGCTGGAGAGACAGCCAAGTGGCTAAGAGTACACATGCTCTTCCCAAGGACCTGAGTCACTGCACCCGTTAGGTGGCTCACACACTCACATACATACTCATAACTAAAAAAAAATTTTCAAGACAGGGTTTCTCCATATAACCACCGTGGCTGTCCAAGACCTCACTTTGTAGACCAGACTGGCATGAAACTCAAAGATTGTCTGCCTCTGCCTCTGAGTGCTGAGACTAAAGGCAGGCACCAGAACACTCAGGACTAGATAGTGAGACTTTGCCTCAAAAGCAAAACACAACAGTAAACTCTTCTATCAACACTTCATGGGTTATTAAAACAGTCTGTGAGATGCTTAGAAACAGCATTCCCTAATGATCTAGCCATTTGACACATGTCACAGGAAGGCTCTCTGAGTCTGCTATGCCATTTAGTCTCTCTGTTTTTCACTAAAAACGAAGGGGTGGGGGACCCTTCAACAGTTAGTTAAACTTGAGTGGGAGAGGGGCTGGAGAACTGGCTCAATGGGTAAGACTGCTTGTGGCTCTTTCAGAGTCCCAGAGTTTGGTTTCCAGTACCCAAGTCGGACACTCATACCCACCTATAACCTCAGGTCCAACAGATCCAGTACCTTCTTCTGACCTCTGAGGGTACACACACACACAAATAATAAAAAATATTTTAGATAAACCTAATTTGAACTGGCCATTTATCACTTCTATAATTAACAAAAATTTCTGAAGGTAAACCTTGAATACCTTGTTTTGCATCTCAAAATCAATGTCTTGACTGCTCTGGAACTCCAAATACAAATCTGGCTGGCCTCAAATTCAGAGAGCCCATGTGGGGCAGAAGGCATGTGCCACTATTGCCAGCCAGAATTTACAATTTACCAAGGATGAAAAAGCCTACTGTGTACTGACATTTGTATATGAGAATCTTAATTATTTCAATTGCTTTAAAGTTTTCAGTTGGGCTGGCGAGATAGCTCTTCTGAAGGTCCCGAGTTCAAATCCCAGCAACCACATGGTGGCTCACAACTATCCGCAATGAGATCTGATGTCCTCTTCTGGTGCATCTGAAAACAGCTAAGGTGTACTTATGTATAATGATAAATAAATCTTTGGGCCGGAGCTGCAAGCAGAGGTCCTAAATTCAATTCCCAACAACCACATGAAAGTTCACAACCATCTACACAGCTACAGTGTACTCATATACATAAAATAAATAAATAAATAAATATTTAAAGTTTTTAGTTTTCTTGTTGTCTATAGTTGTTTCTCTGGCCTCAAGGAGTGGCCAGCTGCTTTCTTTCTTTTTTTTTTCTTTCCTTTTTTTTTTGGTTTTTCGAGACAGGGTTTCTCTGTGTAGCCCTGGCTGTCCTGGAACTCACTTTGTAACTTTGTAGACCAGGCTGGCCTCAAACTCAGAAATCCACCTGCCTCTGCCTCCCGAGTGCTGGGATTAAAGGTGTGCACCACCACGCCCGGCTCTTACTACATTTCTTAAAAGCTTGTAAGAAAACATTGTACCGAATAATTTATTTTATGTATCTTTCTCTTAATTACAATATAAGAGATGGCAAAAATGGTATGTTAAAAACTAATGTCCTTAACTTTTAATAAATGATAATGAGTCTGATCCTACAACATATATAAACAATATATGGTATTAAACCATTCATCATTCTACTTTTAAAATTCAGAGCATTTCTTTTCCTTATATGATAAATATGGTCTAGAGACCAAAGGTAAGAGCTGTAGGAAAAAGCCAGACATAGGCGTAGCAAATGCATGCAATCCCAGCTCTTTGGGGGCAGCGACAGAAGAGTCAGCAGATCAAGACCACCATCAGGTGGATAGCAAATTCCACAACAGCCTGAGCTGCAAAGCAAAGAGAAGCAAAGCAAAGCAAAGAAAAAAGAAAATTTGAATTTAACTTTTAAAACTTAGCAAAAGTTGGGGCTGAGAGAGGACTTAAGTAGTTAAAAGCACTTGCTGTTCTTCCAAGTTTTTTTCCCAGCGCCCATGTCCGGCAACCCATAACTGCCTTTAACTCCAGATCCAAGTGATGTGGCACTTTTCAGGCTGCCACAGTGTGTGACTTAGTGAGTGTGAGTGTGTGTATGAGTGTGTGAGAATGTGTGTGACAGTATGGAAGTGTGCATGTGAGGTGTGTGAGAGAGTATATGTGTGCATGTGTGTACATAAATAAAAATTAGCCTTGTTTTAGAAATCAAGGTAAATGGTGAAGTGAATGGTTCCCAGCCCCCGCCCCCCCAAGATGCTGCTCTCTGTGAGTTCAGTCCTGGTTTGTCTCCAGCAGATTCCCAAGCCCCCGATGCTCAACCCTTTAGTACAGCTCATCATGTTGTGGTGACCCCCAACCATAAAATTATTTCACTACTACTTCATAATTTTGCTACTGCTATGAATCATAATGGAAATAGCTTGTGTTTTACAATCGTCTTAGGTGGCGCCTGGGAAAGTGTCTGTCAAACCCAAAAGGGTCTCGCCCCACAGGCTGAGAGCCACTGGTCTAGGCACATTTTAAATATGCTTTTAAATGTATTTAATTTTATGTGTATGAGTGTTTTGTTTGCATTTATGTGCACCACATGCTTGCCTGGTGCCACAATTCAGAAAAAAGCATTAGATCCCTTGGCACTGGAGTTATAGACGATTGTCAACTACACTGTGAACACTGTGTGAATGCTGGAAATCAAACCCAAGTCCTCTGCCCCAGCAACAAGTGCTCTTAACTGCTAAACCCACCTCTTTAGCCCCTTAAATCCCCCCCTTTTTTAAAAGTTCTACACAGCCAGTCTTTTCTATCAAGTGTAGAATCTAACATTCTACTTAATGTTCTACTGAAGTCTACTGCTCTATAACTGGGCCAATTTATACAGTAATATTTACTTCCTCGGGCGGATTACTACAACAGTTTGTTCTGATGCCTTTTGGTCTGGAAACCAAATGAATGAAGTCTCTGACAGCTATAAAATTTTAATCTATGCAGGTTTGGCGTGGGGGGGGGGGGCGCTGAGACAGAATCTCCCTGAGTAACCTTGGCATCCTGGCATTTAGTCTGTAGACCAGGCTGGCCTCCAACACACAGAGATCTACCTGCCTCTGACCTCCTGTGTGCTGAGACGAATTTCATATAACCACCACATTCAGCTCTGTGTAGGTTCCCCAATGTCCTCTGGGTAGACTTCCTCTGTTGGAGAGGTCAAAAGATTGAGTCCTATGAAAAATGTCTGCTGGTCAAATTAAAGAAGAAACCCTTCCCCTACCTGTCAGCTCCCATAATCAGTTTTGTGATTAAACCCAATAAACACAAGAGATTGGTTCAATTCTAAACAATTCTCTCATTAGAGGACACCCCCTGGCAGAACTGTAACAAAAACAACCATCCTTTAAACCAGCCCCAGCTATCTGTAGATAGCATCAAATTAAACTAGTTCTCATAGACAAAAGGCTACGTGTGGGTTGCCTACTCATCGGCCTTAGAATTTTATGTGTGGAAAACTCAGCGAATAAAAAGCAACCTTCCTAAACTACAAAACTTTTCCCTCCATCCCAACTAGTCTCAATGAGGGTTCTCTTGTGAAGAGTCAAAAACAAGTCAAAACAACAACAAACCATGGGCACAGTTATTGGCCCTAGGACCACATCCTAGCTGTCTAGTCTGTAGCTAGATCTTCCCTTTGCTTTCACCCTTCTCCCCTTACTCCTGGAGTCTCACTTAGGAAAGCCAAGATTCATCCTGGGACTGCTGGCAAGCAGGGACTGGAGAGGGGGGTGTGATCATCAAGCAAGGAAGGAGGGGGGTGGGGGGGATCATTTCAGAACTACGGTTCCCCTGCAAACGCAATAGGCAACCTTGTGTCATCCGGCTATTAAGGATGCTGGTGCGAACATCATCCAGGCAAGCTGACGCCCCGAGCAGAAAAGTAAGAAAACCTGTGCTTTCCCTACTCCTGCCCCCAAGGGGCAGCTACAGAAAATGGGGGTGGGGCAGGATATTATCTTGCTCCTACTGGGGATGCATACACAAACAGACCGGGGGTTCCTTCGGTTATCCCCAGTTACGAGGGTGGTGGGGGTTAAGGGAAGAGGGAACCCCTATCTACCTCCTTCTAAAAGGGGAGAGTTAAGAGAGAACGATTAAATCCAGATGGAGTGGCCCTGAAAGCGCCCCCAGGTCACTCATCCCCGCACCAAGAGCAAGCGGAAGGGCTGGGATAAAGGGGATGGAAGGCTGGTCACGGGCAAGGCCCCACCCCCCCGGTTTAGGAGGGAAGGAGAGCCCCGGCTCAGAGCCGAATCCCCGGGCCGTCCCCTCGCGTCGCCCCCCCACCCCCCTTCCCGGCCCTTCCTCGGTCTGCGGAGCCCCCGGCAGCCCGAGAGGCAGCCGCTCCTTCCTCCCCTCACCCACCGCGTCCCCACCCCCACCCGCTCCCACCTCCTGCCCGCCGCGGCCCGTTACCTGCTCGTCGAAGCGGCTGACCACGGCCTGGACCCATTCCACCGGCCTGTGTGCGGCCATGTCCTCCCCGCGACCCGGGGGCGGTGGAGGGCCGGCGTCCGGGGCCCGCCGGAGGGCGGGCGGGCGGGCGGCCGGCGCGGAGGTGAGGGCAGCGGCGAGCCGAGCGGCTGAGGAGTGCGGGCAGCTAGCGTTCCCACGGGGGTGGGGACGGGGGCCCGCGCGGCCCGCCGGGAGGGGGACAGGGGAAGGGGGCGTTGGCGAGGAGACTGGGGGAGGGGTGGGGAGGGGAGCCCGGGGAGGGGAGGGCGCCTGTGGGTGGCTCTCCCCACTAGCGCCGTCTCCCCTCAGCCATCACAGTCCGAGACGCCGCCATGACACCCCACCGGAAGTGGGATCCTTTCCACGGCTCGGGGAGAGGGAGAGCGAGCGAGCTCGAGATTGAGAGCGCGGCTGGGAAAGGGGAGGGGGAAGCGAGAGGGAAGGGGCCTGCTGCGCATGCGCCCGCGGCCGGCCGGTTTCATTAATGAAAAAGCGAGTCCTCCTGGAGGTGACGTCACCTAACTCCTCCGGGCCCGGAGGCGCGCGTCCCTCGTTGCCGCGGGTCTCCCCACCTAAACTGGCGCGGGGCTCTGGCCAGAGAATCTGAGGCGACTCCGGTGCGTCGGCTGTCATCGCCACCGCCGCCTCGAACAGCCCTTCCCCCGCTGGCCTCCGGGCTTGGATCGCTCCCGGGGTTAGAAGTTAGGGTGTCCTGAGGCTAGGCTTTCTCTCCGACCGCTGATCTCTGCCGCTGATCTGTCCCGGAGGCTGGAGTCAGTCCCTCTAGGCTTTCTTCACTTAAAAATGTAAGGCACACACCGCCACGCAGTCGATGGGGCTTCTGAAGGCTGCTGAAAACGGGTAAAAAGAAGGCCAAGAGAGATTCCGTGATTTTTTTTTTTTCTTTTTAATGTCGCTTAAATTCCAAAGCAAGGCCCAGTGGTGATCCAAGTTGGAGACTAGAATTCCCCAACCCGAAATTCCTCAACTAAACTGACGGACAACCAAGTTAATAAAACTTTTTGCACGGATGATAATTCAGATTGAAGACTAGTTAACCATACTGTAAAGACCTTTAAAAGGCCTAACATTTATGCCTTTCAGCCTTTCGAGCAAACCTTTCCAGTAGGACTCAGTAGCCTGACCTATCTGATGAATAGAGCACTGGAGGTTCCAGGATACATGCCCAAGGGCTGATAAATACCAAAATGGTTTGACTCTAAGAACAAATCGAGAAGGATGGCTCTCCAGAAACAAGGGCCTTCCCAATGCCCAGAACCAAAATTTGAAGGACTTATGTGGAATTGGCTGTGCACACTTACAAAAGAGGATAAATCCAAAAGATAGTTTGCTCGGGGCTAGCCTGGTCTACTTGGGGATTTCCAAACCAAGCAGAGCTACAGGGTGAAGCTTTCTACTCATCGGATGGGGAGGGAAAGGCGCTCTGACACTGGACTTTGAAATAAGTTTTCTTCAATGACTTGAGTTAAGTCAATGTTAAAATGTGTTTAGAGGCAGGGTGTAGAGATGCTCGCTTTCATTAGAGGCAAGCAAATCCTCGTGAGTCAACCACTGCTCCATAGTGTGGCCTTGTCTCAAAAACAAACAAAAGTGTGGACACGCACTCAGACGACAGCCTGCAGCCATCAACCATTAGCCACATAGGAAGATACCAACTGTGTGATAAGATGAAACGAAACCACAATTTTCATTTCACCACAGAAAATCCACAGAGCTAGTAGCCCATGTACAAAGTGATATAGTTGTAAAAGAAGTCTCAAGTCTAGGTAGGTTAGTGATCTTCCAAGATGCAAATTAAGTTAATGTTTCATTCCACTGAAACAAAAGGACAGAGATTGGCTGTTTCTCCAATCCTTTCTTGAAAGCTGCAACATGGATACTGGTTTCTTTAGATGACGTCAGAGGTGATGGGAGTGCTGAAGAGAAATGAGAGAAGATTAAAGGGCCTTTGGTGCTTTCTGCATCCAGGACCCTAGAAAAAGCCTTTACTCACAGCACATAGCCCCAAATAGCATCCCAACATGTCTACGTCACTGCTAAACAGCTAGAACCACTACCTCCCTTTCCCTTTCTCACACCAGCTCTGAAAACTCCTGGTTAGCTCCTCTTTGCCCTGACATTCCATCTTTATCTTTGAAACTTAGATGTGGCTGAGCCCTGCCTCCCCTGCCTCCCCCACAACCCCCACACACACCCCATCACCATTCCATTACTAAATGACCTCTGTCTCATTCCTCCCCTTGTCTGGTTCCTTCCTGATTGTCTCCATTCCTCTCTAACCTTCACTGCTGGCTTCTTGCTCTCCTTTCCTTGCTCAGGCTCCAGCCACTGGAGCATTAATTCATCTGACTGTGCGCATGTGTACAAAGTCCTATTTTCTCCCCCTTCACCCCAAGCCTCTCATTGCCAATGGAGGTTCTAGCCTTCACCCAGATGAACTCAGTCAGTTCTTATAAACCAATATTAAGTATCCATCAGCCCATTCCACACCATAAACTTTGCTAAGCCATGCATAGTGGTGTGACAGGGAGTCTAAACCAAGTCGTCATAGAAAGGAAGGCCTGGTTAACTAAGGAGTGTCCCTGCCCATGCCCACCCATGTTTAAAGGGCAGATATCACTCAGCTCCGGACAATTCCTGCCATGCAGGGATGGTGACCTCATGTTGCTAGAACTTCCAGTTACTTAAGAGAAGCTAGAAATCCAAACTTATGCATAGAGTCTCTAATTTTTACACTGTCACGGCCAATCACATTTCTCGATTTTGTGCAGCCAAACAAATTAAGTTAGCTGTCTGAATTTAGCTTGTAGAAACTGAGTGGACTAGCTGTAGTCTCGTTGGCAGAAGGCATACACTTTTGAGTAAAGATTGGTTTATATCCTAACTTCCTTTCTTCTGCGCTGTAAATGGTATTAGAGATTATGTGTTTATGAGATTATGTATTACAGATTATGTACAGTTTAAATGTATATCTCCCTCATTCATCCCCCCTCTTCAGTAGATAAAAACTGTCAATTATTTTTCAAGTCTTTTTGTTTGTATAACTGTTTTGCTTGTGTATATCTAAGCACCATGTATGTGCAGTGCCTGAGAGGGCCAGAAGAGGGCACCAGATCCCCTCAAACAGGAAGTTCAGACAATTATAAGCCACACTATGGGTGCTGGGAATCAAACCCAGGTCCTCTGAGGAGCAGCCAGTGCTCTTAACCACTGAGCCATCTCCCCAACCCCTCAAGGATCATGTTCAAAGTCTCAAGGTATTAATTCTACCCTCTCCCTACCTCTACAGCAGCTCCCCATCCCTCTATCCCTACATACCAAAGAACACAGGCTCTTTTAAACTAAGACACTTGTTTCCTAGCTGCTGGGAGGGTTAGTGGCCAGTGCCAGTAGCCCTCAGCTGAAACCCGCTCCAGAATTGCCCTCTGCTGAGGAGAACTTCTGCATGACACATGACAGCACTTCCAGGAGAGCCTTTTCAGACTAGATGTGAGTTCAGGGCAGACCCACTCTCTTGGCTCCAGAGCTCCCCTGATCAGATCAGCTCCCAAGAAAATGACTGGCTGGAGCTTTAGCTGTGACTACATTTTATTCTGCTTCTATTTCTCCTCAATACTACTCCCTCTGTACTGTACAATGCTGATTCCCAAGAACACCAAGTGCCATGAAGGGAGCCTGATATGGTGGAGCTGAATTAGCCTATGAGTAGCTGGCAGTGAGGACCTCACAGCCTTGTGGGCCTAGACATGCACAGACATACACATAAATAAACCTTTTTAAGAAGAAGGTTGGGGGGGCTGGTGAGATGGCTCAGTGGGTAAGAGCACCCGACTGCTCTTCCGAAGGTCCAGAGTTCAACTCCCAGCAACCACATGGTGGCTCACAACCATCCGAAACGAGATCTTGCGCCTGGACTGTCTGAAGACAGCTAAAGTGTACTTACATATAATAAATAAATAAATCTTTAAAAAAAAAAAAAAAAAAAGAAGAAGGTTGGAATATAATACAAATAGAAGTATGTACCAGTAGGTTCAATCTAGCAGGCTTTCTTCTTCTTTTTTTTAATGTAAGGGAAATGGTAATTTAAGGACAGGAATAGGGCATATACCTGTAACCTTTGCAATTGGAAGATGAAGGTAGGACAGTGGCAAGTTCAAGACCAACCTGAGTTAGTGAGACCCTGTCTCAGGACAGCAACACATGAAGATGAACTTATGTAACTGTGGATGCAGTAAGTCTATACCATGGGGAAAGACAATGAAAGTCTTAGAGTGATTAATTACCAAAGACTAAGGATAAAAGTCAAAGCTGAGTACAGACCAGGGCTTAATTATAAGAGCAGTGGAACTCCAAAATGATTCTCAGGTCTGGCAAGTCTGCTGGACCAGGCCATGTGTGGCAGGTCATCTTTCTCCACGCAGTCACAACCCTCAGAAACCCATATCACCTTGAGGACTCAAAAGCTGCATTAAGGGCTATTTATTGCCTCATCGTCTCTCACCCATAAGTATATCTACCTTGCAAGACCAAACAAGCCCTCAGAATCTACCAACACCTTTTCACCTGCCTACCAGACTAATAACCAAGGTCAATCCACAAAATAACCCCACCAAGGAAATGTTAGAACCACTAATGGAGGAAAGGCAATGTGTATATTGAAGATAGAGCCAGCCGTTTGTGTGTGCATATGTGTGTGCATGTCCCTGTGTGTGTGTGTGTGTGTGTGTGTGTGTGTGTGTGTGTGTGTGTGCAAGCGCACACGCACGCGCACATGCATAGAAGCTAGGAGAACATGGGATCAGGTCCCCAGATTGCTTTGGGAAAGGAGGGAGGAGGAGAAAACATAATGCTAAGCAAAGCAGAGTTTATTGATGTAAGAACATCCCTGTACTGTGGGATCTACATCCTTGCCAGGCCTCCAGGAAATGATGCTAATGGGTTACTAGGATGGTTCTAGGAAGCTTAGAGAAAGCAATGGTCTGGACTCACAAAATAGAAAAACAACAGAATAAGAGACATAGTCACAGGGAAGCAGCCACATGTACTGTCAGCAGATGCTCAGGCAAGAGGATTGTGAGTTGCAGGCAGCCTGAATACATAGCAAGTATGAAACCAGCTGGAGCTAACTACAAGACTCAAAAGAAAGAAAGAAAGAAAGAAAGAAAGAAAGAAAGAAAGAAAGAAAGAAAGAAAGAAAGAAAGAAAGAAAGAAAGACTCAGAAGAGCGGGATGCTACAGTAGGTATATAATATACCCACCTCTCCAGCTGGTGGTGTTCTGCCTTCTTTCACAAGCTGGCAAGACGGGTACAGCGTGCTGAGAACTTCCTGATGGTTCTCTGTAGGCCAGGGCTGCTGATAGACAGTATTTAAGTTAGGAGCAGTAGGCATTCACAGTATTCTCGATTAAGTAGCGTTGTTTTAGATGTCAAGATTAGAGTGGGCTCCCACAAGAGCTATGTACATAGTTAATAGAACACTGGTAGAAATATAGGTAGGCAACCAATCAGGTCCACTACATAATTTTTAAAACCCACAGATAGAGGAGGAAGAGACTGAGAGAAACTCCCTTCTGGTAAACAGTCGCTTGCCCCATTTCTTGACCCAAGCCAATTTCCACACTATTTAAGAAGACTGGATTCCTAGCGAGTCAATGAAACCAAGTGCCCACTGGTCTTCCTGGCTGTAGAAGTGGACATATTTAGTTGCTGATAGAGTCACCAACTTTACAGCAACAGTTTTGGCCTGTGGGACAAAAGCTGTCATAGTGGGAAAGGTCAGGTGGAGGCCCCTGAACCTGTTCCTGCTCATCCCAACCAAAAAAGCATACATTTTCAAAACTAACCCACTGCTGGGTGTGGTGCTGCAAGCCTGTTATCCTAGTTATCAGGAGATGGGGGCAGGAGGATCGGGAATTCAGGGTCATCCTTAATTACATAGGGAATTTGAAGCCAAGCTGTGGAATAGGAAACTGTCTCAAAACAAAACAAACAACATGGCTATCTTGAGGAAATCGCAGAAATGAGAGAGAAGCACAGAGCAGCAGAGTCCCTAGCTCAGCACGCTGACCTGGCAACTAACTCTACTGGGAATCCGACTGCCAGACAGGGCGTGCAGTTTTGGTCATTTGCTTTTTATCCTCCTTCCTGCTAAGAACCCAACATCTCCAAGTAAAGCTAAAAGAAGCCTGGGCCCTCATCCTTCAAGTGGTGATGCTGACCCTGGACCTGGAGTTCAGGTTACATAGAACATGGAACCCCTCCATCCTGTTAAGCATGTGCATCCAGACTCAAAGCAATCAAAGCCCTCCCGAACTCTACCAGTAAGGGCTTCGACTTGTAAAGACTGAGAGGCTTAGGTAACTGCTAACGGAGGAGCTCGGGAATGGAAGGAGAAATGACTTATTTGGTTGTTTGGGGTTGTTTTGTTTGGGGTGGTAGGAATTGAACTCAGAGACACATATGCTTAGCATCCACACCACCCACCAAGTCATCTCTTGTCCACAATTGCCAGTTTTGTTGTCTAGAACCAAAGCTGCACAGCTGAGGGCAAGGGTCTATTTGGACTGTTTAGTATAAGGACGTAAGTGATTCCCATTAATTAGCACTGTTTAACGAGACGCTGTAAGAACCTTGGCTTAGGTCAGGCATGGTACTAGGGAAGCTGAAACAGGAGGACTGCCAGATGTCTGAGGTCAACCTGGGCTACATTGTGAATTGCAGGCCAGATGTGGTTACAGAATAAGACCCTGTCAAAACAAAAACAAAGCAAACAAAAAACCCCAACAACCACCAGGACCACTGGGAGGGGTACAAAGAGAAATGTAAAGAGAATATTGGTCATCGACTCCCGTTATCTAGGCCTGAAAGAATTTCTCTCTTTTTGCCTTTCCCCTAGCCTTTCCCCCTCATCTAAACTCACTCTGCCCACTCCAGTCCTTCCTCCCCTGACCCTTTAAGCACATAGTCACCTTGTCCTTGGCTCAGTCTTGCTAAGTTTCTAACTCTGCAGATAGCAAACCACAGGCATGCCATAATACATTTGTCTTCATTGATTAATCAGAGGGGAGCGGCTGGAAACAACTAGTTACAAGCTAATTGTTATCAATGCCTAGGTAACAAAAGCGATTACCTGGACTCAGCCTGTGTAGCATTCTGATCTAGGCATTAAAACAGCTGAGAGAAATGTCTTTCCCTCCAGGTATGCTAGTGGTTGGGGGAAGGTGTTTTCTCCTCAGTCTTCAGTGATATGGAGTATAAATGTTTCTTTCAGAGGACCCTAATTCTGTCATTCATTTCTTCCCTCTTTCGTGAATGCATTTGCAGCTACATGGGATGTTCTGTAGCTGGATCTTGTTTTAAGTCAAGAGGCAGGGCCTCCTTATCTTTTTTTTTTTTTTTTTTTTTTTTTTTTGGTTTTTTTTTCTAGACAGGGTTTCTCTGTGTAGCCCTGGCTGTCCTGGCACTCACTTTGTAGACCAGGCTGGCCTCGAACTCAGAAATCCACCTGCCTCTGCCTCCCGAGTGCTGGGACTAAAGGCGTGCGCCACCACGCCCGGCTCCTCCTTATCTTTCTGGAGCAGGTCTCAGACACTGGACTCAAATGACTTTCCTGCCTCAGCCTTCCGTGTAGCTTGCCCAGCTTTATAGCTGTGCCTCGAATGTCTCCCAAAAGTTCACACGGTAAAGGACTGTCCCCAGGCCTTTACAAGGTGGGGTCTGGTAGGAGGTCTTCAGGTTATTAGGGGCCTGGGCTAGGAAAGTCCACGACTCCAGCTCCTTCCCAGCTCTGCTTCCAAGTTGACCGGAGCAACTTTGCTCTGCCATGTGCGCCGCGTGCTGACTTAAATCATTCAGGTAAGAAATGATTTAAGCATGTGCACCACTCCCCAGGAGCTATTGTCTCATCACGGCTAACCTCTTTCCTTAGAAACAGCCCCTGGCCGGCTGTTGAGTCACAGACGGAGACAATGGTCAGAGGAAGAGGAGGCAGCCAGCTCTTCATCGTGGTTGCCGCTTCTCCGATGACCTCATAGTTCCCAGGCTTAGAAGGCACAGCATGGCAGTGCTGTCCAGTCTGCCACTTCTCACAGTGAAAGGAAGAGGGGAAAGGACAAGGGGTGCCATGAATCCTCAGCCACAGACTGCTGAGCCTGAGCCCTTGACAGTTTCCACTTACCCAGAGAAAAGACAGAACTTGGCTGAGCAGATATGCTGTGAGTCCTGCTAGAGTTGCCCAGTCTGAAGGGAGAAAGGACAGAGCAGAACAGGTTCTTTCTTGTGGTTCCCAGAAGCATCAAAAATGTCCCCCAAAGTCTTACAGGTTCTCAAGTGGGAAGCTGAAGGCCAGACTGCAGAAGAAACCTCTAGCCTTGCTCTGTTAAAACCCAGCTCTCTGCTATTTCTCTCAGGACTCTGAGAACCAAGTTCTCTCAGGAGTTTCACCTCTCCTGCTCTCTAGCTCTGCAGCCTTCCCAGCTGTGCCATGCATGATGCCCAGCAGACTGTGTCAAATGCTCCATCTGCACAGTTCGGATGGTTCTGCAGAAGGGCAAGACCCAGGGCAAGACCCACCTCTTCTGATCACCTCTGGTCAAGTCCTCTCTGACCAAGAGGACTGCATAAGGCCTGCAAGCCACATTCATGAGCCACAACAGAGGCCCTCTGCAGAGATGGGCACAGTGGTCACAGTCCTGTGACCCATTTGCAGACCACCTAAACTTCGGAAAGCCATGTGCCCTTGCATTAGAAGGAACTGGCTGTAGGGTGGGGGAGAGGCAGGAATGTTTGGGTAGCAATATATGAAACATGGCAAAGAAGCAGACAGGGTGGATAGAGTTTCAAGCTGGTCCAGCAGAGTAGGGAGGAGATTGCCAGGGATGGAGCCATTGTGGGCAAAGCCCTGGAGGTCTGACTAAAAGCCTGGAGCTCACTGTTCCTAGGCCATGTATAAAAGATGGCTGTTACCCAAGTCCGAAACCACAGTTACTTCCTAGCAGGGGTCTCAGAGAAGCCAACATTTTTAACCATCTTCACGAGTGGAAGACACAGGTTTATCTGTGGCTTCAAACACATACATCTTCTTATCATGTCAAGTTCTTGGTCTCAGCATCTGTAGTTCATCTAAACAGAGTGGGAGCGTGTGGGAAGGATATTGGGGTTACAGCCTAGGTGGAAAGTCTGGATTTATAGATGGTCATGAGCCGCTATGTGGGTGCTGAGAATTGAATTCAGATCCTCTGAAGAAGTAGCAAACCCTCTCAGGCACTGAGCCACCTCCCCAGCCCCAGCCACACAGAAAGTCTGAAGCTAGCAGGCATACTACGGCCCTGCCTCAAAGGGGCTGGGGAGGGGAGACAGGCGTTGACATGGTGTGACAGACAAAAGCAAGCATCCTGGTCTACATAGTGAGAGCCCTTACAGAAGGCAAACACAAAAGAGACAACACTCTCTTCTCCACATCTAAGACTTAAGGCTTGACCTACCCATGCCTGAACGCCTCCACCACCTGTGGAAGTGTTTGCTACTCTTGACCCTTCCAAGTCCTCATCACCTGCCTTCTCCAGACAAGTGACCGGAGGCTGTGTGTTTCAAGCTGTATCTACAGCTTCAGGGGATCCCATGTCTCCAGCCTCACCTCCTTCAGCATCTGCTTTCAGACACACATACCCACACACAGACACATCATTAAAAATCAAAGTAAGTCTTGACGTTAGAAAGAATTAAAAAAAAAAAAATTCTACCACATAGCTATGTGGTGGATAGTGAATCAGATAGCTTTCATATGTTTTTGTTCATAATAACACATAAATATTAAGTGTGTCTGCAGGTTGCCAGTGAAGAGGCTCCTCCCGGGAGGACTCACGTCCTTCTGCAGCACTTGCCACATGAAAGTTTCCCCTTCTGTCATCTGGCTGAGATATCCTCTTGGCAGGAGGAAGCCATACTTGTGGGAAAACGCTAGTGTTCATGTAACGTAACACCAGATCACCTAAAACAAGCAGCTTCCACACAAAGCAGGCCAGCATCTCTGCATGTGTTCCACTGGCCTGTCCCTCCAGGGATTCTCCTCAGGAAAAGGGGGCTTTGGCCAGTAATTTTGGCAAGTGACTCCGTCTGGTTTGTAAGCAACTGGAGAGCATATCAGCTTCTAGAAGGTTCTCATAAATAGAATCATTAAAACAATGTACTAGAAGAAAAAATACTGTGGAATGAGAGCTCTGGCCTGGCACTCTCGTAACACTGGTGAACACTAGAGCCACCATTTATTTATTTACTTTATGTGAGTGTTTTGCCTACATGTATGTATATGCACCATGTGCATTGCCTGGTACCCTTGGAGGATAAAAGAGGACATTAGTGTCCCTGGGAATGAAGTTACAGGTGGTTGTGAGCTGTCATGTTAGTATTGGGAACTGATCCTAAGTCCTCTGCAAGAACAGCCAGTGATCTTAATCAAGAACCTTTTATCCAGACCCCATTTCTTTCCTGTTTTTCTTTATTAAAAAAAAAAAAAAAAAAAAAAAAAGCAAGGCAGTGGTGGTGCACGCCTTTAATCCCAACACTTGGGAGGCAGAGGCAGGTGGATTTCTGAGTTCGAGTTCAAAGTGAGTTCCAGGACAACCAGGGCTATACAGAGAAACCCTGTCTCGAAAAAAAAAAAAAAAAAAAAAAAAAAAAAGCTTTGTATTTAATTATTTATTTGTATTTCATGTGTATTGGTGTTGTACCTGCATGTGCATCTGTGTAAGGATATTGTATCCTTTGGAACTGGAGTGTGAGCTACCATGTGAGAGCTGGGACTTGAACCTGGATCCTCTAGAAGAGAAGCTGTTGCTTGTAACCTCTGAGCTTTCTCCCCAGCCCCTACTTCTTTCTTTCTTTCTTTCTTTCTTTCTTTCTTTCTTTCTTTCTTTCTTTCTTTCTTTCTTTCTTTCTTTCTTTCTTTCTTGTGCTGAATGTGGTGGTACACACCATTAATTCCACCACTCCAGAGGACGAGGCAGAGGCAGGAAGATCTTTAATAGTTCAAGACTAACCTGGTCTACATAGTAGGATCCAGGCTAGCCAGGGCTACAGTGTGAATCTGTCTTAAAATCTTTTCGTTGTATTCTTCATAAGTTAACATATCTTGATCATATCTGCATCATCTTCCTACTTCCTCCCCAACCCACCCCCTGCACCATGTGCCATTCCCACCTTCATCCCTCCTCCTCCTCCTCCTCTCCCTCCTCCTCTCTCTAACCCACTAAGTCCAATTAGTTCTGTGGGGCAGCAGTTTCTCAGGTAAATGGGTCATCTTTGGCCCAAACTTCACTCCTGTGTCATAGTCCCAAATGCTCAGAGCAAGCTCACGGTGCTAAGCTATTTCTAAGCACAGTGGAGTTCCCCCAGGTCTGATAGCTGTATTTTAGAACTAAAACCCAAGAGAAGTTTAAAGAAGGGGGAGCCTGAAAAACTCAGGTCAGCCTTTAATCCCAGCACTCGGGAGGCAGAGGCTGGCGGATTTCTGAGTTCGAGGCCAGCCTGGTCTACAGAGTGAGTTCCAGGACAGCCAGGGCTATACAGAGAAACCCTGTCTCGAAAAACCAAAAAAAAAAAGAAAAACTCAGGTCAGACCTCTAGTCCTCGTGGGCAGGAAGTACAGACTCAATAACAGAACCAAGATAAGTTTCCTGAAGAGATCCGTCTCTGCATTTCATTATTGCCTCCACTTAACTTACCTGTCTCAAAGGCATGGAACTTTGTCTGCAGAGTGAGTTCCAAGATGGCCAGGGAACTGAGGAGATAGCTTGGTGAGTAAAAGGCTTACAATCCAAGTGTGAGGATCCCCCACATCGACATAAAACCCTGGAGCTAGAGAGATGGCTCAGCTATTAAGAGCACTGACTGCTCTTCCAGAGGTCCTGAGTTCAATTCCCAGCAACCACATGGTGGCTCACACCATCTGTAATGGGATTTGATGCCCTTTTCTGGTGTGTGGATGTTCGTGTAAAAATTCCTACATATATACAACACACAAATAAATAAATTAATTAAAAAAAAAA
Organism: Mus caroli; assembly: GCF_978045245.1. Taxonomy (NCBI): domain Eukaryota; kingdom Metazoa; phylum Chordata; class Mammalia; order Rodentia; family Muridae; genus Mus; species Mus caroli. The sequence goes on from NW_028227268.1 coordinate 43,343,242, forward strand.
AAAAAACTGAGCCGGGCGTGGTGGCACACGCCTTTAATCCTAGCACTTGGCAGGCAGAGGCAGGTGGATTTCTGAGTTCGAGGCCAGCCTGGTCTACAGAGTGAGTTCCAGGACAGCCAGGGCTATACAGAGCAACCCTGTCTTGAAAAATAAAAATAAAAATAAAATAAAATAAAATAAACCCTGGCACAGGGCTAATGAGATGGCTGGGCAGGAAAGGCACACATGGTTGATGGTTGAAAGGGAAATAACTCATGAAGTTTGTCCTCTGATCTCCAGGAGCACACAGCGTTGCAGGTCAGTGCTCACTCAAATACATAAATAGGTAAGTAAGTATCTTTGTTGGAGTTTGCACTGCTGTGATGAAACACCATGACCAACGGCAAGTTGGGGAGGAGAGGGTTTATTTCCATCATCCAGGGAAGTCAGGCCAGGAACCCAGGGCAAGAACCGGAAGGCAGGAGCTCGAGGAAGCAGAGGCCATGGCAACTGCTGCTTAGTGACTTGTTCCTCAGGTCTTGCTCAACTGCTTTCTTACAGCACCCCAAACCACCAACCCAGGGGTGGTACTGCCCACAGTGAGATGGGCCTTCCCACATCAATTATCATTTGAGAAAATGTACCACAGGCTTGCCCACAGGCCAATTCAGCGAGGGCATTTTCTCAGTTGAGGTTTCTGATTCCAAAATGACTGACTTACTTATGTCAAGCTGATATAAAAATTAGCCAGTACAACAAGTAAATGCAATAATAACAACACCCTGGCATGTGTGGTGGCGGCCATCTGATGGGAGGGCTCAGGGAGGGCTCCATAGTGCTTGCTGGCTAGCCAGTTCAGCTGAACCAATGATCTCCAGGTTCAGTGAGAGATCTTGCCTCAAAAAATGAGGGGTTCAGCAAGATGCCAATGTTGACCTTTGGCCCCCACTTGCACATGGTCACAGAAACACACACACACACAGAGGAAAGAGGCAGGAAGGAAGAAAAGGAGAGAAGAAAAAAAAAAAAAAAGAAAGAAAACTAAGAGTGGACCCAGCAGTGCCCCCAGCAGAGAAGACCCAGGTATAAGAAGCTCACCCAAGTCTTTTCCAACCTAAGTCATGGAGCTTCTAATGCTTATTCTTTTCCTAGTCCCACTTGGAGGATTAAAATTCCCAGGCCCTTGCATACTCCCTGCTGGAGGGGAAAGTACTACTCAAGCAGCCCCAGGGCAGAATCCCAAAGAAAAGACACAAGTGCAGGCCTTTGTAAACAAAAAGATAAAGATCAGAAAGGAGGTGGCTTGGCTAGAGCACCTGTAAGAATCACTCTTTCTAAGACCCAGAGCTGCTATAGAGCAACTGCCCCCAGCATACTTAGATAGCAGGGTAGGTTCACAGCAAATCAGCAAAGACTGGCCAGCTGCTCCAGCCACCAGGAAATGTAAGCACTGTTTGCCTGCCCTAAGGCTTGTGAATAATGCTGTCTTGGGGGCTGAAGAGATGGCCTGGTGATTAAGAACCTGTTGCTCTCCCAGCACACACATGTCTGCTCACAACAGTGTGTACTCTTGTGGCTTCCTCGGACACCAGGTACATGTGCATACATGAGGCAAAAGACTCATACACATAAATAAAATTACAATGTTAAGAAATAGAATTCGTCCTTGCAGAGGACCAGAGTTGGGGACCTCAGCACCCACATGAGGCAGGTCACAACCTTAACTCCAGCTCCAGGGAGCCCTCTTTTGGCCTCCAGAGGCACCTGCACACATGTAGCATAAACAAATATAAATTTTTTAAAAGTTAAAAACAAGCTGCGGGGGGGGGGGGGGTGGCTGGTGAGATGGCTCAACAGGTAAGAGCACCCGACTGCTCTTCCAAAGGTCCGGAGTTCAAATCCCAGCAACCACATGGTGGCTCACAACCATCCGTAACGAGATATGACCCCCTCTTCTGGAGTGTCTGAAGACAGCTACGGTATATTTACATATAATAAATAATAAATAAATCTTTAAAAAAAAAACAAGCTTGGGGAGGTGGTGCATACCTTTTTTTTTTTGAAGATTTATTTATTTTATGAGTACACTATAACTGTCTTCAGACACACCAGAAGAGGGTGTAGGATCCCATTACAGATGGTTGTGAGTCATCATGGGGTTGCTGGGAATTGAGCTCAGGACCTTAGAAGAGCAGTCAGTGCTCTTAACCACTGAGCCATCTCTCCAGCCTTTTAAATCCAGCACTTTCAAGGCAGAGGCAGGCAGACCTCCTTGAGTTCAAGGCCAGCTTTGTTTACATAGCAAGCTCCAGGACAGCCAAGACTACATAAAGTAACCTTGTTTCAAAATCACATAAAAACAAACAAATAAAAACGTTAAAAATGTATCTTTTAATTTTTTTTTTTTTTAATTGGGACTGGGAATGATGGCACACACCTTTAATCCCAGCACTTCAGAGGCCGAATCGGGTGGATCTCTGTAAGACTGAAGTCCATCAGGTCTGCACATGGAATTCTGGGCAAGCCAGGGCTCTAGGCCAGTGCGGCACTTTCAAGGTCAGCATAGGCTACCAAGAGTAGACACTGTTCAGCAAACAAAACAAAGCTGAAGGCTTGCAGCGTTGGCCATTCTTCAACCTTCTCTGTGCAAATCTCATCCTTCATCAACCTCCTTCCTCTTGGCACTGCCTCTACACCGCAGCCGGAGGGCTGGCCACTACCCTTAGACAGTCCTGGCTTTGAATAGGAAATCTGTTCCTCTCCCAGCTCTGACAGATGATGTAACATTTATGTGCCTTGGTTTCCTCATCTGAATGACAGAGACAATCATAGCTTGTAGCTCGTGGTGCTCTTATGAGGAGTCCTCAAACCATGAATTATAAATCTCACTTATTAGTGAGGAAATCATTCTATTCAGAGACTGTACATGAAATGGATTTCTTGATAGGGTTACTGGTAGAAAAACAACTTAGAATTTTGTTTTTCGAGACAGGGTTTCTCTGTGTAGCCCTGGCTGTCCTGGAACTCACTTTGTAGACCAGGCGGGCCTCAAACTCAGAAATCCACCTGCCTCTGCCTCCTGAGTGTTGAGAAACAACTTAGAATTTTTTTGAATGTTTATTACATGTTATTGGTTTGTTTTATGGGCTGGGTGGGGCATGTGTGTGAGGTACAGATGTGCAGATGGAGGACAATTTACAAGAGGCTGCTTCTCTCTTCCCACCAAGTGTACCCTGAGGACTCTAACCCAGGTCATCAGACTTATCCACAAATATCAATACCTGCTAAGCCATCTCCCTGGTTCAACCTTGAATACCTTAAAGGAGCTCTGATTTGCTCTTCCTACTCCTGGAAGCAGTAGAATGGGGTAGCCTGGAATAAAAGAAGAAGCTGCGTTCCAGTCACAGATCCAGGAAACTGGAAACCCAGTGAGAACAGAGAGGTAACTGGATCAGAAAGTCTCATAGAGCTAGAGACACCCAGCCCAGGAGAGAAGTAAGGGTCTAGCCTGGGCCATGCCAGGGGTTCAGTCCTCACTACCAAAAAAACGGAGGTAGCTCAGACCTGTGACCTAGGAATTTGAAGCCAGACTGTATAGTAAAACTGTAAACAAGCAAACAAGTAAGTTCATATATCATTTAATGCTTCTGTCATACCAGCCGTGGTTTCCATATTACATTTTAAAACACATTGTTCTGCATGCAAACAAGAAACCGCTTTAGCTCAGAGGAAACCGGATCAAGCCAGGTACTGTGTCTGGATCAAATTCCAGGAGATCCAGGATTTGCCAGGTCCTATTTCCTGTGGGCTAGGATTCAACAGGATGATACAGGTTTCAAAGGAAATGAAAGCATGACTGGAGTGGATCTGGCTTGGAGATTCTGATTTAGAACCAGAGGTGGGAGGACCATGAATCAGATGCTCCTTTCAGCCTGTCTCTCGCTCTATAACCCAGTAGGCTCCCTCACTGCAGAGTGGCAAGGTTAAAACAGTGAAGATTCTTCTGCACAGCCTTGACCAGTGCTTTGCAGGGAGTCCTCGATTCCCAATCACCGAAGGATGCTGAAGGGCTTCTGTGGTGGGGAAAGGATATACACCTTGGAATGTTAATTACACTTGTGCCCCTCCCCCTCTCCCCCCCCCCCCCCCACCTTCAGACTGAAAACACAGCTGGACTGTTGAGTAATCCAACAGGCCCTGTCTTGTCCGGTGGCTTTGCTTAGAATGAAGAGAGGAAATTCATTCAAGTTTTGCTTACAGTCAGGATTAGCCCTTTAAAGTATTCTGTGCCTTCCGATGAAGCACCCCAGAGAAACTGGATTGGAGATAGACGTTTAATCCTCTTCCCATTCTCTTCAATGGTAAATTCTTCCCGTTGACTTTGTCCATGTGGCGCACATCCTCTCCTTGGGACCCGTCACCTTAGATTGGACACAAAGGACCTAGGACTGGGCAGATAAACCCTCTCTGCTATCCATGTTCACAATATCTAGTTTCTCTTTCTGGTTAAAAACAAAGTCCCGCCGGGCGTGGTGGCGCATGCCTTTAATCCCAGCACTTGGGAGGCAGAGGCAGGCGGATTTCTGAGTTCGAGGCCAGCCTGGTCTACAGAGTGAGTTCCAGGACAGCCAGGACTACACAGAGAAACCCTGTCTCGAAAAACCAAAAAAAAAAAAAAAAAAAAAAGTCCCAAGGTTTTGGCAGAATCTTCCAGGAATTTGGGAAACACAGATCACTTAATCAAGAAAGACCTTCCAGAAGGGCTGAAAACTTACTAACATTACAGGGACAAGGGGATGGCTCAATGAACAAAAGTGCTTACCATAGGGCTGGAGGGATCATAAGCATTTTTCTGCCATGTGGGCCCCCTGGAGTACACACACACACACACACACACACACACGTATACACAGAGAGAAAGAGAACTAAAAGAAATATATATAATTTGAAAATAAATGTGACGGGTGGTTTGCCTGCTTGTATGTATGTACACCACCACATGTGTGGCTACTGCCCATAAAGGCCAGAAGAGGGTGTCAGGTCACCTGGAACTAGAGTTACAGATGCTACATGTGGCCCAGCATATGCAGAACATGGAATCTGGGGAGCAGAAAGTGACTCAGACACAGTGGCAGCCACACGCAGGGGGAGCTGCCTCTTTGTAACTCACCACCACCATGGTAATACAAGAGCTTTAGAAGGTCCATGCCCAGCCCCCAGCATGGAGGTACCAACTGGTAAGCAGTAGCAGTGGAATTCCATGAGAATGCGCCTCTGGCCGACCGAGTTTTTCTCCCAGGCTTGTGTCTGGCTGTGTAGAATGTTAGTTTGTTTTCCAAGCTCTGCAGGCAATCCTGTGAACAACCAACTGTGGAGCTATAGTCCTTCACTGTTAGAAGTCCTGACAGTGAGTCCTGTCATCTGCATCTGCATCTGCAATCTCACTATTAGAAAATAGACCAATGCAGTAATTATCAGAATAATCATTCTAGTTATAGTAATAAAGCTTTCTTTTTTTTAAATATCTCCAGGCTACAAGGAATGAAGAAAAACATGTATTAACAACAACAACAACAACAACAGAGGACTAGAGAGAGAGGGCTCAGCAGTTAAGAACATTTATTGCTCTTGCAGAGGACCAGGGTTCGATTTCCAACACCCACATGGTGGCTCACAAACATCTGTCATTTCAATTCCAGGACATCCAGTGTCCTCTTTAGACCAAGCCCGCACATGATGTGCATACACATAAAACATTTACACATAAGATAAAATGAATAAATCCAGTTTTAAATCTTTGAGACTAGAGAGATGGCTCAGTGGCTAAGAAGGCATGTTTAGTTCCAGTACCCTCATGGCAGGTCACAACCATCCTTAGCTAAAGTTCTAAGGACCCAACACCCTCTTCTGACCTCTACTGACACCAGGCAAGCAATGTGGTTCACATACATACATGCATGCATGCATGCAGGTAAAACATCCATACACACAAAATAAAAATTAATACAAAACAGGACCCAAGTTGGTTCACAACCATATGTAGCTCCAGTTCTTGGGGATCCAATGCCCTCTTGTGACACACCTGGCACTTCTGTGCATACAAGCAAAGCACTCATACACAGGAAATAAAAATAAAGTTTTAAAAAAGAAAAAAAAAAGCCATGGCTGGAGTTGTTACTTAAGGGTAGAGTGCTTAGCAAGCATGTTAGTCCGCAAACCACTGGAAAATGACATGTAAGTTAAATAAGAAACACTCAACACGACACAGTATGCCTTTAATTATCATCGCTACCATCATCATCATCATTAAACAATGTAATATAAGCTAATAAAATAAAAAGAAAGACATAGCTAAAAGAAAATAAAACAGCCAGCCTGGTCTACAGAATGAGTTCCAGGACAGCCAGGACTACACAGAGAGACCCTGTCCCAAACAAACAAACAAACAAACAAACAACCCTCTAACTATTACAGAGCAGCAGTCTCTAGAAACATCTGTGAGGAATACCAGAAAGCCGGTGCATTTGTTTAAGTCCTTGGCTCAGGATGTTGTACTCACATCTGGGAAGGTACCTAGTGGTATACTCCAGCACAACAAAGAGATGCCCAGAAAGAGTGACTCATGACAGCAGACAAATGTGTTCGCAGACTGACTTTGAACAAATGAAAAATGCATGTGTATACAGTGCAGCTTCCATTTAAACAACACCCTTACCTACTGTTGATGGTGACCATAGCAGTAGGACATTTTTTTTGTCTGTTGTATTGCTTCCTGAGATAGGGTCTCTCTGTGTATTCAGTGGCTAGCCTGGAACTCACTATATAGATCAGGCTGGCCTCAAAATCACAGAGCTCCACCTGCTTCTGCCTCTGGAGCACTGAAGTTAGACGTGTGTACCACCCAACCTGACATAAAGTTTTGTAACAAGACCCCAGACCTTAGTAGGACTCCATTCCTTAGCACAACTGACTCCATGATGGAAGTGCCATTCAGGCTGTAAAACTGAGCACATAGACATCACCAACTGCCAAAACTAAAAGGCCTAATCCATCAAAGTCCATAGTTTGTCTCTAAATGTAACAATTTTGCCTTTTGGCTTCTATAGTTCTGCTTCTTGCTAACTGCTATTGTGAATGAAAGACATGGTTCATGTCTGAACCCAAGACATGTTTTTTTTTTTTTTTTTTTTTTTTTATGCTTAAAAGCTCATCCTGAGAAAGGCTTGGTGCTACACTGGGATCTTGACCACTCAGTGTAGTTGTCTGCTGGCTAACAAAGACTTTCTACTGGCTTAAACCCAGGGCCAAGCAGTCTTCTCTGGTGAATAGCCCACAACTCTTTTTAGAATCATAAGGTTTAGTTCTTTGTCCCGGCAAAGACTTGTGTGGCCCGCTGACATCTCTTCTTGTGTCCTTATTCTCACCTTAGATTCTTCTGAGGCAATGTCCATTTCAAAGCCAACCTGGGAGCTTCCCACAATGCTAAGCTAACAGGAATCACTGTCACATGCTCCGTGTTCTTATTTTTCTATCTTTTAGAAGGGAACACACAAATAGTAGGCTTATGGTTTAGTCAAGTGGCACATTAGTTTCCTGTTGCTGCTGTAACAGATTGCCACAAAGTTAGTGACTCAGAACAGCACAAATATACAGCCCTGCACTTCCAGATCTAAAATGTCTGAAGTCAGTTCCACTGAGATTGTATCTCCAGGATTGACTCCTTCTGGAAGTTTCTGGGGAGGATCCGTTTTCTTCTCAAGGCTGGCAACATTCCCTCCATCCCCTCATGCTCATGTCTCCTCCTACTGCCTCTGCTCCTTCTGACTCTCTGGGAAGAAACCTTGTGATTACATCGAGCTTACCTGCACATTCCAGGTTGTCTCCACTACGAGACCCACAATTCAATCGCACCTCCAGAGGGTGATTTTTGCTGTGTAAGGCAGCGTTTACACCACAGACAGCAACAGACAGTTCTGGCTTCCCCCGTCAGTGGGTGTTCAAGGTAAGGAGGTTTCATGGAGAATCGAGAGTATGAAATCAAGAAAACCAACAGATATCTGGAACACAGAGAAGGGTATCGGTAGTGCTTTGTGCTAATGGTTCTAACAGATAGAGCGAGAGCTGGAACTATACTTAAGGCCTTAGGGCAACAGTTAAGCAGTGCCTGCTTATAAGGGTGTTAGTGCTGTCTTTAAGAATTTTTAAAATCATTATTTTATGTACATAGGTGTTCTGCAGGTATGTATGTATGTATGTGCACCATCTGCATGCCTGGTGCCCACAGAGGCTTGCAAACCGTCATATCCGTGCTAGGAACTGAACCTGCGTCCTCTGCAAGGGCAGCCAGTGTGCTTACCCATTGAGCATCTCTCTCCAGCTCCTCTTTACGTGTTTATTGTAAGTACCTTGGTGTTCTGCTCTGTGAATGAGTGAGCACACAGGGAACAGGCTGTTCTGGTTTTGAATGGCAGGTTCTTTCCTTCCTGTCTAGTAGCGTGGAGTGGGGAAGGGAGCCAGGCTGTTCTCCAGAAGCCGATCAGATTGCCTTCCCACAGCCTCCTTGTTTGGATACTTTCTGACCTCTCTGATAACACTGTGGCTCTGAGGACAGCGGAAGACAGGATATCTCCAGGAGGGCTTCTTTGCTCCAGGCACAATCACTCCAAACAAGCCCTACACCCAAGGTAAAATCAACTTCAATGAACTTTTGGTGACCTGATAGCTGGTCTCACTCAGGATGGTGGTGTGTGTGGGGGGTGGGGTGGGAGGGCGGGGAGACACCTTGTCAGTCACTCAGCAAGAACCTAGGGATTAAAATAATGAAAAGGAATAAAAATAAAAGTATGAAGAAGCCAGTGGCTGGTGGGATTGACTGTGTGTGCTGATTGGTGCAAATGCATCCTCTGTGTATGTGCCACACCCACCACTCTGTGCTATATAACCAGGCTGGTCAGCTCACTGTTTTTGAGTTAGCCAGGAGACGCTCTCCTGTATAGCTCCCAAATATTAAACATCAGGCTCTAGTTCCAGTATAAAATAGCCCTTTCCTGGGCCGGGCGTGGTGGCGCATGCCTTTAATCCCAGCACTCGGGAGGCAGAGGCAGGCGGATTTCTGAGTTCGAGGCCAGCCTGGTCTTCAAAGTGAGTTCCAGGACAGCCAGGACTATTACAGAGAAACCCTGTCTCAAAAAAACAAAACAAACAAACAAAAAAAATAGCCCTTTCCTGAATGATCTCTGCCTGCTAAATTATTATTATTATTATTGGTGGTGGTTTTGTGAGACAGGGTCACACTATGTAGCCTTGACTGGCCTTGAACTCACTATGTAGACCAGACTGGCCTGGAATCCACCTACCTCTGTCTCTGGGCTGAGATTAAAGAAAGGTGTGTACTGCCATGCCCAGTAGAGAAGCCTGAACTGACATGAGGAAGAGATGGTGGGGCTCGAAGAGGCAGTGGGAGGAGGGCAGGGGGAAAGTTCCCAAGAGTGACAAGGGGTGGAGGTGACAATAGGCCAGGGAAGAATGGAGAAGGCAAAGATCTGAAGAGAGCAGAGGGGAAGAATGGAGAAGGCAAAGATCTGAAGAGAGCAGACGACAGTTCCAGCGGCTGGAAGAGCCCCTAGGAGCTTCGAGCCCCTGAGAGCTGGCAGCCACTGAAGGCTGAGGTCCTGGTACTCAGGAGCTTGGCTGCTGCAGCATGAGCCACTGCAGAGGTCAAGGGCCCTGACACTTTAGGCTTCTTTACTGTAACACTGGCTGGTGCTGACAGCTGCTGTCTGAAGCTGTTGCTAGCTGCTGGCTAGAGCCAAAGATCTCACTAACTACCAAGTACAAGGTCATTGGCAATTGGAACTCAGAAGCACTAAGACTCTAACCTGAGCTCCTAGAGTTACATTTTTGGCTAAGCCACAGGTGTCTAGTTTATTGAGGCTTGGAGCTATACACCTATGAGTCTGTCAGCATGGCCCATAAAGTGACTAACACTGAAAAGTTGTTTCTTGTCTATTAATGGTTTCTATCTAGGAACAGCAAAAGGTCCTGGGCCAGTTCATCAGTGACCCTTCTACCATTATCATGGCTGGTTTAGTTTCCTCTTCTTCCAGTTTTTAATGTCCTTAACAGACAGACCAAGTCACCCAGGCCCTGTCCTGGAAAAGTATCTCCTTTTGGCCTCATAACTGCACAAGGCTGTTTTGTTGACTACTGCTCTGCCTACAGATGATAGCTTTGTTTTCTTTTTAAAAACATATTTAATTTGAGTGTTTATGTAGAAGGGGCATCCACGGGGAGCCACAAGAGAATGCTGAAGGGAAGCTGAAATTACAGTTATTTGTAAGCTCATCTGTGGTTGCTGGGAACCAAACTTGGATCTCCTGGAAGAGCAGCAAGTACTCTAAACCACAGATTGATCTCTCCAGCCCCTGACGGCAACTTTTGAACTAGTTGCCAATGAACTTCGCCCAGGAAAGCTAAAGAGAAAAATCCTGAACAGCCACCAATGCAAAGGAGCCATAGGCTCTTTTCTCCAAAAAGGGTTGGGAGGTGGCAGCCATTCAGATACGGTCCATCTCCTTAGCCAGCCTAGACTAGCTCCAGATCAATAGAAGACTGTCACCAAAAACAAGAAGGATAGACCTTAAGGAACGAGAACCCCTCTGAGGTGTCCTCCAGCCTCCACAAGAGCAGCAGAAAAACACACACTGAAATATGAACACACACATACACACACACACACACACACACACACTTAAAAAGAAAGATTATAAAATGTCCCCCAATACAGAATGCTTTGGAAAGCTGAGGCCTATCATATGTAAATCACCAAATAAGGTCTTCTAGGGCGGAGGCCTTCCTGGTACTTCAGGTTATATAAAGCCACATACTGGCGTTCCCAAGCTTTGAGTAACTCATGAAAATTAGATCTTATATAAGCTCACAAGACACCGAGCTTAATGCAGAAACCATCATGCCCACCCATGCTTACCTGGGAGAGAGACAAGGGAAGGAGAAAGCCGTCCTCCGTGCACACAGACACACTGACTCCTCATTAACGAGAAGCTACAAACTTGCTACACTGAGCCTTCTTGAATCGTATCAGATAATCACGGGTGCAGCCACTGGATTAGTCACATCTGGAATTTCACACTCACTATGTAATTGACACAGACCTTTAGTCAGCCCTCTCTCCCTAGAAATCAGTTTATTGCTGGGAGTAAGCAACTGTCACCCCGAGGAAAGGAGGAAACGGAAGATCTCGTTACTCACCTGGCTCACCTTGAAGGTGAGTGGAAGCTTTCTAGAAGTTTCTGTTCTTTCTTGTCAAATGGTCCCAAGTGGAAAACAAGCAAATTGCCCTTCGGAATGCAGAGGCTGGGGACTAGGGACACTCCTGTAAAAAGCTAAGACTTTTCAAACACATCCTGGTATGGCTGTGTGTGCCTGTAACACCCCCTACCCCACCCCCACCCCCTACCCCCTGCACTGGGGCAGAATCCTGAGAGTTCATTGGCCAGCCAGCTGGCCAAAATCCATAGTTTCCAACTCAGTGAAAGGCAATAAAGTAGAACATGACAGAGGAAGACACCCAACATCTTGCTCTGGCCTCTGCATGCAACACACATGCACGCATGCACACACTTGCAAGGAAACAAAGGGTTTCTTTGCAAAAAGGAGCCCAGAGCATAAAAGCATTTGATGTCTGGGATGTTAAGAGAGGTAATTAACCGATTGCACCCGTGGGCTCCTCTGCATAAACACAATTAAACCTTTAAGTCTCTCAGAGGCAGCAACTGTTGCCAGGTCTCTGAAGCCAGAAGGCCCAAGAAAATCCCAGCTTGGCAACTTCTGTGCTGTCTCAGTTAGCTTTGGAATGGCTGTGACCGCCACAAGAGCTGATGGTAACAGACTAAAGGAGGAAAGATTGCTTTCTCTGGGCTCACGGCTTCCGAAGCTTTTCTTCCCATGACAAGTGTGGAAGGCAGAAGTTCGTGGAATCTCGTGGGACAGGGGCATGTGACATAGGCTGTTCACATCATAGTGGACCAGGACAGAGAGTGCAAGGCAGGAAATAAGGGGCACAGCCACATCAGGGCCTGAGTCTAATACCTTACTTCTCCTGGGCTAGGCTTCATTTCCAAAGTTCCCAGACTCTTCCCTGAAATCATCCCCAGCTGGGGGTCAAGGGTTGAAAATCCGAGCCTATAGGGAATATTTCCAACTCAAAACGGAACACCTGCACTAATGACCTCCGGCAGATGGAACTTACAGGGTTCCATGTCCCAAGGGAATCTTGGTAGGATTGAAAGTACATAAAATACTCGTGCAGTGTGTGTAGGTGGTAAGTAGTGAACCTTACTTACTTCTGCTCGGTACTCACTCTCAACACCCTGTCAGGTAATGTCATACCCAGAGGCTCACTCAAACCACGATGCTATCTCTCTCTCCCTTTAAGAGGCAATGCTGAGATCTGTCGGTGCATATTTGGGTTCTCCACCAGCCAGCAACAGTATCCAATCCTGATCCGTAAGCAAGTACTGCGTTAGGGTTCTGTTTGTTTCGTTTTGGTTGAAGTGGGTTTTGTTATTGTTTTTGTTTGGTTTCTTTGTTTGGTTGGTTTTTCTTTGAACAATATAAGCATGGTCTAAACCTAACACAATTTCCTTCACTGCAAATGAATGACAGGACCTAAAAATTTAAAACAATGTTCACCCTGTGGTGAACGACAAACCACACAGGGACCCTCAGAGATCTGACATCTCTCCCCCGCTGTCTCTCCAGTCCCAAGAGGCTGACAAGCAGTGCAGAGCTGCTCAAGGCCTTCCTCAGTAGAATTCAGTCCATGTGCAAGTTTCCTGGCCAGAGCTGGCCCCTTGACAGTTACGAGTCACCAAATCTAATGACTGTCTAATTCAGTCCACATCTTATTCAGTACAATAACCTATCACATAGGTGCTTCAGTCTGATTCTTGATTTGCTAGCAAACGAAGCTTAAGAGACTAGGTTCTGAGTCATACCACACATGGGTCCTAGCATCTATGACTGTCCACTAGGCACCAGGTAACAGGGTCCACGCTGGGCGAAAGAATGAAGGCAGCTATGATATATTCACTTAACAAGCCTGGCCCATAACTTCCTCCCTTCCTCTCTCTTTCTTTCATTAGTGCATATTAATTATGTGAAATAACGTATTTCACGAAGGCATTTTCATGTGTGCATATAATGTACTTCCTATATCCCTCCCCCATTAGTCTTTCTTGTCTCTTCTCCTCTCCTGCCTCAAACACACCCTTTTCCTAGTCTCATTTCCCATCCCTTTTGGTGGTTGTTGTTTAAGGTTTGTAAAGTTCTTTGATGTATGGTGTGTGTGTGTATGTGTGTGATGCAGGTTGGTGCATATACACAAATGTACCTGTTTCTGTGTGTGTAGGCACATTTAAGCCCTGGGATGGAGGTCAGAGAGCAACCAACAGGAGTCAGTCTCCCTTACTATCATGAAGGGTCCGGAGATCAAACTCAAGTTGCCAGGCTTGGCCTCAAGTGCTTTTACCCACTGACCTACCTCACCAGCCCATCACCTTTGTGCTCAAGTCTGTTTTATTAAATCTACATTGCACGTGTGTGAGAACCTGCAACCCCGAGTCACAGCCTGGAGGAGAGATTGCCCAGGAAAGCTGCCCAATCAGGGCTTAAATGTGCCTATACACGTGTGTGTATACTCACTAACATGAAAATCTCTCTCTCTCTCTCTCTCTCTCTCCTCTCTCTCTCTCTCTCACACACACACACAGAGAGAGAGAGAGAGAGAGAGAGAGAGAGAGAGAGAGAGAGAGAAGAGAAGCAATTATTTTTTTAAGATTTATTTATTTATTATGTATATAGTATGCTGCCTGCACGTACACCTGCATTCCAGAAGAGGATACAAAATCCCATTACAGATGGTTGTGAGCCACCATGTGGTTGCTAGGAATTGAACTCTCTTGAAGAATGTTTCTTCCAGACACAGCCTGGTTTTCTAGGGAGTATTGAAATCTGCCTTGTGAAGACCACAGTGCATGACAGAGACCTGGGAGTACCTGGGTTAATATCTGTGAGGGTCGGGGCTGAATGACTGACAGATGCACTGGTTCTTTGGTTCAGCAATTCTAGAACCCTTTCGTAAGACATCACCTGACCATTGCTTGGAATCTGGGGAAGAACCAGTGAGAATGAGTCAGACTTATAAGGACAACAAGTTCCTTGATGTTGAAAATCACACTGGGGGACTGGAGAGATGGCTCAGTGGTTAAGAGCACTGACTGTGCTTCCAGAGGTCCTGAGTTCAATTCCCAGATGGAGGCTTACAACCATCTGTAATGGGGATCCGATGCCCTCTTCTGGTGTGTCTGAAGTCAGCTACAGTGTACTTATATATAATAGTAAATAAATCTTTGGGCCGGAGCAAGTAGGGACTGAGCAAGTGGAGTTGACTGGAGTGAGCAGAGGTCCTAAAAAATTCAATTCCCCACCGGGCATGGTGTCGCATGCCTTTAATCCCAGCACTCGGGAGGCAGAGGCAGGCAGATTTCTGAGTTCGAGACCAGCCTGGTCTACAAAGTGAGTTCCAGGACAGCGAGGGCTACACAGAGAAACCCTGTCTCGACAAAACCAAAAAAAAAAAAAAAATCAATTCCAACAACCACATGAAGGTTCACAACCATCGGACAGCCACAGTGTACTCATATACATTCAATAAATAAATAAATAAATAAATAAATTTAAAAAAAGAAAACTCATTTTTTTTAAAATCTTAAAAAAAAAAGATTTAAGAAAGAAAATGTACATTAAGGAAGATGAGATTTAGAATTCTCACTGCCATGGCCAGAGGAGGGAGAGATGGAGACAGAGAGAGAGGGAAGACAGGAAAAGCAGCCATCGTCACCTCTTGTGTGCCTGTTCTCCTCCTCAGACACTGAGCGGGATCCTGCCTGGCAATGGCTACATAAGATCTGCATTACTAAAGTGTTTCAAACAGGAGAGACTCAACGTAAGATGAGGTGCTAGGATGTTAGGAATTTATTAGCAAAGTAACTAACACCACAGACAGACAAAGAGACAAACACATGGAGTGTTCTCCAAAGAGAGAACTCAGAGGCCATGTGATTGAAGTGTGGGTCTCTTCTACTGCTTTCTGAAGTTTCACATCGAGAGCCAGGCTTTCTGATTCCCAGATAAGAGGCAGGGAAAAAGGAGAGGGAGCAGGGTGTGTGATGCTAGCACCCTTGTTGATGGTAACTTTCCTGGGTAAGAAATCCTGGGACTAGGACATCTGTTAGGGAGGAGCCCACAGTCTCTGTAGGGTACCTGTTGGTATCTGTAGGAGAAGGCTGACCTGAACAAAAGCTGGATTCTGTTTATTTATTTATTTACTTACTTACTTTAGACAAAGTCTCATTCTATGGCCATGGCTGGCCTGGAACTCGATATGTAGACCAGGCTAGTCTCAAACTCAAAGAGATCTACCCACTTAGGTTCAGGGTTTAAAGGCGTGTACCACAATGCACAGCCCCAGAGGCTGGATTCTAGTATCATCACATTGCTATAATAACAATATCTGCACTCTGCAGCAGAGGAAGTGATCCCCCGAGGTGATAAGGGTCCCGCAGAAGCTTACCCAGCTAATAAGCGGCAGGACCCACTTCCAGCTCTAGCTGATCTCACGACAGAACTGTGTTCCCACACATTGTGTCCAGACTACATTCACCCTGGTGTCACACACCTAGAACTCAGTTTGGGGCTGTGTGTTCCAAAATGTGTGCACAATCAATTCCTGGCTTCAAAACAACTCATTCCTGAAAAACAGAAAGGCGACTATAAAGATACCAACAATTTACCAGAGAAGCCAGAGAAGTGACCAGAGTCCAGATCGCAGCGCCCCCGTTAGTCCGCTAACCTCATATAAACTCCGGTTCCCGATCACCCTCTTTCGGCCTCCATGGGCACCTGCAGACATACATGTGGTTCACACACACATGTACATAAATCAAAATAAACGTCTTTAAATGTTTAAAATAGACAGAGAGAGGGTACAGTATGGAGACTCTGGTTGATACTGTAAGAGCTGAGGATGCACGGGGACTTCTTAGCCTGTGCGAAGCCTTGTGTCCTATCACCAGGAAAAGAGAGAGAAGAAGGGAAAGGAAAGGAGGAGAATGAGGGGGAGGGACAGTACATTGAAGAGAGCTACCGTGACCACTACAACTACAAAAACATGCGCAAGACACAGAAGCCGGAGGAGCAGAACACAAGGGAATCCCCTTCTTGCAGCCAAACTCTTCCCAGACTCTGAGGGACAGCTCGGGTGCTAAGTAGCCATAAACATAGACAAATGCTGGTCACAACAGGGGTGAGCCCCCTCCGGCCTGCTCCGGTCACTAGGCAGGGCTTGTTTTAGTTTCGTTGCTGATATCAGAGAAAGCTTGTCACTTACCATGATTTAAAAGCACCAATCATTTTCATTGGAGAAGGTGACATTTTCTTTGACCATCACTGAGGAGGACTTCCTAATTGGGATCCTGGGGCCTCCCATGCCTCCTCGTTGTGCATTCAAACTTCCAGGTTTTAAGCTGGGAAGAACTGTTCTTACCTGAGTATGTGGGTCCAGAACCAGTGGCAAAAAACCCCAAAAACCAAACCAAACCAAACCAAAACAACCACACCTTTTTTTTTTTTTCTTTTGAAGACAAGGTCTTCCTATATACCAAGTTGGTCTGGAACCTGCTATGTAGCCCTGGGCTAGCCTCCAACTCACAAACCTTCTGTAAATGCTTCTCCAATGCACATCCAGTCAAGCATCCCTTCCCCCAACCCCTGGGAGGGTGCTGAGACAATCCTAACAGAATTAATATGTAACCCAGGCTATCCTATATTATGTAGCCCAGGCTGGCCTCTAAAGTCATCCTTTTCCTAAGCCTCCCTTCCCGAGAATGAGACAACAGGCACCAACTGCAACTAGCTAAAAGTAAATTTTATTCTTATGTGTCTATATGTTTTTATGGTATGTGTGGGTGTGTCTGTGTCTATGTGTGTGTGTGTCTGTGTGTGTGTGTGTGAATGAGTGTAGGTCAGACAACTTTGAGGAGTTGGTTCTTGCACCTGTGAAGCAGGGTTCTCTTGTTTCTGTCAATCTGCACATTCCAGGCTCCCTGGCCTCCAGTCTCCACCATCCACCTAGCCATAGGAGTGCTGGGGTGACACATGTGAGGGGTCCAGGGTTAGAAGTCAGGCCCTCAGGCTTTGCTGAAATCATGGGATCATCTCACCAGTCTCTCTCCCCTTTAAAAAGATTTAATTATTTTTTTGTGTGTGAATATATGTGTGTGTGTGTGTGTGCATGTGTGTGCACGCACACGTGTACTTGCACATAACATGCATGGAGGCAGAAGAGGGAATTAGCTGACCTCTTGTCACTCTCCACCTACTCTTCCTAAGGGAGACTCACTCTCTCTGAACCAGGGGCTTGCACTAGTCTGGAGACCAGCAAGCCGGTGATGCAATCCCTCTCCACATCCAGGCAGAGCTGGGGTTGCAGGTGGTATCCGGGATGCACAGCTGGACACCTGAGTGATGGAATCTCCTCTTGCCCCCAGGGTCGTCGTCTTATTCCTCACAGGTAAACTACTTTGTCACAGTGTAGCATAGACACTTCCTGCCTCTGTGGCATTTCCCTGGCCTCCTGACACTCACCTGCTACCTTCGTGTCTCCCTTCAGGCCAAGTCATGAGAAGGTCAGTGAGCAGAGTCACTAGACCGCCAGCTGCTGGAAGCCAAATGCAGGTTGACCATTGGAAGGACACTTAGTTGTTTAGAGACCTGGGGCCTTTTGTTTTATGTCTGACTCAGGTGGGAAACACATGCACCTGGCTGAGAGCTTGCCACAGGCTATCAAGCCAGTTCCACACTGCAAAGCCACCACAGTGGGTTCAGTGGGGTTCCCTGTTCAGGAAGGGTCGGCCCCTGACCAGGCTGCACTGGACAGCTGGTTCCCTGATTACAGTCCTTCGCTCCTACTTTTGTAAAGGAGGCCTTTTCTTTCTGGATGCTTACACCCATGCATAACACATTGACAAGGAAAGGTCCAGCCCTGGAGCCGTGCAATGTGTAACCTGCACAACTTCTAAGGCAGCCTTGAGTATGAGAGCAGGCTAGAAATCAGGAAAGCCCGGTGCTAACTCTCACTTCTGCTCTTTGTTCTCAGCTGAAAATCGTAAACCGGTTGACCTTTCTAAGTCATTTGTGAAGCTGGGATAATCACAGTGCCTCCCTCCTTCTTGGTGTGTGATGATTCAAGTGAAATCACTCACATGTAAAATTTTACCGCAGGGCTTGCTACACTGAAGATGCACTAATAATCATTATTTCCTGTGGCCAACTTCTACTATACTTTTAAAATCAAGGTACCTTTCCTGGGAAGCCTTTTCTGATAGCCCCCTGGCTGGGTTAAGGACATTTGTATATTTCCATGTCGGTTTGTGTACGCGGCTTCTCATCCTGCCGGGCTTCCTCCCGGAAGTGTAGCCTCTAGAAGTCAAGGACTGTGTCTTTCCTCTTTAGATCACCAGTGTCTAAAACAATGCTGGCACACAGTAGGTACTCAATACATGCAAACTGAGTGAATGGATATATGTATAAATGAATGTGAAAATAATGCAAAAATTACTCCACGCTGATTTTGATGGGACCCTGGAAAGCTAAGCTTGTCTTTTATATTTTCTGTTAAGAGCCAGTGAGAGGGTTGGGGAAGGCGTGGCAGGGGTGGGGGTGGGGGACGCCGGGGGGAGGGCCTGGACCTTTGGCAAGGGTAGCTCAGGCTCTTCCTGTGGTCATTTTTCCGTGGAAGGAGAGCAGAGAGAAATCTTGCTCCGGAGCTGGAGTTTGAGAAGGAAAACAAGCCAAGTGGTTCACCTAGACAATGGCCTGATTCTCTCTGAAGGGGAAGGTGGGAGCCACAGGGAACCAGACAAACATCCTCTTCCAATTTCCTTCCTCTACTCTCGGCTCCCCTGAAGTGGCCAGCCGGAGGCACCCTGGCCCTTGCTTCATAGCAGGCGTCTTCAGACCCCAGACTGGCCCCTAAGATACTGAGGGTGGGCGGGAGCCGCCAGCAGTCTGAATCACTCCTAACCACAATGGCCTTCCAGCGAGCGACAAGAGGCTTTCTGTTTCCAGGGCCTGTTCAAAAGTAGTTTATTTCTTATTTGTTTGGAGGCACTCAGTGCTTCCACTCGTGCCTCCTCGCCTGACAACAACCAAGTTGAGTTTAGCAGCTTGCACAGATAAAATTATTGAATTTCAGAACATCTGGGTATATTTTTGAAAAAACAAAACCAAGGGGGGGGGACCCCAACAGGAGAAATCTAAAGCTGGGGGAGATGCAGCTGTGCAGGAGCAAATGTGAAAAAGAATTTAGCAGCCCAGATGCCAAGGGGACCAGCGTGAGTCAGCTGGAGGGTGTGGGTGCCAACAGCCGCAGGGAAGGCCTGGACCGAGCGAGCGGAGCATCCAGGAAAAGAAAGGTGCGGGCTGCCTCTGCATTAGCAGCGGTCAGACCACCCTAGACGACTGGCTCTGTCTGAAGGCCATCATGTGACAGGAAAGGGTGTACTCTGAGGACAGTTACAAAGAAGGGGGAGGAGGACAGGAGGAGGAGGAAGAGGAGGAGGAGGAGGAAGAGTAAGAGGAGCATGGGAGGGAGAGGAGGAGGAGGAACACTCAGAACGTAGAGAAATCGGGTGTGGTGGAACATACTTGGGAGACTGAGGCTGGAAGGTCAAAAATCTGAGACTAGCCTAAGGTCTTGCTTGGTGAGACCTTATCTCAAAATAAACAGTGAAGAAGCAGGTCCAGAACACAGCTCAAGGGGAAAGAGCTGGCCCAGCATGTGCAAGGCCCTGGGTTCAAGCCTCAATACTGGAGAAAAGGAAAAGTTGGGGAAAAGAGAGAATAGTTTGGGGGAAGAAAAGGGCTTCCACCCGTTGTGACCTCAGCTCCCTCCACCTCTTCTAGAAGCCTTCCTTCTCTCTCAGCAGAACCAGCCCCACCTCCACAGGAGCTCCTGCTTCTGGGAGAATCAGGCTCCCACAGGACAGGCCCTGGAACAAGGAGCCATGTTTTGAGGGTATAGCTGAGCAGGGACCCCTGTTTTATCTCTGCTTCCCTAGTTTTTGGCAACCTGTCTGTTCTTCACCAGTGTCTAACAAGTTGAATTAGTTGCCCAAAAACTGTTACAGTTTTGACCATGAGGAAGAGAGGCTGTTCTTTCCATGTGGCTTTGGAAAGAAGGAAGTGGAAGAGAGGGGGGACATGACAAGACATCGGACTTCAGCAAAAATCAGGAAGTGTTTATAACAATCGTGATGACAGCTTTATTGTGCCTTACTCATGCGATGTCCTGTGATAAATGACTCTAAACTGCCTAGAGCAGCAAGAAACACTTTGCTTATTGGCTCACTTAGTTCATACCAGCCAGAAACTCAGAAGCCAATGAGTAGATTGGTTATGGCAGGGCACCTCTCCCGGGTTGCAGAACCTGTAAATGACACTCACATCCCTGTTGCTAAGAGGCCTGGGTTCCTCCCATGATCCTATCTGTGGAGTGGGTTAAGTAGTCACAGCATGGCAGCTAGGTTCCCAGAGAGCATGCCATTAGAGGAAGAGAAGGAGACTGTGGTGCCTTTTGTGACCCAGCCTGACAAGTCTCACTGTCATTTATACAACACTCCAGTGGGAAGACACTGAAGAGAGGCACGGACGAGCTACCTGGTTATAAAAGTGAGGTCATCTAGAAAGCTAGCTATCACATTAGGCTAGGTGTTTTTCACGTGGCTTCTGCTTTGGTTTCTTCTGCTAAAAAAACAACTGGTGTGGTGATGCTTCCTAGCACTGGGAAGGCAGAGGCCAGCCTGGTCTACAGAGCAAGTTCCAGGACAGCCAGGAATACACAGAGAAACCAAGGTGGTGGTGAGGATATTAGGAAAGAACCAGTGTTGACCAGTTAGTGCTGTGCTGTGTGTCTCCTATAACGTTATAGTCAGTATTGGGCAGGGGATGTAGCTTAGCAGTAGAGCACTTGCCTAGTATGTGAGAAGCTCAGGGCCCCCAACTGGAAGAATGAAAGGAGGAAAGAAGGAAGGATGGAAGGAAGGAAGGGAGGGAGGAAGGAAGGAAGACCACAGAAGAATGTAATGAACTTGTCCACGGTTACACACTCATAAAGTATGTGAGCTTGGTTTGACCCAAATATCTGAAATCCATACTCTTACTGTGTGGTTTAAATGACACCGGGCCCCATATCTTTCTGAGTGTTTGTTTCCCGGCTGGTGGACTCTTTAGGAAGGGCTAGGAGGTGTATCCTTGTTAGAGGAGGAAGTGTTTTTGTTAGAGAAGGTGTGTCTCTGGGGGTGGGCCTTGAGGTTTCTTTCTTTCTTTCTTTCTTTTCTTTTCTTTTCTTTTTTTTCTTTTTTTTTTTTTTCTTTTTTTTTTTTTTTTGGTTTTCGAGACAGCGAGACAGGGTTTCTCTGTGTTCCCCTGGCCGTCCTGGAACTCACTCTGTAGACCAGGCTGGCCTCGAACTCAGAAATCCACCTGCCTCTGCCTCTCAAGTGCTGGGATTAAAGTCGTGTGCCACCAACACCCGGCGGCTTTGAGGTTTCTGAAGCCCGCTCCACACCCAGTCTCACTCCTTCGCTCTGCCTGCTACTTAAGGATCGGATATGAACTCTCAGAGACCACTCAAGCGCCATGACCATGCCTGCCTGCCTGCCTGCCTGCCTGCCTGCCTGCCTGCCTGCCTGCCATATTCCCCCTGCCATACCCCACACCATGATCACACACTAAGCCGCTGAGCTGTAAACAAGCCTCCAGTTATGTACTTTCTTTATTAACTGCCTTGGCCACGGTGCTTCTTCATAGCAATAGAACAGAAACTAAGACTGTGCCCTCACTCTGCCTCCTCTCAGGGATCCGTTGTCAGGGATGCCCGAGCAGTGAGTGAGTCCATCCAGAATGTAGACTCAGGACCTAATGCTAGAGTAGGACCAGGGAGTAATCACCAACAGGAGGTTTTCTTCAGAGGTCCTCATTCAGACTTACACTGCTAACCTGATTCTGCTCCTTTGTCATCCACTGCCTTGGCTTCTGCCCCCAGGTGGCTTTGGTCAGAGACTCCCGTCTCTATGCAGATAAAGAGAATCAGCTTGGAAGGACCTCAGAATAAAGGAGGTGCTGGGATAAGCCCCTGCAGATGAAGAAGGGGCAAAGAGAGAAGAAGAGAATTCTTTTGCATTCATTTATTCTCCCCTCTCCCCCTTACACTCTGTCTGCTGTCTGTCTCTGTCATCTGGATCACATGCCAGGTTAGCAGTCTCCCAGCAGTATCATCCAGGACTAAGTGCTAGTCCTCAGTTCATCCGTAATTTGTATAATTCTGTTCAAAATTCCGTAGGGTTTTTCTTCTTTAAAGAGGTGGAGTCTTGCTATGCTGCCCAAAAAGATTTGGAACTCCTGGTTCAAGTGCTCTTTCTGCCACAGACTCACAAGCTGCTTCGACGTATAGGCACACACTGCCATGGCCAGCTTCCATCACGACTTTTTTGAGGTCAAATACTTTATGTCTTTGTTTTGTTTTTAATGCTTTGCCTTCATGGACGCCTCTGTGCCTGTCGCCACAGAGGTCTCAAGAGAGCTTCATAGCCTTTGGAACTAGAATGATGGACAGTTGTAAGCAGCCATGTGGATGCTTAGAACCAGTCAGGTCCTCTGCAAGGGAAACACATCCTCTTAACCACTGAGCCGTCTCCCCAGCCCTTAAGGGATGTGATTAACCCAACGGCCTATATTTAAAATCTCCAGAAGCTTACTAAACAAAGCAGGTCCTTATGGAGCATGGTGATGCCCTTACGGAGTCTAGAGAGGCCTGAACTCCAGTGAAGGACCCCTGTAAGGTCACGCTGCCTCCATCTCTCCCCCTTCTCCATCAGAATCAAAGCCTCTGAGGATAAATCCCATCCTAGACCAGGCTTGAGACTCACAGTCCTTCACATGGTCTGGGGCCCTCCTCTGCCAGCTGCGCTTACTTGTCCTAACTCTCAAGAGTTTGAAGAGGGGGTTGAAAACAGGGCAAATGTGAGAACACCTTATGAACTGTAGAGTATTATTAAAACCCAAACCATGGGGCTGGAGATGAGGCTCAGCAGTTAAGAGGACTGGCTGCTCTTCCAGAGGTCCCCAGTTCAGATCCTAGCACCCATGTAGCAACTCACAATGGTCTGTAAGTCCAAGATCTGACACCCTCATACAGGCATACATGCATGCAAATAAAGGATAAATAAACAAATAAATAAAATACCAAAGCCATTAGACTTATTTTCTTTTAAAGGAATTTTCCAATCCATTTCATCCTGGATTTAAAAAGAAAAACCAAAAACCAAAACCAAAAAAAAAAAAAAAAAAAAAAAAGAACAAAAACCACTTTATCTTAACCTGAAATATTTAATAAGCTATAAGAAACATTTTGATTTGTGGGGAAAGATGAAACCTTAAATTGAATTTTTAAGTGCTTGGTTTGTGTTTATTACTAATTTATTTATGTGTTAACCTTTGGATGACGTGTGAGAAGCTGTCTGTGTCACGATGCTATTGATTGACCTGCATTACGAGCTGAATTAAATGTGCATTACCCTGGGACTGGTCACCATGGGGAAGCTTTAAAAGTTTTTGAGGGAGAGTAAATGAAGACCATTAAGGCCCGCTAGACTCCTCCCCATTGACCCTGTCACCCTGGGGAAATTCTCCTGCAGTTTGGTTGTATGTATATCTTTGTCTTAATGCTTCCTCTAATGGCTTCTAATGGCTGCTTGGTCACACCACCTACTTTGTAAAGAAACAGATGTCACCCCCAACCTTGTCACAGGCACATTCTAGAAGATTGGGCCTTCGTGTATAGCCACATCGGATACAAAACTCCACGGTGAGTTTCTGTATGAGGCCCTCCTCTGCTGTTGTGATGAAACACCATGGGCAGAAGCAACTTACGAAGGAAGAGGTTATATAGCTTACGGTTAGAGGACAAGGACGCGGCGGGACTGGAAGGCAGGGCAGCAGGTGGCAGGCATGACAGGTGGAGCAGAAGATTGAACCTAAAGCATCACACAGAAGGCAGGCTGAAGATGGTGGGGGTCTTTATGCTCTCAAAGTCTGCCTCCAGTGATACTTCCTTTAACATGGGCACACCTCCTAAGCCACACCAAAGAGCGCCACCAACCGGGCACCAAGCGCTCAAATGCTTGAGCCCATGGAGGACATTTTTAATTTAAACCACCAAGGCCTCTCATTTTATGGATTCACTTGCTCATTGATTCATTCATTTAACACTGCTTGAATACTGGCACAGTTCCAGGCATGGAGACCCCTGACTTCTCTTATCAGTTCTGTTGTAGTACTTATCTCTGGGACCAGTACTTAGGAAGGAGTTACTGTTGACTTGTCCTGAAAGAATATTAAATTATTGGGAAAAATGAAGCTGTGGAGGCTGGAACTAGGATTCTGTCACAGGACTTCCCAGATGAGTGGTCTTGATCAAGTCACTTTTAAAATTAATTGAACACTTCTTTGGGGCCTTGTCCATATGCCCAGTTTTGGTAAATATGCTTGTGTATGTTGCTTATTGTGTATAAGGCACTAAATTTAGCTCAGTGATATAATCAGTACAACAAACTATTGATTATGATTATATTTATACACACACACAGACATTGAACTGTAGCTGTCTTCAGACACACCAGAAGAGGGCATCAGATCCCATTATAGATGGTTGTGAGTCACCATGTGGTTGCTGCGATTTGAACTCAGGACCTCTGGATGAGCAGTCACTGCTCTTAACTGCTGAGCCATCTCAACAGCTCGATCTTCTATATTCTTATTAGATTTTTTTTCTCAAATTTAAAATGAGGCCAAGTTGGGTGTGCCAATTATACTTGGAATTCCAGCTCTGGGAAAGCAGAGGCAGAAAAAGCAATAGTTCAAGGTCATTCTTATCTGCTTATAGTTCAAGACTAGCCTGGGCTACAGAGTGGTTCAAGACTAGCCTGAGCTACAGAGTGAGATCTTGTCTCAAAACAAACAAGCAAAAAACATGGTAACATAAGCCTGTAATCCCAACCCTGAAGAGGTAAAAGCAGCAAGATTAGTTCAAAGTCATCCTGGAAAAATAGAGCTGGGGAGTGCTGGAAGATGCTGAGGACAGTGACAAAGTGGAGGTCCAGGAGAGAGAGTGGCAAGGACCCCAGAAAAACTGGATCCAGGAAAACACACACACACACACACACACACACACACACCCTTCCTGGCCTCTTCTGCCACAGTTAGGCTTATGTCCCATACACACAGGAACCAGGAACACTAGTAATACCAAATTCATACCCTCTTGGCTCTATAATCCAACGAGTCACAGGGCTGTTCTCTTGCAGCTCTAGGAAGGCATTTTAGGGTCTCGTCTCCAGGCCTGTACCCCACTGGATGAGACTCGATGTCACGTGAGGTCAGGGATGATGCTGAGCAGATGGTATAATGACAGTAGGTGGTGAGTGTCCTCACCATTACAGACAGTCTTTTCTGAATGAGTGACATTTTCAAGGGTGGTCCTTGACTTCCCTTGCTGGATAGATCTGCAAGCCTGGTCAGTGCACTGCTCAGGGAAAGAAGTTTGCCAAGGCTTGTGTCTGCCAGCTCTTTCCTCCAATATGGAGTTCACTGAGCACTCTGGGGGGTGGGGGGGGGGGAGAGAGAGAGAGAGAGAGAGAGAAAGACCTGTAGTTCAGTGGATAAAGGCAGTTGTGTACATGTCTCAAGACTGAGTTCTATTTCCAGATTCCACAAGATAGCAGGACCTACTCCTTTTTTTAAAGAAAGATTTATTTATTTTATTTACATGAGTACACTGTTGCTATCTTCAGACATACCAGAAGAGGGCATCAGATTCTTTTTTTAAAAATATTTTTCTTAGGTATTTTCCTCATTTACATTTCCAATGCTATCCCAAAAGTCCCCCATACCCTCCCCCTCCACTCCCCTACCCACCCACTCCCACTTTTTGGCCCTGGCGTTCCCCTGTACTGGGGCATATAAAGTTTGCAAGTCCAATGGGCCTCTCTTTCCAGTGATGGCCGACTAGGCCATCTTTTGATACATATGCAGCTAGAGTCAAGAGCTCCGGGGTACTGGTTAGTTCATAATGTTGTTCCACCTATAGGGTTAGATTCTTTTTTTCTAACTATTTATTTTATATATGTGAGTACACTGTCACTGTCTTCAGACATACCAGAAGAATGCATCGGATCCCATTACAGATAGTTGTGAGCCACCATGTGTTTGCTGGGAATTGAACTCAGGACCTCTGGAAGAGCAGTCAGTGCTCTTAACCACTGAGCCACCTCTCCAACCCCAGAACCTACTCCTAAAAGTTGTTCTCTGACCTCCACACAACACACAGGTATGGCACACACCCACAGGCACATGATGTACACACACACACATACACACACACAGACACACACACACACACACACAACTAAATAAATGTAATGAAAAAAAAACCCCAAACTAAAAAAGCCAAAATAACAACAAAACAAGCACTAGACCAGCTCTGGGTTCTATAATTTGGGACCTGAATGATATAGAAAGCCGGTTCCCACAGGTTGCCCTCTGACCACACTGTGGTTCACATGCTCTCTCTGTTTCAGTCTCTCTGTCTCTCTCTGTCTCTCTGTCTCTGTCTCTGTCTCTGTCTGTCTGTCTGTCTGTCTCTCTCTCTCTCTCTCTCTCTCTCTCTCACACACACACACTAATTGAATAAATACAATTTTATGAAAAAATTTGAGGCAGGTTTCACTTTGTATCCCTGGCTAGCCTGGAATATGCTTTTTGGAGCAGGTTCCCCCCAAACTCACAGAGACCCAAATAATTCTGCTCCCTAAGAACTGGGATTAAAATTATGACTTCCAAGTGTCCCCACTCCCTCTCCCCCCAAAACGTTAAAGGTGTATTGGATCCTGTCTTAGTCAGGGTTTCTATTCCTGTACAAACATCATGACCAAGAAGCAAGTTGGGGAGGAATGGTTTTATTTGGCTTACACTTCCATGCTGCTGTTCATCACCAAAGAAGCCAGTACTGGAACTCAAGCAGGTCAGAAAGCAGGAGCTGATGCAGAGGCCATGGAGGGATGTTCTTTATTGACTTGCCTCCCCTGGCTTGCTCAGCCTGCTCTCTTATGGAACCCAAGACTACCAGCCCAGAAATGGCACCACCCACAAGGGGCCTCTCCCACCTTGATCACTAATTGAGAAAATGCCTTACAGTTGGATCTCATGGAGGCATTTCCTCAACTGAAGCTCCTTTCTCTGTGATAACTCCAGCTGTGTCAAGTTGACACAAAACTAACCAGTACAGATCCTATGGCCAGAAAATCCACCACTAGGGAGCACATTAGTTTTTCCCTTGCTATATAACAGAACATCCAAAATAGGGACTGGTGAGCTCAGTGGTGGAGCACTTGCCTGGCAAGCCTGAGGCTCTGGGTTCAATCCCCCAGCATCAGCCAAAGAATAAACAAATACACACGAACCAGAAAACAACAGAATTAAGTTAACCCCTGAGATGTTAGCTTACAAACTGTATCTGCTTCTTTGTTTCAAACAGGCTTGTCGTCCATGCTTGAAGAGTTCACAGGTTCTCTGCCTTTTGGTGGAGGGTCAGAAGGCAATGGCTGTGGCACGGGACAAAGTATAACTGACGTCATGATCCCTAGATTTTAATACCCGTGTCAAAAGCTGGGTGAGGTTCTGGGTATCTCTAACCTCAGCACTAGGGTGAAGGCAGATCCTGGGAGCCCATGGTCAGCCACACTAGATGAAAGGTAAGCTTCAGCTTCAGTTCAGTTAGAGGCCGTGTGTGTGTGTGTGTGTGTGTGTGTGTGTGTGTGTGTGTGTGTGTCTGTGCATGCGCACAAACCAGAAAACAACAGGATTAAGTTACCTCCTGAGATGTTAACTTACAAACTGTATTTGCTTCTTGGTTTCAGACAGGCTTGCAGTCCATGCATATTTATATGTAGCGCTTTCTAATTTGAGCTTGGCACAATGGCTCTTCCAATGGAAAGTGTCAAGAGAAAGAACAGTAGTTCTCTCTCAACAAGGAGGTGACCCATAACACACACACACACACACACACACCATCACCATTCACAAGGGCATCCTTGGGAAGGGCTTCAGGAAGCAGTCAAGAAGACCAAGAACTTAAACTTAAAGGAGATGGGGACTCAGATGTGGATGCCCATATGAGGCTCAACAAGGTGCTTGTCCATAAAGCACAATGAGGATGTGTTACCAAACAAGCTCTGCTTGTGTGACCTATGTCCCTGTTATTATGTTCAAACATAGACAGACAGGCTGGAGAGATGGCTCAGTGGTTGAGAGCGCTTGCTGATCTTAACAAGGACTCGGGTTCAGCTTCCAGCAGCCATGTTGGGTAAAACTGTGGTTCAAGGAATCCAGCACCTTCTTTTGGCTTCCAAGGGCGACTACAATTACATTGTGCACACAGACAAGCAGATGCGCACACACACACACACACACACAAGAAAAAATGGGGCTGGTGAGATGGCTCAGAGGTTAAGAGCACTGACTGTACTTCCAAAGGTTCTGAGTTCAAATCCCAGCAACCACATGGTGGCTCACAACAATCTGTAACAACATCTGACGCCCTCTTCTGGTGTGTCTGAAGACAGCTACAGTGTACTTAGATATAATAATAAATAAATCTTTTTTTAAAATTAATCTCAGCACTCGGGAGGCAGAGGCAGGCAGATTTCTGAGTTCGAGGCCAGCCTGGTCTACAAAGTGAGTTCCAGGACAGCCATGGCTATACAGAGAAACCCTGTCTCAAAAAACCAAAAACAAACAAACAAACAAACAAAAAAACTAAAAAATAAATAATTTTAAAAATTTATAGACAGTCAATGAGGATGAGAACTAACTGTTGAATGTCAAAATTATAAAAATGAAAAATAATAAGCAAATAATCAAGATAAAGATCAATTAAGAACATCAGATTATTTGTCCAGTGTAATGACAAATGCCTTTAATCCCAGCTCTTGGGAGGCAGAGGCAGGCAGATCTCTGTGAGTTCAAGGCCATCCTTGTCTTCAGAACAAGTTCTGGAACAGCCGGGGATATAAAGTGAAACCCTGTTTTGAAAAAAAAACAAAAAACAAAAACAGGCTGGAGAGATGGCTCAGCAGTTGAGAGCACTGTCTACTCTTCTGAAGGTCCTGAGTTCAAATCCTAGCAACCACATGGTGGCTCACAACCATCCATAATGAGATCTGATGCCCTTTTCTGGAGTGTCCGAAGACAGCTACACTGTACTTAAATATAGTAAATAAATCTAAAAAGAAAAAAAAACCAACAAAAACAAAACAAATAAAAAAAATCCCCAAAACTCCCGATCACAACCCTCTGACCCCACATGTACATGCAGTAAGCGTGCCTTCTCGCATGAGTGTACACACATCAAATGAGAAGCTCTGAAGATATCTCTACTCTGCAGTATTATGTGGTCAGCCAAGACTCAGCTGTTTACATAAGCACTTTTAACCACTAAGACAGCTCTCCAGCACTCCCTGCCCCCTCCTTCTCTCCTTCCTTCCCTCTCTCCCCCCTGCCAACATTTCTTCCTATCCATCTTTCCTCCCTCCCTCTCTCCCTCTTTCCTTTCGTGTGTGTGTGTGTGTGTGTGTGTGTGTATGTGTGTGTGTGTGCGAGTGTGTGGCCCAGCACTGGCCAGGCATAAGCAAGGCCTGTCTTCAACCTCTAGGACCACAAAACAACCTCTTCTGAACAAACCCTGAGCCACACTTCCCTCATCCCTACAAAGAGGGATTTAGACCCCCATGGTCCATAAACCTCAACTCTAAAATTCTGACTTTGGGCCTGGAGGTAGCTCAGTTGTAGTGGGCTTACTGGCTTGCTGGGGTTTGACTCCTCAGTAGCACAGAAAGCCAGGCATGATGACACAAACCTATAATCCCAGTACTTGGGAGACCAAGAAGAGGATCAGAAAGCTCATGTCCTTCTTAGCTACACAGTTTAAGGCTAGTCAAGAGGTACAGGAGATCCTGTCTAAGAAAAAAATTAAACAAATAAATAAAATTCTGAATTTGCCGGTTGCTTTGGAAAACAAAAAACAAAAAACAAAAAACAAAACAACAACAACAAAACACCCAGGCAGTGCAATACCAAACATTGCCAGCAGAGGTCAGGAGAAGTCCCTTAAAGCTCAGATCAAGTTTCTTCCTGGTTTGTAGTATTCTGGGGCTGTTTTTCCTGTTCCTTTGCTTAGCCTTGTACTGTGTGCTTTTTACCTTATTTGTCAAACATAAAACCTTTACTCCCCTGATGGGCGAAGGAAATTGCTTGGTAGCAGGTGACATGTGGGGTGGTTTTATACTCAGGGTGAGTGTAAATAAAGAGACTTAACACAGCAGGCAGAGTCTTGTCTACAAAACCTTTTTGTTGGTTTTTACATTTTAAGGCAGGTTCTCCCTATGGAAGGAGCCCGGGCTTGTCTGGAAAGGGTGATCCTCCTGGTTCAGCCTCCTTAGTACTGGGATTAAAACAGCCCCCCCCCCCGCCCCACCTGTTTTTGTTTTGTGGGGACAGGGTCTCACTAGGTAGCTCTAACTGTCCTGGAACTTGCTACGAACCAAGCTGGCCTTGAACTCACAGAGTCTGCCTGCCTCTGCCTCCCCAGTAGTTACAGGTGGCTGCAGGTGTTGAGAACTAAACTCAGGTACTCTGTAAGAGTACCAAATACTCTTAACCTCTGAGCCATCTCTACAGCTCCCAATTTACCATTAAAAAAAAATATTTACCTCAGCAAAATTCTTCTCAAACTGGGATATAGCTAATATTTCTCTCTCTCCCATTTTCATTGAAAAAAGTTTGAAAGGCTATATGTGATGTGACGGTTTGCAGTGGAGTCCCAACACTTTGGGGATAAAACAGGAAGGTCACTACATATTTATGATTAGCCTGGGGTGCATATT
The DNA here is from genome assembly GCF_978045245.1 of Mus caroli. Taxonomy (NCBI): domain Eukaryota; kingdom Metazoa; phylum Chordata; class Mammalia; order Rodentia; family Muridae; genus Mus; species Mus caroli. Next base: position 43,374,357 of record NW_028227268.1, read on the forward strand.
GAATATCATGCCAAGCAGAGCTACAGCCAGACAATGGTGGCACAGGCCTTTGGGAGCACCAGCACTTGGGAGACAGAGGCAGGCGGATTTCTGAGTTCGAGGCCAGCCTGGTCTACAAAGTGAGTTTCAGGACAGCCAGGGCTACACAGAGAAACCCTGTCTCGAAAAACCAAAAAAAAAAAAAAAAAAAAAAAAAAAAAGAAAGAAAAAGAAAAGAAAGAAAGAAAAGAAAAAGACCCTGTCTCTAGAGGGAAAACAAGTATTGCTATTGATAATGGCACAGAAACACCTCTCCACTATTTAAAAGAACAAGACAGGGGCTGCAGAGATGCCCAGAGGACCAAGGTTTGATTCTTAGCACTCACATGGTGGCTCACAACCATCTGTAGCTCCAGTTCCAGGGGATCGGGAGCCCCCTTCTGTCCTTTGTGGGAACCAGGCATGAATGTGTTGCATTGTACAAACATGCATTCAGGCAAAACATCCACACACATAAGATAAATCTTATATTTAAAAAACCCAACAAGATAAACCAGATGGTTCATGCCCGTAATTCCAGCACTGGAGAAGATCAGGAGTTTGACCCTATTTCAAAAAATAAAACTGAGAGAGAGACAGAGAGAGAGAGAGAGACAGAGAGAGAGAGAGAGAGAGAGAGACAGACAGACAGACAGACAGAGGCAGAGAGACAGACAGACAGGACCACGGTAGGATCCAGCCATCAGTTCTGCTGTTGTACTGAGTTGCCTACTCCTCAGAAGATTGTTCATCTCAGGGATTCACCTTTGACCTCTCAGTGTGTTTTGTCTAGCCACTTTTTCTGGTTTATGTCAACTTGACACAGAGAAGAGGGGGCCTTCAGAAATGTCTCTATAACTTCAGGCTGGCTTTGTAGTGGTGGTACACACATTTAGTTCCAGCACTCATGAGACAGAGGCAAGTGGATCTCTTAGTTTGAGGCCAGCCAAGGCTACACAGAGAGATCTTGTCTTGAAAAACAAAAACCAACCAACCAAACAAAAAAACCCAGATCAGGCTGTAGATCAGGCCTCTAGGACATTTTCTTAATGAGAGATCAATAGGTGGTATCATCCCTGGGCTGGTGGTCCTGGGTTCTATAAGAAAGCAGGCTGAGCAAGCCATGCAGAGCAAACCAGTAAGGAGTATTCTGCAGGGTCTCTGCATCAGCTCCTGCCTTCAGGTCTCTGTCTGAATCAACCCTTTCCTCCCAGGTTTCCTTGGTCATGATGTTTTATTGCAGCAATAAAAAACCCTAATTAAGACTCAGATCACTGTCATTCCTGCACTCTTCCCCATGTTGTGACAGCTCCTCCAGGACAAGTTTTATGCTTTACCAGACTCGGTGGACTAGGTTGTGGGAGGAGCCAAAAAACCAAGCAGCTATATATGGCCGGCAGGATAGAGAAGCTTCATCATGCTGGGCTTCCATAAAGAACTATGCACGCTGCCAGACAAAGAGGCAATGAGTTCCCAAACAGCCACCCAGATCTGGTGTGGCATCCATCTCCTGGCTGTAACAGCATAAAAGTCCAACAAGGACAGGACAGAGACAAGACCTGCTACAATCTGTTCCTTAGGAACCTCCCAAGATGCACACTCGAAACCTAAGATGAAAGAGATGGCAGGTGGGTGTGGTGGCACATCTCAGCACTCAGTATACTGAGGTTAGACCATCACAAGTTCTGAGCTAGCCTGGACTACATAAAAGCTAGCCTGGACTACTACTACTGAAAGCCCCCCAAAACTCTAAGAAGTCAAGTAAAGTAAAACCTCCATTTATCCTGGACAGTGGTGGTGCACGCCTTTTTTTTTTTTTTTAAAGATTTATTTATTTATTATATGTAAGTACACTGTAGCTGTCTTTGTCTTCAGACGCACCAGAAGAGGGCATCAGATCTCATTACGGGTGGTTGTGAGCCACCATGTGGTTGCTGGGATTTGAACTTCAGACCTTTGGAAGAGCAGTCAGGTGCTCTTACCCACTGAGCCATCTCACCAGCCCCTGTGGTGCACGCCTTTAATCTCAGCACTTGGGAGGCAGAGGCAGGTGGATTTCTGAGTTCGAGGCCAGCCTGGTCTACAAAGTGAGTTCCAGGACAGCCAGGGCTATACAGAGAAACCCTGTCTCAAAAAAAAAAAAAAGAACAAAAAAAAACAAAACAAAACAAAAAACCCAAAAACCTCCATTTCTTCTTCCTTCCACTGACCGTTATTCAAGGGACAAGAAAGTTGAAGGAAAAGTTGATTCAAAATGAAACTAAGAAACTTCCTGCTTCCTTTGAAACACCTAATTCCTGCTGCACAAGTCTTTCCAAAGGCCAGTGACGCCTTCTTCCTCTGGCCTGGATCTGGACTGGAGAGGTCTGGTGTGACAGAGCAGCACGTTCTACATTTGAGAACTGGGGAAAAAGTGTTCATTTGTAGCTGCTGGTAAGTGGTGTCAACTTTCTCCAAACACCCATCCATGCCTGCCAATGTAATTTCCTGTTTTGTTTTGATGTGTGTGTACACTTGTGTGCATGCAGGCACACATGCATGCTAGTACATGTTGAATTCAGTTTCTCCAGATACCAGGCTTATTCATATCTCTCTTTCTGTGCTAGATTCTGCTCTTGGGTCCCTCCCCACGGTAGTTCACACCCCTCTTTCCTATTCCTTCTCACACACACCCTTTACGATTTATTTATTTATTTATTTTAATGTATGTGATTACTCTGTCGCTCTCTTCAGACGACACACCAGGAGAGGGCATTAGATCCCTTTACAGAAGGTTGTGAGCCACCATGTGGTTGCTGGGATTTGAACTCAGGACCTCTGGAAGAGCAGTCAGTGCCTTAACCGCTGAGCCATCTCTCCAGCCCCTCAGGTAGCCCCTCAGGTTCATTTCCATCCCTCACTTGTTAAGTTATCCTTGGTCTGTCTTTTCCACTAAAAACGAAATCTCTGTCTCAGCTACTCAGGGTTTGAATGGGCAGCCATGGAGACTGAAGACAGCAAGGTCCCAGATGCTGAACCTGGGGGGAAGCTACCCCCAAACTCATTAGTGATACAGGGACCTAAGTACACACTGTGGGAGGTTCTAGAAGACTGGCCAACTTCAACCGTCCTTCCCACCCAAGTGAGGAGAGAAAGGAGGCTCTGGGGGAGGAGGGCTATAAGCATTTTATACTTTAACCCAGGGATTCTACCCTCATCTCTCTGCTTTACTCAACCAGAATAAATGTCCCTTTGGGTTGGTGTGTGTGTGTGTGTGTGTGTGTGTGTGTGTGTGTGTGTCCCTCCTTGCTGACCTGAAGTGGTCTCAGCAACCTTTTTATCTCTCGTTCTCTAGCATTGTTAACTTTCCCTTGAACATGCCAGAGGCCCCACCTTTGTTTCCCTGTGGCCAGTCAACACACCCTTGGATGGCTTCAGGAGCCCCCAAGAAAGGTTTTCCTGGGTGGGCACTGGAGTTGTAAGTTGGAGGTAATGCATGTGTTCCAGCTTGCCTGAGACCTTTGGTTTCAGTCCTAGTACAGAAGAAAAGTGTGTTGGGAAAATGAAGGGGGATGATCTTGGAAGGCTCCCAAAGACTTTTGTCACTACCACCTTGGCCCCAGCTCCCACCCCTCTGCTGTACTGGGCCAGGAGAGCATCACCCATGAGATTTATCTGTCCTGGCTATAACAGGGCCAACTGACTGACAAGTCGGCTTGGTGCTGGGAGGGGATGGGCAGGTCACTGCCTCCTCCATCTCCTCCCTCTAGGACCTACCCTAGGGCTAATTCTTGGGAGGGGTGGTGGGGCAGATCTCCTTTAGATGAAGGAAGTCACTTTAGGGATTCGGGCGGGCACTTCCCCTTTGACTCATCTGTCTTAGTTCTTTCCAGCAGGTGGGAGGGTTTCAGAAATGGCCAAGAAGCTGAGGCACACCTGGAGCAGGCAGGGACAGAGGCACAACTCTAGATTGCCATCCAGAGCAGCTGAGTGATAAATTAATTAACTAGTGAAAGGAGTCAACCCAAGCCAGATTAAAGTACATAAAGGCAGGCTTGTTTGGAGCCGCTTTCAGGCAGGTTCACTGGTCCCATGGCCAGGGAAGTCGCCATAGGGAGAGAGTCAGAGGGGAGGAGGAAGAGGAAGAGAGAAAGCCTGTGAGCTTGGGCAAACAGGGACACATGGAGGGAGGAGGAGGGAAATAGAGAGGGAGGGGTTGGGTTAGAGGAGGGAGAAAGCAAAATGTCTTCATTATGTAGGGAAGAGCTCCTGGGGAGGGGAAGCCCAGCCCCACTGCTGAAAAGATCCCAGAGAGGGACTGAAGGATGCTGGGAGAATCTGGAGGCCGCTTTGGTACTGTCTTAGTGAAGGTTTTACTGCTGGGAAGAGACACTGTGACTAAGGCAACTCTTATAAAGGACAGCCTTTAACTGGGGCTAGGTTACAGGTTCAGAGGTTCAGTCCATTATCATCATAGCAGGAAGTATGGCAGCATCCAGGGAGGGATGGCTCAGGAGGAGCTGAGAGTTCTACATCTTGTTCTGAAGGAACTGGAAGACTGACTCCTCAGGCAGCTGGGAGGGGAGGAGGGTCTCAAAGCCCACTCCCACAGTGACACACTTCCTTGAACAAGGTCTCACCTCCTTATAGTGTCACTTCCGGGGCCAAGCATATTCAAACCACCACAGGTATGTTAAATATGCACCTCGGCTACTGGTCACGGGTCTGAATCCCAACGCTAAGGGAATTCCCTTACTTTTGTAAGGAAACCTCAAATCAGAGTCCTTGGCTTCAATGCAAATAAAGTTTCAGTGGGTAGAGTCAGGCCAGCAGGGAAGCCTGGCCAGTTCTGTCCCTGGATCCCACCAGGTGGCAGGCAAGCACTAACTCCACACTTGCAACGTGGCACATAAACTCCAGCCCTCTTGGACTCCAAATGAATGAATGAATTTCAGGATAAGCTGGTGTGAGGCCAAGTCAGTGTTTATTAAGAGATACTTTTAACTCCATTTTAAGCCTGAGAGCAAGAGTCAAGTGTCCTCCAAGAGAGGACACTTTACTGCCTTTCATAGACCATTATGGAGGCTTTTGAAGAGAATAGCCTCAAAGGATTGCTAAGAAGCCTAGAGATAACAGGCCGCTCCCGGGGGGCTCTGGACAGGATTATGGTTGAAAAGATATAGCTGTGTAGATCCCAGGATATGATTGCTGTAAACAAAGAGCCTTGTTTGTGATGCTCAGAACTCTCTGGGAACTGAATAGATGCTCAGTCCTCAAACCTGGCTCAACACCACCTTAACATAAAGTATCTCTGCAGGAAAGGAGTGTTATCTTGCTTGGCAACCTTCAGGGCAAATGCTGGCTGATCTGGGATTCTTGCTTCTCTGCCAGTGAGAAGGACACTCTCTTCCTGTGTCCCCTAATTTTTGTTGTCTTTCTGACCTGACAACCTGGTATGGGCTGGGCCATACCAGAAAAACACTGACTGTGTCTTACTTGCTGTTTTTCCAGGTATGTGAAACTGTGTCTCTTCACCCCACCCACCTCTCCCATAGACACAGCATCAGTGATTCAGAGGCCCAGCCCCCAGAGGAGCAGCATGTCATGAATAAGGTGGAGGAGAAGGAAATGTGATTTCCCAGTTGACATCCTGGCCTCAGTGCTTGACTACAGACGAGGATGACCCTGGGCCTTTTGAGTACCTTTCCAACCAACCATAGGAAGTGCAGGGTGGGTGCTCTGGCTGTTGGGCCTAACAAGGAGGAAGGGGATGGGGGTGGTTTGTGTCACCTCCTCATGAATCCTATGGAGCACTTCGAAACAGATCTCAGGGCATCCCCAGACCCTAGAACCTCCTAGTTAGAATCTCCAGATTGTGCCTTTGGTCTGGCACGGCTAGCTCTGGTCTTGACCAAATGTCATTCCTACGATGTATAAGGCTCCATCCTCAGAACTACTAAAAGAGGGGTGAGGACAGAGAGACAGAGAAGAGGGAGAGAGAGAGGGAGAGAGGGAGAGAGGGAGAGAGAGAGAGAGAGAGAGAGAGAGAGAGAGAGAGAGAGAGAGAGGGAGGGAGGGAGAGAGGGAGAGAGGGAGAGAGGGAGAGAGAATGTTGACCTCAGGGAAAAGGCGGTAAAGATAACTAATCTCTATGTGAAGTCAGAAAAGGCGTGTATTGAGGGTGACGAGTGACCGAGTGACCCTGAGGAGCACATCTGACATCTGTGATCCAAGACAGGTAAGCATTAGTTAGTTTTCTGTAACTGAGATAAAATAACATGACCAGGAGCAACGTAAGAAAGAAAAAGTTTGCATTGGCTTATGGTTCCAGAAGGATCTAACCCATTGTGACTGGGGGAGGCATGGTATGATGGTGGGAGCAGGAAGCTGGGGTATCACATTTTCATCCAAACACAAGAAGCAAGAGAGACTAAACAGGAAGTAGGGCAGGGCTATAAACTCCCTAGGCCCACCCCTGGTGACGTGCTTCCTCCTAAAGTTTGTTTTGTTTTGCTTTGCTTTTGTTTTTCGAGACAGGGTTTCTCTGTGTAGCTCTGGCTGTCCTGGAACTCACTCTGTAGACCAGGCTGGCCTCGAACTCAGAAATCTGCCTGCCTCTGCCTCCCAAGTGCTGGGATTAAAGGCGTGCGCCACCACTGTCAGGCCTCCTAAAGGTTTCATAATCTCCCCAAACGGCATCACCCACGGCCAAGAGCCTTGAGTGTGTTGGAGGAATTCCTATTCAAACCACCACATACATACACCCAAAATAATGTACTTGGCAGCCTAGACATACTATGTGCATACACACCGTCTTCAAACATGTACCCTGCAACCCAGACTCCTGTACCCACCACCTGCATAAGTTCTCCTGTTCCTGACCAATAGTATAAGTACCCTTGTCCCCTCCCCCTCCAAAAAAACCAAACTCAGGCAGTTTCCATTCACTATTACTTAATGTGTCAATCAAAATAGAGACCCACCCAAACTATGGACTTAGGTTTAGCTCCCTTAAGTAAGAGACACCAGGCTGTGGCCTTGACTACTCTCATTCCTGTGGCCTGCTGTCAATCTTGACAGTGTATCCTTCTATAACCTGTACCCTCCCCTTACTCAAAACAAAATTAGCTTGCTTCTTTTGTAAATCTGTGTGAGCCCTCATTTCTAATTCTTTGGACAAAAACCCAAGGGCCTGAAAGCAATCAGCCTATAGCCCAATCATTGGTAACCAACCTAGCACTTGGGGCAGACCAGGGCAACTTTGAGGCCAGCCTGGGCTACAGGTAAAGTAGCCCTGGTTTGAATGACAGCATTTATCTTGTGCCTTCCAGGGTTTTGCGGTTGTTTGTTTTTTGGGTTTGTTGGCTAGTGTTTTACTTTCCCGAAGGTAGCAGCGCCTTCTAACTCCAGTCCCATGCATCTGTGTATCTTTGTGCTTAGAGAATCTTTGCAGAACAAATAGAGTCCTCCATGGTATCTCAGGAATCCTGAATTTCTGAGATTGCAGAGGTGCTTTCTATTGCTTGCAAAGCAAGCTCAGGAGAAAAAGGCTTTGCTGCAATCAGACTGAGCATTGTTCTATGTCACTCAGTATTGTGTGACACAGTGGCTTCCAGGCTCTGCCTTTCCCTGGCTGACTTTTTTTTTAAGCTTACTGTAACTCTTTTTTTTTTAAAGATTTGTTTATTTTTATTTAGCATGCATGAACCTTTTGCCTGATTGTGTGTCTGTGCACCATGTTCATGCCCTCAGAAGCTGGAAAGCATCGGGTTCCCTGGAACTGGAGTTACATGCTGTTGTGAACTGCCAGATGGGTGTCAGGAAATGAACCCAGGTCCTCTGGAAGAACAAACAATGTTTTTGTTTTGTTTTGTTTCCCAAGCTGAGGCTGTCCTGGAACTCACTCTGTAGACCAGGCTGCCAGGCTGGCTTCAAACTCACAGAGATCTGCCTCCCTCTGCTTCCCAAATCCTAGGATTACAAGTGTGTGCCATCAGTATCAAGCTGTTTGGCTTTTAATGTATGTGTGTGTCTGTGTGGTGTGGTGTGTGGTGTGTCTGTGATGTGCACAGAGGGTAGCGCATGAGTCCCAATCCACAGGTCAGCAGCTTCATTCTAGAAACTTCCAGCCAACATGAGTGAAGCGCATGCCAGCCGTAGACAGAATGAAGATATCATTTCCAGAGCCCAGGCCCTCTGCAAATCTTGCACATATATGCTTTCTTCTTTTTAGTGCAGAGTTCCGGTCCCTGGACTTTTAAAGCCGGAGCCCATCTGAGCCTATGTTTGGGAATCAAGACTGATGGTGTAATAAAATTAATAGCCCATCAAACTTCTTGGCTGAATTACAGTCCCATTATTACAGGAAAGACAAACGACACACCCCATTAAACTGAAGGGTGAACGAGACTCTGGAGAGAAGCACAGAAATGATGGGAAAATTGTGGCCTCTTCAGACCTGGAGTCTCCTAGACTGTGTGACAAATGAGCTCTGGGAGAAGTGACCTACCTAAGGCGCTGGGTGCCTTTTGAAAAGATGAGGCCTTAAGAACACAGCAAGCAGGCTGGTGAGATGGCTCAGTGGGTAAGAGCACCCGACTGCTCTTCCGAAGGTCCAGAGTTCAAATCCCAGCAACCACATGGTGGCTCACAACCATCCGCAACGAGATCTGGCGCCCTCTTCTGGAATGTCTGAAGACAGCTACAGTGTACTTACATATAATAAATAAATCTTAAAAAAAAAAAAGAACACAGCAAGCTCCCTCTCTGGACTTAACTGGAGTCTCCTGTCACCCCCCTGGGGCCCAGAGGAGGAGCCTGCAGTATAGTGATTACCTGAACACCTGAGCCTTCCTCCCGTGTGCTGCTTGCTGTGACTTCTGGGTGTCAACGTTTACACCCAGTGAGAACTGCTCACACCAGTGCTCAATGACAGCAGACCTGTCTGTCCCAGTTCCTGGTTTCAAACCAAGAGCCCAAACTGTGAATTCAGCAGGCGATGCCCTCCAGGACCACCAGGAAGCCTGAGTGTGTGCGTGCATGGGTGCGGGTGGGTGGGTAGACCTTTAAATGTTTTTTTTTTTTTTTTTAAAGAAAGCTAGGTGGTTAAAACCAAGAATACCAGTACCTTTGACCTATTGTCACTGGGAACAAAACGCATAGATCCTAGAACCGAACACGCAGAGGAGATACCTGGCCAGGGTAGGGGGACAGGTGGGTCTAGCTTTTGTGGACTAGGAAGACAACATAGGAGGCCGCTCTCCACCATCTCTGCCTCTGCCTGGTGACAGTTGATAAACATAAGTCACATGCTTAGGGAAATTGCAACACAGGAAGTGAAATTGGGAAATAGAGTCTAAATATGTCTAGGGAGGAAGAGGGAGGCATTTCTTGAGGGCTGGGTTAAGGGGATGGGGGTGGGGTAGGCGTATATATTCACTGGTGATAGTGCCTAAGGCCATGAGTCCCAGGCTCTAGATACTTGCTAACCTGGTCTCCTGAATTCAGAGAAAGGAGAGTCATACATCTGGACAAGTTGGAGTGCCAGGAGACCCATTCATTAGTGTGGCATCCGCTTGGTCCCTCCCCCCTTCTCTCTGACCTCTGCCGGAAGCAGGGAGATGACTGAAGCCTGCCTATGCCTCTACCTCCACTTTCCAGCAGTTACAATTGGCTCCAGCTTGCTGGCTCGGAGCACTCTGTAAAGGAGCTGGCTCTGCCAGGAGGCCCCAGGCTCTCTCTGGTATGGATTTTTGTTTGTTTTGCTGGGCTGGAGATGGAATCCAGAGCCTTGAGTATGCTGGACAGACACTCTACCATTGAGCCACGCACACACCCACACCTACCCCAATGCTGGGTACGTGTTAGGATGCTGGCAGATCACCAGCATCCTCCTAGTCGTTGTCAGGAATGTCCGGGATATTGCCACTTACGAATGCTTTACTCCATAGGACAGTTAAGAATTCAGATGGCAGCCGGGCATGGTGGCACTCGCCTTTAATCCCAGCACTCGGGAGGCAGAGGCAGGCAGATTTCTGAGTTCTAGGCCAGCCTGGTCTACAGAGTGAGTTCCAGGACAGCCAGGGCTACACAGAGAAACCCTGTCTCGAAAAACAAAAAAACAAAACAAAACAAAAAAAAGAAGAATTCAGACGGCAGAAGCGAGGTGATCTTTGGGTAAAGTGGGAGTAGTGGGAGTCCTCTTTCCAACCCTTAGGGCAGTGGAAGATGAAATGAGCAGGATGTAAAGACAGGCAGGTGGAGTCTGCTGGGGATGGGGTCAGTGTTCTAGTGGGCTCACTCTTACTTCCCAGTTGTAGCGTCCCTCAAGTGCTTTCCTATTTGCTGCCTCACACTGGCCCACCAAGAAAGAAATCCTCAGTGTTCTGTCCCCAGAAGACTGGTAGGGGCCCTCCCTGCTGGCGTCCCACAACCCCTGTTGCTGTGGACCAGCTGCCAGCCCAGACCACTGTTTGGCTTCCCTGATGTTTACCTAGCTGGAGAAATGTCAGGCCCAAGGCCTGCTGCTTTAACAAAGAAACACTACTTTTCTGGCTGGGTGGATCCTAATCTCACTAGGAAGATAAAGGAACTAAAATAAACTGCAGAGATCTCTGCCTGAAACCGGAAGCGGGCTGCCAGACGGGCCTTGATTGACCCATTTCAAGTAGACAATCCAGGGCTGAGGGCTTGGGTGAGGTGTACAGTACAAGCATAACCTGTAAGAGGCCCTGGTTTCAACTCCCAACATCACCAACAAGGAGGATGTTTTGGTGTTGTTCACTGTATCCAGGGTAGTGTAGCCATCGTTGCGAACAATTTTAGGATACTCTCATTTCCCACTAGAGAAATATTTTGCTCTACCTGGGTGTGATGGCATACACCTGTAATCTCAAGACTGGGCAAGTGGAGGCAGGAGGGGATCAAGACAAACAAAGGGTGAGAGCAGTCATTCCCCCAACCTCACTTCATCTTTTCAGCTCTTGACAAGCACAATTCTTTTTCTCTATGGTTTTCATATTCTGCACTATTCCTGTGAATAGAGTCATCTTGATAAGTTAGTTCTCCGATGGTGAAATAAGCCAATATGAGCCAGATTTAAAAAAAAAAAGTCGGGGGCTGGTGAGATGGCTCAGTGGGTAAGAGCACCCGACTGCTCTTCCGAAGGTCCAGAGTTCAAATCCCAGCAACCACATGGTGGCTCACAACCATCCGTAAAGAGATCTGGTGCCCTCTTCTGGAGTGTCTGAAGACAGCTACAGTGTACTTACATATAATAAATAAATAAATCTAAAAAAATAATAATAATAAAAAAAAGTCTATATCTCTATATATAAATGCAGGTTTATCGGGAAGCTGCTCTCTGGGGGAGGGGGTGGGGGCAAGTTCACCAGCACCAAGGAGGGAGGCCAGGGAAGTCTCCATGGGAAGGGGAACAGAGAAGAGGGGGAAGAGAAAGAGAGAAAGCTTACCTCTAGAGTGAAGGAAAAGGAGACAAGGAGAAGAGGGAGCAACCAAAATGTCTGGGTTATATAGCAAAGAGCCTCTGGTGGAAGGGCAGCCCAGCCCAGGGCTGGAAAGCTCAGGGATTGGGGTGGGGTAGGGACTGAGGGATGCTGGGAGAACCTGGAGGCCAGGTCTGCTTTGATATGTAAAATATGCACCCCAGTCCCTTGTCTGAAGCCAAACACTTATAATATTTGGCCTTTTGTTAGTGTTTCGTTTCACTTAACATGCTATATCTGTTCATGACTCATCAATATGTTTTAGCTCTTCATCCCATTCTATGGTCCAGTAATACTGCCTTTCACTGATATACCAAATTTTGTTTATTTATTCATCAGGTGACAAATATTCAGGCCATTAAGCCTCCCACCCCCCATGTAGTTTTGGATGACTTCAAACGTAGGCTTATACTTAGGGGTAGATTGCTGGGTCACATGGTGACTGTATCTAACCATTTGAAAAAAAAACCTGTAAGATACTTTCCCTAGGTGCTGTGCCGGAATGATACTCCTCCCAGTGCATATAAGGATTCTGGTTTCTGTATATCCTCACAAACACTGGCCGTTATCTGCCTTGTGCTTATATCCATCTTAGTGGCTGTGAAGTGGTATTCCTTTGAATTTGAAAAAAATATATATTTATTTTATGTGAATGGGTGTTTTAGCTGCATGGACATCTGTGTATCATATGACCTGTTGCCCATAGAAGTCAAAGAAGGTATTAGACCCTTGGAGTTGGAGTTATGGATGGCTGTGAGCCACCATGAGGGTGTGGAGAGCCAAAGCTGGGTCCTATGCAAGAATGAGCGCTCTTAACCACTGAGCCATTTCTCAGCCTTTCACTAAATTTTTTGGAGGTTCCTTATGATACATGACTTAGCATTGTCATGTAATTTTCATCTCAGAGGCTTGCTACCTCCATCTGCTAACCTAGACCTAGTCCTGAAAGCTAGAAAGTCTCCCTACAATATAATTTAGGCCTAGAATGTTTTCAGCCTCTGAGACTTGCTGCTGAATAAGCTCACCCTTTCTAGTTCTTTCTGAACTCTGGCCAGCTGGTCCACTCAGCTGTTCTGACTCAAAACTCCTCTCCAAGCTGACTGATTCAATCTGGCTTCTCTCAGCTTTTCCTGAATTGCTAGCTTGGTCTCAAGCTAACTCTGGCAATCTGTTCTAAACTTCTGGCTCCTTCCCATTCTCTGGCTTATTTTCTCTGCAACCAGTCTTTGTACAACAGTCCCAGTAAAACTGCCTCTTTCTCCTTCTCTCTTTTCTGTGGTTCTCTCTCTCTCTCTCAAGATTTATTTATTTATTTTATTTATATGAGTATACTGTTGCTGTCTTTAGACACACCAGAAGAGGGCAGTAGATGCCCATTATAGATGGTTGTAAGCCACTATTGATTGCTGGGAATTGAACTCAGGACCTCTGGAAGAGCAGTCAGTGCTCTTGACTGCTGAGCCATCTCTCCAGCCCCTGTGGTGCTCTCTTAAGTCACTTCACTTTCCTGTGCTGTTCTCATGAGAGTTGGGTATATCCTATCTCTGACTCATTCTGTCAAATCTTTCTCTGATTCATCACTTTGTCTGCCCTTCAATTAGACATCACTTTCAAAGATGGCTTCTTCCATCTACAAACTAACTTTACCTGCATTGTTTGGGATTAAGGATAGGTACTAAAGTCACACTACTAGAATCAGTTTTTTTTTTTTTTCCAGTCAATAACACAATCTGGAGGTTCACAGTGTAATCAAATATCTTGCGACATCTATTCATGATCTTTGCCCACTTTTAATTACTTGTCTTTTTTTTCCCAGTTTTTTGAGACAGGGTTTCTCTGTGTAACCATTTTTTGTTGTTGCTGTTTTGTTTTGTTTTTCGAGACAGGGTTTCTCTGTATAGTCCTGGCTGTCCTGGAACTCACTTTGTAGACCAGGCTGGCCTGGAACTTAGAAATCCGCCTGCCTCTGCCTCCCAAGTGCTGGGATTAAAGGCATGTACCACCATTACTTAGCCAAAAGACTTACATTTTTGTTTTTGTTTTTGCTTTTTTTGGTTTTTCAAGGCAGGGTTTCTCTGTATATCCCTGGCTGTCCTGGAACTCACTCTGTAGACCAGGCTGGCCTTGAATTTTAAAATCCACCTGCCTCTGCCTCCCCTGTGCTAGGATTAAAGGCATGTGCCACCACTGCCCGGCAAGACTTACATTTTTAATTATTTGATTTATTTTTATGTGTATAGATGTTTTGCCTGCACACATGTCTGTACCTGGTGTCCTCATAAGTAAGAAGACATTGGATCTTCTAAACCTGGAGTTACAGATGGCAATGATGGGGATCAAACCTGGGTCCTCTGGAAGAAAAGCAAATGCTCTGAACCACTGAACCATCACTCCAGTCCCAGACTTGTATTTTATGTATATATATCACTCACATGTAAGCAGTGTCCATGGGGGCCACATGAGGGTGTAGGATCCCTTAGAGTTAACAGTTGGGTTCCAAGTACTCAGAAGGCAGACTGTCTGTAACTCCAGTTCTAAGGGACTCAGTACCCTCTTCTGGTCTCTGCAAGTACCAGGTATCCACAGGGTACACAGACATTCCTGCAGTCCACAGGTCTATACACATTAAGTAAGTTAATTAACTTAAGAACAGACAATGATAAAAGGACAGTTGGGAATCCTAACTTAGTGTCAGGGAAGAGATGCTGTTTACAGAGAACAACAAGAGTACAGACAAGACATGGAGGCGTGTGTAAAGTCCCAGAGAGCCGCTCAGTGCGTGCACACTGTGCCTTTGTAAGTGGGCTTCAGTTAATCAGTAAGTCCCTGTAGGCCAATCTCAGCCCAGACAGCAGCACACCCCTCTCTTTCTCCCTGCTCCCTTCCATTTTGATCCCATGAAACTCAGCTGGCCTTGAACTTGCTATGTAGCCAATCATAACTTTGAACTTTGTGTGTGTGTGTGTGTGTGTGTGCAGGCCAGAAGTTGATTTCAGGTGTTTTCCTCTGTTGCTCTCCCCACATTGATTTAGCTAGGCTGGCTGGCCAGTGGGCTCCAGGGATCTGCCTGTCCCCAACATCTCTGTCCTGGGATTATACATGCATGTCCTAGACATAGACTTTTTGGAGACAGGGTTTCTCTGTAGCCCTGGCTGTCCTGGAACTCACTCTGTAGACCAGGCTGGCCTCGAACTCAGAAATCCGCCTGCCTCTGCCTCCCGAGTGCTGGGATTAAAGGCGTACGCCACCACCGCCCCGGCGACTTAGACTTTTTTACATGACTGTTGGGGATCCACAGTCAGGTCCTGATGCTAGTGTGGTAAGCACTTTATTGACTGAGCCTTCCCCCTAGTTCTACAACCTGCTGCAATTCCAAGAACGTGTCTCCATGCACTCTTTTTGTGATGTTGTAGATCAAACTCAGGCCCTTGTGCAGGCCAGGGGAGCCCTCTATCTTTGAGCCCTGACTAGATACTCGAGTGTGAGGATAGAGTTAGGGCATCTAGAGCAGCCTGAGCCAATGGCACAGAGCTCAGGGTTAGGTTGTTTCCTCAGTTCTCAAGGTCCAGTACAGGACCAGGGAGGATCATACACAGACTATACATAGTTCTACTTCCTGCAAAAGATAATCCAAAGGGCTGGTTCTTTTGGAAGAGGGGTGGGGATATCACCAAAATGAAGATTGGTGTGGGGAGGAGGGAGGAGCCCTGGAGATGGACTATGTTTACACATCTGTATGTCCTTCCATCTTAACTCCTGTCTACAAGATTTGTAATGAGTAACTAAATCAATGACGTCCAAAGCTGACCGTTCGGTGTCAAACAGGTACTCCTCTGCAGTCCCCAAGTGCCAAAATACATCCCAATGTCCTGGGACCCTTGTCCTCTGGAAGCCAGAGGGAAGGCAGCGGCAGCTTTCCTAGAAACTCCAGGCAAGCTGCCAGCTGGATGTGATATCTGTCCCCGCTGGGCTTGACCTGCCTGCCACATCAGGGCGTGGGAGCACAGTGGCAGTCAGGCAAGCCACTGACATTCCCCCACGCAGCTTCCACAGGGATGGAACAGTACCTCACATAATAGTCTAGCATTTCCAGATGTGGTTCATTGACTAGCAAAAATGCCTCATCAAGAGCTTAGGGTCTCCTCTGTTGGCTATCGAGTTTTTTGAGTTTTGCTAATGCAATATGTAAACATTTGTGTAAGCATAAAACAGCTTTATTGAGATTCTAAAGTAACTAGTGTGTGGAAGGGAGGGGAGAGGGTGGGACTAAGTAAATACTCAAATACTAAAAGCAAGCTGGGCAGTGGTGGTTCACACCTTTAATCCTAGTACTTGGGAGGCAGAGGCTGGTGGATATCTGATTTCGAGGCCAGCCTGGTCTACAGAGTGAGTTCCAGGACAGCCAGAGCTATACAGAGAAACCCTGTCTCAGAAAAACAAATAAACAAAACAAACAAACAAAACCTCAAAACCAAAACAAATATATGTGTGTGTGTGTGTATATATATACATATATATGTATATGTATATGTATATGTATATGTATATGTATACAGAGAGAGAGAGAGAGAGAGAGAGAGTGAGAGCGCCTGCCATTCAGTTCTGAAGATCTCCAAGTAGACTGGATTAAAACATCAAAACTAGCTCATGTCTATAAGCCCAGCACTTAGAATCTAAGAAAAGAGGTTCACTAGGAGTTTGAGGCCAGGGGAGGAAGCTACATATGAGACTGTTTCAAAACAACAAACAAACAAAACAAGCGGGATGGCAGTGTGGAGGCTGAGCCAGCTTGGTGCCAAACCTATGGATCCTTCTCAACCCTTAGGTAAGATCATGGGTTCAAAGTCATCCTTAGTTATACAGAGTTTGAGGGAGGAGTGACTCCAGTTTACAGTCCCAACCTTCAGGAGGCTGAGGCCAAAACTGCTTTGAGTTTGAGGCCAGTATAAGACACATAGAGCAACCAGGTCAGCCAGGGCTGCAGGGTGAAACTCATGTTTTTTCCAACCCATCCCCTCCAGCTAGCTAAGTAACCATTTGTAATAAACCATACAAACAACAGAAGCCAGGTCTCATGCTTGCTCCCTAAACAAATTCCACATGACGCTCCCAAGTGCTGAAGGTGTGTGTCAGAAAGGAGTCCCCCACACACAGTCTGGGAGAAGCAAGTTTACTGTGCCTGCATCTGGCCAGATGTAGCCGCCCTGGGAACAAGCAGCCTTTGTCTCAAATTCTCCTGAAAGAGCTGCGCACACATGGCTTTTTTTGGATCAGAGCCATCCTCAAAGCATTTCCTGTGATGCCGGTAGGTCTTGTAACCCAGCTGTCCAGTAACGTGGCCACTAACCATGGTGACCAGTGAGCACTTACAATGTGGGTGCTGTGAGCAAGAAACTGGATTTTTATAATTTTTTAAAAATTATATTTCTTTTCCTTTTTTATATATTTATTTGTGCTGACATTACAGGCATGTACTACATTACCCAACTATGCTCAGATTTTAATACACATAAGATCCATAGTCAGGCATGGGGGTGAACACCTGTGGTCCTAGAATTTGGAAGATGGAGGCAGGAGAATCAGCCGTTCAAGTTCAGCCCTAGCTACACGAGATCCTGTCTCAAACAAAAACAAAATAAACCATCTGTGACTTCAGTTCCAGGGGATCTGGCACTCGTCTGAGCTCCTCAGGAAGCAAGTACACACATGATATACTTACATGCAGCAAAACACATACATAATAAAAATAGAAAATATAAAATAAGCTGGGCGTGGTGGCGACACCTTTAATCCCAGCACTTGGGAGTGAGTTCGAGGCCAGCCTGGTCTACAGAGTGAGTTCCAGGACAGCCAGGGCTACAAAAAACAAAAAAGAAAAAAGAAAAAAAAATAAAAGAAAAAGAAAATACAAAATAAATCCAAAAACCACTGTAATTTTTTTTTTAAAAAATCATTAAAAATAACAACTGCTAGGTATGGTGGTGCACACCTTTAGTCCCAGCACTCAGGAGGCAGAGCCAGGCAGACTCTGTGAGTTCAAGGCTAGCCTGGTCTAACAGTGAATTCCAGGACAGCCAGGTCTAGACAGGGAGACACTGCCTCAAATAGATAGATAGATAGGTAGGTAGGTAGATAGATAGATAGATAGATAGATAGATAAAACATTGTGGGAGGATTCTCTACTTACTCCTCTAAGTCTTTGTCTGGTTTTTCATAGGGCCTTACTATGTAGCCCAGGCTGTCCTGGAACTCACTTTGTAGACCAGGCTGGCCTCGAACTCAGAAATCCGCCTGCCTCTGCCGCTGGGATTAAAGGCGTGCGCCACCACTGCCTGACTGGTTAGAGTTCTTTTCTCTCTTTTCTTCATGCTTATTTTATCCTCTGCCCAGGGTCTAGTTTCTCTCCAACTTCCTTTTTTTCTTGTTCTTCCTCTTTCCTTTTTTAAGACAAGGTCTCTCTCCCTATAGCTCTGGGACTTGCTATGAAAAACAGGCTGGCCTTGAACTCATAGAGATCCACTTGCCTCTGCCTCCCTAGGGCTGAGATTAGTAGAGTGCATCAAGACAAACACTCACCCTCCTGAACTTTTAAAAAAACTTTCAGTCCTTCCTCTCCTAGGACTCTTCCTGAGTCCCACCCCCACCCCCTGGCAGTCATTACTAATCGAGCCTCAGAGTCTCTCAGTTGTCATTTAGCGCAGCAGACCATCTTAGCTGTACATGCATCCAAGGCTAGTCATCCTCAGCTGCCTGCTCTCAACTGGAAGTTAAGTACTTGGTTCAGAAAGTACAGTTAGCCTCACAGCCCAGCAGGTTCCTCTCTTAGGGCTGCTTCCTTCCAGTTGCCTCTGTGGAACATTTCCCTTCTGAGGTGCAGCAAGGGTCCCCAGAAAGGGTGAGATGAAGCTCGGGGATCTCATAACTAGACACTGCCCTGATGCTTTTCATCCGATCTTCACTTGAATTCGTTCTGGATCCTTAGGCTAAGGGAAAGAGGAAGGCTCTGGGGCTCAGAGCTGGCTGATGGGCACTGGCTATGGTTTGGGTGTTTTGTGATGCATCTGACCCAGCTTTCGCCATCTCTGCAGTGACTAGCTTGGGGCTCCAGATCCTGGGACTGTCAAGCCTGTTGCTGTATACATCAACTCTAAAGGGAACCCCACCTCTGGCCCCACTCTGATTTTCTCTATGAGGTGCCCCCCATCCATGTGACACTGAGAGGTTGAATGAGTCTTGTGAAAAAGTTGTTCTTTGAGACAGGATCTCTGATATCCCAGGCTGTCCTTGAATTCCTCTTGTTGCCAAGGATGACCTTGAACTTCTGCTCCACGTCCCCAGTGCTGGGATTACTGATGAATTCTGTCACGACTTGGTTTATTTGGTACTGAGGCTTTCTGCTAACAATTATCAGCTCTTCCCTGGAACTGCATTACAAGAGTTTGTGACCCATCTGACATGGGTACTAGGGATTGAACTCAGATCTTCTGGAAGAACAGTAAGCGCTCTTAACCACTGAGTCGTCGCTCCAGCCCACATTTATTTATTTACTTTTAAAATTTTTTGTTTGTTTGTTTTTTGATACAGGGTCTTTCCATTTAGGCCTAGCTTACCTGGAACTTACAAAAATCCACCTGCTTCTGCCTCCTAAATGCTGGAATTAAACGTTGCTTTTTGGTGTGTATGCATGTGCCATGGTTCATGTATGGATGCCAGCTTACTGTGGGTATTTGTGCTCCTGGGCTGTGTAAGAAAGCAGGCTGAGCAAGCCATGAAGAGCAAGCCGGTGAGCAGCGCCCTCCCCCCCCATGGCCTCTGCATCAGCTCCTGCCTTGAGTTTCTGTCTTGAGTCTAGCTTCATCTTCCCTCAGTGATGGACTGTTACCTGGAAGTTTAAGATGAAAAAAACACTTTTCTCCCCATGTCGATTTTAGTCATAGTGTTTATTACAGCAACAGAAAAGCAAACACACACACACACTCACATACACATACATTCTGTCTTACACACACACACACACACACACACACACACACACACTTACATATACATACATTCTTTCTCATACACACACACACACACATATGTGGAGATAGAATAAATAATAAATTTTATTTTAAAAATCAAGACCAAATGGTAACCCGGTGTCTTGGTGCTGAGCAGCGTCCTGGCTGCAGAGCATCCGACCTACAAGGTCCTGCTGTTTCTCCCACAGCTTGGATTATTTTGTTTATTAGAGTCTGGTGTTCCCAGGGGATCTGTGGGCTGAGAACAGAAGCGCACACAATGATCTTACAAACATTCCCTGTCCTTATGACCTTTGAGGGGTCTCTTAGGAAATGTAAAACCTTGTTCCGCTTCCTGAGAACACCATAGCAAAAGGAATTCCCAGCTGGGTATTAGTTTTGGGAAGTGTTCAGGTTTCTCCAGCATAACAAGAGAAGATAAACTTGCATTTGGTCAGAAAAATGTCCAAATACTTCACATTAGCCAAGCATGATAGTATATGTCTATCATCCAGATGCTCAGGAGGATCAGGAGTCGAAGGGTATCCTTGGCTACATAGTAAGCCTGAGGCCAGCCTGAATTACATGAAACTGACTGAAGGAGGAGGAGGAGGAAGATGAAGACGAAGACGAAGACGAAGACGAAGACGAAGAAGAAGAAGAAGAAGAAGAAGAAGAAGAAGAAGAAGAAGAAGAAGAGAAAAAGGAAAGAAAAGAAAAGAAGAGAAAAGAAGAGAAAGCCTTTTACCAGAGAAAGCCTGGATAAGGTGACAGCAACAAGCCTTTTTTATGTGGGGTTTTGTTGTTGATTGGTTGGTTTGGGTTTGCTTGTTGAGACAGGGTCTATGTAGCTGTCCAGGAAATTGCTATATAGACCAAGCTGGCCTTGAACTCATGCCTTCAGAGTGCTAGAGTTAAAGGCATATGCCACCAGGCCTGGCTGGAGTGGCAGTGTTTGAAAAGAACATTTCCAGTGTTGCACAAAGAGACACACAGACAAAGCAAAAGTAGTTTGAGGCAATTTCCCTTTGCAAAAGGGTACACACAAAAAAATTACCCAAACCCAGCAAGTAAACACTCATTTTGTTTATACTGTAGTGGAGGGTGATGGCTGTGTCTCACTTTATGATGAGTCTGTCCTCAATGTCTGACGTAATTGGCTGCTGGCTCCTGTGTGTAAAAGGGAGGGCTGTGATAGTCCCAGGAAAGTCTGGCATCTGTGGCAAAGCTACTCATACACAAGGGACTTGACAGATGGGGGAGGTTTAAAAAACATTAGTCTTTGGCAGGCTACTCATCTTTAATATAAAAGACTTGTGTGTGTGTGTGTGTGTGTGTGTGAGAGAGAGTTTAAACCTGGCACCCAGGAAACAGAGTCAGGATGATCTCTGAATTCCTGACCAGTCAGAGTTACATAGTGAGACTCTGTCAAAAAAAGAACAAAAGAAAGAAAGAAAGAAAGAAAGAAAGAAAGAAAGAAAGAAAGATAGAAAGAAAACTCAGGACCTCTAACCTCTGAGCCATCTCACATGGTGGCTCACAACCATCTGTAATGGCATATAATTCCCTCTTCTGGTGCATCTGAAGACAGCTACAGTGTACACATATAAATAAAATAAATCTTTAAAAAAAGAAAGAGAGAGAGAGAGACAGACAGACAGACAGACAGACAAACCCCCTCCTAGTCATCTCCTAAATCATCTCTAGTACAAGCTCATCCAAAGAGAAGAGTGATCCTGGGATTAGTGACCTAGTTGGTCCATCGAGGATAAAAATAAAGTCTCTATGAGTTCCTTGTACCATTATCAACTTCTGTGTGCATTAAATACTTTGTTTTAACAAATGCAAGAAGAGAAAGAGAAATAAAACAAAAAACCCAGAATGCTTTGCATTCCCATCTTTCCACTACTGCTTTTTTTGTTTGTTTTTTGAGATAGGATCTCTCTAGATACTCTGGTTTTGCTGGCATTCTCTATATAGACAAGGCTGGTCTTGAACTCACAGAGCTCTGCCTGCCTCTACCTCTGAAGTATTAGGACTAAAGACCTGCACCACAACACTTGACTGCCAATTATTGCTTTATTAATAGTCAAATTGGATCTATCTTAACATAATATATTATTAAATATATATTTAAAAATTTTTAAATTTAACACCAAAAAAGGAACTATGTCAAATGAACTAAATCCTGTCCATTCCAAGTGTCTTAGGGTTTCTATTCCTGCACAAGCATGACCAAGAAGCAGTTGGGGAGGAAAGGGTTTATTCAGCTTACATTTCTATACTGCTGTTAATCACCAAAGGATGCAGGACTGGAACTCAAGCAGGAGCTGATGCAGAAGCCATGCAGGGATGTTCTTTACTGGCTTGCTTCCCCTGTCTTGCTCAGCCTGCTCTCTTATAGAACCAAGACTACCAGCCCAGAGTTGGTCCCACCCACAAGGGGACCTCCTCGCTTGATTACTAATTGAGAAAATGTCTTACAGCTGGATCTCATGGAGGCATTTTGCCAACTGAAGCTCCTTTCCCTGTGATAACTCCAGCTGTGTCAAGTTGACACACACAACCAACCAGTACACCAAGTATTGTAAATATGGGCTGGAGAGAGGGCTCAAGCAGTTAGGAGCCCTTAGGGCTTCTGAGTTCAGTTCCTAGCACCCATGCCAGGAGGCTAACAATTGCCTAGAACTCCAGCTCCAGAGAATCCCAGGCCTCTGACCTCTGAGAATACAAGCACTCATATGCACATACCTGTACACACACACACACACACACACACACACACGAACGTGCGCGCAATCAAAAATAAGTCAGGCTTGGCGGTGCATGTATTTAATTCCAGCACTTGGGAAGCAGAGGCAGGCAGATCTCTGAGTTTGAAGCCAGTCTGGTCTACACAGTGAGTCCCAGGGCAGCCAGGGTTACACAGAGCAAGTTTCTGGGCAGCCAGCCAAGTCTACACAGAGAAACCCTGTTGAAGAAAAGAGGAAGAGGAGGACGAAGAAGACAAAGAAGGGGCTTTACAATCAAGGCCATATCATAGTTTCTTAACATCTTTAAGTGAGTTTTACCATTCTCTGTTGTTTGAGCCACTGTATCAAAAGGTCTTTGAGAAACTAGCTGGGGGGTGTGTGGGGCACATCTGTGATTCTAGCTCTCAGCAGTAGAAGCAGAAGGATCAGAAGTCTGAGCTCATCTTTGGCTGCACACCTAGTTAGAGTCCAATCTGGAACCACAGGAGACCTTGTATACAAAACAGCAACATCATCATCAACAAACTAATGAAGAGAGAGAGACAGAGAGAGTGAGAGAGAGAGAGAGAGAGAGAGAGAGAGAGAGTTAGTTTTGGGAACCAAACACAGCAAGGCAGACTAGTGATCCCAGCACCCAGGAGGCAGAAGCAGGATGACAGCCAAAAATGAGAGGCCAGCCTGGTCTACAAAGTGAATTCTAGGCCATCCAGTGAGACTCTATTAGGAAAAAAAAAAGTCCTTTGTTGACCATGGTTAAACAGTGAGATCTGTCCTTATCAGTATTTCCCAAACCTCCCTGATAACAGGAGTCGCCTGAGAACGCATAGGTGCTACCTAAGGTCCTGAAGGATCTGGTGCCCAGTGTGACAGAGAACACCTGGTAGCTCCATTTAGGTCCCAGTGTTCCCAACCCTTGCTTTTGCTCTCAACACAAAAAGAAATGGAGAACGAAGCCGTGAAGCCTGGTGAGGTAAGCCACACCAGGCGCCAAAGCCAGCTGCTCCTTAGAACACAGGGAGAAGTTTTAGGTAAAGAAAATGCCGATTTGTTGATTTTCAACTTCTTCCTCTTCAGTGGAATGAAGGTAACAGACCCCTGCTTCTCTTTCAGTTTCTGGGTTTTGTTTTTGTTTCTTTTTTGTACATGTTGGGCTACAAAGTGAGATCTTGCTTAAATAAATTGAATTGTGCTCAGTATATTATTAGAGTATTGATATTAGTTTTATTTTATTGAGTCAAGGTCTCATAGGTACCCCTGGCTGGCTTGGAACTCACAGAGTTCCTCCTGATTTTACCTCCCGAGTACTGAAATGAAAGGCATGGGCAGCTATGCACACTGGGCTTGCGCACTGGGCTCTTATGTTCACATAGTATGCAGTATAACCAGATAGACGTCAAGTGTGAGAGCCAAGGTTGTGTTATAGGCAAGGCTGTTTTTGTTTTTTTTTTTTGTTTTGTTTTGTTTTGTTTTTAAGATTTACTTATTTGTTATGTATATGAGTTCACTGTAGCTGTACAGTGAAGCTGGTTGTGAGCCTTCATGTGGCTGTTGGGAATTGAATTTTGTAGGATCTCTGCTTGCTCCGATCAACCCTGCTCACTCAGGCCCAAAGATTCCTCGCCAGAAGAGGCCATCAGATCTCATTACGGGTGGTTGTGAGCCACCATGTGGTTACTGGAATTTGAACTCAGGACCTTCAGAAGAGCAGTCAGTGCTCTTAACCGCTGAGCCCTCTCCACAGTCTGGCAAGGCTGTGTTTTAAGGGTTTTTTTTTTTAGATTTTTAAAAAGATTTATTTATTTATTTTATATGTAAGTAAGTTCACTGTAGCTGTCCTCAGATACTCCAGAAGAGGGCATCAGATTTTGTTACAGATGGTTGTGAGCCACCATGTGGTTGCTGGGATTTGAACTCGGGACCTTCGGAAGAGCAGTTGGTGCTCTTAGCCACTGAGCCATCTCGCCAGCCTATGTTTTAAGTTTTAATTACTGTCCCTAAGAGATCCATACAACAAAAATGCCTCTGACATCTAGGCCCCTCCCACAAGGACAGATACTTCCTGGAATGCTTGTGGTGGTTTGAATATGCTTGTCCCAGGGAGAGGCACTATCAGGAGGTGTGGCCTTGTTGGAGAAAGTGTCATTGTGAGGGTGGGCTTTGTAGCTCTCCCCAGGGTGGAAGAGACAGTCTTCTCCTAGCTGCTTTTTGAACAAAAGGTAGAATGCTCAGCAACTCCAAAGCCATACCTGCCTGGATGCTGCCATGCTTCCCGCCATGATGAAAACAGCCTGTGAGCCTCTGAACCTGTAAGCCAGCCCCAATCAAATGTTGTTCTTTATAAGAGTTGCCATGGTCATGGTATCGCTTCACAGCAATGGAACCCTAACTAAAACAATGCTGTAGGCTATATTTTTGTTCTCACTCCATTAAACAAGTTTGCTTGACTCAACTACACTGGATGAGCTTGATCACATGTAGGTACAGAGGCAGAAAATACGTTGGGATGTATGCTTGCCATTCATTGGACCTGATGGCAAATGTGGTGGCCTTTTGGGTTTGCCTTTAAAAGCTTGCTTAAAAGCCTCTGCAAATGTGACTCATCTCCATTTTCTAGGAACCCTTGCATGGTCCTGGCCAGAGGCCATCATCCTGGTTAGTATTTAATTAAAGCTTGTCTCAAATATGGCTCAAAATGGTCATAGTGGTCTTATCCTCTTCCTGGCAGCACTAACACATGGCCTACGAAGTCTATTCCTGGCCAGAGCCTGGAACCTAGACTGGGAATGTGAGAGGAGAGGCAGGAGAGATGTTTCAGAGCCTAAGAGCGCCTGCTGCTCTTACAGAGGACCTGAGTTTGGTTTTCAGAGTCCAGTGTCGGAGAGGCTTACAACCGCCTGTAACTCTAGCTCCCCGAGATCGGGTACCATCTTGGGTCCTCATTAGTCATCTGAATAGAGGTACAGAGACACATACATAAATCAGAAATAAACCTTAAAGGACAGAAAAGAGAAGGGGCTGGATCGATGGCTCAGTGGTTCAGAGCACTTACGGCTCAGTCAGAGGACTGGAATTCAGATCCCAGCGCCAACATGGGGCCACTCACAGGTCCGTAACCTGTAACCACAGCCTCAGGAGTCTGATGCCATCTTCTGACCTCCGTGAGCATCTACACACCTGTGCCTAGACACACACATTCGTGTAGACATACACACATGTGCCCAAAGACACATGATTAGAAATAAAATAGGAGTTTTGGTTTTTTTTTTTTTTTTTTTTTTTTTTTTTTTTAAGAAAAAGAAAGAGCTGGGCTACTGAACTCTCTTTTGAGGAATTTAGAACAGTTAAGGAAGATGGAGGTTGGGCTGGTGAGATGGCTCAGTGGGTAAGAGCACCCGACTGTTCTTCCGAAGGTCCAGAGTTCAAATCCCAGCAACCACATGGTGGCTCACAACCACCCGAAATGAGATCTGACACCCTCTTCTGGTATGTCTGAAGACAGCTACAGTGTACTTACATATAATAAATAAATAAATCTTAAAAAAAAAAAAAGGAAGATGGAGGTGGAAAGGTCTGGTAAAAGAGTAAGTTAGCATGGGGTGGTCCACATGGGTCATGTGCATGTGTGGCTTAAGAGTGGAGACAAATGGAGAGGACACCAGCCACAACAGAGAGTGTAAGAGAGAGATGTAGACACATACATATGGATATACACACACATCACACACATACACACATGCACATACATATACACATGCACATATACATATATACCCATACCATGCACATATATTCACAATGTATATACATAGAAACCATAAACACAACAGAGAGCAATGGGATGGAAGGAGCCTCACTGTCTGCCCTGGTCTAGGACTATGCTCAGAGTGAGGCATGGTCACACACAACTGCAATCTATTGAGAGGCAAGGGCAGGAGGATCCTGAGTTTAAGGATAGTTTAGGCTACTGTCTCTAAAAGAAAAAAGAGATTTATCTTCTGTGTATAAAAGTCATTGATTCTAGTAACTAGGACCCATGTTTATAAGAGCAGATAGATTACTAATATTACTCCAAGATGTCTAAGCCTATATTGATCTATGATCTCCTTGTTTGTTAGTCTTGGCTGGGATATTACAAAGAGTGGTAGGAGTGAAGTTCAGCAAGATCTTGAATTCATCTTAGAGCACTGGTCCCCAGGGACAGGGCCCTCAGGTTAGGGCTCAGGTCTATCCTAACAGTAACAGTGTGTCTCAGACACCGAGGCTCCATTTATCATCTTGTTTACTATTATCATTTAAGACCTATTTCTTTTACTTTATATGTATGGGTGTTTTGCTCGCATGTATGCAAACGCACCACCTGTGTGCCTGGTACCCTCGGCCATGCAAGCAGCACTGGTTAAACTCAGTAGAAGACACACAGAAGTAGGAGGCAGACTTGCTGGGAAAAGGATTCAACAGGAGTGCGCAGAGCTAGGACAGGGTAATGGGAGGTCAGCATGATCAAAATTCATTACATCCATGTGTGAACTTGTCAATGAATTAAAAATTCATTTAAAACAACAATTATGTAAACAACAAGCAATGTTTTCCTCCCTCAGATCCACAGTGGTGTGTGTGTGTGTGTGTGTGTGTGTGTATGTGTGTGTTATTGGGGATTTGGGGTCCTGCCCACACTAGGCAAGCATCCTGCCACTGAGCTAAGTCTCCATGTCCCCATGTCCCTGCTGCTGTTCTTTGCCTCCTACACTCTATTCTCTGCATAATGGCTAACAGCAGCATTTGGAAACAGAACTCTAAAAGTTCAATGTATTCTTGACATGGCCTGAGCAGGTCTCCCCGACATCCTCTCTGCTTGCTGTAGCCTTTCTGGCTCACTGTACCCCAGCCGCAGGGACTTTCTCTAATCCCCTGAGCTCCTTTTTGCCTGGGAGCCATTGGAGAAACTGGTCTACGCACTAGGCCCTTCCCTGCCTCACCTCGTGCAGGCCTTGCCCTACCTATGGTGTCCTGGTCTCTGCTGCAGGCATCCTGTCACTCTGTCTTGCTTTGTCAGGGATTATCTATGGCTACTCAGAACTGCTTCTTTTCTCCTTTGCTGACTTACTGCTTTGGTATTAGAGGGTATCACAAGGCCAGGCATGGTGGTACACACCTTTCATCCTAGTGCTCCAGAGACAGAAACAGGTGGATCTCAGTGAGTTCCAGACCAGCCAGGGCTACCCAGTAACACCTTGTCTCAAACCAAACAAAGCAGCACAAAGCAAAACTACAGGGGGGCAAGAAAGATGGCTCAATGGTTAAGACCTCTGTCTTGGGGTTTCTATTGCTGTGATGAAACACAATGACCAAAAGTAAGAGGGAGAGGAAAAGGCTTATTTGGCTTACACTTCCACATTATCACCCATCAATGAAAGAAGTCAGGTCAGGAATTCAAAAGGGTAGGAAGCTGGAGGCAGAAGCTAATGCAGAGTCTATGGAGGAGAGCTGCCTATTGGTTTGCTCTCCATGGCTTGCTCAGCCTGCTTTCTTATAGAACCCAGGACCACAAGCCCAGGGATGGCCCCACCCACCATGGTCCCCCCAACCCCCATTAATCACTAATTAAGAACATGCCTTATAACTGGATCTGATGGAGGGATTTTCTCAAATGAGGTTCCCTCTTTTCAGATGACTCTAGCTTGTATCAAGTTTACTACAAGAACAAGCACTTTCTGCTCTCGCGGAGGACCTGGGTTCAGTTCTCAGCAGCCACATGGTGGCTCACAAGCATCCATGACTCCAATTTCAGAGATTCACTGCTGCCTTCTGACTTCCAAGGGTATCAGGCACACACATGGTTTATATACATACATGAAAGCAAAAACATGTGTGCACATAAAATATAATCAGTAAATCTAAAAAAAAAAAATTAAAAACAAAAACCCAACAAGAGGTGTCACAACCAGCAGAGACCTCACCTCCCTGGCCTTGAAAGCAACTGTTCTGTCAGCATCTGGATGGGTTTCAGGGACACAGAGGGTGCTCAGTAAATATAAAGTGACACACAGAGAGGTGAACTCCCTCCCACCTTTGTGGCTTGGATGGCAAGTCTGGGTTTATGCCTCTGGCTAGTTACAGCCTCCTTTCACAGTTCTGTTAAACTACTTAAACCAGGTCCAGTCTTTGGAATTTTCTGGAATACAGTTCAGCAAAGCTAACTGGAGGCTTTGGCTTTGTGTGTCTGAATGAGTACTTTGTAGTCCACATCCACCCCACTCTGTAGGAAAAACACTTGACAGCTGCACTCACTCGGGTTGAGTCTGTTCTGGCACAAGACAAACCCGCTTCCTGGCAGCCCCTGGGCCCCACTGCCAATGAGAACCCAGGGAGAGAGACTGATTCAACTCTCTAAGTTCTTTTGTGAAAACTCTGGGGCAGGGAGGGCCTGGCCTAGGTCACATGACCGGCCAGTTGTGGCAGATGGAAAGAGTCCCACAGCATGAGCCAAGTCTCAGGGATGTCCCTAAGAAAAAGAGGCTTGCTACAAACCCTGAATCAGCTCAATGGAAACAGGGTTGTTGTTGTTGTTGTTGTTGCTGCTGCTGCTGCTGTTGTTGTTGTCTTCATCATTGTGGTTGTTGAGATGCTACAGACAAAGCTAAAGTGGAACTCAGTCAGGTGTCTAGGCTGGCTCTAAATTTGCAATTCTCCAATCTTAGCATTATGATTAGGAGTGTGCACCACTGCATCCAACTAGTGCTGTGTTTTATAAAAAAGAAAAAGAGCCAAAGAGATGTGTGATAGAGCGAGGTATGGTAAGGTGGGAGGGGGTGTCTCTGTGGGCTCATGCTGAGGCATTCCTTCCCCCTGAGGGACCAGCCATACAGTGGTATAGTATAGAACAGGGTTTATTCAGGGTATGGAGAAGGGAGCTGAGAAGGGAGGAGAGAGAGAGAGAGACAGAGAGACAGAGAGACAGAGAGACAGAGAGACAGAGAGACAGAGACAGAGAGACAGAGAAGGGGAGAGGAAAGGCCGACCAAGAACAGCTGGAAAGAGATGAATTGGGGGGGGGGGGGAGAGGAGGAGGAGAGAGGGAGAAGGGGCAGAGAGTAAGAGAGTAAGAGAGTAAGAGATTGAGGATGGGCCAAGCAGCCCCTTTCATAGTAAGTCAGGCATACCTGGCTGTGGCCAGGTAACTGTGGGGCAGAACCTAGAAGGAATACTAATTAGAATATAGATTTTTTTCTGCATTTATGTACTGTGTGAGGGGGGGAGGGAGAGAGAGAGGAGAGAGAAGGGGGATAAAAGGGGGAAGAGAGAGAGGAGAAAGAGACGGGGAGGGGAGAGAGAGGGAGAAAGAGAGAGAGAGAGAGAAGAGAGAGAGAGAGAGAGAGAAAGAGAGAAAGAGAGAAAGAGAGAAAGAGAGAAAGAGAAAGGGGGGGTGAGACAAAGAACATCAAGCTATGTTTTGCTAAGGACAGGGACAACTTGCAGAATTGATTGCAGCCTGTGGGTGGGAATTGGACCTAGAACATCAGGAAGCTTAGCACAGACTAAGCCATTTCCAGGGGGCTAATGTGGACCATATAAAAGATTTTACTGCCATTTATGTGTCTGTCTGTGTAAAGCATGGTGTGTATTTGAGTGAGTTGCTCTCAGAGGCCAGGAGAGGGTTGGTTCTACTGGAACAACTAGAGCTATGGAGAGTTGTAAGTTGCCTGACATGGGTGCTGGGAATTGAACTCAGGTTTTGAGGGAGAGCAGCAGGAGTTATTAACTGCTGAGCCTTCTTTGCATCACCCAATATTTTTAATTACTCCACAAGCTATATTCTGTTACTGGGAGTCAATTCCTTGACTCTAACCAGGAAACCCCGGATCCATTTCCTGTCCCTGCAGGTTAGTTATCTGGGCTCTTTTTAAAATGCTGTGTGATTGGGTTTACACAGCATGAGTTCATCAGTGCCTGGCTCTTACAGCCTAGCCTGATACTTGTGAAATTCATTGCTATTGCTGCATCTAGCAGTGATCTGAAGAAAGAGCCAGTTTCTGGACACAAAGTAACTATCAGTTAATAGAGGAAAATGAACTAGGGTGGGTAGGGAAACAGAGGCAGGAGTCTGTGGTTTTCTGTGAGTTCGAGACCAGTCTGGTTTACGTATTTCAGGACAGCCAAAGCTACATAGTGAGATCCTGTTTCAAAACAAAAAAACAAACAACAGCTACCAGTACTCAGGCAGGTACAACAGGATCTCATTTGTCAAAACAAGGTGTATATATAGCAGAATAGTTTTATGTCAATGACACAAGCTACAGTCACCTCAACCAAGGAAATGTCTCCAATAAGATCTGGCTGTATTGGAGCTGTGATGAAAGGATGGACCATCTAGAGACTGCCATATCCAGGGATCCATCCCATAATCAGCTTCCAAACGCTGACACCATTGCATACACTAGCAAGATGTTGCTGAAAGGACCCAGATATAGCTGTCTCTTGTGAGACTCTGCCGGGGCCTAGCAAACACAGAAGTGGATGCTCACAGTCAGCTATTGGATGGATCACAGGGCTCCCAATGGAGAAGCTAGAGAAAGTACCCAAGGAGTTAAAGAGATCTGCAGCCCTATAGGGGGAACAACATTATGAACTAACCAGTACCCCGGAGCTCTTGTCTCTAGCTGCATATGTATCAAAAGATGGCCTAGTCGGCCATCACTGGAAAGAGAGGCCCATTGGACTTGCAAACTTTATATGCCCCAATACAGGGGAATGCCAGGGCCAAAAGAATGGGAATGGGTGGGTAGGGAAGTGGGGAGGGGGTATGGGGGACTTTTGGGATAGCATTGGAAATGTAATTGAGGAAAATACGTAATAAAAAAAAATATGCTAGCAATAAAAAAAAAAGAAAATATAAAGGAAGAAAAAAAAAAGATCTGGCTGTAGACATGCCTATAGAGCATTTTCTTAATTAGTAATTGATGGGGGAGGGGCTAGCCCACAGTAGGTGCTGCCATCCCTAGGCTGATGGTCCCGTCTTGGGTTCTATAAGAAAACTGGCTGAGCAAGTCATGAGGAGCAAGCCAGTAAGCAGCAATGCTCCATACCTCTGCATCAGCTCCTGCCCCCAGGTTCCTGCCCTGCTTGAGTTCCTGTCCTCACTGATTTTGATGATGAACTGTTATGTGGAAATGTGAGTAAAATAAGCCCTTTCCTCCACAGTTTGCTTTTGGTTATCACATCAATAGAAAAGTGTGTGTGTGTGTGTGTGTGTGTGTGTGTGTGTGTTTTAAATGAGACAGGTTCTGACTAAGTATTCCTGGCTGGCCTGGAACTCCCAGAGATCCACTTGCCTTTGCCTCTGCCTTCGGAGTGCTGGGATTGAAGATAGGCACCATCACACCCAGGCCTATTTTTACTTTTTGGTAAGTGTTTTAAGGAATTGGGGTAATGGTTGAGTGGATAAGAGCTCTTATTAGACAAGAAGACCTAAGATCAAACCTCTATCAACTTCATAAGAAATTGTGTGGGTGTGGTTGTGTATGGGCATAAATGTGTGTAGGCCCCAGCCCCCTGGCCAGGCATAGCTCACAGCTCATATGAACGTCTGTTAGATGAGAGACCCTGCCAAGGCACTAGGCAGGCAGTAGAAGAAGAGGACACCCAGTGTCCTGCTTTGGCTGCCTCGTGCGTGTAGTGAGTTCTTCTAAATGTAAAAAGTGCACAAGCAATTTCTAAAAGTGTTTGAATGCCCTACAAAGATTTTTTTTTTTAAGCAGAAGGAACATATATTGAGGAAAAGTGAAAAAGAACTTTTGAGAGTAGGAAAGGCTTCAAAGGAGAAAAACCAGTCTGTGGCTCTTAAAACAGGGCTGGGAAAATATCTTGAATTCTTATGATTTTTAAGTGATGAAAAAAGTTCCTTGTTACATTTTGAACTGCTGACATGTTGGGTACTGTTTTACTTCAGAGGTTTGAAAGCAATGCTTGGCTGGGAGTGTGGCTGCATGGGAGAGCTCTTGCCTGGCAGGTGCAAAACCCTGTGCTGAATGTCCAGTACCACAAAAACTAATCAATCAATCAGGCAATCGATCAATCAATCAACAGGACCACGTTTGTCTAGTATCATTTTGATGAGTTACCACCTGACTTCAGTTTCAGGTCCTCTTTTTTTTTTTTAAGATTTATTTATTTATTTTATGTATGTGAGTACACTGTAGCTGTACAGATGGTTGTGAGCCTTCATCTGGTTATTGGGAATTGAATTTTTAGGACCTCTGCTCACTCTGGTCAACCTGGTCAGCTCTGCTTGCTCTGACCCAAAGATTTATTTATTATCATGTGTAAGTACACTGTAGCTGTCTTCAGACATTCCAGAAAACGGTATCTGATCTCATTACAGGTGGTTGTGAGCCACCATGTGGTTGCTGGGATTTGAACTCAGGAAGAGCAGTCAGTGCTCTTAACAACTGAGCTATCTCGCCAGCCCAGTTTTAGGCCTTCTTAAGTCTTCTCAAATTTTAACCAGATTGTGTGTGAACCATTAACATGCTGTCTGTGCCACCCCTGAGCCAGCAGACAAGAAAAAAGGCTGGGTCCGCTGTGGTCCTTAACATGTGTTATATGGAAGGTGGTGTCTGTGGGGCTGCCGGAGGAGAGCTAGGAGCAAGATGGCTCAGAGGATAACATACTTTCTGAGCAAGCCTGGCTAACCTGGAGTCCTGACTCCAGGTAGAGTGGAAAGAGAATTGATCCCACAAAGTTGTCCTTTAACCTCTGTGGCATGCCAATGTCCTTACCCAACACATCACACACACCACCAACAACAATAAACTGTGGGGTAAAACCAATTTCCTCACTCAGACATACCAACCCTAGGTCTCTGTGGGTGAATGCAGAACATGGCTTTTACACAATCCTATAAGGAGATCTGGGGCTCCAAGAGAATCCCTGCTGTTTGAGAGTGAACATTAATTTCTTACCTCAAATAAGCCTTCTGGAGCTACAGGTCTAGCCTGTTGATTGCACATGCCCCTCCCCAGCTCTACCTCCAGTTCCAGGGCCAGCGGGATCCTTGGGCAGAAGA
This sequence comes from Mus caroli, assembly GCF_978045245.1. NCBI lineage: Eukaryota > Metazoa > Chordata > Mammalia > Rodentia > Muridae > Mus > Mus caroli. The sequence goes on from NW_028227268.1 coordinate 43,407,676, forward strand.
GAACAGGAACTCACCATGTAGATCAGGGCTGGCTTTGAACTCAGATATCCACTTGCTTTTTCCTCCTGAGTGCTGGCAGTAAAGGAGTTTGTACCACATTTGGCTAAAATTAATTAAACAAAAAATCAAAACACTGTGCATGGGCTTGGAATATAGCTCATTTGGTAGTGTATTCCTCAGGACCACATAAACCAGTCATGGTAGTACACACCTGTAATACCAATAGCTTCCAGGCAGTTGAGGCATGAAGACCAGGAATTCAAAGCCATCCTTGGATACATGGAGTTTGAAATGATTCTGAACTACATAAAACTACCTCAAGAAAAATGCTGGGCACAGAAACTCACACCTGTTACCCCAGCACTCAGGTGGTGTCTTAGTCAGGGTTTCTATTTCTGCACAAACATCATGACCAAGAAGCAGTTGGGGAGGAAAGGATTTATTCGGCTTACACTTCCACATTGCTGTTGATCACCAAAGGAAGTCAGGACTGGAACTGAAGCAGGTCAGGAAGCAGGAGCTGATACAGAGGCCATGGAGGAATGTTACTGGCTTGCTTCCTCTGGCTTGCTCAGCCTACTCTCTATAGAACCCAAGACTACCAGCCCAGGGATGGTCCCACCCACAAGGGGGTCCTTCCCCCTTGATCACTAATTGAAAAAATGCCCCACAGCTGGATCTCATGGAGGCACTTCCCAGCTGAAGCTGCTTTCTGTGATAACTCCAGCTGTGTCCAGTTGACACACAAAACCAGCCAGGTGGCTTGTCAAGAGTTCAAGACCAGTTTGGGTTACTATCCTAGTTATGGTTACTATTGATGAAACACCATAACCAAAGCAAATTAGGGAGGAAAGGGCTTATTTCCACTTACACTTCCTAGTAACAGTCCATCACTGAGGGAAGTCAGAGCAGGAATTCGAATAGGGCAGAAACCTGGAGGCAGGAGCTGATGTAGAGGCCGTGGAGGAGTGCTGCTTACTGGCTTGCTCCCCATGGTTTACTCAGCTTGCTTTCTCATAGAACCCAGGACCACCAGCCCAGGTATTTCACTACTCATAATGGGCTGGGCCCTTCCCCATCAATCACTAATTAAGAAAATGCCTACAGCTGGATCTTATTGGGGCATTTTCCCAACTGAGCTTCCCTCCTTTCAGAGAATTCTAGTTTGTGTCAAGTTGACATAAAACTAGCCAGCACAGCTACCCAGTGGGTTCCAGACCAGCATGAGCTACAGAGTTAAACCCTGCTTCAAAAAGCCGGGGGGGGGGGTACATTTTTAGATTTATTTTATGTGTTTGAGTGTTTTGTCTGCATGTATGTATGTGTACCATATGTGTGCCTGGTTCCCTCACAGGTCAAAAGAGGAAATATGACACCCTGATAGTGGAGCTACAGATGGCTGTGCGCCACAATGCAGACCCCAGACCTCTGAAAGAACAGCTGCTCCTAATCACTGGGCCATCTCTCCGACTAGAAAAAGAATATGAGGCCAGCTTGGTTTATATATCAAATTTTAGACCAGCTACATAGTGAGACTCTGTCTAAACAAACAACAACAAAAACAAACAAACAGGGAAAAGGAAGAGAAAAGTGTGTGTGTGTGTGTGTGTGTGTGTGTGAGTGTATGTGTTACATTTTTGTTGCCATGATTAAACACTAAGACCAAAAGCAACATATGGAGGAAGGTCATATTTGGGGAGAACTATGAAGCCAGTAGTTTTTTGTTTGTTTTAGTTGGTATGACTTTTTTTTTTAATTATTTTTCCCCTGTGACAGGGTTTCTCTGTGTAGCCCTGGCTGTCCTGGAACGCCCTTTGTAGACCAGGCTGTCCTCGAACTCACAGAGATATACCTGCCTCTGCCTCTTGAGTGCTGGGCTGAAAGGCGTTGTGATAGTACCACTCCAGTAAGCCAGGAGCTTTAAAAGGTTGAAAGAACAGTATCCTCTTTAAGATTCTTTTGCAAAAACAAAAAAACAAAAAACAACTTATCAATTTTCTCAGCTTCTCCCTTCTCAGCCATCTTCCTTATCTGTATCCACTCTGCTGAAATGTATACAGTTCTGAGAAGCTGCTGAGACAACCAAATCATCTCCCCAGCCCATTTATTTATTTATTTATTTATTTATTGTTTTGTTTCGTTTCATTTTTTGGTTTTTCGAGACAGGATTTCTTTGTGTAGCCCTGGCTGCCCTGGAACTCACTCTGTAGACCAGGCTGGCCTTGAACTCAGACATCTGCCTGCCTCTGCCTCCCAAGTGGGGGGATCAAGAGTGTGCACCACCACTACCTGGCTAAAAGTGTAATAAACTTTCTAAATTAATAAATATGCATACAGGAAATGACTCTCTTCTTGATTGTCTTTTGATTATACCAGGAAGCAATTCCCGTTTTACAGATAATGAGAATGGGGTTTAGAAACTAGGATCATAGTGTGGAGTCTCTAAGGTCCCTTCTCAGTATGAGTTTGACTATGATGCTATGCCCTCTCCGAGGTTAGTTAGTTTATTTATTGAAACAGGATCTCAGAGGCAGGCAGATTTCTGAGTTCGAAGCCAGCCTGGTCTACGAAGTGAGTTCCAGGACAGCCAGGGCTACACAGAGAAACCTTATCTCAAGAAAAAAAAAAAAAAAGAAAAAAAGAAAGAAAGAAAGAAAGAAAGAGGATCTCACTGTGTAGCCAGTAGCCAGGATCGGTCTGAATCTTGCTATGTTGCTATGTAGATCAGGCTGACCTGGAATTACAGAGATTTGCCTATCTGAGCCTCCCAAGCACTGGGATTAAAGGCCTACACAACTGAGCCTGCCCCTATACCACTGAGCCTGCCACTACACTGTGCCTGCCTATTAGCATTTATTGATGCATGTGTTTGTATGTTTAAATTCCATCTGTGCATCCGAATCCTCAGAAAATTGTGTTCTCTTTAATCTAGAATCTTAGACTTAGCACTGCAGTTCCCCTCATTTGAAACTCTGAGACCAGGATCCAAACCTTGGTACTTAAAAAAAATGTATGAGTATTTGTGTGTGTTGGTGTGGGATGCATGCAAGTGAGTGCAGGTGCCTAGAGAGGCTAGGAGAGAGGATCAGCGCCTAAGGACTGGAGCTCTAGGCATCTGTGAGCTGTCTGACTGAGTGATGGGAACTGAACTTGGGTCCTCTGAAAGAGTCAAGCACTCTTAACCATGCAGCCATCTCTCCAGGCCCCAAACTGGGGACGCTTTTAGATAAAATCTTTCATTTAGCTATGGGTTAGTTTGTAGGGGCTATAGTAACAATTATAGAGAAGACTGAAAAGGAAAACCAAGCAATTCTTTTAGCCTCTACATCAGTGGTTCTCACTCTTCCTACTGCTGCGACCCTTTAATACAGTTCCTTGTGTTGTAATGACCCTCAACCATAACATTATTTTTGTTGCTACTTCACAACTGTAATGATGCTACTCTCATGGCTCCTAATGTAAACATCTGTGTTTTCAGTTATGGTTTATGGTGACCCATGTGAAAGGGTCATTTGAGACCCCCCCTAAAAAAAAGGGTCATGATTTACAAGTTGAGAGGCGTTGCTTTCTACAGGTATTTTCTGAAGTGTGGTCCTTTGGCATCTAATCCTAGAACTCAAGAGGAGGAAACAGTTGTCATATTCAAGTATGGGCCCAGTTACTTAGCAATATTGCATCTACACACACACAGAGACCTACCTGCCTCCTGGGTGATGGGAATGAACAAGCCACCATGCCTGACCATTGCCTTTGTCTTAATCTCAGCTGCACTGTTGCTTTCAGTGAATCTCACATCCCCATAGTTACAGGAAGCAGATGACTTTTGGTTTTGCTTTTGTTTTTTCACCAAGACTGAAGCAGCTCTAGAAGTCAGCCCCGTTTTAAACCTCTCCGGTTTTCCATCCAAGAAACTTCAGAGACTTAAAGAAGTTGTGGTCTGGATCTGAAGTGTCCCTCATAGACTCCTGTGTGGAAGGCTTGGTTCCCACCCAGTGCCACTATTTTGGGAGGCTGTGGAAACCTGAGAAGGCCAGGCCTGTTTGGAGGAAGTAGGTCAGTGGAGGAGCGCCCCGAAAGGTCATTGCTGACTCCTTGTTGTCTTCACGCTCCGCCTCCTGCTCACCACGAGGTGATAAACCTCTCCTGCTCCATGCTTCTGCTACCATGACATTTTGGTCTAAGTTCATGGAGCACAGCAGCCATGGAGGAGTGACCCTCTAAAACTGAGAGCCAAGGGGCTGCTGAGATGGCTCAGTGGTTAAGAGCACCGACTGCTCTTCTAAAGGTCCTGAGCTCAAATCCCAGCAACCACATAGTGGCTCACAACCATCTGACAATCTCTTGTGGTGTGTCTGAAGACAGCTACAGTGTACTTACAATAAATAAAAAAATAAATAAATACATCTTTAAAACCAAACAAACAACCGAGAGCCAAAATCGGTTTTCCCTCCTTGCAATTATCCTAGAAGGTCTTTGAGGACACTGATAATGAAGGACCACTCCAGAGATGCAGATGCTGGCAGTAACTCCCCTAAGTAGTTCTAAACTGTAGTGAACAAAGAAGAGTGACAGCTGTGACCTGCTGATATTCACGGTGTCAGGGGACTGCAGCCACCTTGTCCATAAGCGACACATAAAATCCATCTCAGTCATGTGTGCGGGCACCTGCCTTTAATCTCAGTATGGCAGGTAGGGGGAGGAAGATCATGAGTTTGAGACTATTCCTGGGCTACTATATGGTCCATTCAAGGCCAATATGGACCACAGAGGAAGACCATGTCTTGAAAGAAAGAGAGTGGGAGGGAGGAAGAAAAACAAGGAAGGAAAGAAAGGACAGAAGACCTGGTATGTAGCTTCATGCCCTTGGTCTACTCTCCAATACTCTCCCCCAACAGCTGGCCATATTATATGTCTTAAGTGTTTTACTGCTGTGAACAGACACCATGACCAAAGCAAGTCTTATAAAGAACAACATTTAATTGCTGCTGGTTTACCGGTTCAGAGGTTCAGTCCATTATCACCAAGGTGGGAACATGGTAGTATCCAAGCAGGCTTGGTTCAGGAGGAGTTGAGAGTTCTATATCTTCATCTAAATGCTGCTAGTGCAAGGCTGGCTTCCAGGCAGCTAAGATAAGGATCTTAAAGCCCACATCCACAGTAACACACCTACTCCAACAGGGCCACATCCTCTAATAGTGCCACTCCCTGGGCCCAGCATATACAAACCACTACACTATATTCCCTAATATGTTTCTCTGTTGCTGTGACTAACACTGCCCAACAGCAACTTGGGGAGGAAAGGGTTTGTTTTGTTTACCGGTTTCAGTACATCATGGAAAACAGCTAGGGCAGGAACTCTGCAGGGTAGAAACCAAAGCAGAAACTATGGAGGAATGCTGCTCGTTTGGGGCTTTTGTTTTTCTTATAAAACCCAGAACCATCTGCCCAGGAGTGGCAATGCCCACAATGGGCTGAGCCCTCTCACTTGTATCACTAATCAAGAAAATGGCCATAGACATGTTCCTGGGCCAATTGGATGGAGACAGCACCTCAACCGAGGCTCCCTATTTCTGGGTGAGTGTAGTTTGTGTCAAACTAGCCAAAGGTAAAGCCACACAGCACACAGCTACACAGAGCAATGCTTCCGAATAACTTCAGAATAAGATTAAGTGAATGAATGTGTAGTGATTGAGTTTTTAATTTTATATGTGTATTTGTGTAGCTGAGTGTATGTGTGTCTATCCTATGTGTGCAGTACCTGAGGTGGTAAGAAGAACTCCCCTAGAACTGGACTTATGGACAGTTGTGAGCCATCTGTGGGTACTGGGAATTGAACCCGGATCTTCTGGAAGAACAGGCAGTGCTCTTAACCACTAAGATACCTCTCTAAGCCCTAGCTTTGTCTTTTTAATTCACTCCACCCCTTGCCCAGGGAATGATGTTGCCCAAATTTAGGGTGAGTCTTCCTACCCTAAAATCTAGAGATTTTCTCATGGACATGTCCAGAAGTTTGTCTCCTAGATGATTTTAGATCCTGTTAAATTAGCCATGTCGACCTTCCCAATGGCAAGTGAGCTCCTCTCTTTGTCACAAATGTTAAATGGTTAATTAATGAAGCACTTATGCACCCCAATACTCACAACGTAACATGGACCCTACAAATATTAGGTATAATCACCAATGGGCACACAAATGAGACAATTGTTTTTCATTTTACTGGTCACACTTTGTAGTTAAGAAAATCTTCAAGGCATCTATAGGCTACTCACATAAAGTGGGAGATAAACAATTCTGTGAAAAAGTCCTTCAAATAATTCACAAGCAAAATAATGAAAAGAAAGATAAGAAAATATAACTCATAAGCAGGCTCTCAAGAATGGTTATTTTCCATGGATTTCTATGGTATAGTGTAAGTAGTTGGGAGTCACAGCAGTTAGCCAAAAAATATTAATGAGATGCTCACTTGGGCAATGTCTGTACTAAACAACAGTGTCAGCTCAGCAATGGTGACACACACCTTTAATCCCAGCGCTTGGGAGGCAGAGGCAGGCAAATCTCTTGGAGTTCAAGGCCAGCCTGGTCTACAGAGCTAGTTCCAAGACAGCTGGGGCTACACAAAGAAACCCTGTCTCAAAAAACCAAACCAAACCAACAACCAAACAAGTCAGCATAACTCCTGAGCAAGGCTGACTCACGAATTCCTGAAGCCTTCCAGATGGTTTGAAGATAGGAGCCTTGGAGCCAGGTTGGCCTCATACTTGCTATATAGCAGAAGTGATCTTAAGTTCTTGATTCTTGTGCCTTTGCTTGCCAAGAGCTGGGCTTTCGAGCATGCACCATTGCTCTAGGTTTCTGAGGAGCTGGAGCTGGACTCCACGGTTCCTGTATACTAAACAAATATTTTACTAACTGAGCTATACCCCCCTCCTGCAGCCCTGCAAGTTTGTGAAATCTGCATATTTTTGTATGAAAACTCAAAAGAAAAAAGCTGGGAAGATGGCTCAGAGGTGAAAATGCTCACCATACAAACCTGACCGTTCGAAAGCCCAGAACCTAGGTTAAAGCCGAAGGCAGGAGATTACACACTACTTCTCTGCAATCCCTTCACTCTAACAGGGCTGTCAGGGAGTCGGGAAGTTACAGGGCCAGTTAGCATAGTGTACAAGCACTGAAATCATGAGAGACCCTGTCTCAGGAAAGGTGGGAGGTGAGGGCCCATATCCTAGGATGTCATCTGACCTCTGAATGCCTGCATTCACACAGAAGCACTTAGACACATGAACTCTCAAAAAAAAAAAAAGACGCAAAAACATGCACATATCTCATACACACATAATAAATAAATAAGCTAAAAACATTAGGGGACAATAATGGTCTGTATTTGACAAGATGGCATTTTCTTTTTCCTTCCACTGTTCGTCAGGCAGCACCATTGCCTTGCACGAAGTTCTGGACAAACATATTGACAAGCAGTAACCAAGTAATTTTTTTTTTTAAGAAGGGAATGATTTATTTCTATTAATCATCATGATCTTAAGAATTTCTATCTTGGGCAAAGGGACATGCACACAGAACATGCACTACGTGCTGGTGTTTGAGATCTAAAGTTATGCTGGGCAATTCTGTCTTTCAGGAGTATCTGAGAAAATCTAAGCCGTTATCTGTTATCCTTTGGAAGAAAGAGTCCCGTGAGGGCCACTAAAATGCAATTACATCATCTATAGATGGTACTTAGATTGAGATGTGGGGCCACCCAAACAATGATGTGGAATAGCTAGCTGCTTCCTAGAGACCTCGACTTTTGTGGAAGAAGGGCAGATTCTGAGGTAGAGGTCATATTGGCCAGCTCTTCAGGAGGCCTGACTTTAGGGACTAGTTACAACAGAGGCAGTCTTGGGGGATGTCTCAGAGGTAAGGCCCCATCACCCTGGGTCTCCTCCATCAATTGAGTCTTTCCTAAAACCAGTTTGTTCTGTCCTGACCAATCGGACACCACTATGCTAATTTCCATCGTATCTCTTTCTTCAGCGCAACCTTCACTTCCCAGGTACTAAAGAGCCAGAGACGTAGCTAGAAGGGATTAAGCACGTGAAACGTCTACTTTGCCCTTTCCGGTTCGGTCACGTGCATTATATAATCCCGGGTTTGCGCTTGGCAATGAGCCTTCGACTTCGAAACTGCCCGCAGGTCGCGCTTTGAGGGCTCACGCCCGTCCGTGAATCCAGACCGTCACGTCCTCTGCGTCGAGGGGGCGGGGCCCGGTGGTCTGACGTCACCCACTACACCCCGCCTCCCAGATATTATCAGTGCCGCCCGCCATCTTGTCTCAGTGTCTGGTTTGGCGGCGGAAGCTTTGGAGGGCTGTCTGAGTCAGTGAGTGGAAGGCGCGCCGGCTCTTTTGTCTGAGTGTGACCCGGTGGCTTTGTTCCAGACATCCCGGTGATTTCCTCCGGGCAGTCCGCAGAAGCCGCAGCGGCCGCCCGCGCTCTCTCTGCAGTCCCCACACCCGGGAGAGCCCGAGCCCGCGTCACGCCCCTCAGCCCCCGCTGAGTCCCTTCTCTGTCGTCGCGTCCGAATCGAGTTCCCGGAATCAGACGGTGCCCCATAGATGGCCAGCTTTCCCCCGAGGGTTAACGAGAAAGAGATCGGTGAGGCCCGGGATGGAGGGGGAGCGCGGGGACAACGGGCAGAGCATGAAGAGGCTGGCTCCGGGGCCCTGGGGGAAACGGGGGTGGGAGTGGGGGATGGGAGAACGGGGAAGTCCGATGCCAAGGCCCACGAGCGCCGGGGACCGGATGCCGGGGCTCCGGAGAAGCGGAGAGGAGCAGGACCGACGCTGCGTGGCGGGAGGAAGCGGTCCCGCGATGGGCGTCGGCCGGGAGTGAATGGACCCAGAGCGGGCCTCCCGAGTTTGCTCAGCGCCCGGCAAACCCTAGTGACACTATCACAGCTGGGGTGCAGATCGGACGTCCTGGGATTCTCCCGAATTCTCTCTCTGTCTTGGATATCGAGTGGACCTGGAGAGTTACTAGCATAGGCTAAGGGGTCTATCCTAGGCTCTGTTTGGTGGGAAAAAGTTGTGAACTTTTGTGTTTTGAGGCACAGCAGCATCTGTATGTCCGGTACTCTAATGAGAAAGGGACCTGGAGAGGTGTCAGCAGCGTTGAAAAAAAGTTTTAGTGTTTTTTAAAGGATGGCGTTATGAAAGTGAAGGGTTCTAAGGAGGGAACGTGTTGCCCACCTACACGGGGGTGGGGGGAAGGAGCCGTGTGAATGGGTGGAATGGCTGAAGGAGGGCTATTGTACAGAGGATGTGGCAGTGGCTAGACCTGTCACGCGTCCCGCTGAAGCCTGGACAATGGGGAGTGGAAGGGCGTGGGCCAGACCTGCCCATTGGCCCCTTTAAAGCACTTAGCATTATTTAAATTCTCTCAAAGGAGTCACCTTTGAGCCCATTGGATGACATTCGTTGAACAAAATCATCATCAGTAGACACTGACTTTACAGTTTTGTCAATTGGATTTTCATGTCCATGCTAAAGGTAGGGGCAGGACTCCATGAATGTGTGAAGAGTTCCAGGTCAGGCTATAACTGAGCTACTACCCTCTTTAACAAGGCACTGTCACACTTCCTTTCTGGTCGTGAAATCGGAGGATGGAATGTGAGGAAGAACTTAAATCTGGTTAGCCTTGTTCAGTGATGACTCATGATGTAAGTGCTGTGCAGATAGGCTGGGTTTTAGGGCTGGTTCCCACCCACTGCCCCATTACTTTTTTTTTTTTCCAAAGCACTTTAGAGAAAAACCTTACTTGAGGTTGGCAATATTTTACTAGTCAGTATTTGAGTATTTAAAACAGCTGATTAAAGTATAAAAATTGTTTGTGTCTGTTAGCTAACAAGGAAACGTGAAGGCACTTAGAAAAATGCTGACTACGTAACAATTGTTTTACAGTTTTTATAACAGTACTAGAATGTCTTACATTTGAAGATGAGTTAGTGAATTGTTTCTTGGGGTTTGGTGTTTGAACCAGCCACATCCCTATCTCATTAACACTTTATAAAGCAAAGTAGCCAAATGAGTGTACCCAAGATTAGTTTATAAAAGTAACCTTAAAGTACAGATATAAATCTCTGGGAAATAAAGTATTCTTAGATCAACTTGGGAGCATTCTTTTTTAAAGCTAATGGCTTCCATTGCCTTCTTTTAAAAAGTAGAATTTTAAAACTTGTTTTCCTTATTTGTGAATGAAGTCCCTTCTAAAATTCATTTTGACCAATAGATGAAGGTTAAGCAGGAATCCCAGTTTGGGGGGCTGAGTATGAGAAGAACCCCAGTGAAAGGACCATGTAAGAGTGTATGTAGGCTTGGAGAAATGCAGGAAGTCTGCAGCAATGTGCTCCTTCTGAGGTTTCGCATTAAAAATGCATTCTGCTGGCATTGAGGCTCACCTACTCATGAGTCTTATATCACAGTCATGTGACTGCCAATAACAGGAATGTGAGCTTATTCTGTGTTGCTCCCTTTTGAAGAAGTGGGAGTGCTCTATCTCCAGTCACTACTAACGGGAATGTATTCCAGGAAAATGTAAAAATTAAGGTAGGAAAAGATAGAAAATTGACTCAAAACTTTATAATCTGAAGACTGATGGAAAGAACTAGAACTATTGTATCCTAGAGAAGACTCCAGTATAGGTGCCTCGTGACGTCATGAGGTCTAGATTGTTCTCAGATCAGATTCAGCTCAATAGGTGGGTGGGATAGAAGGAAGATTTTGAATTCTTTTGGTTTTTGTTTTGCTTTTTCTTTGTTCTTAAGGCAGAATTTCTCTGTGTAACCCTGGAACTCTGTAGAGCAGGCTGGCCTCAAACTCAAGAGATTCTTGCCTGCCTCTGCCAACTGAGTGATGGGGTTAGGATTAAAGGCGTGTGCCACTACCATCCAGCAGATTTGAGTATCTAAAAAAGAAAACATTGTTTAAGCAAAATAGTTTTATTTATCTTAGTGATGGGTGTTAGGATATTTTCATATAAGAAGGAAAATTTTAGAATGTAGAAAAATGGGTATCTGGTTTCTTTGTGGGTTTTAAACTATACTCATTGGACTTGTTAAATGTATCAAATTGGGCCAGGAATGTACTTAATAACTTACAAGTGGGAGTTTATACGTGTGCTTTTTTATTTGTTTAGTAAATATTAATTGAACACTTAACATGCTAGATGCTTTATTAGTTACTAATGGCGTATACAACACAGACTGTAGAATTCACTGACCAGGTTTTCTCCCCACCCCCACAACCCCCAGTGGATACTAGGGCCTTATGTTAGGCAAGCATGCTACTTTGAGCTGTTTCTCCAGCTCTCCTCCACCTTTTAAAAATTATATGTAACGCCGGGCGTGGTGTAGGGAGGCAGAGGCAGACAGAGTTCTGAGTTGGAGCCTAACCTGGTCTACAGAGTAATTTCCAGGACAGCCAGGGCTACACAGGGAAACCCTGTCTCGGAAAACAAAAAACAAAATTACGTGTGTATTATGTGTAAAAGTGTGTTCTCCACTTATGCCATATGGGTACTAGGAATTGAAATCAAGTGGTCAAGCTTGGCAGCAGGTATGTGTACCCACTGAGTCATTTTGCTAGCCCTCCAGCTCTTCCCAGGCTGACCATGTAGCTGAGGTGACCTTAAAATTCCAATTCTTTACCTGGTTTGTATTCCTGAACAGTAAGCCTTCTAAGGGCTGAGGTGTGCCTTCCGTGCCTAGTGACATACTTGAAATCTCTTGAAAACCACTATCAAAACAAAGCTCATCTCTAATGTTTCGGGGTAGAAAGCCAATTAAACCATGTCTAAAAGGAAAGGCGGCAACCTCAGCAAATGCCAAAATAACATGGGGCCATCTGAATCCGGTGATTCCATACACTATCCTGATTTCTGTCTTTGTCTGTTTTAGTGAGAGCAGGCACTATAGGGGAACTCTTGGCTCCAGCAGCTCCTTTCGACAAGAAATGTGGTGGTGAGAACTGGACGGTTGCTTTTGCTCCAGATGGTTCCTACTTTGCGTGGTCACAAGGATATCGTGTAGTGAAGCTTGTCCCGTGGTCCCAGGGCCTTAAGGACTTGTAAGACTGCTTTCCTTTGCTTTTGTTGAGTTTACTGTTGTCTTTCAGTGTTGGGTAATAAGATATTTTAAGTTTTCTTTACAGCCAGTGTTAGAAGCTTGTTTGTAGTTGGAATCTTCATTGAAGATTGAATGTAAAGAATTACCTGAGCTAGTCACTGCTGCATCCCTTTGGAAGTGGAGGAGGCAGGTGGCTCTCTGAGGTTCAAGGCCAGCCATGTCTACATAGTAGACCTTGTCTCAAAAAAAAAAAAAAAAAAAATCTGGGTGACCATGGTGGTACATTCCTGTTATCCCAGCACTTGGGAAGCAGAAACGATGATGTCATAGTGTAGACCAGCCTAGACTACGTAGTGAAAAGGTCTGGACTAAATTTGAATATTATAGAATGTTGTAAAATTTTCTCAAATATTTATGCTCCCAACCCCTCCCACACTGAACCCCAGGGTCTTCATACACAGGGGCCAATGCTTTGCCAACTAGCCTACATCCCTGTCTCTTGGTGTGTGTGTGTGTAAAGACAGATTAATTGTTCTTGCATTAGTGTGTGTGTGTTCTGTTGTGTCAGATCAAGTGATCTGTTAGATGAAGCTATTTGCATTCACTTTGGATTTCACACACTTTATTGGTTAACAGAGGTGTATAAACAGATTTTTTTCTAAAATAGATCTGGTCACTATGTGGCCCAGATTGGCTTTAAATTTTTGATCCTGTCTCAGCCTCCTGGATGATGCTGTCTGGGTTTGAGCCACAGACCCTTCTGATTGGAGTAGGGTCAGGGAAAGCTTTAACCTAGGCCAACTTCAGATTCAGTATGTAGCCTTGGATGACTTTGAACTTCTAATCCTGCATTTCTACTCAGAATTGCTGGAATAACTAACTGGGTTTCCCTCCATACCCCATTATGCTGTGATAGAGATCAGACCTGAGGTTTCATGTCTGCTCTGTGAGCATTCCACCAGCTGAAGTCTTATATGTCTGTTATTTTAATTTTCAAGTTAGATTTTATCTAGGCTTGTGTGGTCCCTTCACTGTGCACCAGGGTCACTGAAGTTCCCAAGATAACTCTTCTTTCTGAAGGAACTTAATCTCGTCATGCTGTCTGTCCATCACCTGACAGTTCTTTCTATCTCTGCTTGAATAAGGACATGTTCATGATAGCTTCAAAGTTTTCTGAAGTCTCTGGCTTCTAGTTTACTGAAATAATCTAGTTTAGTATCCTAAAAGGTGGATTATATAATACTTAACATTATTTAGCAATTTAATTTAGCAAATGAGCTAAATTAGTCCTTAAATTCATATTGAGAAGTTACTGTTTTTCTCATCTGTCTTAGTCAGGGTTTCTATTCCTGCACAAACATCATGACCAAGAAGCAAGTTGGGGAGGAAAGGGTTTATTCGGCTTACACTTCCATGCTGCTGTTCATTACCAAAGGAAGTCAGGACTGGAACTCAGACAGGTCAGGGAGCAGGAGCTGATGCAGAGGCCATGGAGGGATGTTCTTTACTGGCTTGCCTCCCCTGGCTTGCTCAGCCTACTCTCTTATAGAACCCAAGACTACCAGCCCATGGATGGTCCCACCCACAAGGGGCCTTTCCCCCTTGATCACTAATTGAGAAAATGCCTTACAGTTGGATCTCATGGAGGCATTTCCTCAACTGAAGCTCCTTTCTCTGTGATAACTCCAGCTGTGTCAAGTTGACACAAAAATAGCCAGTACATCATCCTAAGTTCTCTTCTGAGCATCAACAAAATGTTACAGGTTTAGTGTCATCACTGAGTACATGTCCTGTGATAGAAGCTGTCTCAGTTGAGACCCTGACCAGTGCTGGACACTGTCGACAGTGCCCACTCTCAAGTGGAGCCAGGCTTTACACTACTCTGTTAAGGAAGTTCTTTGAAGTTAATTGAAGCCAGTTTGGAAGGAAAATTAGCTATAAATAGTTTTCTTACTGAGGATTCTCTCAGCCACCAATAGTTTTCATGAGTTGAATTTGTCTAGCCTTTTATTTCAGATACCAACTTTTTCATCTTTAGAAATAGTGTTACAATTGTATTGAAAAATTTAACAAGTGTTAACAATTATTGTTTAGGGAAGTTTGGTATAAAGAGAAATTCATTTTCAATCTTTTTCCCCTCAGTCTTTTGCATGGTTCCAAAAATGTTACCAATTCAAGCTGTCTAAAATTGGCAAGACAAAACAGTAATGGTGGTCAGAAAAATAAGCCTCCTGAACACGTTATAGACTGTGGAGACATAGTCTGGAGTCTTGCTTTTGGGTCTTCAGTTCCAGAAAAACAGAGTCGTTGCGTTAATATAGAATGGCATCGGTTCCGATTTGGACAGGATCAGCTACTCCTTGCCACAGGATTAAACAATGGTCGCATCAAAATCTGGGATGTATATACAGGTATGGATTCATATCAGAAGTGAACCTGAAAAGTGAGAATTAGTCTTTATAATTGTTTTAAGTCTTAATAATTTATAATTTTAATCTAGGAGAATAATAAAGAGTTTATACTACTTGATAAAATATGCAAAGCAGGTTTGGGTCTTATTTTAGTTAACTATAAACTAATATTTTAGTTTCTGACTCAGCAAAATGTCTTACATTTTTTCAATGATAACTTAGGGGTTTTCAAGCAGTTTTTTGTATCCCAAGCAGGCATCAAGCTCGCTGTGTAGCTGATGATGACTTTAACTCTGCCCTTCCAGCTACCACATCCTGAGTACTGGGATTGCAGGCCTGTGCTGCAACTCCCAATTTATGCAGTGCTAGGACTCCAACTCCTGCATACTAGGCAAGCACCTGTCAACTGAACCACTTACCCAGCTACAGATCAGAGGGCTGGTGTCTTAGTTGAGTTTTACTGCTGTGAACAGACACCATGACCAAGGCAACTCTTATAAGGACATTTAGTTGGGGCCGGCTTACAGGCTCAGAGGTTCAGTTCATTATCAAGATGGGAGCAGGCAAGCATGATGCAGGAGCTGAGAGGTCTACATCTTCATCTGGAGGCTGCTAGGATAAGGGTGCTAAAGTCTTCCCACGGTGACACACCCACTTCAATAAGCCTATACTGCCTAATAGTCCCAAGCATATACAGACAATCCTACAGTTGGTTTTTGGTTTTTGAGACAGGGTCTCTCAGTATGTAGACCAGGCTGGCCTCAAAGTCACAGAGATCTATCTGCCTGCCTCCCAAATAAGTGTGCACCACCATGCCTAGCTCACAAATCAAGTTTTAATAATCGATACCTAACCTTCAGTTTTTTTTGTTTTTTGTGGGTTTTTTTGTTTGTTTGTTTGTTTTTAGAGACAGGGTTTCTCTGTATAGTCCTGGCTGTCCTGGAACTCACTCTGTAGACCAGGCTGGCCTCGAACTCAGAAATCCGCCTGCCTCTTCTTCCCAAGTGCTGGAATTAAAGGTGTGGGCCACCACACCTGGCTCCCTTCAGAAGGTTTTAATCACTTTATCCAACATCTAACTACATAGTTGGGGAAGTTGAATTCTTTGAACAAATAAGTATTATTCAAGGTGGTAGCAGATGCCTTTGATTAAAGCACTTGGGAAGCGGAGGTAGGTGGATGTCTGTTTGAGGCCAGCTCCTGTTTACATAGTGAGTTCTAGGTCAGCTAGTGCTATATAGAGAGACCCTGTAACAACAACAAAAAAGCAAGTGTGTGTGTGTATATATATATATATATATATATATATATATGTGTGTGTGTGTGTGTGTGTGTGTGTGTGTGTGTGTGTTCAAACTGGGCATGGTGATACATAGGTGTGTGACCTCAGCATGGAGACGTTTGAGTGGCCAGCCTGATATACAGAACAAAGTGAGGGCAGCATAAGTTGCACAGTAAGGCCCTGTCTCCACCAAGGATGAGGGAGGAAGCTCAGTGGTAAAGTATTTGCCTAACATTGCTTCACACCTGAGGTTCAGTGACCAGCAATGCAAGAAAAGAAAAAAGTGCTGGGCAGTGGTGGCGAATGCCTTTAATTCCAGCAGTTGGGAGGCAGAGGCAGGCGGAAAAAAAAGAGTTTAGATTTTGCTCTAGTTCTTAGCATATTCTGTTTGTTCACAAATATAAAATAATTTTAGTGAGCATAAAAGCAAGATGTACCCCAGGACATAGTAATAATGGCGTTGACTTGAGGACAAGGAATCAAAGTTTGATTGGCTTATTGAGGGGAAAAATTAAGGTGACCACAGATTTTTCTAGAAAACAAAACTTCCAGTAACTGATAAGTGTTTGTTTGTTTGTTTGTTTTGTTTGGATAATGTTTACTTTATGGAGCATTTGATGGTCCAAGGTCAAAGATAAAGTTGATACTTTTGATATTGTAAGGCCATATTGTACAAATGAAAAGTCAGTGGTGTGGGGCTTTCTTAATGCTAATTTGCTCTAGGAGTCTTCTTCCATTTCAGTCATTTCTTTTATAGTTTTCTAATACATGGAGGGTTTGTTTTCTTGGGAAGAATTTCTGAGTTGTAGATTCTCACAGCTAACAATAGCCACTAGTTAATAAATGAAACAATTTATTTCATAAAACAGGAAAGTACCCAAGAATATCTGTTTAATTTTTTTCTTCTTTCAATCACATTTAGGAAAACTCCTCCTTAATTTGGTAGACCACATTGAAATGGTTAGAGATTTAACTTTTGCTCCAGATGGGAGCTTACTCCTTGTATCAGCTTCAAGAGACAAAACTCTAAGAGTGTGGGACCTGAAAGATGATGGTATGTATGTATGCCTTTTGTCTTTTCCCTAGCTGTGTAAAAGGATGAGGTTTTGTTTCTTTTTTTTTTTTTTTTTTTTGAGCCAGGGTCTCTCTGTAGCCTTAGCTGGCCTGGAAATTGCTATGTAGACCAGACTGTCCTCACAAGAAATCCACCTGCCTCTGCCTCTTGAGTGTTAAAGATGTGTTCCACCACACCTGGCCACATCTCTTGACGTTACTGGTTTTCAGAGTGATGTGGGGATTGCCCATGCCCTGCCCCGACTCCTGAAGGAAGGACGCCAGTAATCCTAGCTTTAGGGGAGGGGAGGGGACCTGGACAGCAGAATTGAGAGCTCTAGGACAAACCTGCTAGCTACTTAGCATGACACTATCAGCAAAACAGAAACCAAATGGCTTGGTGATCATTGTTACTTTCCTTTTTTCTCTTTAATACTTGGGTCCCTTTCCTATATAGATCAAACAAAGCACAGCTTAAGTAAGCCAGAACAGGAACCAGCAGTTACTATAGTAAACAATCTTGACCCTGCTCAGAACACACACAGATCTATAACTCTAAGGAATTCAACATCTCTGGCCCCTGTGGATACTGCATGCAGGTGCTACACAGACATATATGCAAGCAAAATAATACTCACATATTAAATAAATGAAATTTTAAAATAAAAAACATTATTCTGGGGCTAGAGAGATGGCTCAGCATTTAAGAGCACTGACTGCTCTGCTGAAGGTCCTGAATTCAAATCCCAGCAACCACATGGTGACTCAAAACCATCTATAATGAAATCTGATGCTCTCTACTGGGGTGTCTGAAAACTGCTACAGTGTACTTATCATATAATAAATATAAAAAAAAAACCCAAAAACCTATTTTTAACATTTTATTTAAAACAACAAATCTAGGCGCCTAATAAAATTTAGATTATATAGCCTGATTTACAAATCAGGATTTGTAATGTGGTTAAATGCTGGCAAGCATAGGTCATAAATTCTTTCATAAAAATACGAGATGTTTTATCCTCTAACCCTCATGGAAAAGTATGTTGGTGTACTCAGTTTCTTTCTGAGACGTGTGGTGTATTGATGTATTTTACTTTATAGAAACAAATGTAGAACAGGCTGAAGTACCTTCCTTTATCTCTTAAATACTGAGATTAAAGGTGTATACATTAGCATGCCTGGCTTTTATATTCTAAATTGTATTATTTTTAGTTCTCTATATTCATGTTTGTCTACATGTGGTTATGGATGGATGTCTGAGGAGGTCGGAGGTGTTAGATTCCCATGGAGCAATAAAGTGCTGGGAATCAAACTCAGGTCCTCTGCAGAGCAGAGTGTGCTCTTGACTGCTGAGGTGTGTCTCCAGCCCTGTGTAATTTTATCAAGCAAAATACTCCCCCTGTGAGTTTGAGGCCAGCTTAGTCTGCATAGTGAATTCTAGAACAGCCAGGACTACATACAGAGTCCCTGCCTCGGAAAACAGGATGGAAAGAAAGCAAGCTGGTGGGAGATATTGAAGGCCTTTCTATGCATATACATACATCTTTTTCAGCTGTAAAAGTTCATGATAAATGTAGATTACTGACTTGTCTGTCAAGGTGTTACCGATTGGAACGGGGTCCTGACACAGACGCTTCTTTTTGTCCAGGAAACATGATGAAAGTATTGCGGGGACATCAGAATTGGGTGTACAGTTGTGCATTCTCTCCCGACTGTTCTATGCTGTGTTCAGTTGGAGCCAGTAAAGCAGTATGTATCAAAGTTCTTGTACATGAACTTTTGTGAATTGGATGATAATGTATGCCTAATCATTTTAAATCTAAGTAACCTGTTACGTCTGTGCTCGGTGTCATGAATGTCTTAAGTGCTTTAGTTCATTATGGAGAGAATTTGCAAGTAAAAAATTAGTTATCTGTGAATTGAGAATTGAATTGCTTTTAGAGATGCTTATAAAATGAAGGGTTAGTGAGGGTTTTTTGTGGGTTTTTTTTTGTTTGTTTGTGAAATCTAGGAATGCTTAAGTGATATAGATGATCTAGTCCATTTTTAAGATATTTCCTTGCTAATTATTTTCTTTGTTTTTGTTTTGTCCAGTTTGCTGGTTTTGTTTTTAAATTTTGAGTCTCAGTTGATCATGGACATTAAACTGAAAAAAAAAAAAGTAAATTATAAGCATAATAAAATTAAAACTCATGGATGTCCTATAGTGGACTATAGATGAAGCTGCACATGGTGTGACAGTGTGCCTATTGACAGCTTAAGTAGTGACTGTTGAAGGTTGTACTTTTAGTCAACTGTCAGTTTACTAGCTCTGAGTTAATGTATTTTTAAGAGTTTAGCAGCATTGAGTATGAACCTGGCTGGACTCCAAATACGTATAAT
The DNA here is from genome assembly GCF_978045245.1 of Mus caroli. NCBI lineage: Eukaryota > Metazoa > Chordata > Mammalia > Rodentia > Muridae > Mus > Mus caroli. Next base: position 43,426,918 of record NW_028227268.1, read on the forward strand.
GATGGCAACACTCTTTGGATTGATGGGGGTGGGGGTGGCTAGATAAAACACATTTTATTTTGCCAAGAAGTATGTTAAGATGATAGGTTGTGAATGTTAGAAGTTTAAAACAAAGTAGCTTAGTTTTGTTTTTGTTTTTTTGTTGTTGTTGTTTTTAAATCATAACAACAAGCTAGATGTTGACATTGCGATTTTAGGCTGTGTGTTTTCCATATGCTTCTTGCTTTCCCTGTCACAGGTGGTGGCAGCAATATTGGTGTGATTGAGGTTATGCTGGCACCACTCGCACACAGGCGCACAATGGTGTTAGCTGGGCAGAAAGAGTGGCATCTCTGGCTACCGGGCTGGGGGCGACCTTTACCATAGGATGAAGTAACCTTGCATTCGGCTGCAAGGTGTACTGTACGTACACAGGTGCTGGTCGGCGTCCACTTTCTGCTTTTCTTTCTTTTCTTTTTCTTTTCTTTTTTTCCTTTAAAAAGTAATTTCCCCCACAGTAATGTCCAGACTCCTGAGTAAATTGATCTTCCAGTTTGAAGGAATTGAGAGTCTGACAAGTAAATTTAATGTTAAAGTAACTGGTTTTTGAGTGCTTTCTGTTTTTTTGGAATTCTTAAGATACTAGTAGTGCCTTAAATGATTTACCCAGTTATTACACTTATTTCCCTTGGGAAACAATGTGTGCAGAAAGGAAGTAGCAGAAAGGATTATTCTACTTCAGGAGGAGGAACGCTGTCTCACTAGGCTTGCTGTAAACCTCCCAGCTTACGTTTACTCTAACAGTAAGCATTAGAATACTGTCCAGAACTACTTGAGAGGCTAAGGCAAGTAGATAGGCCAGCCTGGGCTACTTAAAGGTCAGCCTTAACTTCTTGGTGAGACATGACCTCAAAGCAAAACCCAGCAAAACCTATTTAGAGCCTTCTGCACAGTCTTTGGATGTTTAAAATCTAAACTGTATGTGGGTTTACTTTTACGTAATTTAACTGTTTTATGCTGAAAGTAACTAATGATCATAGTCAATTTGGAAAAATAAGTGTTAAATCTTGATTATCTAAAAATGTTGTAGTTATATTTTCATAAAATAGTATATTTTCATCTGTAATATGGTTTAGTAACATCCTTGTTGTTTGCCAACAAAATTATTTTTGGCTGTGAAAATTCTCTTTGCTTGCAGTATCTGTTTCTCTTCCTAGGCTCTCGGTGGTGACCCAAGCCTATTGTAAACAAGTGATTATCTCAAAGGGGAGATGCCAATGGAGTAACAATTGCTAACATTACATTTTCTGTCTGTATATATTTTTAAAAATTGGTAGTTTCTGGAAAAAAAGAGAAAGGGGTTTGTAATACTTAACCCTATTTATTTCCATATATTTTAGTTAATTAGATTTTGGAATAAATGGATTTCAGTATTTGTGGTTAAATTGCATTGCCTTTATTTTCCCTTTAGGCTTATTTTTTAAATTAACATTTAACAGAAACATTTGAAATAGAAATTTGCATGTCTGCTTTAATTAACGTAAAGACTGATTTTTAATCTATGACACTGAGCATATTCTTTAAATTACTCATAATTTGTAATTAATTTGATGTAATATTAAAGTAGCAATTGTAGTTTAAGATGTGCCCCTTTGTCCTCTGTGTGTCTGAGTGAACCTATAACATTTCCCTGTTTTATTATTTCAGGTTTTCCTTTGGAATATGGATAAATACACCATGATTAGGAGACTGGAAGGTCATCACCATGATGTTGTAGCTTGTGACTTTTCTCCTGATGGAGCATTGCTAGCTACTGCATCCTATGACACTCGTGTGTATGTCTGGGATCCACACAATGGAGACCTTCTGATGGAGTTCGGGTGAGTACCACATGAATTATTTCAGTTAGTAACCCAACATTGGCTATCAGTATATATAGCTTTGAAGAATTTGTATAAAGTTACAATCCCTAAAAAAATGTAAAATGAACAGCTCTCTGTTTCATTGAACTTAGCTGTAACAGTTCTCATCAGTCTTGTTGTATCATCAAAGCCCCACTTTAAACCTTATTCAGAGGCCAGTGAACTTGGTACCAGGGCTATTTTGTTTCTTGAATTGATTCTGAAACACTGCAAATATGTCTCTGACCCCAGGCACCTGTTTCCCCCGCCCACTCCAATATTTGCTGGAGGAGCAAATGACCGATGGGTGAGAGCTGTGTCTTTCAGTCATGATGGACTGCATGTTGCCAGCCTTGCTGATGATAAGTGAGTATTATGGAGTATGGTATAGTGTAGTTTTGTCTGTAGTTGCGATTTTTAATGAAAGTGTGCTTTAACTCATAACACACTCTTAAGCTTGATTTAGGTTTTTGTACAGGAGTTGTTTGTATTTGAAATGGTCTTGGTATGTGGGCCAGATTGATCTTCAACTAAAGATCCTTCTACCTCTGCCTCCTGAATGCTGAGAATTCTGTGTGGACCACCATGCCCATCCTGTCTTTCTAGACAACGCTTTGGAAGGTGTTGTTTTTTGCTTAACTGGCTGTGGTGATACACCTGTAGATTGATGGCCACTGCTTTTGAGATTAGACAAATGTAGAAACATGCTGTTTGAGAGTGACGCGTGTGAATGTGTGCTGTGATCGGAGCACAGGAGCATTGCTTTCTGACTGACTCAGCTCATTCTGAATTTCCCTTCCAGAATGGTGAGGTTCTGGAGAATCGATGAGGATTGTCCGGTACAAGTTGCACCTTTGAGCAACGGTCTTTGCTGTGCCTTTTCTACTGATGGCAGTGTTTTAGCTGCTGGGTAAATACATTTTTCTTGTTTCTTTTTCTTTTGAAAGCTTATTTTTCTTTATGTGTGTTTCTGTAAATTTCCTAGACAAACTCTTTATATAATCCTGCTACTTGCCTTGTCTTGGAGTTCTTATTAGAGTCTAAGGTGAGATGTATGGATCTGATATACAGCTGTAGGGACATAGGACAAGTGTAGTTGGGTAACCATGATTTTGTTTTTCCATTTCTCTGAAGGACACACGATGGGAGTGTATATTTTTGGGCCACTCCAAGGCAAGTCCCTAGCCTTCAACATATATGTCGCATGTCAATCCGAAGAGTGATGTCCACCCAAGAAGTCCAAAAACTGCCTGTTCCTTCCAAAATATTGGCATTTCTCTCCTACCGGGTTTAGACTGAAGACTGCCTTTCCTGGTAGGCCTGCCAGACAGAGCGCCCTTTATAAGACACACCTCAAGCTTTACCAGCTCAAGCGTCTGTCCTTGGAGGCTCGGGAGATTTATTTAATTTGAATCCACTCTTATACTTCATTTCATTAGTTGGACTTTTAAAGCATTATTTATACACCATAGAAAAATTTGAACATATCATGTAATTTTTTTAAGATTAACTGTGAAAACATTACATACATGTATATATTTAGACATGAGCTGCTGCTATATATTGAATGGGCCCTTTAGTTTTCTCTTAGTTCTGACCTGTATATATTGCTTTAACAGAGCCACGATTTGTATATGTGCTATTCATTAGAGCAAATTCAGGGGAATTTTTGTTTTTTTTTATTTGGGGGCACTGAGTTTAGATGATAAGATGAATTTCCTCCTAGGGAATGGAATTGGTCAGGATAGATGGTGTGAAACTGATAAGAGAGGTTTTGGATGTGAAAAAGAGTTTCCAAAAGAATGATGTCTGGGAGTTTGAATGTGACGGTTAAAAAAAGAGCCAAGGAAAAAGATAGCTAGAAAAAAAGGTTGGCTCTCATCGGCCTTAATTTTGGAAAGCAGCTACTTACCCCTCAGAGAATAAAGTATTATGCATTCTTGTTAATTTGAAAACTACATCTACTGTATTATTGCTGAATATTTTGTTAATACTAAGGGACAATTTTAAGACCATGGGTTTTGTTTTTAACATTTTATTTCTGCAGAGGATATTGGTAACTTACCAAAGAGAAGCAATACACAGTATGTCTGCTTTAGCCTTCTTTTATTTATCTCATCTGCAGATGTTGAGAATGTATGCATTATGTAAAATGCTTGTTTTTTATCTCTGTTGAGTTTTTTTAATTAAACGACACAAAACTACTACATTGCCGATATTTCTTTCATGGGTTGCATTGTGTAGTCCTTTTGTCTAGCTGTACTGTAAGGTTGCTGGTGGGTCCACAGATGCGCAGTGCAGAAGACAGTGAGGAAGGAAGGAAGCATGTGACAGGAAACATCACTTTGTGCAAGCATGTGTGCGGTGTGTTCCAAGACCGTGTCCTGGGTGCTGCCATAGCACCCACACAGTGTGCCTCCTCAGGCACACGTAGACCAAAGAACAGCAGAGCAAAAGAATACCTCAGAGCAGTGGACGGCCTCAAAGTAAGGCTGCCTGGTTAGTGATAGAGGCTGATAGTCTGGGTCCTCAAGAAGGCACTCTTAGCCATGTATGATCTAGAGGATATGACCATCCACTGAGTATTGATACGTTCTTCATGTTGGCCAAGTATATGGAAGTAGTTGGGAAGCCAGAAAAGACTCCAAGTGCTTCCTCATGGCAGCTATATTATACAAAAAAGAGGCATCTCTAACCTTAGGGGTTCCCCCCCATTTTACTTGTATACTATAATTTTAAAAATAAGATTTAAAGCTTTCTAAAATTATCAAGTTTTAAATATACAAAAAATAGGATTTTAAAATTATATAAAAATAATCTCTATGAATATTTACTTCTTATAACCACAGCAAATGCCAGTCTGTAACAATAGTTGAATAATACACACTCTGCTTAAGATGCTTGCAACCCCAGTGTAAGAAAGGAACACAACAGTATAAGACCCATGTAAACATGCCCTGGCCTCCCTTTGTCTTGGAGGGAGGGTTGTGGTGCTGCATGCCCAAAGGGAGGCAGGGGAAAAAGGTGGTTGGGCTTTTTCTTGGTTCAGATTCTAGCTATGTGATTTTAGATTGAGGTTGCTTTTTAAAAATATTCCTTGCCACAGCCATGCCATTTGGAGAACTGAGAAGAGATTACCATTCAGATTTGATTGCCTGGGCTTTTGTTTTGAGACAGGGTCCAACTATGTAGCTCTCCCTGGATGGCCTTTTAACCCACAGAGATCCCCCTATTTCTGCCTCTCGGGCTGATCTCCCCCTCCATTGCCTGTAAGTGGGTATGAGTGCAGGAAAGAGTCTTTCATAATGATGCATACCACTTTAAGGCCTGTAACCTGATCTCTGGTTGGCAAACCCTCAGTTTATGATCCTTGAAATTCCTTGTCTGCTTGTGACTGAGATAAAGTTGGATTGGGCTGGTCTGCACTGCCCTAGGGCAGCAAGACCTAAGATGGGATGGAGGAAACTATGATTCTTGGTCTAGGCAGTGGACTTGGCTGTCAGCCGAGCTCAAGATAGGAAAAGAAAAAGCTGGAGAAGTTAAACATTGTCTCGCACAACAGCCCATCACATTGAAGACCTGGAGGAGCCTCAGCATTCTATCCAGGCAGCTCGTACCAGCGGCTGGTCTTAGATGCATTTTAGCTATAGAACATCCAGTTCATAAATGGATAGTTCAACAAGGCTGGAGAGGTGGCCCAGTGGAGAAGGGTCCTTACTGCCAACATACATGGTAGAATAGGGAACTGATTGGCACAAGTGTTGTCTGATTTGTATAAGTAAGTATTTCACTTGTACTTGTGGACACCACACAAACACACACACACACACACACACACTTAAATAAATAGCTACCCACAGGAGCAGAGCTACCGCTGCGTTACTTGGTGAGCACTGAGTACCAGCATGTCATGTTGAGGACTCAGCAAACAAGCATACAGAATTCAGATCTGATGTGTGAGAAAAAGGAAGAAGCCTATGCCCTGCCCAACAGATGACCTTTTTCAAAACAAAAATGAAGCTACCATAGGATGGTCAAATCCTTAAATGTATACATGAAGGTAGCATTCACCAAACACTTGGCATAGTGCACACACAAATCCACACCTGTGTGTGAGCAGTACTTAGCCGCCGCAGCACTCGGTTCAGTGCAACTGCAAGTAGGTTGTTTTTAAGGTACTAGGATAAATGTTCTTTTAGTCCATCTTTCTATGTAAGGCTCAGTGGCTGAGAGCACTGGCTGTTCTAGAAGACTGCGGCTCAGTTCCCAGAACACAATTGTAACTCCATTTCTAGGGGATCTAGCACCCTTTCCTGGCATTCTCCGGTGGGGCATGCATCCAGTGCACAGTAGAGTTGTTGGTTATACATGAGCTTATAGTTTCAGTAAGAGCATAGATAGAATATAGGTGCCTGTGCGCTGGCTTTTTTGGTTGTATTTAAATCCTTTATCTCTGAGAAGTCGGAACTGTTGACAACAGACAATATGGTGGCCACTGGAAGGAATGAAGAAGATTGTCATAACCTTGGTGTGTGTTTATGTAAGCTGTTCTGGGCTAGGTTCGGTGGTTAAGAAAGTTTGTTGCTTTTGCAGAGGACCTAAGTTCTGGTCCCAGAACTCACTTGACAGCTCACAACTCTAACTCCAATTCCAAGAGATCCAACATCTTCCTCTGACCTTGGGCACTAGGCACATCTGTGGTGTGCATCCATCCCTGCTGGCAAAGCACTTTTACACACAAAACATCTAAAACAAAACACACACTAACAAACCAGAACAACAACCATCCCTTGCTCTAAAAGCTTGCATTTATCCAAAAGCAAAAGTTGGGTCTGCACCAGGAGTGAAGTGAGACTGTTACAGGTGACGTGGAGCCTTATGTGGCTGTTATTAATGCTAGCAGTATGTATGAGCCAACTGATTTGATTAGTATGTTAGAGCCAATTGATGCTTACCCTGTGGCTCACTGACAGAAGTCAACTTTCAGCCTGGGGAAATGCTCAGTGGTCCTGTGCTTCTCCAGCATGCTCAGGACCTCCAGTTTCAACCCACAACACCACAAAGGGCAAAAAGGAGAAAAGAAAAGAAACTTTGGGGCTGGAGAAATGGCTCAGGTAGTAAAATGCTGAGAACCTGAATTCAGATACCTAGCAACCCATATAAAATGCCAAATGCCAATCAGTATTTCCAGCCCTGGCGAGACATTCTTGGAGCTCACTGGCCAGTCATTCTACCCAAATCAGGGGAGAGACCCTGTCTAAAGAAATGCAGTGGAGGGCTGTCAGAGAGGACACTCAAATGCTGCCCGTGGCCCCACATAGTGAAGTTCTCTACCTGTGCAATAAAGGGTAAACTATAAAGTCATCTACTGCGGGTCCAGAAGACTGAAGTAGTTATCCTAATAGGTTGTGTTTCCCAGTCGTTGATTGATAACGCCATGCGACCATGCCGTGGAGAGTATGGATTGTTATCCCCTCAGCACTGCAGGCCATGAGTCAGTATCACAGAAGGGTGAGGAGGCCTGAGGATGTGGAACAGAGCCAGGACCGAGGCAAAGGTAAACAGAACCACGGGGCCCTAAGCACTAAAGCGAAATCAGAAAGTTGCATGGTTCTGTGTCCATCCTGGCAGTGACTAAGGAAAAGGACAGGCTATGTTAGGAAGTGGATCCGTTAACATGCGGACATTAGCAAGTGAGGACTTGGGAAAAGTCATGACGGCAGGAGCCCGCCTAGTGGAATGTGTGCCTTTATAAGTCCTCCACACTGCTCAGATAGGAGAAAGGGGAGTGAAAGGAGCTTTCACCAGTCCCCAACCGTGCTGGCTCCTGGATCTGACTTGCAACCTCCATAATTGTGAGAAATGTGTGTTGTATCTAAACTAAACCACCTACCTAGTCTCTGTGTGATTTGTAACAACAGGGCAAACAGACCTGCAAGAACGCCTCCTGATATGAGCCAGGAAGAAGTCCTACTAAGGCACAAAGCTAGCCACTCTGTCTGTGCATTCCTCCACTAATAAGGTTTGAATCTGAAAATCCCTCCACAGACTGGTTTTGAGGGTTACTTTAAATGTTGTAATCCCTAAAGTTTGTAGGATCTGTTTGGTGGAACCTGGTCACTGAATGCAGGGGAGTTGTGGAGGTTATACCTACCCTTACTTCTGGCCTAGCTCTACTTCCTAATCTGCCACCGTGTGAACAACTGTGGCCTCGTGTTCCCACTGTCATGCCTTCTCTGCCTGCTGGACCAAGTGACACAAGAATATTTGTCCCTTAAGTTGATTCCGTCAGGAGCTTTGGTCACAGTAACATGAAAGTCCGTGACACACCCCATTATACCTGCCTCTGCAGAGGGGTCAGATTTTCTTTTGGATGATATTATATTGGTAGAGCTGGGCAGAGAACCAGCCAACTCGTGTGAGCCTTCTGTGCTGCCAGGGTCTGCAGTAACTGGGAAGTGGTCAGGAAACCCACAAGTCAGAGGTGGCCCCCTCACCCCACCCCACCCCACCCCACCCCGCTGCCTCTATTTTCTCTCGGCCTGTTTTGTTTTCTTCAATTTCGTCAGGCCCCTTCGGTGGTGCCGGATAAGCTGCCCCAGCTCACTGCAGTCTTGCCAGAATCCTATGCGATCTCATTTCTTCACCCCCCTCCTTGGACTTTCGAATAAAGCCCTGTTTCAAATACGTTAATCATTCTTAGATGTTGATTCCTTGTTTAGAAGCCAAATTCCTCACACCTGAGGAGATCCTGCAGCCTTCCCACGGGAGCTGCTGGCGCCTGGCTTTTGGGTCAGAAGGACTGATGAGGAACCAGCCCCTCCGGTCCCGGTTGGGCAGACATGAACATAACCGGAGCTGGGAGGTTTGGATGAGAAACCTGAGGGCCACGCAACCAGCTTGTGCTGTGTGGAGAAAGCAGATCCCTCAACTGGGTCATGTGGCTCAATGCTTGGCCAAAGCCAAGCTGGCTGGGCTCGGTCCCATCTGGCTCCCAGCAGGAGGGTGTGCATATAGCAGTTTGGCCAGATGCCACACTCCATAGACGGCTGCCCAAAGGATGTTGCCGACATGGTGACTGAGGCTGCTATCCTGAGGAAGACTCGTGTGACTGACTGCTCAATTGGCTGTTGAATGATGTAATAATGTCTCTACACAAGTGGCATTGGCTCTTCCTTCCTTTCTGCAGTGCCGAGTCCTGGCAGCTACTTGACATTTGTTACCAACATTGCTTGAGCACTGACCACGGGTGCATTTTACTGTTCCTGCTGCTGGTCAGCAGTTCTGGGAAGTTTTAAGTTTTCCTTTGATGTCTGTGCAAGCCAAGAGGCTAACTCCCTCCTCTAGGTGGAGGCGGTCACATGACCTCAAGGTCCAAGATGGTGCTGAATGCAGACTCCTGTTTTCTCTTCATAATGCTTGTGAGCGGATGCTAGGAAGAAAACAGCCAGGCTCCGCTGTGTCTTTGTCAACACCTCCCCGCCTTTCCCGGGGAGGCCAACCATGATGTCAGGCTAACCCTTCCCCAACACACCCTACCCTTTTCACTGGATTGTGGAAAAAAAACAAACAAGGATTGACCCTGAATATAACGAGGCAATTGAAATAACCACACAGAGTGACTGTGGTCCCTGCCCTTTGCTCGGTGCCCAGGGAAATTACACAGGAGCTTGGCTAGGTTTTTGCTCCACTCTGCTGTCCTTGGATACACATATCACTCAAACAAATCATTTTTATTGCCCATGTGACAAATCTAACTCAAGCAGGCTGTAGCAGGATTCTGCAGGGCTGGGCTGGGCTGAAGGCAAAAAAAGAAGTAAGCTGGCCTCGAAGCTCCCCTCGTTGATCAACACCTGACCAAGGCCGCAGGGGCCTCTTGTACCAGCAAGATTGGCCTCACTGGTCCAGAGATGACCTGGACAGAGTCCTCGAGGCTGGAATGGACTGGATGTAAGTTCTCTGTGTCAGCTCACAGATGCTCTTGATGGAGTGGACCAAATCCAGAACAAGGCAGGACCGGCATCGTCATCGGTAACAAAGCTCAGTCATGCTTGCCACATGACCCTGAGGAAAGTTAGACTTTAATTCTTCTCCCAGAAGCCAGGCGCCATATCAAATGCTTGTGAAGACAAGGCCACCCTGATGTAAATGAGACCCTCTCTCAAAATAAAAAACATCCTTTACATTAAAAAATTATTTATTTGGTGGGAGGTTTGAGATAGGATTTCTCTGTGTAGTGCTGGCCGTCCTGGAACTCACTCTGTAAACCAGGCTGGTCACAAACTCAGTGATCCACCTGCCTCCTCTGCCTCTGCCTCTGCCTCTGCCTCTGCCTCTGCCTCTGCCTCTGCCTCTGCCTCTGCCTCTGCCTCTGCCTCTGCCTCTGCCTCTGCCTCTGCCTCTGCCTCTGCCTCTGCCTCTGCCTCTGCCTCTGCCTCCCAAGTGCTGGGTTAAAGATGTGCACTACAAGTACTCAACTAAGATTTGTGTGTGTGTGAGTGTGTGTGTGTGTGTATGTGTGTGGTGTGTGAGACGAGCAAGCCATATGCAAGTGGGTGCTCTCAGAAGTCCTAAGGGGGCACCCAACCCTCTGAAGCTGGAATTACAGGCAGTTGTGAGCCATCTGACACAGATATTGTGAACCCAACTGGGATTCCCTGAAAGAGAAACAAGAACCATCTCTCCAGGCCCCTTCCACCATCACATTTTAACTGAAACTAAGATATATTTTATAATCAGCATGGTTTTCAAAAATCCTCATAGATGTGGTAGCATATGACTGTAATTCCAGCACTCAAAAACAAAACAAAACAAACAAAAAAATCCCAGCACTCAAGAGACTAAAGCAAAAGGATAAGAAGTGGGAGGCAAGCCAAGTGTGGTGGTGCACACCTTTAATCCCAGCACTTGGGAGGCAGAGGCTAATCTGGTCTACTGAGCAAGTTTCAGGATGGCTGGGAAAACTCTGCCTTGAAAAAAATCAGAGGAGGAGGAAGAGGATGATGATGAAAAAGAGGAGGAAGAAGAGAAGAAGGAGGAAAAGGAGAAGAAGGGAAAGGAAAAACAAAAGAAGAAAATTGGAGATAATCTGAACTCCAAGTAAAACTTTGAAAACAAAAAACAAACATAAATCTCTCAGCTGTCACTCAAAGGACATTAGCTCCAGTGACGTGGATAAAGGTCAGCAGTGTCTAGAATTTCATAGGAAAGCCAGTACTCGGGAGTCTAGGCCAGCCTAGGCTACAGAAGACGCCGTCTTCAAAACAAAACCAACAAAACCGATCATTGCATCTTACATGTAATTTAAAAGTCAGTAGAATGTTATATGTACTGCCAAGAATAAAAGATGGCAGAAACAGTTGGGAGACAGAGCATCTGTGAGACCTTCCTGGGCATCTGTGAGACCTTCCTGGGCATCTGTGAGACCTTCCTGGGCATCTGTGAGACCTTCCTGGGCATCTGTGAGACCTTCCTGGGCATCTGTGAGACCTTCCTGGGCATCTGTGAGACCTTCCTGAGCATCTGTGAGACCTTCCTGGGCATCTGTGAGACCTTCCTGGGCATCTGTGAGACCTTCCTGGGCATCTGTGAGACCTTCCTGAGCATCTGTGAGACCTTCCTGAGCATCTGTGAGACCTTCCTGAGCATCTGTGAGACCTTCCTGGGCATCTGTGAGACCTTCCTGGGCATCTGTGAGACCTTCCTGGGCATCTGTGAGACCTTCCTGAGCATCTGTGAGACCTTCCTGAGCATCTGTGAGACCTTCCTGGGCATCTGTGAGACCTTCCTGAGCATCTGTGAGACCTTCCTGAGCATCTGTGAGACCTTCCTGAGCATCTGTGAGACCTTCCTGAGCATCTGTGAGACCTTCCTGAGCATCTGTGAGACCTTCCTGGGCATCTGTGAGACCTTCCTGAGCATCTGTGAGACCTTCCTGGGCATCTGTGAGACCTTCCTGGGCATCTGTGAGACCTTCCTGGGCATCTGTGAGACCTTCCTGAGCATCTGTGAGACCTTCCTGAGCATCTGTGAGACCTTCCTGGGCATCTGTGAGACCTTCCTGAGCATCTGTGAGACCTTCCTGAGCATCTGTGAGACCTTCCTGAGCATCTGTGAGACCTTCCTGAGCATCTGTGAGACCTTCCTGAGCATCTGTGAGACCTTCCTGGGCATCTGTGAGACCTTCCTGAGCATCTGTGAGACCTTCCTGGGCATCTGTGAGACCTTCCTGGGCATCTGTGAGACCTTCCTGAGCATCTGTGAGACCTTCCTGGGCATCTGTGAGACCTTCCTGGGCATCTGTGAGACCTTCCTGGAAATTACAATGAGGACCAACCAAAATGTGTGAAAGCGAGTTCAGGGCCGAAACTGGAACTCAGTAGGATGCCTGAAGCTCTGGTATCCTCAGCATTCCATAAACTGGGCTTGGCAGTGCGCACTTGTAGTACCAGCACGCAGAAGGCAGAGGCAGGTGGATCTCTGTGAGTTAGAGGTCAGTCTGGTCTATACAGTAAGCAATTGGCTGTGAGCTGAGGCACTCCACAGGTGCCAGGCCCTGACTACAACCAGGAGGGGCTAGCCTCAGACTTGGACTTGAGCAGGTGGGTCAGATGAGGGAACAGCTAGATGGGAGTGCTGGCTGGGGCAGAACAGGACAAGAGTGGGGCTAAGGAGGTTTGTCACTGTGAGAATAGTAGTAGCAGTAGTAGTAGTAATAGCAGCAGCAGCAGCAACAGCAGCGGCAGCAGCGGTAGTAATCCAGATGATTGGCAGATATGGCTCAAATTGTGAGGATGGTCTGAAAAGCCAAGTCAGGAAAGAAGTGGCCAAAGGGGAAGGGAAAGTTAGTCCTAAGGGGTCAGAAAGAGGCCCAGCCAGTTGTTTGGCCAGTCTGGTTTTGTTTGTTTTTTGCCCCGCTTGCTCTGGTTGGCCCAGCTTGCTCCAGTCTAAAGATTTATTTATCACTATATCTAAGTACACAGTAGCTGTCTCCAGAAGAGGGTGTCAGATCTCATTACAGATGGTTGTGAGCCACCATGTGGTTGCTGGGAATTGAACTTAAGACCTCTGGAAGAGCAACCAGTGTTCTTAACCACTGAGCCATCTCTTCAGCCCCCCAAAAACTATCTTAAGGTGGCAAAATCATGCCCCTGCCAGAGCATGAGACAAATCATAGTTAGCTGCTGTGGACAGTCTGAAGCAGCCCCATATCCCACACCTGGGATTAACAAAAACGTATTCACCTACCATTTCTATGTTTTAAAGAAATCAAAGTTCTCACTACATGTGGTAAGGTGGGAGGCAGAGACAGGAGAGTCTTGTAGAAGCTTGAGGGCCAGCCAGCTTGGAAACAGACACCCTGCCTCAAACCAAGGAGGAAAGAGAGGATCAATGCCCAAGGCTGTCCTCTGATCCTCAGTGTTCTGTGGCATTCACAAACCTGTCCTCACATACATGTGAATATATACACACTTATCATTCACACACATGCACAAAAATAAGTGCATGAGTCAATACAAATATAAAAAAGGAAAGAGAGAACTCATGGAAAGGAAGCTGTGGATGGTACCAGCCAGTAGTGACCGCGTCATGCATGTCCCACCCCAGCAGCCTAGACCAGCTCGTCTAAAAGAAAACAAAAAGCCATGAAACTGATTACAATGTCCCATGACCTCACCCCAGCTTCCTATTCAGCAGAAGCAAATCGCACAGTATCTGAGAGAGGCTTCTAGAACCGCAGCCTCTGCTGACCAGCTGGAGAGGCTGTCCCGTGCTGTCTTGTGGTACTGCGGCATAAGGCCCAGCAAAGGTTTCTCCCAAAGGTCTTCTCTTGCCTCCCTGTGATGTTCTTCACAGAGACAGCAAGAGCTATGGGGAGACAGTGACTGTGACTGCAGAGGAACCGAGTGGAGAGGAGGTAGCAGCAGGCTCGGGTCACAGAACTTTCAGAGAGAGGCCAGTGCCCAGGAGCAGAACATGTGGATGTTAGACCAGCCAGAGTGACAACAGCTATTTGGGCCACATCTTCTGGGATGAAGAAGAAGGAAACTTGCTGCGGGGCTGCTTGTCCTTACTTTCTTTGACAAGCTCATCTAGCCTGCAGCTGAGGTAGTCCCTGGTATTAGAACTTACTCCCTTGGGATTCCAGCGGAAGACCAGCATCTCTTTAGGAATCCCGCAGCTATGTATGATTTATTAGAGTGGCTCACAGGCTGTGTTCTGGAGAGTTCAACAATGGCAGTCTCACAGCAGAAAGGCCAAGAATCCTATAGTTGTCTACCAGGCTGCAGTTCCAATCCAGTGCTGGTCCAAGTTTAGGGTGTGTTTCCCCATCTTAAGTGATTGATCAAGAAAATCCCACACAGGCATGCCTAGTTGCTTTCGGTTTAGTTGGTTTTAGATATAGTGAAGTTCACAGCTAAGGTTAGCCATCACACTCAGTAATTTTTTTTTTCTATAATTTCTTTGTCTGGAAAAATCTCAAGTGTCTTTTCTTATAAGCACACCTGACCCTCCCTAGCCTAAGAAAGCAGGAGATGTCTGTCTGTCTGTCTGTCTGTCTGACGTGGAAGTTCTTGCCTTTACTGGTCTGCTCAAACAACCTTCTGTTGGGAAAGCTCTGCCCCTGAGTGTCAGAGAGGTGGGATTCAGCTGGACAAGAAGCAGGAAGCTGCGTCAGGACTCGCCTTCCACACTGGGCAGTCAAACTGCCGATCTGACAGGAAGACTGTTGACTTGGTGACCTGCCCAGGCAGCCCAGCGGGGGGATCCTGAGATGACACCCAGTGAACTCTTGTGACCTGGGCTTTAAAAGTGCTTTCCGCAATTGGTTGTCTGTATGTCCCCTTACTCACCTAGGCCTGGCACTTAGTAGGGACTCCTCAGACATCTGTCACTTGATTGAGCCAGGGAGCAAAGTGAGACGCTCTACGCACTCCCAGGTTCATCCCTGGCCTGTGCTGCGAACCAGCAAACTAGGCCACATGCCTGACCCAGTTTTTCCAGTGCAACCTGCCAAGCCCCGGGGGCAGCAGTGGGTCCAGAGCCAGCATCCGTGGTGAGTCAGGAGCTTCTCTGCTGCCGCCTGGGACAGAAGCCTTCCAGACCAGCCCAGCTAGATTCAGCTGGAGGGGAAAGGGGCCTTTTTAGGGTAGCTGGAAGCGGGACTCCGTGCAGCACTGCCCCCCAGTGGCCATGGGGAAGCTTACAGGGCTTAGGAAGCGAGTCCCAAGACGATCCCCAACGTTGAGTGTGCCGCTAGCTGGTGTGAGTGTGCTACTTTAGAAACTTGGACGGATGGACACACTTTCATGCTTTTTCAGCTTGTCAGAATTTGAATTACAAAAAACAAAACACAAAACCAAACCCCACAAGCTATGATGATCTCGTTGGCAGTCATTTCCCAAGTCCCTCCATTCCCCTTGATAGCTGGCAAAGGCAAGCACAGGTTTGCTCCTCACCCCACCAGTATAATATTTTTATTGATTATCTGGGAATTTCACATAACGCACTCCAAGTACATACTTTCCTGTCCTCTCAGGCCCATTGCTCCCACCCTGGTATCTTACCGGAAGGAGGAGGAGGAGAAAAAGAAAGAAAAAAAAAAAACGAGAAAAAATACTAAGTCCATTGTGTTGCCCATATCCTCACTGGAGCATGCTCTAACTTCCAGTGGATAGCCCCTTAAAGAAAATGGAGTCCTTCCCCACACCACCAGAAGCCATCAGCTGTGGAGAGCTCCACTTCAGCCCCCTTATGACAATTTTTAAGAGTCCTCTTCCCTAGCTTCCTGTCGAGACTGTTTCTTTTGGGGGGGGAAGGGAGAGGTTGTCACAGAAGCCTTCTATGTCTTTCTCAACTGAAGCACAGATTCTTTTATTCCAATTTTAATTACTTTAAAATCTTTATTATTTGTGAATGTAAAGTGTGGGGGGGTATAGAATGTGTAGGAAGTTATGTGGTGTGTGTGTGTTGGGGGTGGGGGTTAGTGTTAATCCTACCAGGCAAAAATAGGACCATCATCACCATTTTTGAGCCAAGTGTGAAGCAAGCTTCATTAAATGCTGTCCCGGATGATGGACATTAGCCAGGTCCGTATCCAGGATTCCCATTTGGTCACTGGTTGTGTTCGTCAAAGACCTTACTAAAGCAAAAGCTACAAGGCCACTTACTTCCTGCAGTCACCCAATCAGGGACAAGCACACATCCTGGCATACTTCCTGTCTACGTACAGCCCACCTACATGTGATCAAGCACATCTTGTGTGGTTGGTGCAACCAAGCTTGTTTATAGAAGCAAAAACATGTGACTTGTCATTTCGCATGTACAGCAGTTCCCAGCATTCCAGGAAGTTTATCTTGGGCAAGTGGGGCTTACAGGTTAAAGGCATTTTTGTTTTATAGATCTCTTATTACAGTAATCTAAACTTAAAACTTCCCTTCAGCCATCATAGTAGGCATGTGCTATGGTGCCTATGTAAAAGTCAGAGGATAACTGTACAGTTGACTCTTTCTGACTTTATGTAGTCACCGGGTTTGCATGCCAGGGGCCTCTACACGTCGAGCCATCTCGCTAGCCATTCCAAATCAATTAGTAATATTAACGCTCAGATCACACAGTACACAGTGGTTAGAAAATGAACACCTGCCGGGCAGTGGTGGTGCACGCCTTTAATCCCAGCACTTGGGAGGCAGAGGCAGGTGAATTTCTGAGTTTAAGGTCAGCCTGGTCTACAGAGTAAATTCCAGGACAGCCATGGCTACACAGAGAAACCCTGTCTTGAAAAACAAACAAACAAACAAAAAAGAAAAGAAAAGAAAAAAGAAAAAAAGAAAACAAACACCTCTGGAAGTGCTGGGTGAAGACTGCAGGGTCAGGGTGGAGCTGAGCCTCCAGGCTCAGTCAAGGTGTCCAAGACAGATGGATGGAGACCATAGATGTGAAAGACAGACAAGGGTCAGACTGTAGTCAGCCGGTCTGGGAGGAATGAAGTTATCCCAGGGGACACCTGCCCCTCACTGTGGCTATCTGGACTGTTAAATGGCACCCAGGGGACAGGCATACCCCTAGGAACTGTATGTTAGGAGAAGGAAATGGTGGAATCCTGGAATGGATGGCTTTGCCAGAAAGATCTGAACCAGAGACTGCTTAGTCACCATAGTTGTTGCCTTCTATTTAAACAGCATCCTCTTGCAAGGACCCTGAAGGTAGATTTGGGAGGCCATTGGATCTCTTGGTCCCTTTTCCCAATGTGACCACATTGATTACTGTAGTGCCAGGGAAATGTTAGTGACCCCCCCCCACCCAAAAAAAAAAAAAACCCAAAAAACAGACAGGAGCCAATCTGATGCAACTCACAACAGACAGGAGCCAATCTGATGCAACTCACAGCAGGGTCTTTATTCTATTCGTGCTAGTTTGAGCCCCTCCAATGTACCACCGTCACGCAGGACGGTTTTGGTGGTGGGAGAGCCCCGAATGTCTATTAGGACAGGGCTGTATAGTAAGCAGCCAGCAGGGAGTACGTGTGCAAGCATCTCATTGGAAAGCCACTGTGGCCTTTAACGTAATTGGCTGGTGCTGGGAGTCAGATCATAAACTTAACTTCTGCTCCCCTCTGCATTGGTGGTCATTAGGCAGGGGGTGGGCTTGGAACCTGGGGGGGATGCAGGTTTGTTGGGGGAATAACCTGGAGACCCTGGTCTTGTTGGGGGTGTAACCTGGAGATGCTGGTCTTGTTGGGGATTAGTGTAGAGACCAGAGCTAGGCTCAGGTTTTGTTGGGGGATAACTTGGAAACTAACGTTAAGTACTGGCCTGTTAGTTTACCTGAGTTCAAACTTCGGTCAGGTTCTCTAAATGGAGTTTGAACTTAAAAGCTTTGGCCTCTCACTTACACCTCCTTTTTCTGCTTTTCCTATTAATTTGGCTTTTAATTGGTTCGTGGAGAACATGAGACTGCACCTGGCTTCCCATCACCCAACAGGGTAGCCAGGGCACAAGCTTTGAACCTAATTCCTGCACTAAGATGATAGGTCGGAGGAGGCTGTTGCCATGGGAGCGCGGAGTGTCTTCCTCTTTATGGGGGCCAACGGGTGTTGCTTGTGCATTTTGTAAGTTCTCACAGCTGTTTTCCTGATGTGATTTGAACATGCTCATGAGTTATTTTGATAAGTTTAAAGTTGGCACTTTTAAATTTGTCTTTTCTTGTCTGTCTTTTAATTTTTTTTAATCTTTTAATTTTTTGTTCGTTTTTTTCAAGACAGGGTTTCTCTGTGTAACCCTGGCTGTCCTGGAACTCACTTTGTAGATCAGGCTGGCCTCGAACTCAGAAATCCACTTGCCTCTGCCTCCCGAGTGCTGGGACTAAAGGCGTGCGCCACCACTGTGCAGCTTAAAATGTTTCTTTTTTTTTTTTTTTTAAAGATTTATTTATTGATTATATGTAAGTACACTGTAGCTGTCTTCAGACACTCCAGAAGAGGGAGTCAAATCTCGTTACGGATGGTTGTGAGCCACCATGTGGTTGCTGGGATTTGAACTCCAGACCTTTGGAAGAGTAGTCGGGTGCTCTTACCCACTGAGCCATCACATCAGCCCAAAATGTTTCTTTTTGAGATTTATTTATTTTATATTTTTGAGTGTTTTGCCTGCATGTATGTCTATGAGCCAGGTATGTGCCTGGTGCCCGAGGAGGTCAGAAGAGGATGTTGATCCCCTGGGACTGGAGTTAGAGATGGTTGTGAGCCACCATGTGGGTGCTGGGATCTGACCCAGGTCCTCTGGAAGAGCAGCCAGTGCTGAGCTGTCTCTCCAGCAGGAATAACTTATTATCTATCACCTGTGCTCTGAGGGCAGCTGTCTACACGCCCAACAAGGTATAGACCATCTTGCCTCTGTGTTTGCATTCAAAATGGAGTCAGATGCTGCTTGTAAAATGGGTTATCTCAGAGCAAGTCACAGCCTGTAAAATAAACACCATTTTAGGGGCTGGAGAGGTGGTTCAGCAGTTAAGAGCACTGAGGTTTGTAGGGTATAGAGTTTGTGGGGTGTATGTGGGTATGTGTGTGAGGCATTCGTGTGGGAGATGAGATATGTGTGGAAGGTTTGTGGGTGTTTGTGGGATGTGTGTGTGTATGTGTGTGTGTGTGCGTGCATGCCTGATGCATGTGTGGAGGGCAGAGGACAATTCTATGGAGTTGGTTCTCTCTGTCACCTTTACATGTGTTCCCAGGATCCAACTCAGGCCACTGGGCCTACATGATGAATGTGTTTACTTCCTGGGCACCAGATGGGCCGTCTCACAGGTTCTCTCTTAGGTTTTGTCTCTTTGGTTTTGTGTAATACACACAAGGTCTACCCATGTCGTAGTATGTGTGGGTAACCCAAACCTTTTGGGGGTGAGGGAAAATGCCGGGGACTGAGTCTACAGCCACACAGATATTATAGGCAGGTGCTCTACCATTGAGCTATATTGCCAGCCTTGGCTTATTCTTTTTCATGGCTGAGTAATATTTCATTGTGTAGATACATCACAATTTGTTTCTTCCCTTTATTGTAGCTTGACTATAAAATGTCTTGGTAGTGAAGGTTTCATTCATAGATGGTGGCACTATTTTGGGAAGTGGTAGAAACTTTAGGAGGTTGGGTTTAGTTGGAGAAAGCAGGCCACTCATGGAATGCCCAGAAAGATATGCTCTGGTACTATGTGCCAAAGAAAATCCTCCCTGCTTTTGAAAGTTGTTTTTCTTAAGTAGTAATTGCATCACTTATCCATTGACAAGATGTTTGAATTACTATTCTCCATCATTGGAGTGCTGTGAGCAGTGCTGTTGCAAACATCTGTAGAGTCATTTTAGTTGTTTTTTGGAGGCAGGGTCTCTCTATGCAGCCCTGACTGTCCTGAAGCTCTCTATGTAAACCAGAGTGCCCTCGAATTCACATAGATCCACCTATCTCTGCCTTCTGAGTGCTGGGATTAAATGGGTGTGCCACTAAATCCTCTCTGGAAGCTTTGGAGCTGGCCTTGAGATGTTGCCTGGGACATAGGATCCAGTTATCCTAAGGGAGGAACCAAGCTGGGCATTTTGATTGCATGGACCAAGAAGCCTATGTCTTCCAGAGAAACCCACACTCCGAGGAGCTAAAGCTGTGTGCCTCTAGTACTGGTCTGGTGCTGGAACCTGGAAGGTTCCTAGGCAGCTGCTGGTCCTTAGTCCACCATGAAAGCTTTTCCTGCAATCCACAGAGAAGCCAGCAGCAGTGGCTAGAGGGAAAGAGAGGTGGTCAAGAGAGCAGAGGGCGCCACAGTCTTCCTCCTCATGCACTGTTAATCTGGGCGGCAACCAGAAGGTGGGGTCCACCGCTTGGTCATCTTTTCCCATCAACCAAGGCCATCAACCAAGGGCTATCAGAACAGTTCTTCAGGTGGGGTTCCTTACTCAGGGGACTCTAATTTTGTGGCAAGTTGGCCTTAAAACCGAGCCTGATGTCATAGAAACAGTATTTCCTCCCAGAGAGAAGTCGTTCTACACACTGAGAGCTTAGTGAGGGAAAAGCTCTTTAATTGAGCTTTTCTGGCTCTGGCTACCGCCCAAAGGGGAGCCAGCCTCAAACAGAAGACGTCACGAATTTGTGTACACACTAGGACTATGCGTGGCCCACATCCTTAAACCCCTGTCAGGTCCCGGCCCCAGGTTACACTGTGAACAATCTAAACAGGCAGGAGACTGCAAATCTGGCTGCTTGGGCCGATGGGCGGTTTACATGGCAGAGATTTTTTTTTTTTACCAGAACTATTTTAAGCATACCAGTGTTGCTATTTTTTCAAATAGTTGTTACCCGAGTCATCTTTTCTACCTGTCAGAATGCTGTTTTTCTCAGGAAGAGAACTTCCTGGCAGGCCAGGACTTAACAGTGGCCAGTGTCCCCTTGAGCTGCCCTTAGATGCTTGTTCTTCCATAGGGGTGGGGCCTAATGCCTTGTGAATCCTGGTGGACCACTGTTCACATCCTTAGCATGGAAATCTCTCTTGTCTCTAACAGGCCTGGTTAGCAGACTACTTTCCTTTGGGTTATTTTGGAAGCATCGATCCCTTAGCTAAATTCTAATTTATGTGACTCTGTTTCCTTCCCTTCCCGCCCCTCTCTCTCCTATTTTATGGGTGATTTTCCTGTACAAGGTCTGTCTTTTGACTCACTGTCTAGCCCAGGCTTTGAACTTGTGATCGTCTGTCCTCAGCCTTTCCAGTACTGATGTTAGCAGCATGGGTCAGGACTCTCAGCCTAGTATGTATGTATGTAAAGATTTTATTTTATATATATGCATGTATGTGTACCATGTACATGCAGTGTCCTCAGAGGCCAGAAGAGGGCATCAGATTTTTGGAACTGGAGTTACATGTGGTTGTGACTCACCATGTGCTGAGAACCAACTCCAGGTCCTTTGTAAGAGCAGCAAGTGCTCCTAACTTCTGAATCATCTCCCAGCCCAACATCATCATCATCATCATCAACAACAACAACAACATTTCTCAAAACAGCATCTCATTAGGACTTCCAGGGTGACCTTCAATTCTCAATCCTCCTGCCTCAGTTCCCCAGGTGAAAAGCTTGGATTACAGCTGGATTAAACTTTTTGGAAGCCTCTCCTGATGTTTTCCGCTGTAGCCACCACATTTCTTTGTCTCTGCCCACAGGCTCAAGAGTTCCGATTTTTTATGGCTTTTCTTTTTTTCAGAAAGTGTCTTTAGGTTTGTTTATGTGCATGAGTGTTTTGCCCGAGTGTTATGTGTGTGCGCCATGTCTTCCTGGGGCTCTGCCTCTGCTGCTGGGCTTCTGGTTGTGTGTCGCTACTCTCAGCTTTAATTCTCCATTATTTTCTTAAGAACTATTAATTTTTATGTGTATGTATATGTGTCTGAGCGTATGTATGCACATAGTGTGTGCCTGGTTACCAGGGAGGTCAGAAGAGCCACCCGCTCTCCCTGGAACTGAGTCTCCTGACCTGTGGTCACAGCTGAGTGCAGCCATGTGGGTGCTGGGACCAAACCAGTGCTCTTAATCCCTGAGCCATCTCTCCAGCCTCAAATCTCTCTCTTTTTATTTTATTTATTTAACCAATACTTGTTTCTTTTAAAGCATAGGAAAGGACATCTTAGCTTCCATTGTGTGTTTGCTTCTCATTTCCCAGGTGAATAATAGACCTTGCTGCACCTCTTATCTCACAGTTTTATGGCTTGCAGGTCAGAGGACAAGTTGATGGGGTTGGGCGGCTACTCCCACCATGTGGGTTCCAGGGATCAAATTCTGGTTGTTAAGCCATTCAAAGGGTAGGTACAGATGTGCCCGAGGCTGTTTGCGCATGCTCACTGGCCATTTATGTACTTTCTCTGGATAAATGTCTAGTCGAGTTTTGAATCAGCCTATTTGATTTTGATGCTGTTCCCGAGTTATGAGCAGTTCAGGATATCAGTGCCTGATCAGAAAAACAATTTGCGGGTATTTTTTTTTTCCTGGTCTGTGACTTGCCTTTTCACTGTTGCTGGTGTCTTTTGAAATGAAATAACTTCAAGGGTAGAAGTCCCTGGGTGAGGGGGCGGGGTTTCACCCCAAGGAAGTGGCCCTGAATACACAGGAGTGTGTGTGGCAGGCTCATTTGTGGGAAGCAGTTTATTGGGTACTAGCTCATCTTTGTGGGAAATTGCCACCAAGGCAGAGCATGAGATAGCCCTTTTATACCATTTCGGGTTCTTTGTCTCCTTATAGGGTGGCTGGTGTTCTGATTGGCTTTTTTTGTTTTTTTGTTTTGTTTTGTTTTGTTTTTTGTTTTTTGGGTTTTTTTTTGTTTTTTTTTTTTTTGGTTTTTTTGGAGACAGGGTTTCTCTGTGTAGCCCTGGCTGACCTGTAACTCATTTTGTAGACCAGGCTGGCCTCGAACTCAGAAATTCACCTGCCCCTGCCTCCCAAGTGCTGGGATTAAAGGTGTGCGCCACCGCTGCCCTGCCTGATCGGCTTATTTTAAACTACTAGACAGGAGAGCTGCAAAGGGAGAAGGATGGGGAGGAAGAGGCTTGCTGCAGAGATTTGAAGCTGCGCGGACTTCCGCAGCACTGTTCCCTGCTTCTTCCCCTCTGCTCTGGGTGGGGGTGGGGGGGCTGCGACGAGAGAGCTGACACTTGCAGGAAGTGGGGTACAGTGTAGATAATTTTGGTCCAAGGATTTAGGAGCAGTCCCCATCTGTTTGGAGTGATTCTGGCCCATGGTCTGGATTGGCTGAGCCCGCATACCACCCTCCTTCAGTACATAGATAACTTATTCCTTTGTGAGGCCACAGAGGAGGGCACCCCCGAGGGAACGCTTCCCTAAACCCCCTTAATGTCTTAGCCACCAGAGTCTCTTGGGGAAAAGCACGAGAGAAGGGAAATAGAGTCTGAGTTCTGGAAGAATCTGGCGTGTTCTAAATTTCAAACTGTAAACCAACAGCGAGCCTTCCTATCCCAGGCTAGACCAGCACCCCAGCTGGTAGGATACCTTCCTAGCTCAGACTAGACTGGCACCCCAGCAGATAGGAAACCTCAGTAAGTAATCCCTACTCAGTGGCTCAGATGAGATCCACAGTGGTCATGGAACTCCTGACCCCTGAGGCACATAGCAGACCTTGGGACAGCCTCTCAAGAGTTTATACCCCTTGATTTCAGGAGGATACTTAATTTTAATTAAAAGAGACAGTTATGGTTGCCAGATAGAACAAAGTTCCAGGCTGTTCTCCTGGAAGTTCCTGAAGTGGCACATTAAAGCCCAGCTCTCTCTCAACCCTGCTGCGCTCCTCCCTGAAGGGGCAGGCCTTGAGCACTTCTGCTGCCAACTATGCAGGCTATGCAGCATCTATGCAGGCCAGCTCCTAAGGGTCACTCTCGCAGAGTTCCAATGCCCAGTTGTTCAGGGCTGGGAGTGCATTTGTTCAGAATGGAATCAAAAGATTAGGATATGCTGGGAAGACTGAGACTGAAACCCCCTGAACTCAGCTCAGACAAGAGCTCTGAAGCCCAGCAGAGGAAAAAGCATAAAGATCTGTGTGGACTCTGAATATGCATACTGGGTACTGTGTGCACAGGGGGCCATCTGGGGAAGGGAGGGGACTGGTGACAGCCTCAGGGACGCCTATCAAAATCCTAAGGAGATCTGGACTGATTAGATGCAGTTCTGTTCCCTGGGTCATCGTGGCCCCGCACAGCTGAGACCACCCGAGGGGAGAAGATCCCACCATGCTCTCTTGTCCCATGGGAAACTTACCATTAGTTTTCGGGAGACACTTGATAGACTCACCCACATGCCAGGGCTTCTCTCGTTGTGGGCTGGAATGAGTAGGACAAGACAGACTCAGATGTCTTCTGGGAGAATCTTCACTTAAGGGACTGGAGGACTCTAGGCACCCTGTTGGCAGGCCCAGACATGTTCATATGCGAAAAATTATTTCTGCTCTTCTCTTTCCAGTGGGATATTTCCTGGTGGGTCCATTACTTCTTCTCCAATTGCCCACTGGTCATGACTCTCTAGCAGACCCAGTTCCACTGGTGACTGTCTCAATTCTGGCTCAAAGGAACAACAGAGGAAAGGCCCTCCAGGAAGTAGAGACCTACTGAGGGAACTCAACACACACCTGAGACATGAGGGGCAACTAGAGTGGGCCACCTTGGAAGGTCACATGGAAAGCCCTTCTTGTCTGAGATAGAACATAAAGTTATCTTATTTTTTTTTCAGGACAAAGGGATGACTACTTAACGAAGGAACATTCAGGACTTAAGGAACGGACAACTGGTTTGGAACAGACTTTCCAACTTCAAATTGTGGGCCTGCTGTCAGACATCTTAATCCAGATGGGACCAGAGCTATTTTGAGGTCAAAGGCCAACTCTCCTAAATCCCCAGGCAAGGACTACAGACATCTTTACTACTGAGGGAACGCTTTCCTCCTGGAAAATAGACTCCATAGCTGGAAATAGCACGACCCATTTTTACGCTGCCCATGTTCCCTGGGGAGTGTTGGGGTGTTCTTACAGTTTGAGTCTTATGCTAAGGGCCTTACAGGAGTTCTCAGGAAGTCTAGCTAAGGTTTTTAGGAAGTACAGTGGATGTGGGGAAGATGATATGGGCGCCCTGGGCTGTCCTCTGTCCTCTGTTCTAGCCGTGGTCCCACCCCTATTGCATCCCTCGGAGGGTTCCCTTGCTGGTCCAGGGCGCAGAGGGTACTGAAGGCTGTCCTGGGCCCACATTCCTCTCACTTCCCGCCATTGTCCCTAGTTCCTGTATCCTTATCTCGACACCCTCCCCAGGCCACCCCCAGCTGCGAAGAGTGGTGACTCATTTCCTTTCTTTCTAGTGACTTAATCCTGCCGCAGCAGTGACATGCCCTTCTGGCATCGCTGGGACTCGGAGCGTGGCACGGCTCTCCGGGGCCGGCAGGGGGCGCCAAAGCCTGCAGTGTGAGGGAACGGCCACACTCTGGGCTGGGAAATCGAAGATCTGAGGTGTATGGGACAGGGACTACTGTGCATTGCACATCCTGTCCAGAGGGGCTAGGAAATCACAGCTCCACACTGCAAGGAATAATTTCATCTTCTACTCCGGCCTCTTCCTCCTGTGGTGTTCCCAACACTCTTTGCATACACATTTCCTAAATAGTGATCACTGTGGGTCCTGCAACAGGGTTGTTCCAGAAATACTAGCCTGGGCCCTCACCAGGAAGAGGAGGATCCACAGTCCTAGATGGCCTACCTGACCCATGCCGGCCCTCTAGGCTCCCCTTTTCCTTCCCTCCCTTGTTCCAAAGAACAACAGACTTACCTCGGTCTGGAAATCTCAGCTATTTCCCAAGAGCCACCCATGGAGTATGAAGTGACAATAAGGCCACACAGTAGGTTTCAAGCCACGCTGATCCCGTGGCTGGACTCCTCACCTCCCTGCACTCCACAAATTATGAACACAAAAGACTTGTCCTGGTATCTGAGGCAGCCAGAAAGATTTGGAAAACGAAGGGGACACAGGAAAGGGAAACCAGCCCTTCTTTAAAGATTCTAAAGAACAGGAAGGAGCGGTGCAATCCTTTAATCCCAGGCAGAGGTAGTCCGATCTCTGTGAATTCGAGTCCAGCCTGAGCTACAGAGTGAGTTCCAGGATAGTTAAGGCTACACAGAGAAACCCTGTCTCAAAAAACCCAAAACAACCAACAGTTTGATGAGGTAAAAAATTCCAGGACGATTTACAACATGTGTTCCCATAGAGATTTTTTTTTAATATTAGCATTTAATTAACCTCCTGGGTGGCTTTAAGCTACCAGAACACAGGCACCTCCAACACCCTTTATCTTCTCTTCAGCTCTTCTGCCAAGGAATTTGGCCTTCATGATGACAGCTGCCTAGGGAGCTTTCCCTTCCCCAGAACAAGTAGCCGGATTGATTGGACACCACAGACGGGAGCAGCTGCTGTCTTGTTTGTTTGTTTGTTTGTTTTGTAGCCTTGACCCATGTCTGCTCACTGACCAGCGCCCACAATTTATCCAGGTTGGTGATTGGGCAGAAGCTATGAAACTTCTTGAAGTGGTAATGCCTCACACCAACTTCCCCAAAGTACCCTGGATGATGATATTCGTCAAAGTTGATGCTGTGGTGATGCCTCCAGCATCATCTGGGTGCTTGTGGTGCTTACACATGGGACCCTGGCCGCTGTGGCTCACGTGGCTCCGGCTCACGTGGCTCCGGAATGTTTCCTGGTCTTCCTCAGGATGGCATGGCAGCAGAAGAAAGGAAAGATCGTAAAACAATGTGCATGTGTGTGTACACACACACACACACACACACACACACACACACACACACATATCTTAGTCAGGGTTCCTATTCCTGCACAAACATCATGACCAAGAAGCGAGTTGGGGAGGAAAGGGTTTATTCGGCTTACAAACTTCCATACTGCTGTTCATCACCAAGGAAGTCAGGACTGGAACTCAAGCAGGTCAGGAAGCAGGAGCTGATGCAGAGGCCATGGAGGGATGTTCCTTACTGGCCTGATTCCCCTGGCTTGCTCAGCTTTCTTATAGAATCCAAGACACAATGGGCCCTTCCCCGCCCCCCCATCACTAATTGAGAAAATGCCTTACAGCTGGATCTCATGGAGGCATTTCCTCAAGGGAGGCTCCTTTCCCTGTGATAACTCCAGCTTGTGTCAAGATGACACCCAAAACCAGCCAACACTATATATATATATATATAGTGTATGATATGTGTGTGTGATGTGTGTGTGGAGTGTATGCTATGTGTGTGTGTGTGTGTGGGATGTGTGTGTGTATGCTATGTGTGTGTGTATGTGTGGGATGTGTGTGTGTGTATGATATGTGTGGGTGTGTATGATGTGTGTGTATGTGTATGAGATGTGTGTGTATATATATTAATATATATATATTAAGCACATGAAAGTAGTCATGAGCTATGCTTAGGGCCTAACCACTACATATGGCCTTTCTCTTTGTCCAGCTGTAAACCTGCCATTTTCTGGGACTCTTGCAAGCAAGACCCTAAACTTTATTTGCAATAAAAGATGTGACTTAATCCTCCTCCCACAACTTTTTGCGACCTGTGGTTTATCTTATCAGATCACAGCACTGTGCACCTCAGGGAGCACCGTATGTCCTCTTTAACCAGAAAAGAAAAACACGGAGAAGGGAGGGGCAGTCTCTAAAAGCCACAGAAATCCTCTGTGTGCTTATTGTGAAGACACGTCTCCTGAGAAGGCCACACTCATACATGCTTGTATATGTTTCCTTACACATGAGTGTGTATGTTTCCTTACACATGAGTGTGTATGTTTCCTTACACATGAGTGTGTATGTTTCCTTACACATGAGTGTGTATGTTTCCTTACACATGAGTGTGTATATTTCCTTACACATGAGTGTGTGTGCTTCCTTAAGTGCTCCTCTGCCCATTATCCCTCAGCTCTGTGCTTCAATCTGTGTTAACGTTTTTTCTTA
The DNA here is from genome assembly GCF_978045245.1 of Mus caroli. Classification (NCBI taxonomy): domain Eukaryota; kingdom Metazoa; phylum Chordata; class Mammalia; order Rodentia; family Muridae; genus Mus; species Mus caroli. Next base: position 43,454,821 of record NW_028227268.1, read on the forward strand.
TCTAAGGAACCTTTCCTTAAAAGTTAGTGTGTATAGTGTGTGTGATGTGTGTGTGATGTGTGTGTGGTGTGTATGCTGTGTATGTATGTAGTGTGTATGATATGTGTGTGTGATGTGTGTGTGGAGTGTATGTTATGTGTGTGTGTGGGGGGGATGTGTGTGTGTGTGTATGCTATGTGTGTGTGTGTGTGATGTGTGTGTGTGTATGCTATGTGTGTGTGTATGTGTGGGATGTGTGTGTGTGTATGATATGTGTGGGTGTGTATGATGTGTGTGTATGTGTATGAGATGTGTGTGTGTGTATGATATGTGTGTATGATGTGTGTGTGGAGTGTATGCTATGTGTGTGTGTGTATGTGTGGGATGTGTGTGTGTGTGTGTATGATATGTGTGGGTGTGTATGATATGTGTGGGTGTGTATGATGTGTGTGTATGTGTATGAGATGTGTGTGTGTGTGTGTATGATATGTGTGTGTGATGTGTGTGTGGAGTGTATGCTATGTGTGTGTGTATGTGTGGGATGTGTGTGTGTGTATGATATGTGTGGGTGTGTATGATATGTGTGTGTGAAGTGTGTGTGATGTGTGTATAGAGTGTATGCTATGTGTGTGTGTGTGTGTGTACTTGTATGGGTGTGCATGCCACACTGTGCACTTGGAGGACAGAGGACAGCTCTGTGGGGCCAGTTCTCCCCTCTGCCTTTCCATCATCAGGCTTGCCCAGCAAGTGCCCTTACCACATGCGCCATTTTGAAAGGCCTAAAACTTTTGCACTGGGAGGCAGAGGCAGGTGGATCTCTGTAAGTTCGAGGCCAGCCTGATCTAGAAGGTAGTTCTAGGACAACCATGACTACTCAGAGAAGTCCTGTCTCGAAAAACTAAACTCCTAATGCTTCGTCACGGCATTGAGACTTGTTCTGAAATCCTTCCCAGTGCCAGAGCACGCGGGGGTCAGGGGTGGCTGTGCGGGAGGCCTCCCTGGGCTGCCATAGGCAGTGGTGTGGAGCTGTATCTCAGGCTCAGCCCTGGGGCTGCTGACATGATTTCACACAAGTTGGTCTCTGTGAGTCCTCCCCACTCATCTGAAAGTTGGGTGTCAGAGCAGACTAGGTCAGAGTCAGTGTGAGGAACAAATGAGCTCAGCCATGGAAGGTGCTTCTAGTGGTGCCTGCACCCCTGAACATGCAACAGTCGTCCCTCAGAACTTGGGCTCCATGAAGACAGGGCTCTATGTGTCTTCTGTGCATGGCCACATCTACGACATCTTCAGCAGAGTCAGAATTCAGTAAGTGTTTGTTGAGTGAATGCCTGAGCGTTAGCTGCTGCCACAACTGCTGAAGTTGATTTCACTCTAGATTTTAGGCCTGTCAGACTGGAGGGAAGATGCTCCAGAGTGCATTGCCTAGGATACCGAAGTGGTGTGGATGGTATCAGGGATTCTATTACTGTGATTAAACACCACCACCAAAAGCAACTGGGGAGGGGGTGACTTAGCTACTGTTCTATTGCTGTGAAGAAACACTATAACCAAGCCATAGAAAAGGTAGTGTTTAACTGGGGCTTGCTTCCAGTTTCAGACGGCTAGTCCATGTTTGCCATGGTGCGAAGCAGGGCAGCAGGCAGGCAGGCATTAGAGCAGTAGCTGAGAGTTTACATCTGATCTGGAGGTTGGAGGCAGAGAGAGAGAGAGAGACAGAGAGACAGACAGAGAGAGAGACAGAGACAGAGAGAGAGAGACAGAGAGAGAGAGACAGAGACTGGGCCTGGCATGGGCTTTTTGTCCATCCACAGTGACACACCTCCTCCAACAAAACCACACCTCCTCCAACAAGGCCACACCTCCTAATCCTTCCCAAACAGTTCCACTAACTGTGGATCAAGCCTTCAAACCTACGAGCCTGTGGGGACCGTTCTCATTCAAAGCATCATCCCAGGGAGGAAAGCATTTATCTTAACTTTCAAGACAAACTTCATCACTGAGGGAAGTCAGCACAGGAACCTGGAGGCAGGAACTGAGGCAGAGGCCATGGAAGGATGCTGCTTACTGACTAGTGTGCTCCTCATGGCTTGCTTAGCCTGCTTCTTCACCTGCTAAGCGATTCTACATCAATCATTAATTAAAAGAAAATATCCTACACACTTGTCTACAGGCCAGTCTTATGAAGGAAGGCATTTTTCTCAAATAAGATCTCCTCTTCCCAGATATTCCTAGGTTTGGGTCAAGTTGACAGAAATCAACCAGGACACCTAGCATGCACAAAGCCCAGGGATTGATGGCCAGCGTTGTATGAAGTGGGTGGCGGTGCACGTCTGTAATCCCAACCATCAGGAAGTGCAAGCAGTCCTAGCCAAATGGATGGACCTTGAGGGCATCATCTTGAGTGAAGTAACACAATCACAAAAGAACTCACACAATATGTATTCACTGATAAGTGGATATTAGCCCAAAACTTAGGATACCCAAGATATAAGATACAATTTGCTAAACGCATGAAACTCAAGAAGAATGAAGACCGAAGTGTGGACACTGTGCCCCTTCTTAGAATTGGGAACAAAACACCCAGGGAAGGAGTTACAGAGACAAAGTTCGTAGCTGTGATGCAAGGATGGACCATTTAGAGACTGCCGTATCCAGGGATCCATCCCATAAGCAGCTTCTAAACGCTGACACCATTGCATACACTAGCAAGATTTTGCTGAAAGGACCCAAATATAGCTGTCTCTTGTGAGACGATGCCGGGGCCTAGCAAACACAGGAGTGGATGTTCACAGTCAGCTATTGGATGTATCACAGGGCTCCCAATGGAGAAGCTAGAGAAAGTACCCAAGGAGCTAAAGGTATCTGCAACCCTATTGTTGGAACAACATGATGTACTAACCAGAACCCTGGAGCTCTTGTCTCTAGCTGCATATATATTGAAAGATGGCCTAGTCAGCCATCACTGGAAAGAGAGGCCCATTGGACTTGCAAACTTTATATGCCCCAATATAGGGGAATGCCAGGGCCAAAAGAATGGGAATGGGTGGGTAGGGAAGTGGGGGGCGCTATGGGGGACTTTTGGGATAGCATTGGAAATGTAACTGAGGAAAATATGTAATAAAAATTAAAAAATTAAAAAAAAAATAAAGATCCATCTGGACTTATATAAAAAAAAAAAAAAAAAAAAAGGAAGTGCAAGCAGGTAGCTCAGAAGTTCAAAGTGCTCCTGGAGAGAGCAAGCTTGAGACCAGGCTGGGCTGAATAAGATACTGGTCTCAACACAAAATAATTATTTTTTAAAAAGTTTTGACAGCCGGGCGTGGTGGCACACACCTTTTATCCCAGCACTTGGGAGACAGAGGCAGGAGGATTTCTGAGTTCGAGGCCAGCCTGGTCTACAAAGTGAGTTCCAGGACAGCCAGGGCTACATAGTGAGATCCTATCTCCAAAATCAAAACTGAAACCAAAATAAGGCTGAGAAGAAAAAAAATAAGGGAATGTGTTTGTGGTCTTTGGAGATCAAACAGGAGCATGGCTCTGTCTGGGGTGTGTGTGTAGCATAACCGGGCTCATTGATAAATGTGTATATGGATTAAATGGACCCCAACGTTTTGGCACAAAGCAGAAGTGTCTCTGAAACCACTCCTTCCTACTCTGTTGGTGTTGTGCTCTGAGAGCAGAGCATCATGGGAAAGGCATGTGCTCCTTAGTGACCTAAAAAAATCACAGCTGTCTGTTCCGAGTTTCACCAGGAAGAACAGGATAGCTTTGACCTAATCCTGTGCTATAGGCAACTCAATTGCTCCTCGCGCCATAAAGCATTGTATCGAGAGAGCTTTGCCCACATGGGAGCCAACCGTATCTGAGTTCAAATCCTATTTCATCAAACTCTTGACTTCTTTGAACTGCAATTTCTTCGGCTTAAAAATGGGAATGAAATGGCTGGAAGGATTGCTCAGTGGTTAGAGCACTTGCTGATTGGTTTTTTTTTGTTTGTTTGTTTGTTTTTTGTTTTGTTTTGTTTTGTTTTTGCAGCTGACCTGAATTTGGTTTCCAGCACCCACATCAGGCAGCTCACAGCTACTTAGAGCCCTAGTTCCAGAGCACCCAACACCAGAAATCCAGAAGATTTCTCAGACTTATGCCTGTACCTGGAACACATACAGACACACAGGCACACATACAGAGACAGACAGACAGACAGACAGACAGACAGACACACACACACACACACACACACACACACACACACACACAGACACATAAATAAATAAAAATTACCCAAACAATGAGAATGAAAATATTTGGCTCTTGGAGTTATTACAAGATAACACATATGCAATGCCTGGCCTGGAGTCTGTGTTTGGAGAATACCCAAGCTCTCTGGGTAGCTGCAGATCAAGAACCAGGCAGTGCTTCTCAGTAAAGCACAAGATTGTCCTCTGAAGGAGTGGTGAGTAATGAAGGAGTCACCTGGAGTACCAGATAAATGCTTTAGCATCTAGAATCCCAGTTGCTTCATCTTTAACACAAAGGAAGTTGGGAAGAGTGACCAGATGACCCCTGGGGTCCTGGAAACCTTCTTATGACGTGTGGAAGGACCTTGAAAGCCCTGAAGGCTGAAGGTCACCTCTTAACTTCAGCTTCCCAATGCCAAGCCTTCCTGTCCTCCAGAGCCTCAGCCCTGGCAGGGTTTCTAGCATTCCTGAAACCATGGGCTTTGATAGCTAACAAAATCTACCCAGGTCTAGCTGCTCTGACCATTCACTTAGGGTGAGTGGCCTGAGTGAGAGCTTCCTCAGCTGAGGAGGAGGACACCACCTCAGCTTTGCAAGGCTGCTGGGGGAACTGAATAGAATCACCCAGGTGCTCACACTGATACAGTAGCTACTTAATAAAGGATCACTGGCCTTTGAGAAGAGCTTAGACTGTGCTTAGAAGGGTGTTTTAACACTGTCCTGGTTACTAACTAACTAATGAGGCATGGAGGTGGGGCTGATGGGATGGTTCAGTGGTTAAGAGCCCTTGCTGAATCCCGCTTCTGTCCCACAGGGTAACTCACAACCACCTGTCACTAAGGCCTCCTGGGCACAGCATAAACGTGGTGCACATACATACATCAAGGAAGACACACATATGCATAGCTAAATGAATGAACAGATATCTATTGTAAAGACCGCAGTGGGACGGAACTCTTTTCTTTCTTCTGGAAACTTCTCTGACAGCTTCCTCACCTCCTAGCCTTGACCCAACTTCCTCTGGTCACACTGGGGAATTCAAGGTGTGGGGACTGTCTAAATGGCTCCTGTTCATAAAGAAGTTGAAGATATGAAAAGAGATGAGGATCTCTAAGGTCCACAGAAGTTTTGCCTCCCACACCACAGTCACTGGAAACCCCTGCTGTGTGACAGTCTCTCTCAGACACTAACTTACTTGAGCTCCTGTTTTTTTGTCTTCTTCTTCTTCTTCTTCTTCTTCTTCTTCTTCTTCTTCTTCTTCTTCTTCTTCTTCTTCTTCTTCTTCTTCTTCTTCTTCTTCTTCTTCTTCTTCTCCTTCTCCTTCTCCTTCTCCTTCTCCTTCTCCTTCTCCTCCTCCTCCTCCTCCTTTTTCTTCTTCTTCTTCTTCTTCTTCTTCTTCTTCTTCTTCTTCTTCTTCTTCTTCTTCTTCTTCTTCTTCTTCTTCTTCTTCTTCTTCTTCTTCTTCTTTTCATTTTGATTTTCGAGACAGGATTTCTCTATATAGCCCTGGCTGTCTTGAAACTCACTCTGTAGACCAGGCTGGCCTCAAACTCAGAAATCCGCCTGCCTCTGCCTCCCAAGTGCTGGGATTAAAGGCTTGTGCCACCACTGCCCAGCTTGTTTTTGTCTTCTTAATGGCCCTGGAAAGGATGCTACAGATAAAGCTTTGTCACAGGGTTTCACAAAAAGGAACTGGAAGGCCTATGGAAAGTGTGGGGTTTCCCCTTCTAGTCCCCAGTCAACCATGACATCATCAGAGAGGGCAAGACAGTGGGGGTTCCGTCCCCGGCATCAGGAGCTCGTGGCGTAGCTTCTCTGATAGACAGTACCCTCGCAAATCATGAATGAATCCAAAGCATTCATCCTTAAATTGCTTCTGTTAGGTATTTGCTCACAGCAACGAGAAAGGCCATTACTGTAGTCACCTGTGGTAGGTGGCTCAGCCTTTACTTTCTCCACACAACTGCTCGAGGATGCTTACGATAAGCAATCAACAGTCAGGACGTCTGCCATGACCTAACCTCGGCCTTCCCAAGCCAGCATTTCTGCAATGGCCTGTCCTGTGGATCAGCTGTGTTCTGTTGCTCTGTGATTGCGGGGGATGGAAGACGAGGGTGGGGGGATTCTGTGCATGTGGATGCCAGGAGGTGGGGGTCAGTGGGACCATCCTTTATCTTGGGGGTTGGATGACATGATGGACACCAGGATGCTACCGGAGTCTCAAGGTCCCAGGGAGCTCTACCAGGAGGTCCTGCCAGCCATCCCAAAAGAGCTTCACGTTCATGGCCAGGCTCCCAGACCCTGGCTTCTCCACAAGGTCTATACTCTGCCACCTCAAAATCTCCATCTGGAAATCCAAGAGGCATCTCAAACTAACAGGTCCAACCCCAAACTTCTGTACTCTCTTCTCCCCCATACCTTCCCCAGAACTCTGTCCTGTCTCGGGAAGTGGCAGGTCCAGCCTCCCAGTTTCTTAGATTAGCCCTCATACAGACACTCTTATTATCACTGTTATTTTACCTCTCTTCTTTCTTTCCTTTCCTCTTTTTACTCTCCTCTCTCCCTCCTTCCTTCCCTCCTTCTCTTTCTTCCTCACTTCCTCCCTCCTTTCCTTTCTTCTTTTCCTCTTTAAAAAAACAAAACAAAACAAAACAGGTCTCAGCATGTAGCCCAGTATAGCTAAATTTGCCACCCTCAACCTTCACCTCCCAGGCACTGGGATTTCTGCATCACTATAACTGTCTCCTTCTTGGTTCTTCTTTTCTTGGATTCATTTGCCACATCCAACACATCAGCAAATTCAGCTATCTTTACTTTCAAAATATATCCCAGTTGCTTCTCATCAGCTCTGTGGCCATACCCCATCTATCTACACCCTGGGTTTCTTCTTTGGTCACTGAACATGCATCACCTTCTCAAGAGGATGCTCCTGCTTCTTTTCAGGGCCTGTGTCCACACAGCTGGGGCCTGACATCGATGCTCTAAAGCTGACATGGCTCCTGCTAGCCCACTTGTCCATCTGTCTGTCCTTTAAAGGTTTACTTAGTTTTATTTTTATATGTACTGCTGTTTTACTTGCACATATATCTGTGCACACACGCGTCTTGTGCCCATGGAGGTCAGAAGAAGGTATCAGATTCCCTGAAACTGGAGCTACAGATGATTATAAACCACCATGTGGGCCTAGCCGGGTTCTCTATAAGAACAGCAAGTGCGCTTAAGCACTTAGCCACCACTCTGGCCTCCAAACAGCATTTTTTAAAACCAAAGGTTCAAACACAAGAGAATCCAAAGATACATCCATGGGATGCTTACCACTGACGAGTGATGACAGGGAGATACTGAGTCTCCGTTTTTTATTAATGAGGGCAGAGCACAGTTGTAAGCAGCCGTAATCTACAGCAATCATGACTCTGAGTTGAGGCTCCTTCAGACATGCGCGGTGCAAAACATGCATGTTGTGTGTGTGTGTGTGTGAGAGACCCAATCCACAGTGTAAAAAGCTGGGCCGGATGACATCCCATAATGCAAATACACTGTGATGCGTTCATTCTGATGTAGGTGGGCGTTGGGTTTCCACCAAGTTCTGCCAATTACAGGACAGCCAGGGCTATACAGAGAAACCCTTCCTTCCTTCCTTCCTTCCTTCCTTCCTTCCTTCCTTCCTTCCTTCCTTCCTTCCTTCCTTCCTTTCTTTCTTTCTTTCTTTCTTTCTTTCTTTCTTTCTTTCTTTCTTTCTTTCTTTCTTTCTTTCTTTTTTAGTAGGTTGGTATTATAACATTTATTAAAATAATGCTATGGGTTAATAGAAACAGCAAAGAACCAAAGAACTAAAATGCAAGCTATGTAAAATCCCAACTAAAACCCGGAAGTGTCTAATGTATTCATTCATCAGCTAACTAAAAGCCCAAGAAAGACAAGACACCCAATATAGTAAAGTACTGCAAAACAATTGGCAATTTTCAGTTATCAAAATTGCAGATTTTGCATTTTGTATCCTTTTCTCAATCAAGAAAAAAATTCTTTTGAATGGAGAAACCCTTTCTTGAAAAACTGAAAAAAAAGAAAAAAAGAAAAAAAGAATACAGCTGTAGTGGGGCAGTGGTGGCAAACGCCTTTAATACCAGCACTCAGGAGCAGAGGCAGGCAAATCTCTGAGTTCGAGGCCAGCCTGGTCTACAGAATGAGTCAGGACAGCCAGGGCTACACAGAGAAACCCTGTCTTGAAAAACCAAAATCAAAGCAAGCACGCAAATTATTTCATCCATAGTGAACATTCTTTAAAGTGTCTGAGCAACACATGTGCTCACTTATGTTGGTTTGGTGTGTGTGTGTGTGTGTGTGTGTGTGTGTGTGTGTGTGAGTTGAGACATGGTCTCACCATGTAGCAATGGCTGGCCTAGACCTTGCTATGTAAACCAGGTTGATATGAACTCACAGGAATCCATTTGCCTAGGCCTCCTGAAAGCTAGGACTAAATGCATCTAGCTGCTCGCCAACACTGGGTATGACCTAGGATTGTAGAATCACGGGCAAGGCATGTGCCCAATTGCCTTTTCCACAACAGGCACGGCAATTTTCATTCCTACCAGCAGTGTGAGTTCTGGTTGTTCACTGTGCCCACTGATACTTGGCAGGATCTGCTAACCATCACTGTGATGCTGGTGATGCTGGTGATATTGCTGATGCTGGTGATGCTGGTTATTCCGGTGACAGTGGTGGTGGTGGTGATGGCAACAGCAATGGCTTTGCTCAGCTCTTCTTAAAAGGGATTTCTCTTTTGACCACATGTTCCACCCCAAGGGAAGCCTGCTCCACTTGACTCTGCTCTGTTGAAGGCAGAGCCTGAAGAGCCAATTCTCTGTTGCTGGCCTCTTGCACTGTGGTCTCTACCTAAAGATGTCTCCACACCGCCATGCATGAGAGCTCCCTTCCACTCAGAGCACTGCCTCTTCAGATGACAGCTCCAAAGAGCTTGGGCCACCCAGTCAGGGGGAGGGAAAGGAGGCAGGAAAGGAGCTCTGGCCCTTGACCACATGTCATTTATAAATTCATCTGAGGACCCTTCTAAACTTGTCAGACTCAAAGTGCAGAGCAGACATGAAATGACTACAAGAGGTGAGCATTGTGTCACAGGCCTGTCACTCTACTCCTTGGCGGGTAGAGGCAGGAGGACCAGAAATTTGATGTCAACCTCTGGTACATAGAGTTCAAGGCCAGCCTGAGATACTATCAAAAAGAAGACAACAAATCCCTGTGGAGTCCTTGAGAGAAGACACAGGGGGGTCACCTGGGGTTTGGTGAATGTCTTAGTTATGTCACCAAAGCATAAGCCACCAAAGGAAGCCAGAGGTCAGACTGGACCTTCATCAACACAGTGCTCTGAAGGACAAAGGATAATGATAGGGGTGTTGTTTGTGGCTCTGTGGCCCCACTTGCCCCACAGGCTCTGTGGGCCCTACCAGTTCATGGTCTGAGCTGGGACCCGTCTCTAGAATATACAGACACCATCAGAAGCAGGAAAAGGCAGGCAAGACTTAAGGGGACTTGTGGTCCTGACCACACCTGGATTTCAGACTTGTGGTCTCCAGAACCCCCACAAGATGTGTGTCTGTGTTTGTTTTGTTCTGCCCCACAATGGTTTTTCATTCTTTGCCACATTAGCCTGAGGAAAAGGGGAAGACAGGATAGCAAAGCTTCGAGAGCACCCCCACCTCTTGCAAGGCTTCTCCCTTGACTCTCCCCACATCTCCCCAAAGCTTCCCACCTCCTCAGCCCCCAACCACCTCCATATAGTTTCTCCCAGTTCCTCCCTCCCTGCTCTTCCATCTTGACACCTTACAGCCCACACCCCGTGAAGCCACAGGACATGGCTCTACATCTCTATTTACTCTCCCTTCATTTGTAGTTGACCTTTGAGCCAAGCGGGCTGTCCACAATACGGGTCAGAGTGGGTCATGACCTGGCATGTACCCTGCTAGGGCCCTCCTCCTGTTCCCAGGCACGTGTGCGGTACAGAAACATACATGTGAGCAAAAACTCATATATACAAAATAAAATAAATCAAGTTATTTAATTAAAAAATTTCAGCATTATCAACCAATTGTGAAAACACTGCAGATGATCTATGCCCTGTGGTATCAAATATTCAGTCAAGATTAATTTGTCTTAAATTACTATTTATTTATTTATTTATTTATTTATTTATTTATTTATTTATTTATGTGTGTGTGTGTGTGTGTGTGTGTGAATGAGAACACACCACAGCCCCATAAGGTAGTCAGATGAAAACATATAGGAGTTGGTTCTCTCCTTCAGTCTTATGGGTCCCAGAGAGGGAACTCAGGTTATCAGCCTTGGCAGCAAGACCTTAACCAACTGACCCAGGCCAGCAGAGTGAGTTCAAGGCCAGCCTGAACTACACAGGGAATTCCAGGACAGCCAGGGCTATGGAGGAAAAGCGGGTCGTAAACAAACCAAACCAAACCAAACCAAAAATCTTCCTAATAAACTCCAATTCTGGGCTGGCTGTTTATGGTTGGTTATCAGTAAAGGTTTGATTTTAATACCCATTTTATCCATCCCCGAACCCAGAGCTGTGTAAAAAATTCTCAGATCCAAAGAGGGCATGTGCAGAAAAAGTTTAAGTCCGTCTGTGTAGCAGGAATGAATCATCAGTCCCCACTTGAATGGCTCTGACAGTTGGAGTATTAATAGAAAGAAGTCAGACTCAGAAGGGTGCATGTTGTAATCCCAAGGATACGTGAAGCATGCGGCAGGGGAGTTACTAGGGAAGAGTCCGGAGGGTAAGGACTGAAGACAGATGGCAGAGATCTGTTCTCAGTGAGACGCTGCTCACATGAGTGTCTTCACCTCGAACACTCACCCCACCGTCCACGTCTGAGTTTGGGGAGGGGAGGCGTGTGTATTGCCTCATAATAAAATTCCCAACAGTAGAAACAGAACAAACAGAATTAGGGTGTGATGTTGTGGTCCGGGTGGGGTGGAGATGAATCTCAGTCAGGCGGCCCAGCCCTGGGTTCCTCCCAGCTGACATGGTCCTGACAGAAGGACTGAGTCCTTAAAGTGGAAGGACTCTGGGATGCAAATGTGGAAAAGACAAAAAGCAAGTCACTTCTTCCTCCCCCTCTGCTTCCTCCTCTTCCTCCCTTTCCTCTTCCCTGTGGCATCCTTTCTTCTTCTATTTGCACTTCAAGGACCCACTATTTTTCTCCTCTTGTGTGGGCCCTGTACGTGCTAAGAACATAGTCTACCACTTGAGCCGCAAGGCAGCCCTTGGTTTTCTGAGATGAGGTCTTGATATGTAGTCCAGGCTAGCCTCAAATTCACAACCCTCCTCCCTCTGCCTCCTGAGAGCTAGGATTCCAGGTGTGAGCCCTCACTCTGGCAAGATCCACAGCTGCCAAGTCCTGGGTAAGGGAAATGGCTCTCAGCCTGTGACCTCAAGTCCTCAGAGTCTGTCGGGGATACAGACCTGCAAAACAGCAAGCATAATCTACAGCATAAGAGGCCCTGAGAGACATCCATCTAAGGGGCCAGGCAAGGAAAGCTGCCAGGGAGGACTTCCCAATTGGGAGGACTTCTGAAAAGAGAGGACTTCTTAAAGGGGCAATGCTGACTCAGATCAGTATGTGGGTACTGGTCAGGAAGATTGCAGAGGTTGGGTGTTCCTGGCAGAGGGAGCAGCCAGCTACTGACCCCTACCTTTTCCAGCTGTGTGGACATACTTCAGGGGTGAGTATGAACAGTCAGGGGAGCCAGGAGTGAGAGAACGTGCCTTTGATCTCAGCACTCAGAGAGGCAGAGGCAGGAGGACCTCAAGTTTGAAGACCAGCCTGGGCTAAAGAGCGGGTCCTGGCCGCTCTAAGTAAACTTGGAGAGAAGAGAAAAGAAGAAAAACAGGGAGGCAGCTCAAAGAGTGACGGTGTGAGGGTGAGGATGGGCCCTTAGCTCTGCTGGAAGAGGTGACTGTGTTCTTAACTGCTGTCTAGACAGACCCCGGAACAGTGCTGGGAGCAGGGCGTTAGATGAGGCTGTAGTTGCTGGGATTAAAGGACCAAACATTCAAATATATGAATCTATGGGAGCCATTCCCATTCAAACCACCATGGGAGGTCGGAGCAGCCAACAGCAGGAGTTCATCACTGTCTCCTAGGGTGATGTGGCAAAGAAAGAGTGCAGGTGACACCTATGGCCAGGGCCTTAGAACACAGAATCTCAGTTGCTGTCTCTGGATCTCTCTCTCAGCAAAGCTACTCTGCCTTAGTCAGTCAGCACAGGAAGGTCCTGGGGTTCCTGCAGGTTTTTTCTGGAGTCCTAAGGTGGCAAGACTGCTGATCCCACACATCAGGCACAGTTGGTGGCTCCAATAGGGCAGAACTATGTACTGCCAGGAATGCTTCCTTCATCTTTTCTTCTCTCTTCTGAGAAACATTCCTGTCCTTCCCCATCATCCCAGCCAAGGATCCCCAGGCTGCAGGCTGAATTGCTGCCTCCCAGATGAGGTCATCACGGTGGTACTGACAGCTACAGCGTCTTGCGTCTTGCGGGGCAATGTTGGGACCACCCAGGGCTCATACACACATGGCCAGCAGAGCTTCTCCTGGCTTCTTCCTCTGAGCCCCGCCTTCTCTCCTGCTGGCTGCAGGGCAGAAGGAGCAGCCAGGAAAAGCACAAGACAGTCTGGTGACTGAGAACAAACCCGCTTTCCGTCTGGACTCTGTCCCTGAGCCTGGGGCAGCAGACCTTCTTGGATTCCTATGTATTCTGCTCCTGCTTCTCCTCATAGCTCAGAGATAAATAATTTCATCCCCGTGTGTGACAATTCCTGAGTGGTTTCCTGCTGCTATGCTGGTTTCAGCTACATTTGGAATGGAGTTGGATTGCATCCCCCAAAAGATACACAGACATCAACCCCAAATGTGACTACATTTGGAACTAGCATCTTAATACTATCAAGTTAAGACAAGATGATACTAGACCAGGGGTCTAAGAACTGATACCTTATAAGAGAATGTGGACACAGACACACACACAGACACACACAGACACAGACACACACACACACACACACAGGGAAGACAAAGGCAGATTAGAGGGATATATAAGGACCAAGGACCACCACTAATTAACTTCCCACATGCACGGAAGCCAGGCACAGTCGAGGAGGCCACTCCTGGGAGAATCAGGATAGCAGCTGTCCCTGCAGACTCAGGGCTATGGACTCCCGGCCTCCGGAAATGAGTTTAAACTATTTCCGAGTTTAAACTATTCTGTCTGAGCTTGTTTGCTATGGCAGCTTTGAGAAGCAAACATAGAAGTTTGAGAGAGCGGATTGAAGGAAGGGCGTTGAGAGACAGCCAGGGATGTAGCTCAGTTGGTAGAGTGTCTGCCTCACACACACACAAAGCTCAGGGTTTGAGCCTTAACCCTACCCAAACTGGTGTGTGACACCTGCCTGTAATCCCAGCAACCAGGAAGTTCAAGGTCACCCATAGCTACATAGAGAGGTCAGAGCCAGCATGGGATACATGAGACCCTTGCTCAAAAAAAAAAAAATTAATACAGTTAAGTTTAAAAAAACGGAGTGGATGATTACAGGCTCTGAGAAATACCTTCCAGCTGTGTGGGGCAGGGCAGGCAGGCTTGCCTCTGCCTGGATATCAGAGACAGGCAGGAGGTATCAGGACAGGGCTCAGGCCCAAGCAGGGAGATGATCTTCAGGCACTGACCTCCGTCCTGAGGACAGTGCCTTTGGTCTGTCTGTTCCTTGACGAGCACTGGGGATGTTAAACTGAGGGTGAACAAGCTTGAAGCAGGGGAGAACTTCCAGTCAGTGAGAACTGCCTAGGAGTGTCTGGGCCAGAGACCAAGAGCAATCTGACTTATGCTAGATGATAAAGGCTGAAGGATTGAGGGAATGACAGAGAAGCCCCGCCCCAGTCTAGGGAGGGGATGTAAGCTGTCTTTTTCGTGTGATGGTCTTGTGTCTTAGTATCGGTTCACATCCTCTGGTGGTCCCAGGAAGGATGCTCATTTGACAACAGATACAGGTTTCTTAAGGAAATTTTAGGACAGTCAGACGCCCTAGGCAGGGTCCCTTCTTGCTCTGCCCCATCTCCTTCCTGCATTCCTCGGAAGGCCCATTATCCCAGGTTGCTGGTGCCTGACAGATATCCTGGGACATGAGAGTTTGCATTGATAAAAACAGGGTCAGTGCTAAGTCCTGGGAAGCCTGGACTTGGCCTCACTCAATGATGAGTGCAATGCATAAGCCTTCAGAGGGCAAATTGGAAATACTGGAAGGATCTGCGGAGAAAAGCCAGGAACTGTTTTCCTTCCCAGCGTCTGAGACATAGTGCTGGCATGACCCTTCGGAGAGGCCCGGAGAGGAGTGTAGCATGGTTCAGCAAAGCGGCTTCTTTGGTCAGACTTAGCACTGGCAGCCACAGCAGCTAGAGACCTGTAGCACCATGACACCAGGCCTTTGACACAGTGCCAAGGGGGGCACCGCCAGCTTTCAAGTAACACAAGTTGCTAGATCAGGAGGAAGTTTGGGTGAGAGTGTTTGATAGACACATGCACACCTTTCTAGAAAGATCTGGGAAAGAACTGGGTAAAAGACTGCAGCAGTGTGCACCAGCCAGGGAAGCAGAAGGAAGCCTGTCAGAAGAGCATGGTTTTAGCCATGGTCTCAGCAAGAATGGGGAGCCTAAGTTACCACCCTAGGTACCATGATCTCAGAGGAAAGAAAGGGGTCCAATCCCCCATTTCTAGACAGTGGGATATCTCTGGGATGTTTCTTTTTTTTTATTTAAATATTTTTTATTACGTATTTTCCTCAATTACATTTCCAATGCTATCCCAAAAGTCCCCCATACCCTCCTCCCCACTCCCCTACCCACCCATTCCCACTTTTTGGCCCTGGCGTTCCCCTGTACTGGGGTATATAAAGTTTGCATGTCCAATGGGCCTCTCTTTCCAGTGATGGTGGACTAGGCCATCTTTTGATATATATGCAGCTAGAGTCAAGAGCTCCGGGGTACTGGTTAGTTCATAATGTTGTTGCACTACAGGGTTGCAGATCTCTTTAGCTCCTTGGATACTTTCTCTAGCTCCTCCATTGGGGGCCCTGTGATCCATCCAATAGCTGACTGTGAGCATCCACTTATGTGTTTGCTAGGCCCCGGCCTAGTCTTCTGGGACACTGCCAGAACAGTGCACCTTATTTCTTTTCTCCCAAGAATCATCACCTGCCCCCAACCTGACATTACCTGGCCCCTGTCTGACATCCCTCTGTAGTCTCCCTGCCAACCCTCTTCTCCTCACAAGATCCAAGCACTGCATTTACCCAGAAGTGCAGGCTGCAGTCCAGCCCTGTAACCTTTGAACAAGTGGTACCCCCTTTTCAATAGCCTGCCCACCTTCTGTTTTCTTGTTTCTTTGTTCAGTGTTATGCTTTAAATGCTAAGTGTCCCCACCCCAGACTCATGAAGAACACTGATGACATTTTGGGAAGGTTGGTGAACTTTTACAAGGTAGAGACCTCTGCTGGAGGAAGTAGGGTCACTCCGGGTGGGCCTTAACATTTTTTAGCCTGGCCCCACTTCCTGTTCACTCCCTGCCTCCCAACTACAGATGCAGTGTGACCAACTGTTTCCAGCTTCTGTCGTCATGCCTTCCTGCCACAACAACAGACTGTTATCTCCTCGAACTGTAAGCCAAACAAACTCCTCCCTCCCTTAGGTTGCTTCTCGTCAGGTATTTGGTCACAGCAATAAGAAAAGTAAGTAATATAGCTGGTTCGGAGACAGTGGCTCAAAACAAGCTTCCCAATTTGAAATGTAACCCAGACTGGCCTGGATCTCCTGGTTCTGCTCCTCTGCCCCCCTGAATGCTGGGACCATGGGCATGCACCACCCTGCAGGCTGCTCCTCCGCCCTCCTGAATGCTGGGACCATGGGCGCGCACCACCATGCAGGCTGGTTCCCCTTTGTCACTTGGCTAGCTTCTACTCACTCGAGGGTTCATCACAGATGCTGCCCCTCCCCTGGAAGCCTCCTACCGTGTCTGTCATCTTGGTATACTTGATGAATAGTGATGAACTTACCACTACCATACACCTACTCACAGACACAAAATGTGTCTGCCCCCTAGCCTACTGGGAGGTTGGATGTGAGTAGAATACTGGTTTCCATTTCTTTTTTTCTTCTCTCATACAATACACCCAGACCAAAGCCTCCCCTCCCTTCCCTTCTCCCAATCCTTTATGCCCCCTCCCCATTTCCCATTTCTATATTTCCAGAATCTGGCAGAGAGTTCACGGTATCGAATGAATGAGAGCCTGCATGCATGAACGAATGAGTCAGTAATCTCCTCCTCATAGCTAAGGAGAATCATGCAGCTCTGTGCTGGGTGTCAGGACCTCAGGAGCCCAGGGCAGTGGCAACATCAGAAGGGCCCACAACTCCCTGCTCTCGCTGCCTTCTCTCTCACTGCTTTGCCTGTGTGAAGATCTAGGACCACAGTCAGGGCAGACATTGGCTTGTGTGTAGGGCTGACATGAGCCCAGGGAGTGGGGGAGTGGATACAACTGGGCAGCCCAGACAAACCCATCAGAGGACTGCAGTTGCTCTGTGCTTCCTAGGCATGTGGTTAAATACGAATAAAGAGATGGCAAGCAAGGAAGGCAGAAGGCTCAGGTGTGGGACAAGAGGCCTTCTGAACTCTCAGATCTGGACAGGAAGAGTCAGGGTTAGTCCCAGAGGTCATATGAGTGAAGGCTATGCCTTCATTGTGACCTGACAACATTAGCTAGTCCTCTAGGGCCAAGTAAGAAACATCTCCTTCCCTCACCTTCCCAGGCAGCTACTTCCTCTCCATCCCCTCGCTATCTCAGGACAGCTCTGAATGTGACGATTGGAGCCCACATACAGGTCAGTACAGCTTCGCCATTTCCAAATGTGCTTGAAAACTTTTTTAGAATCCCTCCTCTTTGCCTGGAGAGATGGCTCAGAGGTTAAGAATGTTTTCTGTCTTTACAAAAGACCCTGGTTTCACTCCCAGCATGCACATGGCAGCTTACAATCAGCCCTAATTCCAGCTCCAGGGGACCTGACACCCTCCTCTGGCATTTGCGGGCTCCTGAACACATAAACACACACACACACACACACACACACTTAAAAGAGAAAATTCCTTGTTTGATTTTCCCTTTTCTTCTTTTAAACAGGGTTTTTGCTGTGCAGCTCAGGCTAGCCTTGAACTCCTGATCATCTCCCTCCTGAGTTCTGGGATTAGAGGCATGCATAACCACACTGGACCTTACTGTATGTATTGTTTCTGGGCATTTCCTAGTGGTTTCTCTAGTGGTTTTGTGGTTTCAAGATCTACTTGGAGTTAATGTTGCATCATTTCACATTCTAGTCTCTGCTGTTTACCACAGGCCCGATTTGCCACCCTCCTGTCCTTTCAGCTGCCACTGTTGCCTGTGTTAAACTCCACTGGGCAGAGCTTGGCGGCACTCTTCAAACAGTAACATCCACTTGGAGAGTTTAATCCCATAGAGCTATTGGTCACTTTCTTCTGATCTGAAGATGCCTGTTTTTGTAAAGGAGAGTTTCTCCTCAGACCCCTTTTGGCACATCATACAACATAGGGCTTTGGACAGTGACTTCTGTGCCCCCTGCCTCCCCTTAACATCTTCAATTTATCTTCACTTTTTACTTTTCTTTAGGTTTTATTTTTCTGAGACAGGGTTTCTCTGTGTAGCCCTGGCTGTCCTGGAACTCACTCTGTAGACCAGGCTGGACTCAAACTCAGAGATTGACTTGACTTTGCCTCCCAAGTACTGGGATTAAAGGCATGGGCTATATTCACCTTTTTTTTTTTCTTTTCTTTTCTTTTTTATGTATTGTAGCTTGGCCTGTAACTCACTGCATAGCAAAGCATGGCCTTGAACTTCTGAACCTCCTGCCCCTACTTAAGTGTTGGGATTACAGGCAAGTGCCACCACTCATGGTTTATATGGCACTAAAAACCAAACCTGGGACTTGATGCCTATAGGGAAGGGCTCTGCCAATTGAGGCACACCCTTGTCCCTCATCTTTCTCTTTTTATAAATAATAGATTCATTTAAACATTTTTTAAAAATCACAATTTATTTATTTCTGCACACACACACATACATGGCATGACCCACATGTGGAGGTCGGGGTGGGGGGAGCAAGTTGGGGGTTTGGTTCTCTTCTTTTACTCTAAGAGGTCCTGGGGATCGAACTCATGTCTCCAGGCTTGGCAGCAAGCATTTTCATCCACTAAGCCATCTTGCTACTCTTTATCTTTAATCTGTGTACCTTGTGTGGGTCCAGTACTCTCAGAGGCCAGAAGAGGGCATTGGGTCCTCTAGAACTGGAGCTACAAATGGTTGTGAGAACCACGTGGGTTCTGGAAATCAAACCTGGGTCCTCTAAAAGAGCAGTCAGTGCTCTTAACCGTAGAGCCATCTCTTCAGTCCTTAGATATCTTCATTCATGAAAGACATTTCCATTCACAGAAATGGGTGGGAGTGGGCAGCTTTGATCTCCACACTATAAAGGCAGGGGCAGGCAGACCTCTGTGAGTTCAAGGGAAACCTGCTCTACATGGAGAATTCCTTCCCAGCCAGGATTAAAGGCAAGCACTACCATATCTAGTCCTGATTGTTCATTTATTTAACTTTGTTTTTTTGAGACAGGGTCTCTCTATGTGGCTCTGACTGTCTTGGAACTTGCTATGTAGACCAGGCTGTCCTCGAACCCATAGAGCTCTGCTGCCTCTGTCTCCAGAGTTCTGGGACTAAAGGAGTGTGCCACCATGCTCAGTCCTTGGTAGTTTACTTTTAATGCTCTCAGAGCAGCTTGGCAATATTCCCCATTGTTCTCTGGTTCAAAGTGTCCCATGGATTTTGATTTTCTAAGCTGAAACACTGCAGAATATTTTGTAGTTTTGAATTTCCACTTGGCTATACTTGAAACACACACACACACACACACACACACACACACACATACACACACACACTTTTAGCCTACCAGCCAGATAACCAGAGAGTTGGCCTTCAGACCCAGGCCTAAGCAACTCTCACATTGCCTTCATTCACACCGGTCTGACTTTCTTCTATCTGTATACTGAAAACTCCAGAATATCTTACCGTTCAGGTGACAGTGGCAGGCTTTGATGTATGTGACTTCCCCTATGTATAAAGTCCACCCAGATTCAGAAGACAGTTGTAGTCATTGCCTCTAATGTCTTATCTTGGGCTGGGACATAGATCAAAGAGCATGGGCTCTGAAATTAGAATTGTCTGGGTTCAAGTTTTACCTCTGACATCTGTGTGACCCAGGGTCAGTCACTTCAATTTCCACGTGTGTAGGATAGGTGTGATTTGAATATGCTTGGCCCAGGGAATGGCACTATTAGGAGGTATGGCCTTGTTGGGGAAGTGTGTCACTTTGAGGGTGGACATTGAGACCCTCTCTCCTCCTAGCTGCCTGGAAGCCAGTCTTCTGTTTGCCTTCGGAACAAGATGTAGAACTCTCAGCCCCTGCACCATGCCTGCCTGGATGATGCCATGCTCCTACCTTGATGATTGATAATGGACTGAATCTCCGAACCTGTAAGCCAGCCCCAATGAAATGTTTGCCTTTATAAGAGTTGCTGTGGTCATGGTGTCTCTTCATAGCCATGGAAAACCTGGCTAAGACCATAGGTGACTTCAAAATATCATAGCTAAGTTAAAGTGAGATACAGGCAGGACATTAAGCTCAAAGGACATTGGATGACAGAGCAAGCACTCATTTGACTGGACCCGCCTCCTCTGAGCTGGGGTAGGGAGTTTGGGGGATGTGAGGAGTCACAGAGGAAGGCAAGAGGAGGGTCCTGCTGGGGAGGCTGGTTTCTGGGACGTCAGCCCTTGAGGCAGGTTTCTTGGGCTACTTCCAGTTGAGTAATGTAGTCAGGTCCATGTCTTGTGGACTGAGAACTCGGACTGTTTCCTGAGATCCGACAGCAGAGCTAGAGCATCAGGCTAACCCTTCAGTTTTGT
Organism: Mus caroli; assembly: GCF_978045245.1. NCBI lineage: Eukaryota > Metazoa > Chordata > Mammalia > Rodentia > Muridae > Mus > Mus caroli. The sequence continues at coordinate 43,475,143 of NW_028227268.1, forward strand.
TTCCTCCATTGGGGCTATCCTCATCCATTTGAAGTGCCCATTTCCCCGTCAGGTGAAGCTGGGAAATGGGCACATGGCTAGAGGGACACTCAGCACCTGGGGGACCCAAGCAGTGTGAGTTAGGCAGTTGACTGGGTAAGGGGTTTTGGGAATTTTCTCCAGGGAGAGGGAACTGTTTCTAGAACCAGAACACAAAGAGAGGCAAGGGTCATGGAAAGACAGGGATGGGAGGGGTGAATGGATGCCACTGGGATGGGGTGGGCCTGCTTCTGTTTTGGAGCTTGGTGTGGGCCAGCAGCCAACCTCACAGCTGCCAGCTGCTCTTGGGGAGCTGGCACCACATTGTGACAGAAATTGAAAGCAGGGAAGGGTGCTGGGGTGGGGTGACTCTGCTGGCCCATTCCACCTTGCCAAGGAAATGCCAGTGTGTTCAAGTCTCACCTGACCATCTTGACAGAGGTTCAGGTTTTCAAACCATTCTGGCAGATTCTGTGTCTCAGAAAGTGAAGTAGGACCCGGAGGGTACCAGCTTACTGAGCTGACACCTTCTCTAGCACCATGTAACCTCTGGTACCCCAAGCTGTGGCCTGGCCTGGTATGAGGGACAGTGGGGACAGCTGACCAGTCTCTCAGCTTTGTTTCTCTGTTCACACCTGTCAGGTTGTCCTTGAAAACCAACAGAAAGTCTATCTATTGTTCTTCAGCATACAAGAAACATAGCCTAGGGCCCCCAATAGAGGAGCTAGAGAAAGTACCCAAGGAGCTGAAGGAGCCTGCAAACCTATAGGTGGAACAACAATATGAATTAACCAGTACCTCCAGAGCTCGTGTCTCTAGCTGCATATGTAGCAGAAGGTGGCCTAGTCGGCCATCACTGGGAAGAGAGGCCCCTTGGTCTTGCAAACTTTATATGCCCCAGTACAGGGGAACTCCAGGGCCAAGAAGAGGGAGTGGGTGGGTAGGGGAGCAGGGTGGGGGGAGGGTATAGGGAACTTTCGGGATAGCATTGGAAATGTAAATCTAATAAATCTAATAAAAAAAGAAAAGAAAAGAAATATAGCCTATTTTATGCCAAGTGGCTGTCCCAGGCCTCCCAGCCACCAGGGGGCAGTGTGAGAACCAGAAGTGGCTTTTTTTTTAAAAGGTGCTAACCTGCTCTGTTTCGCATACCTCCCAGAGACTACTGAGCTTCCCAGTAGGGCCTCATGTTAGTCTATTAGGTCTGTTCTCTCCCCTCCTGCTCTGACTATGTGGGGGAAGCCTACCTGCTTTCACCAGGGCTCTGTCTTGAAGTTGCCACAAAGCCACCTTGAGATCTGTCTTAGTAACATCAGCAAGAGGCCCAGGTATCAAGTCACGATCTCAATTTCCATTTGATGCCGTGTTCTCTCCTATGAGTTTCTAAATATACATTCTCCCATCCCCTTCAGATATGCTGAAGCTTCCGTGGCCGTGCAGGATCCACTTGGCATAACTTCTACCCTTGACTGTAGGACCATCTGTGACTAAGTCAACATGAATGGGAACCACCAGTCAGCTGAGCGATGGCGAGGCTTTTCCTCAAATTGATCCCCTTTCTCAGTGACAGCCCTCAAGAATAGCATGGGGACCATGGATTAAGGTCTCTTGTAGTCCAGGACTATTGGGGAAAAGTAGAGAAAAGACAAGATGTAGCAATGTGTGTTGCCCACCTTGCTGTAGGGAGCTGATCAAACATGTAGTCATGGCTAGAATGTAGCTCAGTGGTAGAGCGCTTGCCCGGCCCATGTAAAGGCCTGGGTTCCAAGCCCAGCACTACCCAAACACACAAAGCCACTCCACTTTCTCCATCCTGTTAGGAACCCGATCGTGGGATAATCTCTTTAATTTGACAGACGTTAAGCAACTTTTTCAAGAGTACACAGCTATGATGGAGCAGCTCGGGGTTATCGGCCAGTGCTTGGGCCCTTCTGAACATTGTGGTGGCTTCTGGTCGTCCTATCACCTTCCTTGGAGAAAGCACAGTGCCCTGTGCAGCCAGAGAGACACAAGCCTATACAGAGAAAGCAAGCCAGAGTCTGCAAGACAAAATGTTCGGATGGGTGCCAGGGGCCGCTGGGGCTACTGCATGATTTTGAGGCCAGATTTCTCGCCACCCGTTCAGCGTCAGTCTCAGACTGCTGTAAGCCAGGTTTATAAATAGCTGGGAATATAAATGTTGGGCAGGGAGCACAGAATCTGGCTTGCTCCTGGGCTGGGAAGCACAGAGCAAGGGTGGGAAGTGGTAGCTAGTCTGAACAGGGCTATGGTTGGTTAGAAAGATCTGTCTTCTCCACCAGCAGTTAGAGATTTGGATGGCGAATTCTCCCAGGATGGAAGATACCCTAAGCTACCAAGGAACCTTGGGATTCAGACCCACCTTGCTTTTGGGTACTCAGGAGCCCTAGACTCCACCCCAGATGTGTAGACTGAATGCTACTGGGCATTGGGCACATCCTGATGCCATCACTGAGATGGGGCTAGGCATGTGGTTCAGAAGTAGACTGCTTACAGTGTGCAGGAGTCCCTGGGCTTTATCTCCTATGCAACAAAAATCACTAAAAATGCAAAAGGGCAGACCCTTCCCCAGAAGTTCTCACACAGGGAAACATGATGAGGTCACGTGGAACACTGTCCTTGTTACATGTGACACCCTGTGCTTTGGCAGTCAGCATCCACCAGAGCATGGGCACAGTGGCCACGACTTCCTGGGCACCTTCTGTTTCTGTGTCAGCACAGCACCAGCAGCACCGTCAGGGCAGGGCCATCACTGTCTCCTGACGACTGCTGTGGTGTGGCATCTTAGCTTGTTTGGGGGTGTTTGTTTGTTTTGAAACAGGGTCTCTTGTAGTCCCGACTGGCCCTGAATTCAGTATGGAGATGAGACTGGCCCTGAACCTCTTTACCCCTGCCTCCACCTCCCAAGTGCTAGGATTGTAGGCATATGTAACCATGCCGGGCTTACTCTTGTGCTTCCTAGTCTAAATGTTATAGTCACAATGTGAGGGAGAAATCCTTATCTCCATTTTTCAAATGGGAAATGGAGGCATGCAGAGACTGAATTACTTCCCCAGGGGCTGGAGAGATGGCTCATCTGTTAAGAGCACTGGTTGTTCCTCCAGAGGACCTGGGTAGAGTTCCCAGCAGCCACATGTGAGGTTCACAACCATCTATAACTCCAGTTCTAGGGGATTCAGTGTCCTCTTCTGGACCCTGCAGGCACCAGGCATGCAAACGGTACACAGATACACATGCAGGTAAAAGCACATTTATAAATAAAAAATAATTATTAAATAAAAAAGAATTACTTGCCCAAAGTCATATAGCTAGTTAGTGGTAAACAGGAATTTGTTTGATTGTTTTATTTTAAATCTGTGTGTGTATGTATGTGTGTTTGTGTATGTGTTGTGTTGTGTGTGTGTTTTTGTGTGTGTGTATGTGTGTTCTGGTGTGTTGTGTGTGTTTGTGTGTGTGATGTGTTGTATGTGTTTGTGGGGGGCTCTGGTATGGTGTGTGTGTTTATGTGTGTGGTGTGTTGTATATGTTTGTGTGTGTGTGGCTCTGGTATGGTGTGTGTGGTGTGGTGTGGTGTATGGTCTGGTATAGTATGTGGTATGTGTGTATGTGTGTGTGTGCTTGTGTGTGGTCTGGTGTTGTGTGTGTGTTTGTGTGTGTGTGCTCTGGTGTGGTGTGTATGTGTTTGTGTGTATAGTGGGGTGTGTGTGCAATATGTGTTTGTGTGTGTGCTCTGGTGTGGTTTGTGTGATGTGTGTGGTATGTGTGTTTGCATGTGTGTGCATGTGCACATACTCTGGTATAGTGTGTGTGTGTGGTGTGTGTGTGTGTGTGTGTATGTGTGTGTGGTATGTGGTGTGTGTGTGTATGTGTATGTAGTCTGGTGTGTGTGGGGGTCTGGTGTGTTGTGTATGTAGTATGTGTGTTTGTGTGTAGTGTGTGTGTATGTGTGTGTGGTATGTGGTGTGTGTGTGTGTGTGTGTGTGGTCTGGTGTGATGTGTGTGTGTGTGCACTCTGGTATGGTGTGTGTGCCTGTGGGGTGTGGGGGCATGGTATGTACATGCACTTGTCTCGGTGCAAGTCAGAGGACAGCTTTGTGGAGTTGGCTAATGGAGTCCAGGGATTAAATTCTCTATGAAGCTGGGATGACCATATGAAGTCCTCTCCTCGTTTGTTTCTGGGTCCCCAGTGCCAGGATTACAGGTGCGCATCACTGTACCTGGCAAAAAAAGATCCCGTGGTACTGCGGGGGTTGTTTGCCTTTGATTTCACAGTGCTTGGACCTGGACCCAGCTAAGGTGAGGAAGCCCTCTCCCAGTGAGCTACAGCCCCATCATTGCATGTCTCTGTTTGCTTTTGAGACATGGTCTTGCTGTGTGGCTTGGCGGCCCTTAGCTAGTGATCATATCTCAGAATATGAGAGCTGGGATTACTGGCATTATTATGCTCAGCTCTAGGTGGGTATTCGAACTCTGGCCTCTAACGTCAAAGCCTTGGCTCTTCTCAGCACACGAGCCTTTCTGAAGGAACAGGCACTGAGAGATGTGTGAGGGAGTGAAGGAAGGGGTGAATGAACATTGAGCAAGTGAAGAAACTCAGAGTCTGCCTGAGGTGATGGCTAAGGTTTGCAGGGCCTACGAGATGGAGTGGGTATTCACTGTCATGGCTTTCAGATGTGAGGTAAGAATGGTTCCCAGCTCTGGCCTCAGAACAGCTTCCCTGCACACCTTGCTGCTTGGAGCAAGCACAGCCTCTGCTTGGGAACTGGTTTGATTGGATGCACGCCTTGGGAAAACTGTGCTCCTGTTTTCTCCCCACCCACCGAGGGCCCAGGTAGAAGGAGTGGGGCTGGCCTGGCTCTTCTGTAGGCTAGCCATCAGTGGCAAGGGGCCGGCTAACTACCAAAGTTTATTATCTCCGCTGGGCAAATAGAGGGTCCTATGGTAAGTGTGGGTCTTAGATCCACTCAAAGCTTCCTAGGTCACTCCCACTGAAAGTCAGGACAGAGCATAGATAGCTTTGAAAGCAAATAGTGTCTAGTTTTCCTTCTGTTTTGAGTGGGTTGATAGGGGGGAGCGGCCCCAAGTCTGCACCATTTCTGGATTCTCCCCAGGTCTGCCAGGAATGCCCTACAACCCCCCATAATCAGATCTAAATCTGATGGAGGTAGGGCAGGGCCTGCCTCAGGCCTCCTGCCAGGATCCCCAAAGGGCGGGAAACGAGTTGGCATGGAAATTACAGTGTGCTGTTAGTCGGAGCATGAGTAAGGGCGAGATCGGTGCCAAAAGTTTCTGCTCAAAGCAACATGGGAATCTGGGAGAAAAAACCCTGGGCTGGAAGCCAGGGAGACGGAGGAGTCCCTTACGTAGGGCATCTATAGCCCAGTTGCAGGTGACTGAAACACAACTCACTCCAGATTAAGGAGAAAAGGATGATGTTGGTCTATAGGACTAAGAAGGGCATGAAGAATGGAACGTTCCTGAAGGAGGCTCCATGCTCATCTCTGCTTCTCCCCTTTCTCCATTAGTAACGGAGAGTCTTTATTGCTAAGGTGGGAGTTATGATTTCCCAGCATTCCCTGCATATAGGAATGCCCATTGAAATCTAAGTGGCAACTTTGGACCAGGGCATCTAGAATGTTCTTTAAAGGTCTTGCTTACCCTTGCGTCTTAGCTCTTTTTTTCTGTCTACATCATGGATTTGAGGATTGGTCCTAAGACAACCATCTGGAGTCAAAGAAAATCACACTGGGGTTAAAACGTTGCAAAGGAATTTTGTACCAAACCAAACCAGGAAATGGCACCTTCTGGAACTCTTTGCATCTGAAAAGTCACTGTGGTCATGTGGGTGCAAATGTGACTTGTGGGAGAAATCACTCTCCACCTTCGTCACCTGGGAGTGGTGTCCTCAGCACATCGGGCTGGTTCCTTCAGATTACCAGGATGGAAGAGGACTGAGTCCCCAGCTCAAGCTGGGAGCTCCTGAGGAAGAGAAGAGCTATGATTTGGTCCAGCTTGGACCATGTGGCCCTCCCTTCATGGAACTGCCTGATGAAGAAGACCCTCTGATTGGCTTAGCATGAGTCACATGGCCTCCTGGAGGCAGGAGCTCTAAAGAAGTTAGAAAGTGCAGTTGGCTGTGTTAAAATAAGAGTCCAGAAGGCCGTGGGACAAAGGGCTGTGGGGGTGGTTAGGTGGAGTGAGAGCTGATTCCCATGGGTTGTCCCCTGACCTTCACCAGTGCACTGTGGCACCTGCACACACACACACACACACTCACATAGACACACAGACAGACACACATAGACACAGACATGCACACACAGACAGACATACACACTGACACATACACACAGATACATACTCACACACACAGATACATACTCACATAGACACACACACACAGACACATACATAGACACACACAGACAGACACACATAGACACAAACACACATACAGACAGACACACATAGACACACACACAGAGGCAGACACACACACAGTCACATATACACAGACACATAAACAGATACACACACATACACACAGCACACACACACAGACACAAACCACAAACATGCAGAAACACACAGAAACATAGACATACAGATACACACACACACACACATACACACACACAAATGAAAACTGTAACTGAAAAAACTGCCTGGACATGGATTCTCCCTACCCATAGCCTCCAGCTGTGCCACCATCAGCCTCCTTATACTGTCCTTTAGAGGGTGTAGGAAAACTTTGTTCAAGACCCTAAACAAAACCAGGAGGTTGTGGATGCAGTTCAGTTGGTAGAACATGCCTAGCACCAGCAAAACCCTGGGTTCAATCCCAACACCGCAAAACAGAACAAACCACCAAATACCACAGTGTCCTCTTTGCCAGATATGGTGTCAAATAACTGCCATCCCAGCGCTTGGAAGGTGGAGGCAGGAGGATCAGGAGTTCAAGGTCTTTCTCAACTATGTAGTGAGTTTGATATCAGCCTGCTTACAGGAGACTCTGACCCCAAAATCTTAATAAATAAACAAAAATAAGTACAAAAATCCCCCACCAAACAAAACAAAAGCCTGATCTAATGAGACCCATCTTGAAGAGCTGATGCTACCATTTAAGAATGGAATTACCCTCGGTGCATCTATAGCAGAAGACTGCCTGGTCTGGCCTCAGTGGATGAAGATGCACCCAACCTCAAGAGACTTGAAGCCCCCGGGGAAGGGGGATGCAGGAGGAGCACACTCCCTGAGGTGAGGGGACAGGGAGTGGGACCTCCCATTCACAAATATAAAAAGGACTGAGGCTGTAGCTCCCTGACAGAGCACTTGTGTAGTATTTGTGCCCCGGGGTGGGAAAGCACTTGTGTAGCCTACATAACACCCTGGGTTTTATCTCCAGAACCCCAGGGGGCAAAACCACAAAAACAACGTCAGGCTGGGGAGCTGGTTTAGCAGGTGAACATAAGGAACTGAGTTCAACTCTCAACAGCAATGTCAAAAGTCAGGCATAGCCATGCACACGAGCCTGCAACCCCAGTGCTACATATCACACATGTATGAATACACCCGCTATTCATGCACACACACACACACCAGTTTAGAACTTAAAAAAAAATATTAGAATTACATCTGTGCTGGAGAGATGCTCTGTGGTTAAGGGCACTCTGCTCCTTCAGGGGACCAGAGTTCGGTTCCCAGCACAGAACTGCCTGTAACTCCAGATGTGGGAGGCTCAAAGCCTTCTTTTGGCCTCAGAGGGCACCTGCACACACGTGACACACACATGGAAGCAAACAGGTATACATAAAAATAAATCTAAGAAACAACAGTAACAACCACAAAAGTCTCCAAGGAGCTTTGTGCTGACTTTATTGCATTCATTTTTTCCCCCATTACATCCATTTATTTAGCATGGGAGGCACACGCGTGGAGAGCACAATTTGAAGGAGTCATGTTTCTCCTTCCATCATGTGGGTTCCAAGGATCAAACTAGGATGGTTAGCTTGGAAGCAAGTGGATTTACTGTCAGAGCCATCTCACCAGCCCCTCCTTTTTTCAGACAAAGTCTAATGTCCCTATGTCTGTCTGTGAACCCTTGACCCTCCTGCCTGCCCTGCCTAAATGCTGAGATTACAGGTGTGAGCTGCCTTGCCTAGCTGTATGTGGGCAGATGTTTGCAGAAATTTACTTTAGAAAACAAAGCTCATAAGCCGGGCATGGTGGCGCACGCCTTTAATCCCAGCACTCGGGAGGCAGAGGCAGATGGATTTCTGAGTTCGAGGCCAGCCTGGTCTACAAAGTGAGTTCCAGGACAGCCAGGGCTATACAGAGAAACCCTGTCTCGAAAAACAAAAACAAACAAACAACAACAACAAGAAAGAAAGAAAGAAAGAAAGAAAGAAAGAAAGAAAGAAAGAAAGAAAGAAAGAAAGAAAGAAAGAAAGAAAACAAAGCTCTATGGTGCTTCAGCTGAGGCCCCCTAGTGGCCTGGAGGACAATATTCTCCTGTGCATTTTGAATGTTCCCTAGATGAAATCAAGATGGTTTCCTTTGGGTAGAGTCCTACCATCAGAGCACACTCCTGCATCACTGTGACAGTCCCTCCTCACAGGTGCAGGGATAACACCAGGCTGGGTAACTGTATTGGCACACTCCTTTAGCCACACAGGACAAGTCTGGGCGCAAGGACAGGCCATTGGCTCCCTTCTAGCCTCACCTGAGCTCCAGAAGCCAGCACTAGCCCAGCCTGTAGTCATTCTCCATCCTGGCCAAGGGAACCAGTTAAAAATAGTGCCAGTCGGGACACCAATTGGGAAACCAGATGGGAAAGTCTAGAGCTTGGGCGGTGGAGCAGACAAGGCTGTTTCTGGTCCTGCTGCTTTCTGGTGACCTTGGGCACAGTATTCAGTCTTTTCTGGTCTCTGAGTGCCACCTGTGAAGAGCAAAGCTGAGTTTCTGCATATTTCCTTCCACAGGTCTTCAGGGGGAGCTGACACAGAGGGCAGACAAGGTTAGTGATCTGCTTAAACTCCCATTGCTAGGGGACTCACTACCTCCAACTGCACTGCTGGGAAGGTTTAGTCGTGCTACCAGTGAGCTCTGCCCTGTTTGGACAGACTTCTGTAGGCCCCTCTCATTAGCCTTGTTCTTCCCTTGGGACTTCTTGAATGTGACTAACCCCTTCATTAGGATGCTCTGTGAAACACTTGACTTGGCGCTGTGACTTCCCTAGGAGCCAGATGATCACCCTCCATGCAGAGCAAGCTTTCATCAGGTCATTGTAACCCCATTCTAGCCCCCAGCCTTTAGGGTCCCTCACTCCCTAATCTGGGCGTCTGTCTTCTTGGCTTTCAGACCAGCTGCAATGTGCTGCTCGGAAGAGCTCTTCCTGACTTCCCTAAGGAACTCTTGGTACCTTTTCAGCCTGGGAAGCCCCTGTCTACCTCCTTCTGAGACGTCCCAGACTCTGCCGAGCATCTGCTGCAATTGACAGGGCAACAGGTGGATTGACATGTAGTTATCAGACTGCTGATGAGTCCAGAGTCCATCCACACCTTCAGGGACTTAGATCTTGGAACCAGTTATAAACTTTGGTACAGTCTGACCAGAGCAACCTGACCGTATCAGCATCAGGGTAAAGGACATTCTCTGGATTCACCTAGAAACCACCTTCTATTATTGACACTCTGTCTTATATCATGAAGAGAGAATTCCCATGTGACACTGTCTCCCTTGTTCCCTGATGGTCATGAAGTCCCCAAGATGGCTCATGCGCTCTCCGTATGACCTCACAGAACTGTCTCCTTACTCCTCAGGCATTGAGCCTTATTCTCTTCTGTGTCAGGCTCTGGGACCTGGAGGTGTCTCTGGCTCTTCAGATAACATCCATTCATCCTCACCTTCCCATCCTCGAGCCTGCCATGTGAAGGGGGCTCAGCCTAGCACCACTCTAAGACAGGCTGGCTGAAAACAGCTACATCCCGCACGTGGTTGCTGTCTCTGAGTCACCGCACCACGGCTGTTTATTAGGACCCCACGAGCTGAGTTGCCAACTCTGGAGCCCTGGGAGCTGGCTAAGTTTAGTATGACAGCCGTGAGCACGAGGATGCCGTGTTCCTTCTCCTTCTGGCAAAACATGAGACTGGAGCCTTCTTTTCATCTTCCTTCTCTCTGACAAGTCCTTGCTCCATTTACCGCCAGATTGGCCTCCTCCCAGCATGCATCTGTAATTAAGGGGGGGGGGGAAACACCCGCAATTGTGCTAGGGCTGGAGAACCTCAGATTACTGCAACTTTTTCGGGAACAGAGGCTTGGGAAAATAGGATGCTTTAAAGCGTGAATGCAGATGCGTGTCTCTGGGTGTCTGTGAATCAGTCTCATGGGGTGCAGGGACTACCAGCATTCTTACGGAAACATACCTTACCACATAGATGTTCTTCATGCTTTTTACATGGGCTGCCCTTAGAAGCAGTTGCTCTCAGATTGAGAGAAAGATGGTTCTCCTTGTGTTGGACAGCCCCTTTGATCTTTGGCCTTTCCAGGATTAGACACTAAAGCCTTCTCCAGGTTTGCACCAGGAAAAAAAAAATAGTCCCTGGGACCTGGTTCAGGCTGGGCAGGCTGACACCACACTGCTGGAGATAAAATCCTGGGACAGTAGAGGAGGTCTGAGGCCTTCCACCTGCTGCAAGGGAATGATTTCATTGGCACAATTAGTGTAGGTCACCTAGGCAGAAAGAGTAATTGAGAACTGTTAGGACGACTGGAGGAAGCATTTCCCGCTAACTCCAACCCCTAAGGGGTCCAGCCAGCATCAGAGATTGAAGGGCTGAGTGTGCCCCTCTGCTCACTGAGTCTGCGCTTGTTCCCACATGCTGGCTTGCTCATCTGCTAGACCTGACACCATGGTTTCTTCTGTCGTACAATGTCTCACGAAACTCAGGTTGACCCTGAACTCATGATCCTCCTGACTTGGCTTCCAGATCTCCTGTTGATCACCCTTAATCTCATGAGCTCCTCCCTGCCCCTCATCCTGTCTCAGGGAACTCTGTCCTGAAGGCATGTGTCACTTGATGTCCAAGGAAGTTCATATGCATATGTGTCAGGTCACACATAACTGGGAGGGCCAGTCAGCAGTCAGAGAAAACAGGGATAAGTTGTTCTTTGTCAGACACCTTTGGTCTATCCAACCCCCAACCCCACCCAAGTTAAAGGAGAGTATGTGTGTCCTGCCCTCCTCCAGGGTGTGAAACTGGGAGAGGTGAGTATCTTAGTCAATCTTGATCAGCAGATCCATCCCTGTGCTGACACCTTTGCCTTCCGCTGTCTCCTCTGGAGGTTGCACGGCTGCAGTATGGCTCCAAGGCCATTTGGGCTCCCAAGGCCTAGGTTGAAGTTTGAAATCAGCCATTTGTATGAGACCCCTGGGAGGTCGCTTAAATCATTCAGAACACCATCTTCCCAACTTACAGAAATCAAGATGAGAAATCTACACCTCCTCAACCCTAGGGATGAGTTTGGGAGAGAAAAGAAACAGTCATGTAGCTCAGGCTAGCCTCTGAGCTGTGTCAGTCCTCAGCCTCGCTAGTGCTGGGATTACAGGTATGTAGCACTAGGTCCAGCAATCCATGCCTTTTTAAATATTTTCCAATATGTTTTGGTGGGCCATTTAAGATCGAGTCTGATTCTGTAGCCTAGACTGGATTAGAACTCACTGTGTAGCCCAGGCAATCCTCCTGCCTCAGCCTTTCAAATATTGACATTAGAAGTATGAGCCACCATGTCAGGCTTTCAGTGAGAGTTTCTATCACTAGAATAATTTCCCAGAGTTTGTCTTGGATTGTAGCTTGATCGGTGAGCATGAGACCCTGAGTTTGATCTGTGGTACCCTCGCAAAAAAGCAGGGCATGGTGACATACACTTGTAATGTCGGGGGAAGCAGAGACAACTCGTTTAGTGAGCTACAGATCAATGAAAGACCCTGTCTCAAAGGGAAAAATGAAAGACAGTGTCTGAGGAACACGCCTGTCCTCCCTTGAGCACCCATATGATTGCACACATGCACGTACACACACATATTTCAAGGTTGTCATGGAATCACAATGGTGAGGCACAAGTGTCTATGAAGCGTCTTATTCTAGGCACTGGAGCCACAGTAGCAAACAAGCCTAAGTCTTTGTCCTGGTGGAGCTGACAATTGGTAAGATGGATAGACAGACAGTAAGTAAACAAGTAAAAATGTCATATTAGGGGATGGATAGAAGCAAGGGTAGGGAAGAAAAATAAAGATGGGCCCTAAGAAAGTGCTTCCAGCCAAGCTGAGGCCCTGGGGTCCCTCCCTATCACCACCAAAGTGGGTGGGGACAGGGGAGGAAGCAGGAAGGCCAGGAGGGAGAGAAAGAAAACAGCAGAAAGAAGAGCCAGTATGCGCCACTCTCCGATGACAGGATCTAACAGCCAACATTTGGTAGAGCTCTTGCCTACCGTGCAAGAGGACCTGGGATAGACCCTCAGCACTGCTAAAACCAGGCATGGTGCTACTGTGTCCACAGTCATAGCTTCGGAAGGTAGAGGCAGGAGGATCAGAAACAGTTCAAAAGTCTTAGCTACATAGTGTCATTCTGAGCTACAAGACCAGCCTGGAATATATGCCACCTTGTTTAAAAAATAAATAAATGAGGCAAGAAAGTAAAAAACACCCTCAGGGAGAAGAGAGTCTCTGACTAAAGCAGACATCACACCCTGCCCTGAGATGGACACATCCTGCTGTGTGAGGAATGCTGACCAGTCACTCAGTCACTAGAACTACAGCAAAAGGACCCAGGGGTGGGAGAGTTCAGGACAAGGCAGGCACCTCAGGAGGGGCTTTGGATGCCCAGACCATGGGGTATAAATGCCCTGCAAACAGTTAAGTGCTGGTTAATGGATTTGGCCCTCCATGTATTTGCATTTTAGACCTTGAGGCAGGTCTTTTAATAATAACAAGAAAATTATTACCGGGCTGGTGAGATAGGTTAGCATGTAAGGGTGCTTTCTGTATGAGCCTGACAAGCTGGGTTCATCCCAGGGGCCAGATGGAGAAAAGAGGCAGCCCACTCCTACACATTGTTCTCTGACCGAGGGGGGGAGAGAGAGAGAGAGAGACAGACAGACAGACAGACAGAGAGACAGAGACAGAAAATTAAAATTATATTCTTGGGGTGGGGCACACATTGTTTGTGTGTGCATGCATGTGTGCATTCATATGGGTGCTTTTATTGAATACAAGTGTGTCCCTCAGACTCTCTCCCTCTCCCTCCCTCTTATGAGCACATGTGGAGGTCAGAGAATAACCTGAGGAAGTAGATTCTTTCTTCTATGATGTAAGTTCCAAGGACCAAACTCAAGTCATTGGGTTTCATAAAAACAAAGGAGTGTGTGTGTGTGTTCTTTGTCACAGTGTCCATGTGGCAGTCAGAGGACAGCACAGTGGAGTCGATCTTTTTTTTTTTTAATTGTTTTTTGGTGTGTTTGTGTGTTTGTTTGTCTGAGACACGGTTTCTCTGTGTAGCCCTGGCTGTCCTGGAACTCGATCTGCAGACTAAGCTGACTTCAGATTCACAGAGATCCACCTGCCTCTGCCTCCCGAGTGCTGGGATTAAAGACTCGGGCTTGCTTGCCTCCGTGCCCAGAATGAGATGCTCCATAGCCAAGTGTGCCTTCACTGTGGTCTCATGACAAGCCTGGGACTGTGCGTGTGCACGTGCAAGTGTGCATTCTTATGGGTGCTCGTGTGTTCCTCAGTCTCTCTCTCTCTCTCTCTCTCTCTCTCTCTCTCTCTCTCTCCTTCTCCCTCTTCTTCTCTCCCTCTCATCTAAGGGGCAAGTCAGACTGAGTGAGCAAGGTCACATAAGCAGGCTGGGCCACAGGATGAAGGTACAGAGTGTGTTCTGGCCTTGCAGGAAGAGGGGTTGGCTCACAAGCCCTCAGACCTGCCTTGTACCTCCGAGAGTTCAAGTTCAGCTTCCACAGGTCTCAAGCAAGAGAGAGAGAGAAGCTGGGCCATCAGGATTCCTGTTGAAGGGTCAGTCTATCTTAGACCTGTGTTACCATAACAAACTACCTGGGACCAGGTGAGCTATTTATATATCTGTCCTACTTAAGTGAGATTCTGGAGATTGTTATTGTTGATGTTATATCTCACTATTTGTGTGCACATATGTGCATGTGTGTATGTGTATACATGCATGAGGAGAAGCCAGCTTGGCAATTCCTCAGGGCCATTCTCTAGGGTCAGTTGACCGAGCCAGTAAGGTCCGGAGGAGTGTCCGACTGACCATTCTCACATTACTGAAATGGTTTATACTGGATTTTGTGTGATACAAGCGAATCTCCGCCTTGGGCCTGAAAGGCCCTTTGTTTTGTGGGAATTGTAGGTATTCTTGGAAAAGTCCCGCAGGCGTCTCTTCTTTGTTTGCTTGCACTTTCTTCTGGAGGGAACACTGACCACACAGAGTCGGGCTGCTTCTGAGCACATAGCTTGGAAGGGGAAAGGAGCTGCCATGGAGTAGTTGGCCAAGCTGGCTCTTCCTCCTGCCTTTACAGCCTCTGTGATAGGCAGAATGCCCTCATCTGTCCAAACCTCAATTTCCAACCTCGCTTGCAGTCCATCATTTGTTCTCGTAGCCATACCGATACCCTGTTAGACCTTGAATCTTGCACTTCTGTGTCCTGAATTTCTATCATAGCATCTGTCCAGTTTGGCCTTGGTAACTGTATAGTATTGAAAAGATGAGTCAAAGAAGGTTCCAGAAGTATGGAGGCAACAGTTAAGGTGACTTGGGAGAATGCTCTAGAACAGAAGCTCATGAAACTCTGTAGGTATGGTTATTATTTATTTATTTATTTATTGACTCCTGTTCTATTGCCAGGAAGAGACACCATGACCAAGGCAACTTTTAAAAGATAGCATTTAATTTGGGGCTTTCTTACAGTTTCAGAGGGTTAGTTCATTATTATCATGGTGGGAAGCATGGCTCTGGCCAGAGGCATGGTGCTAAAGCAGTAACTGAGAGCTCACATCTTAAGACACAACCATGAGGCAGAGAGACCCTGAGAATGGCACAAGTCTCAAAACCTTAAAGCCCACCACCAATGACACACCTCCTCCAACAAGGCCACACCCCCTAATCCTTCCCAAACAGTTCTACTAACTGGGGACCAAGCATTCTCATTCACACCAACACAGCTATGTTCATAAGATATAGGTCAGGCTTCTTGTGAGCTGCTTGTTACCTCAGGTTCATCATCTAGATAAGGAAAAACCATGGTAACTGCGAGGCCAGGTGTGTAGCTTGGTTGGTAGAGAGCTTGCCAAGTACGCACAAAGGCCTGGCTCCCATCCCCAGCACCAAATAAATGAGGTATGATGGTGCGCTCCTGGAACCCCAGCACTCAAGAAGTAAAGGCAGGAAAATCCAGTGAGCAAGATCATCCAAAGCTAGCTATCAAGTTCAAGGACAGCCTGGGATATGTGAGACCTTGTCTCAACAAAACAACAACAACCAAACAACCAAATAACCAAACAACCAAACAAAATAACCCTAACTCCTTTGTAAAGAGTGAGCAGGGGAGGAACGAGCTGCTCAGGAGAAGCTCCCGGAGCTGGGCCTGGCACATTTCATATGCATTAAGTTTTATAACCACCACAGCCATCATCTGTGACTTGTCAGGGCAGGGAACTAGGCTGCAGATGAATGGCCGACCGCAGGAGGGAGCGCATCCTGGTGCTTTGTCTTCAACTCACGTAGACAGGCGCTGGCAAAGGGTGAGAGGGACACAAGGGTGACAGCTGAGGCTGAGAGAGGCCAAGTGGACCAAGCCAGTCTAAACTAGATGGGGCTATATAGAGTCCTGGGACTAGGACATCCAGAGGCCCACTGTGTGCCAGTTGCCTCCACATAGGACACCTGATCAGCTCAGGTCTGTTTGGATTAGACTTTTTCTTTGCGGGACTGTAAACGTATTTTTTATTCTTCTGTTGTAATTGTTGTCTGGGAGGCTCACTGCCTCCGTCTGCTAACCTAGGCCTAGTTCTAGAAGTTTCTAGCCACTGTACAATCAAATCTAAGCCTAGAATTTTTTCAGCCTCTGAGACTTGCTTCTAATTAATTCACCCTTTCTAGTTCTTTCTGAACTCTGGCTGACTGGTTCAACTCAGCTGTTCTTTCTCAAACTCTTCTCCCAGCTGACTTAGTCAATCTCGATTTTCTCCCAGCCTCTGAATTGCTCTGCTTAACTTCAAACTAACTCTAGAAATCTTTTCTAATCTTCTGGCTCTGTCTCATTTTCTTGCTCATTCTGTCTTTGCCTGTGTCTAGCTTGTTCTCTCTTCAATCTGTCTCTGTAAAACTCTCCTGGTAAAACCACCCCTTCCCTCTCTGGGCTGCTCTACTCTCCCTCTCAGCTCTACTTACTGCTCTCACAAGTCCCCCTGTATCCTGTACTGCACTCTCTTCTCCTGTGCTGTCTCTCCCTTAAGTAGCTTCCCTTTCCTCTCCCTTCTTAAGAGAGTTGGGCGTATCCTATCCTGTCAAACCTTTCTCTGATTCATCACTTTGTCTGTCACTCAATTAGATATCACTTTCAAACATGGCTGCTTCCTTCTACAAACTAACTTCACCCTCATTGTTTGGGATTAAAGGTGAATACTAAGGGTTTACCTGTATTCTAGCCAGAGGGATTAAAGGTGTGTGCTAAGGCTGAGAAACAGCCTTAACTAGAAACAGGTTCAAATATCCTGTAACACTGGACTGATAGATTGCCTGTGTCTACAGTGCCCCAGACAACATCAGACTCAACCTCTTTGGGCAGACACTTCCTCTACTCCATGCTGAGGTTGTTTTCTCACCGTAGATGACCAAGGCGTTAGGATGAGCAGCTGGAGACATGAATCGGCAATTGGGAGCACTTGTGCTCTTCTAAAGGACCAAGTCAGGTTCCCAGATGCCTCGCAACTCCAACTCCAGGGAATCCAGTAACCAATTCTTGCCCCCAAGGCACTCAAACACACTGAAGACACACTCATATCCTTTCAGTTAAAAAACAGAAGTGTGAACGATCAATCTAATCAAGGATTAAATGTGTTCGGGCCAGAAGAAGGCTCAGTCGGTAAAGGCCCTTGCTGCCAAGCCTGGCCACCAAGTCTAATCCCTGAGACTTGCAAAGCAGAAAGAGAACAGACTCCTGAAAGCTGTCCTCTGACCTCCACACTTGTGTGAGCACACACAAATAAAAACAAAAAAAGAAATGTTAAAAATGGTTAAGTGTTTTTAACAACCAAATTATTTCCCCAAAGTTCCTAATAATAGTGTAATTGGGGTTCTCTAGGGGAACAGAACTGGATAAATATATATTCCAAAGGGGCTTTATAGATTGGCTTATACAATAGGAGACAGCAATGGCTGCCTGCACACTGTGATGGCTCTGAGCCTGGGAGCGGCACACTCTTCCAGACAGGATATCTCAGCAGTCTCCATCTGGCACTGAAGATCTAGAGGACTCCTGGAGAGCTAATAGTCTTTAATCTGTGTTAGAAAGTGGGAGATTTGAGTTCTGATGTCACCAATCTTGAGGCGGTGGCAGTAACAGTAGCAGCAGCAGCAGCAGCAGCAGCAGCAGCACAGATGCACTCACCAGCCAGGAGCAAAGCTGGGGAGGCAAAAGCAGCACTGATTTCTTTTGGAGCTCTTTATGCTGTGGCTCTGCCAGGTTGGGGGAAACCTGCCCACTCTGGAGAAGGCAATTCTACTTCCTGGAAATGCCAAGTGCCTGGTGCTCTTACTCCTGCCCTCAAGGAAATGTCCCCTAGCCTCTCTTGTTACCTCTTGCACATTGGTTCCTTTGCCCCATGAAGAAATATTCCCTCTCTGGGAGATGTGGCCCTCCTGACCATGACAGTTCCTTGGCTTCACTGTCTTCATACAAGAGAAAAGTCCATCTTCAGTCGGACATGGAGGCAGTCACCTGTAATCTCAACACACAGGAGGCTGAGACAGAAGGGTTTCTGAGTATGAGGCCAGTCTGGGCTACATGATGAGATTTAAGGGAAAGAAAAGAGAAAAAGGGAATGAAGAAAGAAAGAATTGTCTTAAGTCCTGAAGTTTTTCTTGACATCTTCCTTACAGGAAGTTGTCATTTGTGTCTCAACAATCACATGCTTTCCATTTAACTCTTCTAGTTTTTATTTATGCAAGTCAGTATTCTACCTGCTTTTTGGTTTTTAATTAATTAATTTATATTACGCGTATGGGTGTTTTGCCTAGATGTACGTTTGTGCACCACTTGTGTGCCTTTTACCTGCAGATACTTAGAAGAGGGAGTCAGACCCTCAGGGACTGAAGTTATATATGGTTGTGAGCCACCATGTGTGTTCTGGTCTCTGGGGGAGCAGCCAGATCTCTTTCCCCTGAGTCATCTCTCCAGTCCTCTATCTACTTCTTTTAGGCTTTCCTGCAATTTTCCTGAAGAGGTCATGCCTTTTATCTGTCCAGGACAATGATGAGAACATACAACACATATAACACAAGTACTCAAGCTTGAGAGATGTGTATTGCACTGGACCTATGCCACTTAGCAACTCTATGGTAAGTGTAATATGGTGATTTGAATAAGTTTGGCCCCCATAGGCTCATATAGTTGAATACTTAGTCACCAGGGAGTCAAATTCTTTGAAAGGATTAGAAGGATTAGGATATGTGGCCTTGCTGGAGCAAATGTACCATGGTGGATGGGGTTTAAAGTTTCTAAAGCACATACCAGACTCAGGCTCGCTCTCTCTCTCTCTCTCTCTCTCTCTCTCTCTCTCTCTCTCTCTCTCCCTCCTTCCCCAGGGATCAGGATGTAAAGCTCTCAGCTACTGCTCTAGCATCATGCCTGCCATGCTCTAGCATCATGCCTGCCATGCCTGCCTCCATGCTCCTCACCATGATAATAGTGACCAAGATTCTGAAACTGTCAGGTAAGACCCTAGCTACATCCTTCTCTTTATAGGAGTTGTCATGGTCATGGTGTCTCTTCAGAGCAATAGAACAGTGACTATGACGTGGGTCTTCAGCCTCTCTGAGCACCATCCATTTCTATCTTTCTGCATCCTCTTACAGGATTGATTTTAAACTTTTCTTTCCATTGCAAGCATTTTGGAGGGTTGGGAAGACGGCCCAGTCAGTGCCACATTTGCTATCCAAACATGAAGACCCAAGTCTAGGTCCCAGAGCCCAGATAATATGTCACGTGCTTCTAACCCCAGCACTGCAGAGGAAGAGGTGGGGGTTCCTGGAACTTCCTAGCCAGCCAGTCTAGATGTATAAGTGAGCTCTAGGTTCAGTGTCTGTCTGACACTTTCAGACAGAGTTCTCAAGCAAGATGGCTCAGAAGGCAAAGGTGCCAAATGCTGAGACTGATAGTTTGCATTGGATTCCTGGGACTCACGTGGTGCAAGAAAAAAAGAAACAGACTCCTCTGAGGGCCACCATGGTGGACACACAGACACACACACACAGATGCACACACATAGATGCACACACATACAGATGCACACACACACAGATGCACACACACACACACAGATGCACACACACACAGATGCACACACATAGATGCACACACACACAGATGCACACACACATACACATACACAGACACACACACACAGATGCACACACACAGACACAGATACATACACACTAAAAGTAATTTTTTTTAAAGAGTGGCACCAGATGATCATCTTTAATCCCAGCACTTGGGAGGCAGAGGCAGAAAGATCTATGAGTTTTAGGCCAACCTGATCTACAGCATGAGTCCTAGGACAGCCAGGGCTACATAGAGAAACCTGGTCTCCAAAATGTGGCAAATCACTAAGAAGCTTAACCTGGCCTCTATGACATGCGCACTCTCTCATACATATGTGAACACTTACGCACACAGAACTGAAAAACAATTTTAAGTTGGGGTGAGTGTCTTACATGGAGTGGTGGACATTATATTCCCACATTCAGGTGGGTGGCTGAATGATAAAAAGCTGAGGAGACACCACTATGCCTGGCACATGCCTGGTGCTTCATCTCTCCCTAGACTGGAAAGATCTCTTGATATTTATTTCACTGGAAAGTGTCCCACTCTCTGCAGCTTCCCAGGAACAAGCAGTCTCGGGGTGGTTTGCAAATGAGTACATCTCTCTGCAGATGGCAGCCCCGAGATCAGAGCAGTACATCATGATGGGCTCGTGGGTGGCTGGCAAGAGAGCTCCTGCTTCCCCTCTTCTCCCCTCCCCTCCCAGTCCCCTTCAGCCCCACTTGGGCTAGTCTACCTTAGAGAAGGTTCACCATGCCACCATGTTCTCTATCCAGCTGAGGCTGCGGCCCTCCACCTAATACTACTCACTAGAAGGAACTGAATGCCAGGCATTGTGCCACATGCCTGTAATACCAGAGGAGAGGACCAGAAGTCCGAGGTATCTCCAGCTACATGTCAAATTTGAGACCAGCCTGGGCTATATGAGAACCATGTTTCAAAAAAACAAATAAACAAAACACAGAACAAAACAAAAAACCCCAAACCTACAAAACAAGCAATCAAAGATTTCTCTTGTGGTATCATTCAAGAGACAGAGGTAGGTGGATTTCTCTGAATTTGTGTCCAGCCTGGCCTACACAGAGAGTTCCGGGCCAGCCAAGGCTACCGAGTGAGACTCTGCCTAAATTAAAAAAAAAAAAAAGATAATTTATTTATTTTAATTTTATGGTCATTGGTGTTATGTCTGCATGAGTCTGTGTGAGGGTGTCTGATCCCCTGGAACTGGAGTTACAGACAGTTGTGAGCTGCCATGTGGGTGCTGGGAATTGAACCTGTGCCCCCTGGAAGAGCAGTCAGTGTGCTTCCAAACCCACTCTTCCTAACTCCTGAGCCATCTCTCCAGCCCCTTGCCTAAAAAGTTTTAATTAAGATAAACAAACAAACAAACAAACAAGAACTTGCCAGTTTGTATACCTAAGAAATCCAAGGGTGGCTGGGAAGTCAGTATACCCACAGCCTCATGGCTCCTCTGTTCTTTCCCTTTTGGGTTTGAGTCACGGCTTGCCTTCTTCTGTGATGAGAAATTCACCCAGCAGTATCCATCCTGTTTTCAATAAATTCAATGTAAGGTTCCAAGGAAAGGCTTCGATGGATCTGTCTGGACCCATTCATGTTCCTGAGCCAGTAGATGTGGACTGTATGTGTGCAGTGTAGGAAATGCTTTTGGCTTTGTGTTTTTGAGATAACATTGTGCTCACTAGCTGGGATTGGACTAGAACTCACCACATAGCCTGGGCTGTTCTTGAAGCCACAGGGTTCTTCCTGCCTTGGACTCAGGAGGGATGAAGTGACAGGAACATGCTCGTGTGTGTGTGTGTGTGTGTGTGTGTGTGTGTGTGTGTGTGTGTGTGCGTACATATGCATGTACCACAGCACACATGAGAAGGTCAAAGGACAAGGAGTGGGTTCTCTTTTTTAACCACTTGGGTTCCAGGGATTGAACTCAGGTTATCAGGCTTGGCAGCAAGCACCTTTATCTTTTGAGCCCTCTTGCTGCCTTGATGTAAGTGCTTCAATAGAGATATTTATCTACCATGGAACTGGGGTGGCGAGCGAACAAGGTTGGTTCCCCAGAACCACACACAGGCTTTCACAGGGAGATGGCCACAGTGCTAGTGCTTGGAAGCGGGAAGACTTCTAGGGAACTAAAAGCAGCCGTGGCTGGCTGTTGGGAGCACAGCACAAAGGTTCCTGTGCCCACAGAGCTCCAGGACAACCAGGAATGGTAAACACATAGGATTGTCCTCTCAAGGGACACGAAACCTGTTCTTTTATCCACAAAGCTGGGAATTTGAAGTGATTAATACCCTGTGTTATCTGCTGAGCCAGGCCACATCCACAACCAAGGCCAGAGATGCCTAATATTCTAAATGACCCTTATATTATCTGTATAGCCAGAGGCTGCCCCAAGCTCCCACAACCAGGACCAGAGGTGGATAATAGCCCAAGTGACCTTTAAGCTGTTTGTATGGCTGAGACCAAGCCAGATCCTTTCCTAGGCCCTTAAGCTACTAAGGTAGACTATCTCCAGAACCCATCTTCTTGGAAGCAATGACATGTACCCTGAGTTGAATTTTGATGTAATTATGCTTTGTTGTATATCAGGGATTGTATTACACCAGGAAACATGCCCTATCCCGCCCCAAATTATATTGTGTTTAAATATACTAGCAACAAGCCTACGGACATCAGATTCCCTGAAGTCTTGAGCCAGGTTGACAGAGCCAATCTGGATGGAGTTTTCATTTCTACCTCCTTGAGGTTGTTCCCCTGATGTGACCACCTGCAGGGTCCCTATAACTACCAGAACTTCTGCGGGTCTTAGCCTTGTGCCTCCATACACCCCCGGCTGTCTGTGGGGCTCTGCCTCTTATTCAGAAGGCACAGTTGTTGGAGTCAGTTGGACATGAGCTTAGACTATAGTCCTGTTGCTCATTCAGCTGGGAGATGCTAATCAAAAACCTCTTCGTAACCCATTCAAGCTCACTTTCCTGGTTTCCACTTCATAGTTCTCCTGTGATGATGGTTAACGAGCCACAAGTCCTGTGCCTGACCTGGAAGATATTACCTTTAAAAAAAAAAGATTTATTTATTATATATATACACGAGTATACTGTAGTCGTCTTTAGACACACCATAAGAGGACATCGGATCCCATTACAGATGGTTGTGAGCCACCATGTGGGTTCTGGGAATTGAACTCAGGACCTCTGGAAGAGCAGCAGTCAGTGCTCTTAACCACTGAGCCATCTCTCCATCCCGATGTGACAGCTTTAATCTGAAATGACCACGTGGGCCCATGCTTTGAATGCTCAATCCCCAGTTTGAAGTGCTACTTGGAAGGTTGTGGAGCTCTAAGGAGGTAGGGTGTGGCTGAGAGAAGTAGATGATAAGGGAGGATGGGTCTCAAGGTTCACCAAAGCCGGGCTTCACAGCACAGTTTGTGCACCCTGATGAAATGTGAGGAGCCTCTGCCACGGCTCCTACTGTCATGGACCCATCACACCCTCGCCTCAGGATGGACTGAGCTCTCCCTGAAACAGTGAGCCATCGCTGCTTCTGTCTGGTCTCTGGTCCCAGAGACACAAAGCCTCCAACACCTTCAATTGGCCACACAACACTCATCTCCATTTCCTGACCTGCAGGTTGGGTTCTAGGTCTCAGTTCTTGAACATCTATTAGATCTGCCTATCCTTGGGTCTGTCTGCCCTCCTCATGGGCCTGGACTCCTGGGCGCTTCCCGATGGAGCAGCAGCAGTAGGACGTGGTACATGAGGCTTGTTTGTTTGGTTGGGTTTTTTTTTTTTTTTTCATCTTGAAAAATGTGCAGTTTTCACATTGTCACAGAACAAACAGAACCTTGACATATGGAGATCCATTTGTAAGCCCGACTTTTAAAAAAAATTATTAGATATTTTCTTTATTTACATTTCAAATGCTATCCCGAAAGTTCCCTATTCCCCCGTCCCCTGCCCTGCTCCCCTACTCACCCACTCCCACTTCTTGGCCCTGGCGTTCCCCTGTACTGGGGCATATAAAGTTTGCATGACCAAGGGGCCTCTCTTCCCAGTGATGGCCGACTAGGCCATCTTCTGCTACATATGCAGCTAGAGAGCTCTGGGGGTACTGGTTAGTGCATATTGTTGTTCCACCTATAGGGTTGCAGACCCCTTCAGCAACTTGGGTACTTTCTCTAGCTCCTCCATTGGGGGCCCTGTGTTCCATTCTAGAGATGACTGTGAGTATCCACTTCTGTATTTGCCAGGCACTGGCATAGCCTCACACGAGACAGCTATATCAGGGACCTTTCAGCAAAATCTTGCTGGCATATGCAATAGTGTCTGGGTTTGGTGGCTGATTATGGGATGGATCCCCGGGTGGGGCAGTCTCTGGACGGTCCATCATTTCGTCTCAGCTCCAAACTTTGTTTCTCCGACTTTTTTTTTTTTTTTTTTGAGACAGGGTTTTGCTGTGGTATGTAGTCCTACCTGGATAATAATTCTGTTGTGAATGTGCCTCTGTGTGTGTGTGTGTGTGTGTGTGTGTGTGTGTGTGTATGCATGTGTGTTTGCACCTGTGGAGGCCAGAGGCCGATGATGTTCCCCAGGAACCATCTACCTGACTTTTTTGGTGAGGACAGTCAGTGCAATTTCAGTATTTTTAATTTTTTTAATTTGTTATTTTAAGATAGGATTTCATGCTTTGTAGCCCTGGGTAGATCAGAACTTAATATGTAGATTAGCCTGGTCTTGAACATAGATATCCACTTGCCTCAGCCTCCCAAGTCAGTCTATCCTCACAGGCTGTCTAGTCTAATTCTCGGTGGGAATTTTCTGGGCAGTCACTGACGAGGGGCTGTATCTCTCCCGGGC
Source organism: Mus caroli (assembly GCF_978045245.1). Taxonomy (NCBI): domain Eukaryota; kingdom Metazoa; phylum Chordata; class Mammalia; order Rodentia; family Muridae; genus Mus; species Mus caroli. The sequence continues at coordinate 43,499,667 of NW_028227268.1, forward strand.
GCTCCCATCCACACTGGAAGCAGAGGCTGGGAGCCAGCGTCTCCTGACAAGAAGCCAGGGGACAGCGCCTCCCTGCTCGGCTGTCTGGGAGTTATTTTAGTGAGCTCACCTATTGTCATTGCCATCTCAGCTGGCTTTTTGATGTCCTTCCAAGATGCAGCAGGGCAAGAGGCTGCTGCTTTGCTTCCAAAGTCAGATCTATCTTCCTCCCCCTCAGAGAGAGGCCTTGACTTCCACTAATGAAAGATGCACTGTTGCTCCACACCAAGGAGCCTTGGTCCCTTCTCTGTTTCCTCGAAATCTTACATCCCAGGAAATGGGACACAGAGGCAGGTGTTATGGGGAAGGAGTGGCCTGGGTGAGGCTAGGAAAAACCTAGTAATAGGGTGTTTCTAAGAGGAGAAATTAGGGAGTGTGCCTGCAGGGTCCAGAGTGGGAACTCAAGGTCTGAGTGGTTGGCTCATCTCCCACTTGCTGGTTGTAAGTTGTAGAAGGTCCTTGTCCCTTGCCTTGACATCATTTGGGCCTTTCAGGTCCCTGCCCTTCCCAGTGAAGGATGCCCTGCCAATGAGGAGTAATTTGGGAGAGAAGACTTGTTCTTATAGCATGTCCTTATAGGCCATAGCTGGCCAGCAGGCCCAGTCCACTTCACTGAATACTTACCAGCAGGGAATTCACTCCCTGCCAGGCACTTGGGGTCAAAGATGACTGTGGCTGTGGCTTGGCATGTAGCATGCTTACTGTACAGGCAGGGTCATGGTGGGAGATGACCAATAAGTACAATGGAGAAGGTGAAGTTTTGGAAGGCCAGATCGGTATAGCAGGAAGACTTCTTTTCTGGTCTGAGTTATGGAGGACCAGTAGGGGTTAACCAGACTGGGGCTCTCAACCCAGGAGGAGATATGGGCAGAGGCAGAGAGGACAGAGAGAGCCTGAGGAGCTCTGCAGAGTTCTAAGGAGACTCCAGGCAGCAATAGCGCCAGGCTTGGAGCCCACCCATCAGTGGGAGGATGCTTACAAATCAGGCGCTTCCCTGAAGCTGCTCCTGACCTCCTTTCTGCCCCCATCCCACTGACCTTTCCCTGAAGCTCTGGGTGCACTCTGTTCCCATCCCTCCTGGTTAGAGTAGGATGCTAGCCCAGCATCCAGCCTGGGAAGGAGGGACCAATGGCAGCTAACGATGCCCAGCCTGTCCTGGAACCCAGGATTCTTGACCCCTAGGCCATCTCTCTCTCTCTCTCTCTCTCTCTCTCTCTCTCTCTCTCTCTCTCTCTCTCTCTCTCTCTGTTTTTCCTTCTCTTCTTTTTCTCAAGCACGTCTTTATGTACACAGGCTGTTCTCAGATTCACAAGCTTCCTGCCTCAGCACCTAAGTGTTAGGATTACAAGGAGGTACCACTACATCCTTGTATAAATGTAAAAAGAAGAAGGAATGATTCTTTAAAGCAAAGCTGAAAGCTGCAGGGCTGGAGACAGCTCAGCAGTCAAGAGTACTTGCTGCCCTTGCAGAGTACGTGGGTTCAAGTCTCAGCACCCGCGTCTGACAGCTCACAATTACCTGTAGCTCCAGCTCTAGGGAATCTGATTCCCTCTTCTGGCCTCCACTCACTGCCTGCCTCTGTACAGACATACATGGCAGTCAAGACACTCATATACATAAAATCAAAATAGATTGTAAAAAATCCTTAAAGAGTGGGCATGGCGGTGGAGCATGCCTGTATTCCAGCGCTTAGTGGGGTAAGGGAGAAGCATTGCTAGTTTGAGGCTAGCCTGAGCTACAAACTAAGCTGCCATTTCTCTTCCTCCCCCAGGAAACAGCTGCTGGGGACTTTGACTCTTTTTTGTTTGTTTGTTTGTTTTGTTTTGAGACAGTGTAGCCCTGGCTGTCCTGGAACTCACTTTGTAGACCAGGCTGGCCTTGAACTCAGAAATCAGCCTGCCTCTGCCTCCTGAGTGCTGGTATTAAAGGCGTGCACCACCACACCTGGCAGGGACTTTGAGTCTTAATGGGCAAATCAGAGTCCCAGTCTAGCCCCACGCCAGCCTCTTTAGAGGCTTGTGAGATGCACAGACACCCACGTCAGGACTGGACCCTCCCTCCTCAGCTTCCAGGAGAGCCACCGGTTGCTACTCACAGATTCCGCTCACTGTGGAAAGGAAGAGGCACTGTCAGGACAAAGTTCATCAGGCTTGGTGGACAGAGAAAGAGGTGCTAAAGGTCTAGGCTCCTTGCCTTAATCCTGACAGACTTCCAGGGGTCCTCTCCCCTCCAGGTTCCTGTGGGTGGGATGGGGTGGGACACTGGTCATTGTGATGAAGTCTCTCTATACCTCCTCCTGGCCCTGAAATCCCTGAAATCCCCAGCTACAGTGACCTCTTCTCTGACCCCCAAACCGAGATAGATTCCTTTGCCATATGCTCATGGCTCCTCAGCGAGCTTTTATAACCAGCATGCAGTCTGGCCAGTGTCTGCCTCCTCCGTGAACTCTAACAGCCCCCATGGGTGGGAGCCGTAGCTGATCCGATTCTCCATTGCCTTCTACTGCACCAGCAAGTGTGTTTGAAATAATTGTCGAGTAAGCAAGCAACTTTACCATGCACCTAATCTAATCCTTTAGGAAGCCATCAACTTTACGTAGGGCTGGAGAGTGTCTCCTTTGTTCACCCAATAAAATGTATTTACAAAGAAGAACAAAGTCCTACCTTTCGACATCAAACTCGTTCCAGATGGTTCAAAGATGTTTGTCTGCGAGAAAATAAAAGCAGTAAAGTGCCAGGGGAAAGACGAGTGTGTGTGTTTTAGAAATGGATTTTTGAGGCACCTAGGGACTTTATAAGCACGACACAGAAAATGAAACCAGGGAGAAAAGGTTGTTATTCATGATCACACAAAATTCCAGAGCTTTATAAGGGGCGATAACGAAGAAGCTGGGTGTGGTGGCGCATGCCTGTGATCTCCACCACTTGGGACGTGGAGGCAGGAGATCAGGGGTTCCAGATCACTCTAGGCTACATAAAAACCTGTCAAAAGGGCTCTGTGTGTGGTGAGGGAGTGAGATCAGCTGGGGACATAGCTGGGCTGATTGTGTACTCACTTCTGTATAGCAGCACCACCTGAACCAGACTCAGTGACTCATGGTAATCCCAGCACTCAAGAGGCAGAGGCAGGTAGATCATGAGCTCAAGGTCACCCTGGGACACGAATCAAAGGCAGAGCCTCCTAGGCTATGGGAGACCTTGCCTTTTTTCCTTTTAGATTTATTTTATTTTTAATTATATGTACATGTCTCTGTGTGGGTAAGTACATATGAATGGAGGTGCCTGTGGAGGGTTGGAGGTAGCAGATCACCCCCAGAACCGTCATTACAGGCATTTATGAGCCACCTGGTGTGGGCATGAACTGCTCGGTGTAGGTGCTGGGAGTGGAACTCAGGAACCATGGTCCTCTGCAAAAACAGCAGGTGTGTGCCGGTGTCAAATGCCTTCAGTTCCAGCACTCTGAGGTTAGATGCAAGGGGGCTCTGTGAATCTGAGGCCAGTCTCACTTACATAGTGAGTTCCAGGTCAGCTGGGGATGCATGGTGAGACCCTGTCACAACAACAACAACAACAACAACAACAAAAAGCAGCATATGTGGAGACCACAGGGTCTCCAGCCTCATGAGACCTCGTCTCCAAAAGCTAAATAAAGTATCTGTAACAGCTATATGATAGGAAGCAAATTAATCTGTAACAAGAAATCCTTGCAAATAAGAAAGTTTAAAAAAAAAATCTGGGACTGGTTCAGTGGCTAAGAGCGCTTGCAGCTCTTGCGGAGAACCCAGGTTCAGTCCCAGCAGCCACACCAGCTGGCTCACCATTCTCTGTGCCTCCAGTTCCAGTGGGAGCTGATGCCTTTTTCTGATCTCCCCGGGCATCAGTCTCATACCCGACACACAGGGATACATGCAGGCAAAACACTCACATGCGTAAAAGAGAAATACATAAATCTCTTAAAAATTTATTTTTTAAAAAAAGGAAAGAAAATCATATAAAGTGGACAAATGTGATAAACTCCAGGGAAACTGCTTTGTATTCTGCACTGTCCAAGATGAGACAATCACGCAATGCCATTTTTTTCCCCACCAGAAGTGTGACTGGGTTAAAATCATTGATAATAACCAGCAGTCCTTGGCAAGGGTACCCGGAGCAAGCAAGGGATTCATTCACACTCATTGGCAAAACTTTTGACTTGTACTCTTTAGGTTGCTTCTTGGCAATATCTGTTAAATTAAAAACATCAGTCACCTCCTAGAGAAGTACCCAAAGGCACGCGTTAGGACAGAGTGCGCAAAGCAGGGGGTTCCTATGTAAGACACGGGGAGTGCTTTGTCAGTGGGGATTTGTTACACAAGAGGCCATCAATCCACAGACTAAGATTCTAAATATTTAAAAGAATGAGGTAGTGCTCTGATCCTGGATGGTTTTGTGTCAGTGTGACACACACACACTAGAGTTATCGGAAAGAAGGGACTCTCAACTGAGAAAATGTATCTGTAAGCTCTGGATGTAGGGCATTATTAAAATTGGTGATTGGTAGGGAGGCCTCGGTGCATTGTGGGTAGTACCATCACTGGGCTGGTGGTCCTGGATTTTATGAGAAGGCAGGCTGAATAAGCCATAAGGAATAAGCCAGTAAGCAACCCCTTCACGGCCTCTGTATCAGGTCCTGCCTCCAGGTTCCTGCCTTGCTTGCGTTCCTGTCCTGATGTCCTTCAGTGATGAACAGTGATGTGGAAGTGGAAGTCAGATAATCCCTTTCCTCCTCAAGATGCTTTGGTCATGGTGTTTCATCACAGCAGTAGTGACCCTAACAAGAATCCTCTCTATGTACTAAAATGTACTGCCTCGTACAGAAGTGTGTGCTATGTACTTGCTGAAGACATGGTCGGGCTCGTAACAGACAGAGAGAAGAAAACACAGAAACTGTATCTGAGAATATGTAATACCAGTGCTCACAAATGAAAGGCCAGGGGCCAGCAAGATGGCTCAGCAGGCAAGGGCACTTGCTGATAAACCCGATTGACCTAAGTTCCATCCTTGGAACCCACATCCCCGGCCTCCTCCCCTGCTTTATTTTATTTTATTTTATTTTATTTTATTTTATTTTATTTTATTTTTTAAAGACAGGATCTGGCTGTCTAAAAACCACCAGTTCTTGGCAAAGGTACCGGGAGGAAGCAAAAGATTCATTCACATTCATTGGCAAAACTTTTGACTTGTACTGTTTCGAGAACTTCATGGCAGATCCTGATTCCTAATTCTCCTGCCTCTGCCCCTATTGCTGGGATGACAGACTTTTTGTGCCACTGACTTTTTGTGCCACTGCCCGCAGCCCTTATTTTCTATGTCTCCTATCTCAGATGTGTTTGACTTAGTGGTAAAGAGTGACTTTCGAGACACCAGAGAAGAACAGCAGGTACAAAGGTCAGAAACAATGGGAGGCAGTCAGAGCTGAGCTAAGCACAGCCCCTAGGCAACTGCAGAGAGGAGACTGGCGAGAAGGGTGCAGCAGACAGCCTGGGTAGCCCTTGCTCTTCAGGGGAGAACAGGGCTCCATCTGTGCTAGCTTCTTCTTCCTCTGAGCCACTGCTGGGGCCTCCTCCTGTCTGCATATCTCTGACTGCAGCTCAGTCCTGTATCCTTGCCTCTCCTTTGGCTACGCTCTTTCCTGTGGTTTTGCCTATGTTCCTGGGTATAGAAACCGAGGTGCAGGCTCCAGCAGTTCCTTCTGCTTGGTCTTCCTCTGCGTCCAGGCTCAGCGAGCCACTGCCTTGTTGGAGCCCTTAACCTAGGGGGCTTCTTTCTTAGTCTGTTTTGTGGCTATGATGAAGTACCTGAGGCTGGGTAGTTGACACAGAATGGAGGTTTATTTGGCTCATGTTTCTAGAGGCTGGCATGTGTGGTTCTAACCCCTGCTTGGCATGTACTACATAAAGAGTGCCATCCCCGATTTCTCTTCCTCTTCCTATAAAGTCACTAAAAAGGTCACGGGGCTCCACCCTCATGACCTCTTCTGACCCTAACAACCTCCCAAAGGCCCCACTTCCAAAGACCATCATTTTGGAGTTTCAGTTCCCAGCAGTCAAATCATAGTGGCAGCTGAGACCTAACACAGCTTAGTGCTGCCTGGGCTTGGTGGCCCCCACCTGTGATTCTAACCCTTAGGAGGCTGAAGCAGGAGGATGGGAAGGTCTAGCCTGTGCTGCATGCTAACAGCATCCCACTCCCAGCTTCTGACCGTGACTCACTGGACAGTCTTCTTGTTAGCCAGTGGGGCCAGCTGCTCAGTGTGGTGTTCAAGTCTCTTCTGCTCTCCACTTTCTTTCCCTACCATCCCTCTTTCCCTACTCTTCCATTAGCAACGTTGTTAGGTCTTATTTTTAAAATGATCCGACCTGGCAAGGTGGTGCTCATGGTTGGTCCCAACACTTAGAAGGTAGAGGCAGGCAGGACTTTGAGTTCAAGGTCAACCTGGTCTACATAGTGAGTTCCAATCCAGCTAGGGCTACATAGTGAGACCTCCCCCCCCCAAAAAAAAGATCCACTGCATCGGGGAAGATACCCACCCCCTCCACTTGCCATTATGATGTGCAAGCATGTGATGGAGAGACAGGAGAGAAAGAAAAGCCAAATGGTTTGAGCCCTATGAAGAGAGGCAGAACTGGAGACTCGAAGATGGAGCGGAACAATCTGATCTGAACAGCCTGCCCTGCTGTCTGAGGCCATAGTGAAGTCCCAGCCTGTGCTGCTGCTGAGAGCTGTGTCTGGGACTGCGGCTATGCAGCAGCTGGGGTCTGTGTCGATGTCTGTGACTCATATTACTAACAAAGGCCAAGGGGACGTCCCTGGTCTAAGCTGCTACCTGGGACCATGTTCATGACCAAGGGCTGTACAGAGATGCCCTTGCCTCTTACTGGCTTTGGGTCCTGCACCATGCCTGGGTAGCACAGCAGAGCTGACCTTGGTGGTGGGGGCACAGGTGAGCTTGCTCTAGGGCATGAGAGTGGGAGGGCTGGGCCTGCCCCTTGCTAGATTTGGCATTGGGTGAGCTATGGCAGCAGTGCTGGATAGGAGTGAGCTCCTAGTAGTGTGGGTACAGGAGAACTGGCTGGCTTACCAACTCAGCTACCACACAGGCCCAGATCCAGGGCTCTGAGATGGCCCACCCTGACATCTACCCCATCTGTGAACTACTGGAGCTTGTGAAGGGAGGGGCCAGTCCTAAAGATCCAAACCTGCAGGATCTCCATGACACAGAAAAAAAAGGATAGCAGAGAGGAGTCCCCGTGAGGATCCAGTATTGATGGTATAGTGGAAGCCAGAGGCCTGGAACCAGACCAAGGAATCATTGCAATGAACATTTGCAAATAAAGATGTGTGGACAAACTACAGCTTCCACAAGATTTGGTTTTGGTTTTGTTTGTTTATTTTTTTATTTTTATTTTTGTTTTTAAAATTTTCTTTTAGGGGGAGGTTGCAATGGCGGAGGGCAGATACAAAGAGATGGGAAGATGAGTGGGATTGGGGTTCATGATGTGAAATTCACAAAGAGTTAATGAGATGTTTTAAAAAAAAGAAGATAATTAAGAAATAGAACCTATTAATTCCTTATCTCCCTTACTTTTGATGCCTTTAGTTCTAACAGTGGGACCAGACAATGACCTCTCAAAGGAGAACCAGGAGAGGAGTTAGCTGCTAGCGCCCGCCCGCATTTGCAGTTTCCAAGGCAGGCCGAGCACTGGGAAAACTTTAGTGTAGATGGAAGGAAAAGCTTCAGGTGAGCCCTAATTGGAAATTATTGATGCAGAGACTCTGAAGGTGGGCCAAGCAGACGTGGGGCACCCCATGGATACTATTTATTCATTTCCTATTCATGTAATAGAATAATGGAGGCTGGGGAACTTACAAAGAAAAGAGGTTTATTTTGCTCACAGCATGAGGATAAGAGGTAGGGCTCTGGTGAGGAAACCCTGAGTCAGACACGTCATAATGGGTCTACGCGCTGGGGTGTGGGGAGGGGGGGGGAAAGAGACAGAGACAGAGAGACAGAGGGAGAGAGACAGAGAGAGACAGACAGAGAGAAAGAGACAGAGAGAGACAGAGAATATGGGACAGAAAGGCAGAGGGTGATTTGAGAATCTGGCTCACTCTATTATCACAAGCACTTCACCACTAATTAGGGTGCTGTGAGAACTACATTCTATACTGCTTTCTCCTGAACACACCCCCTCAATAACCCGACTTTTTTCTCACTAGACCCCACTTAAAGGTCCGTACGTACTATCTCCTAACGTCAACATCCCACGTGCTGGGATGCCAGTACCCACCACGTGAACCCCGGGGAGACGCGCTCAGAATGTAGCATGGGATTATAAGCCCTGCAGTAGGACTGGCTTGGGAATTATATTTGGCTCTCTTTAGTTGGTCTTTTATTGGAGTTGGGATGGGGGACTGGAAACATCGCTTAATAGTTCTGACCTTGAAGAGCACTGAACTCACGTATACAAATCTACACATACACATAATAAAAATAAATAAAATAAAATACAGATTCCTGTGTGCGTCAGGAGTGGTTCTAGTTGCCTGGTCTGGGTGATGCCTAATAATCTGCAATTCTTACAGTTTGAAAAGTACTATGGGCTAGTGACATGGCTCAGCTGGCGAAGGTGCTTGCACACAGTTGGTGGAGTGGTTATTAGCATGCCCAGAAGCCTGGGATGGAGACCCAGCACTGCATAAACTGGGCATAGCAGCACATACTTAATATCTCAGGAGTTGGGAGGGAGAGACAGGAGAATAGAAATTCAAGGACACCAGGAGACCCTGTCTGTGTGTGTGTGTGTGTGTGTGTGTGTGTGTGTGTGTGTGTAAAGGGGTTGGGGGAGTCAGCCAGCCAGCCAGTCTCATGGATGCCAGGCTGAGAGGCAGGTGACATCAGAGTTCAGAAACCAGCTTACAGATCAGATGGCTGGGTAAACCTACACAGAGCCAAGCCTGGTCCACCCTGGGGTCTCTGCAGTGAACAGCTGAACAATAGAGAAGTTTAGAAGGACCCAGCAGTGGGATGTAGTTAATCTTCTGAAACTTTTAACTTCCTTGTAGTGACTAGGGAGTGGGGTTAATAGCACTTCCTTCTAGGTGCTGGAGTAGATCTGGATGCACATTAACAGACCTACCCAGTGCTCTGCTAAGAGCTAGCAGCTATAAATAACAATTGAGCCTCTGAACCTTGGACAGAACTATTAAAGCTATAGAAAGGGCTTAACTTCTGGAGCATGGGGGTAGGGTGGTGGTGGTGGAGTCCAAGGCCATCAGGTGTCCTGAGCAGTGCAGGATCCAGAGGGCTGGGGTGGAGAACTGGGTATCTGCACCGAGCCTGCGTTATATAACCTGACCACCCTGGCAGGGCTGTGTCACAGGCTCAGATCCCACAGGGAGGCCCAGATATCATCAAAGACAAGCTATCTCGAATCCTGCTGTTAAATATGGTGGGGGTGTTCTGTGGTGGTGCATGCTTGTATTCACAGCATTTAGGAGGTGGAGGCCAGCTTTGGCTAGCCACCAAGTTTGAGGTTAGCTTGGACTACATGAGACTCTAACCAACAACAAAACAAAAAAAGGAAGCTGAGAGTTAAAGTTCTTGTAATTTTATTATTATTATTACTATTGTTGTTGTTAAGTAGAGACGTGGCTGTGTGCGGTACATGCCTCCTGTGTTCTCTCAGCACTCAGGAAGGACTAGAAAGCCCAAGGTCAGCCTTGGGGTATATAGTAATCTTTAAATTTAAAAAGGGGAGGGGTAGTCTCCTGGAGAGGTGACTCAGTGGTTAAGAGCACTCTATGGTCTTCCAGAGGACCAGGGTTTGATTCCTAGCACCCATACAGCAGCTCACAACCACCTGTAACTCCAGCTCCAGGGCTCCAAAGCCCTTCATAGGCATCCACAGACAAGGCATCGCACGCTCAGACACACACCTGCAGATTCATTAAAAACAAAAAATCTGATTTTTACCCTCCTGAGCCCTGAAGCCTGGATACAAGGACTAATCCTCAGAGGGCTGGCCTCTCCTGCCAACCACACTGTTTATGAAGCATGGTGTAAACAAAAAGTAAACACAAGAAGATTCTGCTGAAGCCGGGCGTAGTGGCGCACGCCTTTAATCCCAGCACTTGGAAGGCAGAGGCAGGTGGATTTCTGAGTTCGAGGCCAGCCTGGTCTATAAAGTGAGTTCCAGGATAGCCAAGGCTACACAGAGAAACCCTGTCTAAAAAAAAAAAAAAAAAAAGATTCTGTTGGGCAGTGGTGGCTCAAGTCTTTAATCCCAGCACTCAGGAAGCAGAGTCATAGTCAAGTGGCTCTCTGTGAGTTAGAGGCCAGCCTGGTCTACAGAGGGAGTTCCAGGCTAACCAGGGTATCACAATGAGACCCTGTCTTAAAACAAAGCAAAACAAAATGAAACCCACAAATAAATTCTTGTTTTACTTTGTTATTTTGTGTGTGTGTGTGTGTGTGTGTGTGTGTGTGTGAGAGAGAGAGAGAGATGATGTGCATGCATGTGCAAGCCATTGTTCATGTTCAGAGAGCAGCTATAAGAAATTGGTTTGGGGGATCGAACTCAGGTCATCGGGGTTACAGGCATATCGGCTGGTTTTGTGTCAACTTGACACAAGCTAGAGTTATCAGAGAGGAAGGAGCCTCGGTTGAGAAGATGCCTCCATGAGATCCAGCTGTAGGAATGTTCTCACTTAGTGACCGAGTGGGGGTGGGGTTGCAGCCCACTGTGGACAGTGCTGCCCCTGGGGTGATGGTCCTGGGTTCTATAATAAAGCAAGCCAGTAAGCAGCATCCCTCCATGGCCTCTGCATCAGCTCCTGCCTCCAGGTTCCTGTTCTGATGTCCTTTTGGTGATGAACAGCAACGTACAAGTGTAGGCTGAATAAACCCTTTCCTTCCCAACTTGCTTGGTGTCTCATTGCAGCAATAGAAACCCTAACCAAGACACATGGCAAGTACCTTTACCAGCCAAGCATGTGTTCCTTCGTGGCACTCTGGTAGGAGGGGACAGCCCTCACTTGGATGGGGGCTGAGAACAGATTCTCTTTGTTGACAATGTCTGGATATGGAGTCCCCTTGAAGCACCATTGGCATCCCTCAGGAACTGTGGGTTGGGCACACCCTGCTAAGTCATTTCATACTCAGAATTTCACTATTTCACCAGCAATCCTGGCACACAATATGGGTGGCATTCAAAAACAGAAAAAGAACAATGTAACCCATAAAAAGACACCTCTACCATAATGAGGGCCACATAACTGCCAGATACCGTGGCACATGCACATCATTCCAGCAATGGGGAGTCTGAGGCTTTAGGCCAGGAAATAGGTAGGCTAAATTTGTCTCTAATTAATTAAGAATGAATATATCTAAGAGATGGGGGAGGTGATAAAAAAGAAGAAAGTATAATGACACGTGTGTGAAATGCTGTAATGAAATCCATTACATAGCATATTAACATAAAAAAATAAATTTAAAGAAGCTGGGAGAGCCGGGCAGTGGTGGCACATGCCTTTAATCCCAGCACTTTGGAGGCAGAGGCAGATGGATTTCTGAGTTTAAGGTCAGCCTGGTCTACAGAGTGAGTTCCAAGACAGACAGGGCTATACACAAAGGGCTATAAACATTTTTTTAAAATAAATAAATAAAACAAAAAAAAGAAAGAGAAGAAGAAGAAGAAGAAGAAGAAGAAGAAGAAGAAGAAGAAGAAGAAGAAGAAGAAGAAGAAGAAGAAGAAGAAGAAGAAGCAGCAGCAGCTGGGACCATAGCTTGTCAGCAGTCAGCACAGTGCTTGCCTAACATGCACAGAGCCCAGGCGGTGGTGGAGCACACCTGTAATCCAGTATGTTGGAAGTGGAGGTGGGAAGATCAGAATCTCAAGGTCAATCTCTGCCACATAGGGACTTAGAACTCAGCCTGCATTATATAAGAACTAGTGTAGGCTTAGATTTTTCAAAACCTACTTTAATAAGGGTTCTTAAATGCTTCAGCTTCCCTTCTACCCCACCTACCAGAGGCTGGGGAAAAGAAAGGTTACTAGGAAAAGGGGACTGTGGACCTGTTTAAAAGTAGGTCTTTGGGGCTATTCCAATCTTCAATGTCAGGATATCAGCAGTCCAGTCCAAAACACCAAACAAGAATTAGTAGCAGCGGCTAGAAAGATCCAGATGAAAAGGCTCTGCTTAATAGGCAGAGTCTGCAGAAGCAGCCAGCAGTCAGAATACCATGAGCAGTTCCCTGGCAGGTTTCTTTCTACGAAGTCATGAGAAGATCAGTGAGGACCAGCAGGCATACCAATGCAAGACTGTCATCTGTGAAGTCTAGTATTGCAAGGCACACCAATGCAAGCATGTCCGCTCACTCTCTGTGGGGTTATATTTATACTCTTTCTAAATATCACATGCCCTTTCACAGGACAGCTTCCAGAAAAATCACAGTATACAACTGAGTCTCCACAGAAACCAGACATTTCCACTTCAACCTTGTCTTTAAAAAGTAAAGAGATGGGAACGGGCACCGAGAAGAACCACATTGTCACCATTTGGCGTAAGCAACCTGGATGCTGGGCTCAGGAAATAGGGCAGACTTGCTGAGCATGCGTATTTCAGTCAGGATGCTGGCTGCAAGTTCATAAATGATCACAGGGTGTTTTGGAGCATCTTCCCCACCCAAGCACCTGCCTCCCACCCCCAGCTTTCCAGCCTCTGGGAGAAGCATGTGGCAGGAAAGACAGGAAAGACACCTGTGAACTATGGGATTCTGAGCTCAGGCTGTCCTGGTGAGGGCGCAGTAAACACAGTCAGGGAAGGGCTTTTTAGCTTAAACTGGCTCACTAATTTCAACAAGGAACAGCAAGCCTTTTGGAGCACTGTAGTTTCTGTGAAGGTCCATTTTGCCAGAGGCCCACAGTCCACAACAAGAGATGCAAAGGGAAAGAATTTGAGGCCACACTGACTGAGTTGGTTAAAGTTCCCGCCCAGGAGACAGAGCACAGGATCTGGAGGCAGGCATGTCCCATTGTGCTGGTGCTAAGCACTGGGAATGTTGGAGACATGGAAGAAGTGATGTGGGCTCGCCTGGAGGGGAAGGAGGACATCCAGAAGGAGGTGATTCGGTTCCTCAGTGGGTCCCAGAATGCAGGAGTCAAAGTGAGAGGTGGTCTCCATGCCAAGATAATATGAAGAGCAGCTGGATTGGGACTATGTCGGTGATGTGTGTTAAACCCAGAATTAGAGAATTGGAAGACCAAGACACTATTTCACAACAGCATACAAACAGATTTGATATTTTGTGGGGTTGAGTGTGGGCTGGTATTGCCACACATGCTCCATTTCTGCCAAATCTGCAGGACCAGATTTTCAGGTGCTTTCATCTATAGTAATGGGTAGAATGTGTGTGTGTGTGTGTGTGCGCGCGCGTGTGTATTATATATATATATATATATATATATATATATATGTATATATATATATATATATACATATATATATGCATGCATACATTTAACGGGTCATTGTTGGTGCCGACTTGGGATTTCTGAGAGGCTGAAGCAGGAGGATGCAGTTTGAGGTCAGTTAGGGTTACATAGCATGACTCTGTCCCCCAAATAAAAACCAAACAAAAATGTAATAGAAGGGGCTGGAGAGATGGCTCAGCAGTCAAGAGCACTTGATGCTCTTATGGAGGACCTGGGGTCTCTTCCTAGTACCCATGTGGCAGCTTGCAATTGAATGTAACTCCAGCTCTGGATGAAGCCCTCTTCTGGGCTCCACAGACATCCACCACATGTGCTCATGATGTACATGTGTGCAGGCAAAACATCCAAATGTATAACATAAAATAGATCTTAATTTTTAAAAAATGTCAGTACGATCTATACCTATGCATCTGGAGTCATTTTTCTAAAAGCATAACAAGGTCCTTGAATTATTGATTTGGTCTTCCAGTAGTGACTTTGCAGAGTTCCTTACTACGGATTCATTCAACAACTACTTAGCTCCTGCTGTGCATGGTACACTGTTTAAAGTATTGAGGATACAGGAAAGGGCAACACGATTGGGTAAGACGCTGAATGGGCGAGGAGTATAGCTTAGTTGGTAGAGTGCTAGCCTAGCATGAAGCGTCCCAGATATGATCCTCAGCAATTCTTAAGCTTGGTGTACTAGCACAAGTCTATAGTCCCAGCATCACAGAGGCAAGGTCAGGAAGATCTGGATGGAGTTCAAGGTCATCCTTGGCTTCATATTGGGTTTAAACCCAGCCTGGGATACAAGAGAAACTATTTCAAAAACCAAACAAGTCTCCTGGCATTGTGGTGTGTACTGTTTTGTTTGTTTGCTTATTTTTTGAGACAGGGTTTCTCTGTGCAGCTCTGGCTGTCCTGGCGCTTGTTTTGTAGACCAGGCTGGCCTCCAACTCAAGAGAACCCCCTTCTTTGCCTCCCGAGTGTGCTGGGATTAAATGCATGTGCCACTATCATTCAGTGTGGTGTGCTCTTTTGATCTCAGCATTTAGGAGACAGATGGAGGTAGATCTCTGTGAGTCAAGAGCAGCTTGGTCTACACCGTGAGTTCCAGGCTAGCCAGTCCTGCATTGTGAGACCCTGTCTGAAAGGTAGGGAGAACATAACAGGGCAAGTGGGGTAACATGATACCGCAGAGACAAGGATGCTGGGACTCAGATGGTTGAGCCTGTTCCACAGGCTGGAACCTGGAGTTAGAGTCCATGTCTAACTTAGATTTAAACAGGAGTCACTTGTGTGGTTTGAGAACAGAGGCTATATGGAATCTGAGGCCCAAGGCAGGAAGGCTGGCAGATTTGGTGTATAGGCTTCTGGTTTCTCAAGGAAGGATGAGCCAGGACCCACAGCAGAGTGGAGCAGGGAACTTTGTGTTCAGAGGAGAGAGCATATGGAATAGCTATCCTAGAGAACAGGAACATGAACTGTCTAGGAAAGGCTGGTGTAACTGCCAGGCCTAGAGAGTGCCAATTTGAGGTCTGTGGTCATGCATTAAAGGGCAGTGGGTGGCAAGGCCTTGTGCTTTCTTCCAGCTTCAACAGCTGCTTCAGCCCGGGTGTGCAGAAGGAGGGTGTGGCTGTGTGAAAGACGGACGTTAGCTGGGCCCATGAGTATGAAGGGGAAGTGCAATTTTGCCTGCTGTCACTCAGGGAGTGGTACAGAGTCACCAGGCACAGAAGCACAGGTGTCACTTGTGGTGGAAATGTGATAGTAAGGGCAGGAGGTTTTGATGGAGCTTGGGTGTGGTGAGGAAGCCAGAGCTCAGGGTATATGAAGAGAAGCCCTTGGTGGCCTAGGCTCTGGAGCAGACCAGCTTGGGAAGGAAATTGTCATAAGACATTGTACCCCAGCGGCTACAAACCAGCAAGGAGTTTGAAAGTAGGGGAGAATAAATAGCCTAGGTAGTAACTGGAAACCAAAGGGTCTTGTATCTCCTTCTGGTGTCTTCTGGCCAATTTCTCTCTACATCTCTGAGAATGTAGTTATGTTTTTTTAACTGGGTACCTGAAAACCGTGTGTGTGTGTGTGTGTGTGTGTGTGTGTGTGTGAGAGAGAGAGAGAGAGAGAGAGAGAGAGAGAGAGAGGCTTTAGTTTTATTCTCTCCTTTTTGT
The DNA here is from genome assembly GCF_978045245.1 of Mus caroli. Classification (NCBI taxonomy): domain Eukaryota; kingdom Metazoa; phylum Chordata; class Mammalia; order Rodentia; family Muridae; genus Mus; species Mus caroli. The sequence goes on from NW_028227268.1 coordinate 43,515,393, forward strand.
ATTTTGATATAGGGTCTCAGAATGTAGCCTAGGCTTACCTGGGACTCACAACAATCCTCCTGTCTCACTCTCCTAAGTGTTAATTATAACCTAGCACCTGACAAGAAGCCCAGTTGATTTTGGAGACTGAGTCCTGGTTTGCCTGCTTTTATCAGCTGAGCCATCTCACCATCCAGCCCATCTAGACTCACTTTTTACGGATAAAGAAATAACGTCTTGGAAAGGTCAAAAGCTTTGCCTCGGTGACATAGGTCAACCAGAATGCACGGAGACTCACAGTCCAGTTAGGGAGAAGGGTTGGGAAGTGGAATTCTATGGATTGTGGACGCCGGGAGGATGACTCTGCAGTTTTGACCGGGTAGGTGTCTGTGCAGTTAGGTCAACAGACCAAGTAAAAATGTGCTGACACCAGGCTGCAGCTACAAATGAGTGACAGCCTGAAGCCTGTGTGATGGCATACACCTATAGTGCTAGCCCTAGGGAGACTGAGGCAGGAGTGTTGTGAGATTGACTAGGGCTCCATAGAGATACTCTGCTTGGGGGGGAGGGGCACGCTGGAGAGGTTAGCAAGATGGCTGAGTGAATAAAGACGCCAAGCCTGATCATCTGAGTTCAATCCCCTAATCCCGTGGGTTGACCTCTGACCTACACACACACACACACACACACACACACACGCACTCACACATACACGACTAAAGACATGTTTAAAAACGACAGCTTAAGCATCATGGTATGAAAGCTCACTATGCCCCACCCCTGCCCTGAGATTATTGAGTGAGGGTAGTGAGAACCAATCATCACACAGGACTCCTAACCTTGTCTTTAGTTCTGAGGTTCTCTGCAGGTTATCCATGAAAACCTTTTTCTTGAGAGATGCTTCTATTTCTATCAGATTCTTAAGTCAGGGTCTTGACTTGAAACAGCCTCTGGTAGTGATAAGCTTGAAGAGGCTGGCTGAACCCTGGCATGGAAGGACCTTGCAGACTTTGATCAGAAATCATGGTTCACTGTGTGACCCTCAGGCAGCCTAGATAGTTTTCCAGTTGGAAGGCAATGAGGAACGGCTTGGGAAGGTAGCACAGGCTCATTGTGAGCTCCATAGTCCAGCCCTCGTAGTCTACCAAGCATACTAGATGTGGTGGCTGACACCTGTAATCTTAGTGCCTAGGAGACAAAGAAGGAGGGGAACATGGAGCTGGAGACCAGCAGGGTACATACAGCAGGCACCAAGCTGGCCTGGGCTAGAGTGAAGCCTTGTTTCAAAAAATATTTCAAAAGTAGATTGCTTCTGCACTGATGTGCGGTTACACAACACTCCTGTATGGACACGGTTGGAAGCCAGGGCCATGCACAAGTTAGACAAGCGCTCTTCCACAGCCCTTACTACTTAAAGTTTTTCTTGTTACCATTCCCTGTGTAACACACTAGAAAAGCCCTGTACACAGCCTTGGCACTGTAGGAGATGTTCTAGATAATCAGGAGATGTTGAAAGTGTAACAGGGTGGCAGGAGGTTAAGGTAGGAGACATGGCAACTGCTAGCTTGTATTTTGTTGCTTTTAATCAAACAAAGTTGGAGCTTACTAAAAAAACAAAACAAAACAAAAAATAAAAACAGGTTTGCGGGCCAGTGAGAGACTTAGTCGGCTAGAGTACTTGCTATGCAAAATGACAACCTGAATCCCCTGGATTCCAAATAAAGGTAAGAGAAGAGACTCCACAAAGCTTCCTTCTACCTCCACTTGCATGCTCACAGGCTAACAATAATAAATGCAATTAAAAAGTGAAAGAAACTGGTCTTGGGTTTCTGTTGGCTTTGGTTTGCTTTTGTTTAGCTGTGATAGGGTTTTACATATCCCCGGCTTGGCTTGAACTTTTTGGTCGCTGAAGATGACCTTGAACTTCTGACCCTCTCCCCTCCACCTCTTGAGCGCTCAGTTCCCAGGCTTGTGCCACCAGGCCCAGTGTATGTGGTCCTGGGAATTGAATCTAGAGTTTTGCACACACTACCCGAGCACTGAGCTAGCTTCAGTCTCAGCCCAAGAAATCATTTTAATACAGATCTAAGCATAGGGATGAGGGAAGAGGAGGGTGCTTAGAAAAAAGACACTGCATCTCCCAAGACACTGGTGTTCTCCTCAAGACAGAGTCACCTATTTTCTTTTCAAACAAGAACGTAGGGAGGATGACTCAGAAAGTAAAAGCAGTTACTACCAAGCCTGATGACCTCGTTCAGTCCCTAGACCAGAGCTGTCCTCTGATCTGTTCTCTCTCTCTCCCTCCCTCCCACAACATTAATTATCTCTATAAAATATATATGACGTAAACATATATTGGCTTTCTTTTTTTTTTTTTGGTGCTTAGAGAGCTGTGCTTGTTTGTTTGAGACGAGGTCTCATGTAGTCCAGGCTGGTTACAGAACTCTGAAACTGGCCGTGAACAGATTCTCCCGCCTGGGCCACTACACCTTGCTTCTTGGTGGCATTTTTTTCCCTTCAAACCCCCTCCCCCAGGTTTTTACATTGTGCATGTCTAAATGTGTCACGCCATCCATCTGGAGCACAGAGGACAACTTTTGGGAGTATGTTCTCTCCTTCTACCACGTGAGTCTCAGGGATTGCCCTCAGATCTTCGGGCTTGGCAACCCACTGGGCCATCTTACCCACCCCCATGGCGTTTCTAAGAGGCTTCCAGGTGATGTGTTATCATTGCTCTTGTGCTATATTAGGAGTGATACAGGCTTAGAGACAATTCCCAGCTTCCTTCCTGTGTCCTGCTTTATCTAGCCCTGTCCAGTTTCCCTGTACCATCTCCATCTGCTCTTTCTTATCACACTGTGGCGATGTGAGCCTTCCTTCTCTTCCTGCAGTATGTCAAGTTCCTGCCTCTAGGCCTTTGCACATGGCCCCTGCTTGGAGTGGCCCTTTCCTGGGGAACCACATGCATAGGTGGCTTCATTTTTTCATTCAGATCTCTGCTCAACCCAGTGTGGTGCACACACTTGTCATCCTCTCGCTTGGGAGGCAGAGGCAGGAGGATCAGGAGATCAAGGTCACACCCTAGGCTATATAGTGAGTATACTATATAGTGAGTGCTCCAAAAACAAAACAAAACCGGCCAACCTCATTTCTGCGATCAGAGACATTCTTTGGACACTTCTTTTTCTTCCTTTATAGCACCCAACACTCTCTGAATTTATTGTTGGTGTGTGTGTTCAGTTTAGATTTATTTTTATTTTTACATATGTTTGTGTGTGTCTGTGTGAATGTATGCCTATAACACACGTTGTCAGCTGCCCAAAGAGAGCAGCCAAGAGGTTGGCGTTTGTTTAGCTTCCAGCCCTTCTGCTGCCACCATGGTGGCATGGATAGACATGAGTGCCACAGGCCGTAGGCCAACAAGGGGTCTATGCCAGGATTTGGGGCCAGAATATGGTCCCAAGAGCTAGAGAGGTGTCTCAGTTAGTAAAGTGCTTGCCACGCAAGCCTAAGGACCTAAGTTTGATGCTCTAACACCCATGTCAAAGGTGGGCCAGCAAGACATGTCTGTGATTCCTGAGGCTTCTTAGCCAACTAGTCGAGCAGAACTGACAACCTCCAGGTTCAGTGAGAGACCCTGCCTCAAAACAACAAGGTGGGGAGAGATTGAGAAGCCCACGGACCTTCTGCACTGTGGCTTCTCAAAGCATGCTGTCTACAGTTGCAGCATCAGTACCACCTAAGAACTTGCTAGAGATGCCAATCTCAAGGCCCAGGCTTGGATTTATGGATCAGGAAACTACAGGCTTTGGGTCTATCATTCTAGGATGAAGGAGCCCTCCCCTTGATTGTGACTCTGTTCAAGCTTGAAAACCACCATTGCAGTTTTATTTCAAGGTAGTTGCTTCTCATATACAGGGTCTGGAGTGGGGCTGTGGTAACAGAAAGGGCTGGGAACATGTAAGTACACCAGAGGGGTCTTGGTCACAGAGTGAGGATTGTTGTATCTTCATAATCCTTTGAGACAGGGTCCCACTAGATAGGTTAGGTCGGTCTCAAGTAAAGAATTCTCCTGCCTCAGCCTGTAAAGTGCTGGGATTAATGTGAGCTCCCACACCTAGCTGTATCAGTAATTCTTTTTGTTTAGCTCTGTTCGATTAATTTTGTTTTATGGGTCTGAGTGTTTTGCCTGCATGCATGTATGTGTAGCCATGTGAATACTTGATGCTCACAGAGGTTAGAAGGCATCAGAATCCCTAGAACTGGAGTTACAAATGGCTGTGATCCATCACACGGATGCAGGGCACAGAACTCCTCATCCTTTGCAGAAGCAAGCGCTCCTAACTGCTGAGCTATCTTTCTAACCCAACACTGTTTTGAGGCAAGACCTCACTATATATGTAGCCCAAGCTGGTCTTTATTTATTTATTTTTTGGTTTTCAAGACAGGGTTTCTCTGTGTAGCCCTGCCTGTCCTGGAACTCACTCTGTAGACCAGGCTGGCCTCGAACTCAGAAATCCGCCTGCCTCTGCCTCCCGAGTGCTGGAATTAAAGGCGTGCGCGCCACCACCGCTGGGCTCCAAGTTGGTCTTGAATTCACTATTTGACCAGATTGGTCTTGAACTCACAGAGATCCTCCTGCCTCTGCCTCTGGAGTGCTGGGATTAAAGGTGTGTACACTTGACTTCAGTTTTTACTTCTTTTTTCAAGACAGGGTTTCTCTGTGTAGCCCTGGCTGTCTTGGAACTTGCTCTGTAGACCAGGCTGGCCTGGAACTCACAGAGATTCTCCTGCCTCTGCCTCCAGAGTGCCACTGCCACCTGGCTCATTTCACTTCATTTTTATTGCTAGAACATGAGAGGTGGACTGATGGGAGAGGAGAATGAGCAGGTGTGGTAAAGCTTAAATTAGGGCGGATTGGGAAACACCACTGCTAAGACTACTGACTGCTGAGGCTCAGGGTCTAGTCTAGATAGTGTGAAGTTAGAAAAGAGCTAGCATGTATACTTGATCACACATGCCGGCAGTTAATATGGGTGCTGTTAAAAACATAACTTTTTTTTTAGAAACCCTCTGGGCTAGATGGCTATGACTACCCTATTTGATGTGAAGGGGAAACTTGGGCACTCAGAGGAAAGCTATTTGTCCAAGTTCACATATTGGGTAGACCCAGGTTCTCTCTGGCTCGAAACTCTTAGAACTGTTCAACAAATTAATATTCTGCCCATGTGGCATCTGCAGGGTATGGGGGGCACGAAACTTATTTTGTTTAGTAAATAGAACACAGAAGAAAATCCTTTCTCCTTGCCTGCACAGTAACTTTGGTGTGACAATTCAGGGTCAAGCTCTATGTGAACACAAACACAATGCAGAGTCGGGTGTTGTGAGAGTTAGATGAAGGTGGGTGTTTTCTTTTTCTTTTCTTTTGATAGTGTTGGGGAATCAAACCTAGGGCTTTGTGTTTGCCTCGCAAATGTTCTGCCGCTGAGCTACACCCTTAGCGCATTCCCATATATGGTAACCCCTAAGCTCACACAAAAATTTTAGGACCCTCAATATCCCACAAGACAGGGGTTATCTGGGTCTGAGCCATCAGCCCCTTCTCCACCCCATTCGCCAGTCTCGGAAAGATACTGATGTGTGTGCGCTTGCGTGTGTGAGAAGGGCGTAGTAGTGGGAGATGGGGGTAAAGGAATCAAACTCCCAAGACCACGACGCGCACGAATTGGAGCAGGCGCAGAGCAGCCCCTTCTAGGCGTCAGGCGGGGCCGAAGTGCGGGCGGGGCCCCGAGGGCGCGGGCCAGAAAGCAGATGCGATGCGCGGACTACAAGTCCCAGAATGCGTCGCGGCCCCGATCCGGCCCCCGCGGTCGCTTAAAGGCTCCAACAACCACAGCCGTCGGGTCCTGGAGGCTTTCGCTTTGCCGCCGCGTCTGGGCGGGAGGAGGAGCGGACTGGGCAGCAGGCTTTCGGGACTGCAGGCTTCGGCGGCGCCAAGGGGCGCTCCTAGTGCAGCCTTCCTGGCTCGGGGCTTTCCTGCCGAGGCGCCCGTGTCCCCGGGCTTCTCGCCTCGGCCCCCAGCGGCCCCGATGCCGAGGCATGGATAGAGCGGCGTTGCGCGCGGCAGCGATGGGCGAGAAGAAGGAGGGCGGCGGCGGGGGCGCCGCGGCGGACGGGGGCGCAGGGGCCGCCGCCAGCCGGGCGCTGCAGCAGTGCGGCCAGCTGCAGAAGCTCATCGATATCTCCATCGGCAGTCTGCGCGGGCTGCGCACCAAGTGCTCAGTGTCTAACGACCTCACGCAGCAGGAGATCCGGACCCTAGAGGTAAGGGGCCGTTGCGCCCCACGTCCGGACCCGGCGGTGGCCCGGGAGCCGCCCCACTGCTTTCCTTCCCGAGTTGCATCCTGCAGCGGGGTTGCTGGCTGGAGTCTTCCTCCCTTGCCCGAGCTCTCTGATGCGGCAGCGTGAGGACCTAAGACCAGCTCTCACTTTGGAAGAATTTAGGGGAGGGGGGTGTTAGCGTGGAACTGGATCGAGTCTCAAAGACCAGCGTGCCGAGTAGGATGCACAGGGCACCCCACTGCAAACCCCTTTCGGCCTTCACCCTATTTCCAGTGCCCACAGTAGTCATTGTCCCACTGAATCACGCGCCGGTCTTTTCTCCGTGTGCTTTAAGTCCGGTAGCGTGGGCTGGGGCGATGTCCCTTGAAGTGTGAGCATCGATCCGTGGCACTGACTTTCCCCTCACTCCCCACTCTCCTTGTTGTCCGTTCCTTTCCTTTCCACCAGGTCTCTGCCGCTTTTCAAAAAGTGTTTGCTGAAACAGCATTTTTGCTGTTCAGGCGTTGGGGTGCTTGTCTTTATGTCACAGCGGTTCACTGCTTAAAATGAAATTACCCTTTGACTTCCCTACTCCACCCCAAACACTGAGCTTTGGCCTAGGAAGGATTATACTGGGGAAGGGAACCTTTGGTAAGAACAGGCTACTTAAGGGGGTTGCTGACAGAGATAACCTGGAGTGCAATGAGGAAACAAGATGTGTGAGCTCTCTTCTCTCAAATTATACAGTTGGGAAGTGCAGCATTAAAACGATTTGGAAGAACCAGCCAGAAAGGTGGTTGGCATTTCAGAAGGGGATGCTCCCCCACCCCCTTACACACTGGGGGGAAACTAGTGTCTTCCCAACTTGCTTTTGCCCAGAGACTGGAAGGCCTTTGAAAGTGAAGGGGTCATTTAGTAACTCTTTCCCTAAGAAGGGCCTTTCCCCGGCATTGCCACATTTAGTTTCTGTAGGTCTGAGGGTGTCTTGTTAGATACATAATTTCCTTCTCTCTCTCTCTCTCTCTCTCTCTCTCTCTCTCTCTCTCTCTTACACTTACACACACACTTACACTTACTAATTGCATCTGCCAGCTGTCCTAGAGCCAGCTGATGATTGCTGTAATTTATTACAAGACCAGCCCTCCCTCCTCTCACACCACAAGCCTGAATCCTTGTTTGATCCAAAATGCTCAGGGTGACTCTCCCTTAGTTGTATTTTCATAAAAGCCATGAAGCCAGGGACATTGGGAGACTCCAAACAGTGCTGGCTATTATTATTGTTTTTTGTTACAGTTGCTATAGCAGGACTGACCAGGGCTTTGCCTTAAAAACAAACCAACAAAACCCTGCACTGGGATTCTCTGCATGAGGATTTCTTGAACACAGCTGGGTGTGTGTGTCCAGCAAAGTTCACTTTTTAGGCTGATATAATAGGAGGCCTGTGTGTCATAGTTCTGGGCTTGTTGTCCTGTCATGTATATCTGTTGAGCTGCTATGTTGCTGGGCTGTTGAATGTTCTGAGTTGGCCTTTGTGGTTCCTCCCTAGGTCCCTTTGAGGTGCTCCTGGGTCCCTGGGTGTATGTAGAATGGCTTATTCTTTATTCTCTGCAAATTCTCTTTGTCCACTGATGTTGCACATCTTTTTTTTTTTTTGTTTTTTTCGAGACAGGGTTTCTCTGTATAGCTCTGGCTGTCCTGGAACTCACTTTGTAGACCAGGCTGGCCTCGAACTCAGAAATCCGCCTGCCTCTGCCTCCCGAGTGCTGGGATTAAAGGTGTGCGCCACCACGCCCGGCTCGATGTTGCACATCTTGACAAAGTTGTGGCATCAGATACCCCAGGGTCTCCAGCTGTTCAGGCCTCTGAGCTGGTTAGGCAGCAGCCCCCCATACTGGGTGCATTTTGAGGTCATCTCTTGTGGCTTCCGAAGGCCCAAGGTCCATTTGCAGTGTGAACAAGACACATGCCCTGTTCTTTGCAATGTAGTTGAAGGATCCTTCTGGTCCCTCAAAAGACCGGACTTTGGATGCCAATTTGGATGGGAGTTTGACCTTGGAGCTGGTTCCTTAGGGTTATTACCAGCTAGTTTGGGTGAATCACTTCATCTCCGGGGCCGTAGCTTCCCCATGTGATCTGTAAGAGGTTGGAGTGGTTCCCTTCACTCTGTTTCTGAAAAGCTCTGCCTTCTTGTGATTAAATGATGGGGGAGGGGGCTGGGCAGGCAGGACTGGATGAGGACTCTGTTGGGTTAAGTTAATGTGTCTACTGTCTGTGCAGATGTCCCTGTTTAAGAACAGCACTGGACAGATTATGTAGGAGATGCCTTTATTACTGTGAGCATCTTGACCATAGAAGTGTAAGGGAATGGGAAGCCCCCAGGGCTTTGTAATGGTCCCGTTTCTGTCTAGATGACCTGGTGGCATAACTTCTACTCTCAAGCTTCCCCACCTACCTGGAAAGTGTGAACAGTGTTTGGTGGAGGCTGTGTCTGCCTAGAAATGGTCACTGGATGGGGCCTGGTGACATTCGTGCACACACAGGGCACCTTTAGAAGAAGTACATAGAACTAATTTCCTCCAGGTGATGACACAGGACAGGAAGCCATCCCAGAAGTCTGTTCCAGGGCAGCCCACTCTAGCAGCATGTAGAAGGGCAACTAACTCAGGCCAGTCTGAGGAGGCCAGAAGAGGGAGTCAGAAGCTCTGGAACTGGAGTTACAGGTTGATACCTGCCGTGTGGGTGTTGAGAAATGAACTTGAGTCCTTTGCCTGAGCAGAAAATTCTCTTAACTGTTTGCTGTGCCATCTGTCCAGCCATACACACACACACACACACACACACACACACTATGTATAATTATCTATATGACCTTGAGACAGGGTTTCATTATGTAGCCCTGGCTGAACTCAGCATATAGATTAGTCTGGTTTTGAACTCATGGCTATTCTCCTGTTTCTGTCTCTTGGGTCCTAGGATTACAGGTGTCTGGCTGGAGAGTTTGGCTTATACAGACTTCTGTTCTCTCAAGAGGCACAGGACACTTTGGCCCTTCTTAGCTAAACTCTCGGTGGGAGTGGTAGCTCATGGGATGTTCCTTGCAGGACCCTGCCCAGGGGCAGGCTTGCTTGAGAAGATCCCAGGTCGTGACGGTATGCTGTCTACTGATGGCTTTGCTCTGTGGAACAGCTCCGCTGGCGTGAAAAGGGTGTTAAAGGAGGTGAGAAGTATAGCTTGCTGGGAGAACAGTGGCTCTGCAGTTCAGATCTCCAGTAGTGCGTGTAAAAGGGGGGAAAGGGGCCAAGGTTTACTGTTCACTTCCCACCTGCCCAGCAGTGTGCTGCTAGTCTCTTTTCAATCTCCTTAGGAGTTACTGGAGCCCCACCAAGTTCATCACACACTTTCCCTGTTTAAATGGAAAGCACAGACGGCACAACCCGAACTCAGTGTATCGGGATGAAGTTGCAGGTCTGTGTCATTGGGTAGGATCTGGTGCCTGGTCTCTGGCAGGCTCTCTAGAGCTCTGACTACTACGAGGCAAGCAGGGATGTTGTCACTCTACAGCTGCGCTCATCGAGGGACACCTGGCCTGCTATACAGCTGGGTCTGCTGGTCCCATCTGTGCACTGGAGAGACAGCGGTGTGCAAAAGCAGGTGCCCACATCCCCTCATGTTCATTCACTTGGTACTCTGTCATCTCTTCTTTCTTGCCATCTTGTTAGCACCGCCCAGAAACGGGTTCCATTTTGGCTTGGTGTCTTGTACCAGTTGCGGGATCGCTAATGGGCTCATGAGGCCTTCCTGGGGGAAAGTATAACAACAGTTGTGGGTACAGTCTCTGCATTTGGCCACTTCCCTGAGCAGAGCTACCCTGGAGGCTTTGCCTAGGAAGGTAGAGACACTCATCTAGTGGGCTGGGCAGAGTTCAGTGTCTTCTGTGTTAGGACCTGACTTCCTCATGGCCCTTGGAGTGTCCAGTGGAACTGCTAAAAGTGAAGGATGTGTTCACTGGCCAGGCCTTCCATTACTACCAGTGTGCTACAGCAACCCTAGCTGGTGGCTACATTGGCTCTGATAGGTGGAGTACCCTCCTGGTCTTTGGGTGTGAGGGGTGTGTTCAGTCTAAAGGCAGTGGACAGCAGAGCTTTCACTGCATGGCTGGTAGAGAGCCCTTCCACATGGGCCCTGAGTCAGGAATCCTGTAGAATCCGCCAGTCTGACCTCTGCTTCCATAAGAAACATTGTCAGTGTCTGGGTGACTGTTCCGGGAAGATCTGATTGGAACCACCTGGTTCTCTTTTCCTAGCTCAGGTAGTGTCTGGTGAGTGACATTTCTCTGCCTCAGTTTTATAACCTTTTGTCCGAGAGACTCCAGTTATCACCAGAGGGACATGATGGAGCTGAGGGTGTCCACTTTCACTTTGGTGGCTCCGCCCCCCCCCCCCCCCCCCCCCCCCCGTGAGACCCACTTCCCAACCGTTCTAAGGAGGACGGGCTGTGTGTGAAGGCTGTGAGCAGAGGCAGGCCTAGATGCAGGAGGGAGGTCTTATCACATCTGCACCCAGGACCTGCAGGCTGAGGTAGAGAGGGGCTGCCTCCTAGCTGCAGGGCTGGTCCTTCTCTCAGACACCTGGCTTGGCTCGCAATCCTGGGAAGCAGCATTCCATTCCAGATGCTTCCCGGCCTGGCCTGCCTGCCTGCCTGCTGGCGGTGATTCAGAGAGGGACCATGCACGAAGGTGCCTGTGGTGATACTGACAGCATCTGCAGACGTGTAGAAAGGGAACAGAGCCTTGTTTGAGTCCTTAAGCTGAGCCTCACATTGTGTCATTACATTTATTTATGGCGTGCGTGTGGAGATCAGAACACAGCTCGGTTGAATCCGTTCTCTCCTACCACGTATATTCAAAGACTCAAACTCAGGTTGTCGGGCTTGACTGAAAGCTCTTTTACTCCCGAGCCTTCTTACCAGGCCCCTAAGGTGTGTGTGTGTGTTTAAATCCTTGCAGAACAGGCTGTCTAGTGTCACTTTTACATTTAGTTCAAAGGGTGTCCACTTGTACCTTGGTGACTTTTACCCTGGTCTTTGGGTGTGAGGGGTGTGTTCAGTCCCACCCACTTCCCAACTGTCCTTCAGAGAGACCTAAGGAGGATGTGCTGTGTGTGTAAGGAGGGCCCAGATGCTGGGGAGAGGCCTTATCACATCTGTACCCAGGACCTGCAGGCTGGGGATGCTGCCTGGGGTAGAGACGCACTGCCTCCTAGCTGTAGACACACTAAGGTTCACTGCAAAGAGAGGGTCCACATACATCAGGAATATTCCCGAACATTCTCCATGTGAAGTTCTCCAGTAGGCCCATAACATATGCTTCATTACGCTGGTCATTTACTGCAGCCGAGAGATTTCATTCCCAGTGTGGAGATTCGGTAACTGAACTAGGAGAGCCAGAGAGCCTGAGTTTAGTAGATAGATGAGCCTGAATTGACTGGCTTTCAATTTACTGCCATCCTTCTGCCTCAGCATCCCTACGTGCCACCGCTCCCTGTCTCACCTTGCAACCTTTCCGGCTGCCTCTAGAAACCTTGATGGGGGAGGGCTGGGGGCGGGACTCTGGTCAGTGATGACAGTGATGATGACTATGGACAGACAGCGAGGGAATGGATGTTCAGTAAGAGAAAGGCCCGGCCCAGGATGGGTTCATTTCTAGCTCACTGGATCCACAAGTGACTGCCTTGGACAGCCTTTGTGTCTGAGCGTTGGGCAGCTTCCCTCCCATTCAGCTCTGCACATCCTCAAAGCAGGTGGTGAGGCAACCATCCCGGCTGGTTTCATTCTGAGAAAGGAGAAGCTGCTTTGAGATGGACTCACTCATATTTTGTTGTTGTTGGAGACAGGGTCTCTCTATGTAGTGCTGGCTGGAACTAGCTATGTAGACCAGGCTAGCCACGAACTCACAGAGATCTGCCAGCCTTTACCTCCTGAGTGCTGGGACTGAAGGCGTGCTCCACCTTGCCCAGCCCACTCAGGGTTTTTTTTTTTTTTTTTTTTTTTTTTTTTTAATAGCTACCTGCTTTATTCTTTCTGAGCAACTCTGAGACAAGGAGTGTGTCTTCTAACCTGCTACCTTTAATTGCAGTGCTTAAGATACACATTCACGCCTGCTCCCACAGCACAAGAGAAGCACAAAACTAACAGCAAAGTCACCTGTCCCCAGAGCCAAGCCCTAGGACCCCAGAGCCAAGCCCTAGGACCCCAGAGCCAAGCCCTAGGACCCCAGAGCCAAGCCCTAGGACCCCAGAGCCAAGCCCTAGGACCCCCCCGCCTTATTTCCTTTGGCTGACTCCTCGATCTTTACTGTATTTGCACAGGAAGGTGCGTGTTGTGCGCTGTCCTTGAGAGCTTGCAGTGCGTGCCTTGCAAGTGTCTCTAGATCATGTGCACTCTGCGGTGCCACTGTCCGCAAGCTTACCGTGCATGCATGCTTCACGTTCCTTTAACCAGACCCCAGTTTTCTTGGCTTTTGGAGACAGGGTTTCTCTGTGTAGCCCTGGCTGTCCTGGAACTCACTCTGTAGACCAGGCTGGCCTTGAACTCAAGAGCTCTGCCTGCCTCTGCCTCCTGAGTGCTGGGATTAAAGGCACGCACCAGCACTGTAAGGCATGACCCAATTTTTAATGACTGCTTATTTGGACTTTTTTCATATTTTTGTTTTGGCGTGCTGATATATCACAGATAAGATTTTGCTGAATTAAAATGTATGAATACCTTTAGTATCTGTCCACCTAAATTAAAAAATTATTTATCTTTATGTGTATGAAGGTTTTACCTACATGCATGTATGGGCACCACATATGTGCCTTGTGCCCTCAGAGGCTGGAAGAGAGTGTCACATCCCCTCAAACTGGAGTTAAGAGATGTATGAGCCGCCACATAGGTTCTGGGGATCAAGCCCAGGTCCTCTGGAAGAACAACCAGTCCACTGAGCCATATCTCTGGCCATCTGGTGTCTATTTAAAAGAAGTTTTTTCAATGCATTGATTTTTAAATGTATATATATGGGGGAGGGGAGGGAGAGAGAGTGTGTGTATGTACGGATGTGATTGTCTATGCCACAGTGAAAAAGTGAAGGTCCGGGGACATTTTGGAGTTGGTTCTCTCTTAACATTGTGTAGGTTCCAGGATCAAGCTTAGGTCTGCCGACTTGGCGGCAAGCGCCTTTGCCCACGAGGAATACCTGTTAGGGAGAACAGGCAGAGTGGTTGGCAGCACTGACTCTCCCCTGAGTGACACATAATAGCGCCTTGAACTTGCCTGACTGACAGGGATGATGTATGCCTTGTTCTAGGAAGAAGGAATAGCTTGGCCGCCTCTCCTCCATCCAGTCTGAGGGGCCCCGAGGGTTGGGTGGGATTTTGGAAAGCTGTCTGAAGTATCTTGTGTGGGCCTGGCTCGCCCCAAATGGATGGTATTTTTTGTACCACCACACCCAGGCAGAATGGACTGCCTTTGTCCCTGACTATGCTGGACTGCCCAAGGCTGTGCTCGCTGACCGCTCTCCTGAAAAGCTTCCTGTGGAGCCTGCAGTTGGGAAACTTCATGAAGGTGTTGAGGGTCCCCCACACCACCACCCATTGCTAGTTTTACTGTCAAGATAATTGTAAAGACACTCTTCGCCTTCATTTCTGCATTCACGGGGTGGGGTGGCATCTCAAGTTCAAGGGCAACCTGGACTCTAGGCTCTAGAGTGAGTTCTAGGCCGGCCTATGGGCTGTGTGGTGAGACCTCTGTCGTGTGGCCTGCTCCCTTTCCAGTTACTCAGAAAAGCATCACTTTTCCTTTTCTTTATCTCTTTTTCTGGATACTGGCCAAAAGCCTAAACCTACTTTCCTGGACATCCGGGTCTTCTCGCTTGCTTCCAAAAGCACCCGTTCTAGTTCCTCCAAGCCCCCATGGTTGAACCAGATCACTGTCTCTCTTCCTCATCCCCGTCTCCCTCCTCCCAGCTGCTCCACGATTTATAGCTTGCCTTGTTTCCCCTTCACAGTCTCATAAAACTGTTCTCCAGCTTAAAAAAAAAAAGAAGAAGAAAGAAAGAAAGAAAGAAAGAAAAAAAGAAAGAAAGAAAGAGAAAAACAGACTTTTTTCTAGTTGCTTCCAGATGTGGTGAAGACCCTGCCACCCCTTAGGCAGCTCACCTCACATCTGTGGAGAGCAAGGTCCTCCCCATCACTGTGTGGCCTGCAGTTGGAACTGTGCGTTTCTGACATCCTCTTTTGGCTTCATTTCCTATTCTTTTTTCTTTTAAACTAATATTATTAGTAGTACCATTTTTTTATTTTCTTTGCATCCACATCGCTGCCCCCCTCACCCCTTCTACAATCCCTCTTCGCTCCCCTTCTTTTCCTATTGTAAAACCCAGGTCAGAATTGCAGAGGTTTACTCTGAGGCCAGTTGTTGAGATCAAACATGTACTCTTATGCATTGAAAAAAAGTCTTGGACTGGTGAGATGGCTCAGTGGGTAAGAGCACTGACTACTCTTCCCAAGGTCCTGAGTTCAAATCCCAGCAACCACATGGTGGTTCACAACAAGCCGTAATGAGATCTGACACCCTCTTCTGATTCTGTCTGAAGACAGCTGCAGTGTACTTATTTATAATAAATAAATCTTTGGGCCGGAGCGAGCAGGCACTGAGCAGAGTGGGGTTGACCAGAGGAACAAGCAGGGCGACTGGAGCGAGCAGAGGTCCTAAATTCAATTCCCAATAACCAGATGAAGGCTCACAAGTATCTGTACAGCTACAGTGTGTACTCATATACATAAGATAAATAAATAAATCTTTTAAATAAGAAAAAGAAAGAAGTCTCAATCTAGATGCCTGCCCCCCAACACGGCTGTCACACCCGTGTGCTCTGGGATGTCTGCATTCCTCTGCTCCCCTGATGGTGTGTAGCAGAGCATCTTTACTGGGCAGGTTGCCCCGGTGAAGCCATCCTGCCTGCATGCAGCTCCCTCCCCCTCCTTCATTTTTCTGCCCTGGGAATAATGACAAGAACGAGCTAACATTTGCATTCAGAATTTTGAGGGGAAAAATGGAGACTAAAATATGCAGTTCAGGAACCAGCCAGCTCCGATTAGGAAAAATAAATTTCTGCACAGCACCAGCCGCAGGCTTGGTTTCGGCAGGGTCTTGATTGGGAAGGTTTTGCTTTCCATGGCTATGAACTGCTGATGGTATGGAGGTCTCTACTACATCTGATGGCTTTGAAACTAACTTAACTGATTAATTTGGGTTTTAGATATTTGGGGTTTCTTTTTTTTTTTTTTGTCATTTCTTTTTTTTCTTTTTTTTCTTTTTTTTTTTGATTTTTTTGAGACAGGGTTTCTCTGTATAGCACTGGCTGTCCTGGAACTCACTTTGTAGACCAGGCTGGCCTCGAACTCAGAAATTCGCCTGCCTCTGCCTCCCGAGTGCTGGGACTAAAGGCGTGCGCCACCACGCCCGGCTTTTTAAAGACAGACTCTATCTAAATAGTCTAGGGGCTCCATTACCTAGAATTTGCTAGCTAGACCAGATGGTTCTCTAAGTTATAGTGATTCCTATGGAACCTTAGTGTGAGAGCTGCATCCTGATCTACAGGTGGAGGGGGAGATGGGGAGAGAGGAAGAGAGGGGTGGGGGGAAGGTATTTGAGTGCATCCCTCCTTGATGCACTTCCTACAACAAGGCCACACCTCCTAACCCTTCTCAAATAGTGCCACTCTCTCATAGTGACTCAAACAAACCAGCACAGTGTATGGATGTTTTGCTTGGATGTGTGCTTGTGTGCTTTGTGCATGCCTGGTATCTGAAGAGGCAGGATTCCCTGGAACTGGAGTTACAGGTGCTTGTGAGCTGCAATGTGGGTGCTGGGCACTGAAAGGGACCCTCCAGAAGAGCAGCTGGTGCCCTTAGACACCGGCGGAGTCATCACCCAGCCCCGGTTACAGGTCATTTAAAAAAAGTGATCTGTGTGTGTTCTCTATCGCACTCCTGTCCCACTAAAAAGGCTTCACTTGGCCTTTCCCATGCTGCTAGATGCTCCTTTGAAAGAGGGTTTTAAGTAGAGAATGTATTACATTAGTGTGTTGTACCCCCCTGCCCCTCAACCTCAGAGGCTAAGGCCCTGAGACTCCTGCACACACACAATTGTGTGTCCCAAAGGACTCTTTGTCCATTATAGTTGAAGGAACACCTTAGCCTTGCTCCTTAGCCTTAAGCAAGGAAAGAGACTGTAGGCTTCGGTTGAACCAGTGCTGTTGTATTGATGTTTTATAAACTGGAGGTCCCTTTTGAGGTGGAAGGCAGAGCTTGGTGATGGCAGGGAGCCCAAACTCCAGTGGACTCAGTCATGAGGGAAAAGCGGCCTTTGTTTGGGGGAAGTGATTTAGATGTGATGGCATGGGTCTCCTGGCACTTAATCTTTCCACCCTTGATGCTCAGAGAGCTCTGCCTGCCTGGGCAGCCCCCTCCCTCCCTGTTGTGCCTCCCTCAGCCCCCCACCCCCACCCCCCATTCCTAGTTGGACAGAAGACAAAACAGGAGACATTCAGATGTCTCTGGGTGCTGTTAGAGCCTAGGGCGGGAGGGGAGGGTTGGGGCTGGGCTGCAGACAAGGAATGCTTTTTAAAACAAAAAAGGAAATGCTGGCTCGGAGGGAGAGGAAAGGAAGCCGCTTCCTCTTGCTGCTGGTGGTGGCTTTTTTTTTTTTTCCCTTTGGTGTGTGTGTGTGTGTGTGTGGGGGGGGGGGTGTTAGTTCTTTCTGTCCCTTAGGCCTGAAGAAGCTGGGGACTCTCCAGCCTTCGCTCCCTCTCTGTTGCCTGAGGTTTCAGACTTACAGCGTTGAGGCTACCCCATTTCATCCTCCCCAGATTGCCAGGTCAGATGGCGTGTGTGCGTGGTTTCTAAACTGCCCCTCAATACCTGCTACAAATGGATGTGTCACTGAAGCTGACATTTTACTGCCTGTTCGTCACCCTGACCTCCTCGTTAGGTGTGCTCTCTGGCTGGTAGTCCTAACCAGCCTACACCAAGAGCTTGCGGGGGTGGTGGGGATGGGGGTGTCCCTCCCATCTTCTTCATTTGCAGAAAAGGAGCCGAGGTTCAAAGAGCAAGAGCAGGGATTTGCCAGGAGGTGCAGACAGAGCTGTCATTAAACCTGGATGCCTTTTTTTTTTTTTTTTTTTTTTTGAGATAGCCCAGGTTAGCTCCAAAACTCACTTTGTAGCTAAGGATGACCTTGAACTCTTGAGGTTCCTTCTGCCACCTGCCAAGTGCAGGGATTATATAGGCTTGCGTATGTGTGTGTGTGTCAGTGTGTCTGAGTCTGTGTGTGTGTGTCTGAGTCTGTGTGTCAGTGTGTGTGTGTGTCTGTGTGTCAGTGTGTGTGTGTCAGTGTGTGTGTGTGTCTGAGTCTATGTGTCAGTGTGTGTGTGTGTCTGAGTCTGTGTGTCAGTGTGTGTGTGTCAGTGTGTGTGTCTGAGTCTGTGTATCAGTGTGTATGTGTGTCTGAGTCTGTGTGTCAGTGTGGGTGTGTCTGAGTCTGTGTGTCAGTGTGTGTGTCAGTGTGTGTGTGTGTGTGTCTGAGTCTGTGTGTCAGTGTGTGTGTGTGCGTGTGCATGCATACACACTTGAGTGAGTCTCCACTTTTACATTTCCTGGGATCAGACTCAGGTTCTCAAGTATGCTCGGCAAATGTTTTAGTCGCTGAGCTCTTTTGTAGGCCTCCTGGGCTTTTTGTTTCTTATTTTCATTTTGGTTTTAATTACGTGTCTGTGTGTCCGTGTGGTATGTGCGAGTGGGTGCAAAGGTCTGTGGAGGCGTCTGTCTGCCTGGAGCTGGAGTTCCAAGCAGCTGTGAGTCACCTGACATGGGTGCTGGGACCTGAACTTATGTCCTGGCTCTTAACCACAGAGCCATCTCTCCACCCCTTGTTTGTTAGAGACAAGAAAGACCTCTGCGCTGTCATTCAGATAAGCCTTCCGTTTATACGCCTGCGCTCTGGGATTTCGGGAGTATACCAATGTGTTTTTCAACTTTATTATGGAAAATTTCAAACATGCAAAGGTAGAAAGTGTGTTGAAACATCCCCCTGCCTCAGAACATCACACACACACACACACACACACACACACACACACACACACACACACACACACACACGGTGGTAATTCCCCACCAGAGGAGGCTTCCAGAGGAAGCAGCTTTGGCTAGTTTTGCTCATCTCTCTCCCTTGTTCACTCTGAGGACTTGTAAAGTGGTGGCCCTAGGTCTCTGGGGACGTGAGACCTAGGGAGGTTGTATAGCCTAGCTCTCTGCCTATGTCCCTAGACTTGGAGGGCTCTCCATCTGATGAGCCTCAGGCATATCCTGCTCTGGTCTGTTAGTACTGCAGGGTTGTCTCCTGCTCTGACCTGGTCCTCTCAGTTATTGGGGGGATTTCCTGATTCTCACGGCCCTTCCTCTCCCCGAGACCTAGTTAGGAGTGTGAAATCCTACTGAGTGTGGCATGTGACTTGCCTGCATGGCCTGTCCACACTTCTCCATGGTTCAGGCGTATTTTCGTACTTTTCCTCTATCTGTGTCATTAGATAGATGAATGTCCATGGCGTCTCAGAGCGGCAGGCGGATGCTGACCCCTACCCATCTCTGCTGGTCCAGACTGACTGAACTCCAGTACACCAAAGCTGCTTCCTTGGCCTCTGCTTCTCCAGAAGCCTGGTTTTGCTGCTTGTTCTTTGAGTGCTTTTCTCTGGGGTCTCTGGACGGCAGCAGTGGTCTGCTTCTGGTCGTATAGGTTTCTGCTGCATTCTTTGGTTTTCAGGTGCTGTGTCACCTTTGTTGACTTTTGGATGTTTCTGGGCTTGGCTTCTCAGGCACAGGTACAATGTAGCCTCATGGGAAGGGCCACTCTGAGGACACAGGGTATGTATGTATGGGCTGTGGGGCCAGTGTGACAGAGTCATTTCCTGACTCCTTGCTAGCTCTGATCTTAGGCAAGTTGCTCAGTTCTCTGTCATTTTTTTTTCCCTCAGTAGATAAGGGAACACAGAATCTATTTTGGACTCTGTAAGAACACAGGGTTCAGAGGATGTGTGGACTAGAATCCAGTGTTTAAGAAGAAATTCAATGCACACACACATTTTCTTGCTTAGCATTAATGAACCCTTTTGCAGACTTGGGGATTGAACCTGGGGTCTCACACCTGATAGACAGGAGCCCTGCCACTGGGTTACATTGGGCCTGTTGTCTTTTTACTTTTTACATTTTGAGATTGGGTCTTACTCAGCTACCCAGGCTGATCCTTAAACTTATTCTGTAGCCCAGGCAGGCCTTGAACTCATAAGCTGAGGTCTCCAGTGTAGCTGAGATTTCAGGACTAAGTCTCCAGGCCTGGCTTCCACTTAGTTGGCATTATTTTAAAGCACGCCACTGTTCTCTGTTACCTTCGGTTCTGTCGTTTTAACTGTCATGTGATACCGCGTGCAGTTGTTGTGCTGTCTGTCACCTGCCAGATGTTTTTGCTGGTTTTGGACATTTCAGTTGTTTCTAGAATTCTGCTGTTTAAACAGTGTGACTAGAACCATTCTTATACAAGCACCTCTTTTGTTCCTGTTCTGAATTCATATCCTTCACATAATCCCACAAATGGAATTCTTAGGTTAAAATGAGTCTGGAGTGCCTACCTGTCTGCCTCTGGCTGTCTCTGCTGTGTGCTCCCCACTACTCCCCTTTACATGAAACTTTCACACCATCCAAGATGGTCTTAAACTGTTAATCCTTTTGCCTCCATCTCCTAAGTTCTGGGCATTCAGGGTGTGTACCCACTTCCAGTTTCCCCATCTATTTATCTGTGCATTTCTTCCTAACCTCTCTATTAAATTTTTTTTTGGCCTTGTTAAATCATTTTTCATTTGCTCTTTATTTCTCTGTATGTTCATTTGATGTTGATTTAGCAACTGCTCTGTGCCGAACACTGCCTTAGATGCTGGAGAAAGGCAGGCAGGGCGGCAGAGGACTCCTGTAGCGGAAGGAGGCAAAAGAGAAGCCAAGGACAGAGAAGTGGTTTGCGCCAAGGAGAATGGAAGTGGGGAGAGGGGAGGCAGGGTTGGGCCTTAGTTTGGGGTTGGAGTTGTGGAGAGGGGGTATTTCCGGCAAAGGGTGTGTGTGTCCATGAATAGATGGAGTCTGGAACATGAATTCCTGCAGCGGGGAAGAAGGGCTATACGGGGACTCTCCTGTGTGATAGCCGTGAGGCGGGAATGGGGACTTGGGACACAATGGTGACAGAAAGGGTGTTCTCCCCATGCTGTCTCCTTAGCCTTTTTCTGGACACTGCTCTGTGGCATGGCACAAACCTGTCTGAGGGGAGAATTGACTCTGGCAAGTTGGCTGGCTGGTCAAGGCGTATGAGGCTGAGTAAACCCACAGGAGGTGTTGGTGAGGTGTGAAGGAGGTTGAGTGCCCCCTCCTCCCCCTCCCCCTACCTCCCGCTGACTCATCTCAGCACCGAGGTGTGTAAGATCTTGGGAAATGCACCTTGTGCTGCCAGTCTTCACTGTGGGGACAGGAGTACTTTCCCAGCCCTGCTGGGGGTGGGGGGTGGGGGTGCCTTGAACCTCTGCCAAGGGAGGAGCTGGGAACTGAGGTGGCCAGCTCTGTTGCAGGGCTGCTGAGACCAGGTGTGGTTATCTGGCAGCCACTTATGGGAAACAGTGCCTGAGAAGTAGACTCGGGAAACCCCCTTCCTCCTCAGCTGCCCCATCTTCACTAACACTTTGGCTTTAGCTTCTGCCAGGAGCGTAGTCCTGGGGATGCTGTGCTGTGCTGTGCTGTGCTGTGCTGTGCTGTGCTGTGCTGTGCTGTGCTCTCCTCTGCTCTGCTCTGCTCTCCTCTGCTCTGCTCTCCTCTCCTCTCCTCTGCTCTCCTCTCCTCTGCTCTGCTTCTTCTCTTCTTCCCCGACTCCCATTTGGGATTTGTGCATGCTAGACAAGTATTTTGCTATTGAACCCTATCTTCAGTGGTTGGTTTTCTAGGATAGGAACTTGCTATGTAGATCAGACTGGCCTTGAATTCTTGACCCTCCTATCAGTGCCTCCTGAGTGCTGGTTTGCAGGTGGTCGCTGCCACCTCTGGCTTGACATTGTGTTGTTTTCATAGTGTTCTTTCCTTAGAGAGGGTAAAGAGGGTTTGTAAAATCTGCGTAGATACTTAAATGCCTTTTATCTTCTCTCTCTTTCTTTCTTTCTTTCTTTCTTTCTTTCTTTCTTTCTTTCTTTCTTTCTTTCTTTCTTTCTATCTATCTATCTATCTATCTATCTATCTATCTATCTATCTATCTATCTATCTCTGCCAGGATCTCATGTATCCCAGCAGGCCCTGAACTTGCTATGTGCATGGTCTTTCCCTCCCACTTCTCCTGCCTCCTCCACCTTTGAGTGCACCAACATGCCTAGTTTATGTGGTGTTGGGAAGCCAGATCAAGGGGTTCATCATACGTGCTTAGTAAGCACTCTGTCAATTGAGTTACAGTCCCAAGCCCCTCAAAAGTTTATTTGGACAGCCTAGAATGTATTCATGCAGAGAGCAGCAGGGTTTGCGACGGCTCTTAGGAATGGGAAGGTGGATGCTGGCTGTCATGTTGTTTGGAGGAACCTGATGGCTCCTACGCTCTATTGCCATTGAGCTGGGGCCAGGGTTGGTCAGAGTTACCCAGCTCCTGGGGCTCCCTGTATAGGAGTTTGTTGCTCGCTGGTAAGGGAAGGTGGGATCCTGGGAGGAGAATAATTTAGGGTCTCTGTTTCTCTGTTACACCTGAGCTGGACCTGACTGATTTGACACCGCAAGCTTTTCCCAGGGGTTCTCTGAGTGAATTCTGGAGTCATACTAACTTTACAAGCCCACCTCAAGAATACAGAAACCAGGCTTGAGGGCATTGGTGGCGTCTGGAGTTGCCTGGATTTGTATTGGATGTTTCATTTCACCCGTCAGAAAGCTGCCTCACCTTGGGTCGTAGCTTCGGAGAGGAGAGCAGAAGAGGCTTTGGGAGCTGGTGAGATCATTCAGTGGGTAAAGGGTGCTTGCTGCCAAGCCCGACTCTCTAGTGTGACTCTCAGAACCCACAAAACCAACTCCCCAAAAAGTCCTCAGACTTCTGTGTAAGTGCTGAGACACATGCGTGCCTGTGTGCCCCCTCCTCCATACACTACATTTACTGCATGGAAAAGAGCTTGCTGGTGCTTGGTGTTTGGAAAGAGATCATGCCGGGAGAACCCCCCCCCACCTCCACACCCCCACCCCCATCCCCACTTCCTCCTCCTCCTCTTTTTTTTTTTTTTTTTTGCCATTTTGGTCAACAGGACCAAACAAAACCATATCAAAACCCAAAAACCAAACCAACCCAACAACAACAACCAAACAAAGAAAACCAAAACCATATACCTGAGAGTGTTGGAACCTGGATTAACAGAAAAGAGTTAGGGCCAGAGATGGCTGCCTCCTGGTGGAGAGGAAGCTGGGGAGAGGCCGCCTTTGAGGAACCGTCTCAAGTGGGATGGGCACTGGATTATACGGAGCCAGCACAGGTTCCAGTCCCACAGTGTTGTATATGAAAAGCAAGGCAGTGTGGTTGGTGGCCCATGGCCCTGTTGTATTTTACATGTTAGTGGCTGATCTTACTCAAAAGAAGGTGATAAGTATTCAGGGAGATTCCCCTCCTTGGTCCTGACTCATCCTGGCCAAGGGGACAGAACAGAGCAAGGAGGACTCCATTAGCAAGTGGAAACTGTCTTAGAGGGGACAGGAAAGCTTCTGTGTGGTCGGCTGGTCGTTCAGGAGGAGGGGGAGGGGAGGGCAAAGGGAGGGGAGACTGATCACGTACTGGTGATACCTGTGCACAGAAAGCCACGTGTGTTACAGCCTGCCACGTGACTCATGGAAACTTGGTCGTTTGCCCTCCCTCTTCACTCCACGTGGCTTCTGATTCTTCTTAGTAAGACTTGGTGGCCTCAAACAGCTAGACTTCGTCTTGGGCATTTTGTATCTTAGACTCAGCTTCCTCTCTGGCCCTAGTTTTCTTCATCAGTTCCGGATCAGCAGGACAAAGCACTTGACTTGTCCAAAGTCCCAGCCCCACTCACTGCAGCCGTCTGGCCCCTGCCACTCTGTGGCTGCCAAACCAGGTTCTGCTTGGGTTCGAAAGTCAAGCTTGCTGCTCCCCTGGGCAAGCAGGGGATGACACTCGGGGGGCCAGTTGCCCGGCCTCACTGCCCCTGCCTCCTCCTCCGCTCTCTTGATCACAGGATGTCAAGACTTTATCTTGTTCTGAGAAGCTCAGAGGCTCAGGGGCCTGGTCTGCCTTTGCTGCTGAACCAGGAGAGTGTGCAGCAACATCACAGTAGGTGAGGTCACAACCTGTGGTGCTTGAAGAGCTCAGACTCTGCCTCCTCACCATGTTTTTGGACAAGTCATTTAGCCTTTCCTGGGCAATCATTTCTTTATTGTAATAAGGATTATAATGGGATTGTTGTTCGTAGCTGGTGAGCCGGGGCCGTGTGAAGCCTGGTGTCTGACCTAGAAGAAGATTTTTACAGGAGAATTTTCTATTCATTTCTTATTCTCTCTCTCCTTCCCCCCCACCCCCTTCCTATTCTCATGTGGCCCAGGCTGGCCTTGAACTGGCTATTTGGTCAAGAACGACTTTGAACTCTGATTCTCCTACCTCATATGCCAAGTGCTGGGTTTCGGCGTGCACCACCATCCTGGCTTACTCTGTGGTGGGATTGGACCCAGGGCTTTGTGCGTGCTGCAATCCCAGCCTGGTTTTTATTTTCTCTTCAGGAATTTGATTAGCACCCACTTGGGTTGGGCACTATTGTGAGTCTAGGGGATAGCCGTGAAGACGGTGGGTACAAGCTTTGTGCGGCTAACACTTCAGTGCTGGGAGGAGACACAGGGTAAACAGTTAAGTGACTGATGGAGCCATGAATGCAGAAGCCCAAGGGAGTGGACCTAGCTCCCTGGAGCTCCCTGAAGGAGGTCATCGTGGCCTGTGTGGAGCTTGCCATATGCCTACCTCTCCAGGACCCAGAGTCTAGGAAGGGAGGAGCTGTTAAGAATAAAGAGAAAGAAGGTTTGGGGTCTTATGTGAATGTTTCAGTGAGTCCTGCCTCTGTCTTGTACAAACTGTTTTTCATTCCTTTTCTTTAGACAGGGCCTCACTGTGTAGACTAGGCTAGCCTTGAACTCCCAGAGATCTACCTGCCTGTGCCTCCCGAGTGCTGAGATTAAAGATGTGTGCCCATCACCATGCTCAGCACCTTACTTCTTACTTTAAAAACTCTTTTTATTATACCTTTTCGTTGTTGTTTTGAGTCAAGGTCTCCCATATCACTGGCTAGCCTCTCACTTGTTAAGTAGCCAACCATGACCTTGAACTGTTGACCCTTCCTGACAGTTGCATTTCTGACTCGGGGCAGGTGGTAGAGCCCTGGCCGGGGGAAGGCTGTGAGTCTGTCACCTGCTAGGAGGTCATGGGAGTGAGGCCCCCGCCCTTCCTCCTTCTGTGAGTACTTATTGAGCATGAACTCAGTAGATCTTCCTGGTCTCTCTTGGTACTCGCCCCCTCCCCTTCCCGTGTGCATTTGGAGAACACAGTACCCAGTACCTGGCCCAGTCTTTTCTCCCTAGGAAGTTTCTCCTAAGACAAACGACTCAGCCATGAAGCAGAATTCATGAGAACATATTTAAACTGTAATACAGGAGGGAGAAAAGACAGCAAGATAGCTGTCCATCGGCAAGGCCATGGTTAATTGCTCATGCCGTAGCCCAGCCTGCAGTGCAGGGGTTATTATGTACCCCAGAAGCTACTTAAGAAGGCTGGGAAAGAACACAGCCTTGTTTACGACATTACATTAAGAGAAAATAAATATCCAGATGGCGAAGTTGTATGCCTGCAGCACTTATAGTTATGTAAATTGGTAGAAATATGTATGTAGATGGAAAAACCAGAAGTGAAGTAAGTGGGGTGGGGGCTGCTTTTTGTTTGAAAAAAAAAAAAGTCCCTTCCTCACCCGTCACACTTTAGCTTATCACTGTGTTGCTTGGAGAAAAGCACACTGGCTAAGGACCCGGGTTTGATTACCAGCAACCACATGATGGGCAACCATCTGTAACTCTAGTTCCAGGGGATCTGATGCCCTCTTCTGGCATCTGAGGGAACTAAGCATACTCATGGTACACAGACACGTTTAGGCAAAACGGTTATATGTACATCGACATTTTTAAAAAAATGAAATAATGAATGTGTGAATGCCTACCAGACTCTAGTCCTTGAGCCTGGTGGCCGGATATGGTGTGTCCCAGACTAGAGTCCCCCTGTCCTTGCTGGGAGCGCACTGCCACAGGCTGGAAGCTTCCCTCCATGATGCTCACAGAGACCATAAAAAAATCAAGCCTTTCTGGAACAAAAGGGAGACTCGTCCTGTAGTTTCTCCTCTGGACACTTAGGCTTGTGTTAAAGCAGGTTGTTAGGTAGCCCAATGCTGACTCCTGACTGCTGGAATGACAGGCCTGGGCCACATCTGGCCACTCAGACCTTTCTTCATCTAGTCCTGGATTCTGTAGCGGAGCTGAGAAGTTTCCAGAATCACTCTCTTCTGAGCTATTTCTAGCAAGGAGTCCTGTGGGAACAGAACTGGCCCGGTGCAGAAAGAGCTTCCCAAGTCCTGCTGCCTCCGTTTAAGCAGTGGTGGCTGCTGTCTGTGAGCCAAATCCCCACTAACAAGGGGAATCCTGCCCCTTTGCGTGCAGGTCCCTCAGCATCAGCCATCTTGGGAGGAAGACTGTGGCCACAGCTTCATTTCCAAGGTACCTATGCTGTGGTCCTAAAGCCCATGCTTGTTGGTCCTCTTAGAGAGACCCTGGGAGTTGGGTACCAGTGTTGATGAGGATGTTTGTAGCTATAGCATCCACTGGTACAGGAACCGTACAGGAACTGTTCAGGGCTCTGTGCTCACAGAGGACACTATCTTCAGCTGCCCCTGGAGGTCTAAGCAGCTCCCAAAGGGCTATCCACTGGTAGTGTGATAGCCTGGGATTAAACTTGCAGTCTGACAGGTCTCTGTCACTGGACACATGATGATGCGAGTGTGGAATGCAGCCACACAGGGAAAACAGCAACCCAGTGACCCTGCCCCCTCCCCGCTGCCTGTCTCAGCCTTTCCAGGATACCCTCGACGCTTTCCCAGCCACCTCAGGGATGGCTACCCATTCTCCACAGAGGGTGGGTGACTTTACCTATAGGAGAGATTTCCTTTCCCTTTAAGGATGAAGATGGACATGTCTGGGATTTTGTCATTGTTGTTGAAACAAGGTCTTTTCCTTCTGGTTGAGGCTATTGAGACTGGCCCGGGAATATGCAGTCCTCTGCAGTCAGCTTTCTGAGCACTGAGATTACAGTTATGAGCATGTGTTATAACTAATCAGTCAGTCAACCAGTCAACCCATCGTGTGTGTGTGTGAGTGTGGTGTGCACGAGTGTAGGTTCCATGAACGTATGTGCACACGTGGAAGCCATAGGTTAGTATCAGTTGTCGTCCTTGGTTTTCCTCAGCTTTTAAAAAGTTTACAATTTTATATATGTGAGCGTCTGACCTGCATGTATACACTATACCATGTGCTCACAGCATCTGTGGGGAGCAGAAGGTGTCAGAAACCCCTGGAACTGGTCACTGATGGTTGTGGGCTGCCATGTCTTCTGCAGGGACAGCATGTGCTCCTAACTGCTGAACTAGTCTCCAGCCCCTCCACAGTAGTTTTGTGTGACAGGAAACTTTGTAAGACGCCATGGCAGCCCAGGGGAGACGGCTCAGTGGGTAAATGTGGTTGCTGCCGAGCCTGCTGACCTACGTTCAGTCTCCTGAAGCCACATGGTGGAGAGGGAACCCCCTCCAGTGGATTGTCCTCTGACCTCCACACACCAGCCCTAGCCTATGTGCTGCCTCCACAGCCAGCAAGGGACAGCGCTGGCTTTTGGAGTTGCTGAAGTGGGCTCCTGTGTGCTTCCCCTTTCTGCTGCCTTAGGCTTGAGGTCTCACTCTTAGGCTGTTAGGGGAAGAGTTTTGCTTTTGAGACAGAACCTTGCTATGGAGCCCAAACTAGCCTTGAACTGGATCCTAGTATAGGATGCTCTTTCCTGTTGAGGTTTGTAAACCCGTGTCTCTATGCCCAGCCTGAGGCAAGTGCACGTCAAAGGGGTTAAGGGCCAGCGAGAACTCAGAGAATGTGACCAGTGGTCCCCAAGGATGCTCAACACAGCATGTTTTACACCCATGGGGAATTGCAACAATCCACCTATCTAACCCTAAACATACAACCCTGAGATACTGTGCCAGCAAGACCAAGCGCATTTGAATGACAGCCTTTAAAACACCCCCTTGCTATAAAGAATTAAAAAGTGATCCTAGTATACTGCTAACTGGAAAAAAAAACCCTAAAAACAATCAACTAAGCAAAAAAGATGTCACCAAAGAGCGGGAATCCACTTAATTATTAAAAAATGAAACAAGCCAGGTGGTGGAGGTGCACACCTTTCATCCCAGGACTTGGGAGGCAGAGGCAGGCAGATCTCTAAATTCAAGGCCAGCCTGGTCTACAGAGTGAGTTCCAGGATAGCCTGGGCTACACAGAGAAACCCTGTCTCAAAAAAAAAAAAAAAAGAAAAAATCAAACAAAACCTAAAAAACCAAACCAAACCAAAACAACAAAAACAAAAACAAAACAAAACCACGGAAAGACAAATACATGCAAAGGCTGCATGAGGATGCTATTGAAAGATGGCCTTCTCTCTGGCTTGTCTTCTTGGCACCTTCCTTTTCTTGTTTTGTTTTTTGTTTTTTTTTTTTTGTTTTTATTTTTTGTTCTAGAATTCACCCGGGGGGGGGGGGGGGGAGGGGGCTTGACTGTGCTGTATTCTCGGCCCACCTGAATTTTTTTTTTTATTTTTGAGACAGGGTGTTACTAAGTTGCCAGGGCAGGCCCTGCAATTCCAATCTTCCTGCCTCAGGCAGCTGGGATCACCAGCCTTCACACTTAGGTGGTATAGGTGGTAAATGCTTAGGTGGTCGGCTTCCTTCCTTCCTTCCTTGGGTTTTCTTTGGTAAAACCTGCGTTTCTTCTGTCAGGGAAAAATCATGCCATGTTTATGTAAAAATGTTTTGGATAAATTTTCATGGAGTTTAATGTGGGAAACATTTCTCAGGTTTAATTTTTGTCCCCGCTGTGAAGGTTTAACCATTCTGTTGCCACGACCTGGCCCCTAGCTCAATGTGAATATCTGCTCATGTGACATGGTTTGAGTCTACAGATCAAAAAATAGATTTTTTTTTTTTCAGGTGTGTGAAGTAGGAGCTTGAGGAAGAAAATGGAAAATTCAGAAATTCAGAGAGCAACTTGTCAACAGGTCTCTCTCTCTCTCTCTCTCTCTCTCTCTCTCTTTGAAGTGAAATTATGTGTTCTTAAAAATAATCTAAACCCAGGACTGAGAACATTAGATTCTGTCAGATCCATGGTGTGTGACAGTGTTCTTCCTCCGTGACTTCATGTGAGTTGTGTCTTTCTGAGATCCTTGGACTGATGGTCCGCTGTAGCCCATAGCTGCTTTGAGAACCCTCTGCAGCGTCAAGGCTTGCTGCAGAGGCCTGGAATGGCTGAAGACCCATCAGGAGCCTACTTCCTGTCTGCTGCTTTGTAAGCGCTGGCTGCTGATGGCTTCTAGCCGGGTCAGTCCTAGAATTGCCTCTAGGCAAAGGGAATGTCTTCTCCCAGGGACTGCCACCTTATCTAGAAACTAGGGTACAAATCATAGCCTTTCATCTCGATCAGAGACCAGTCCAGACAGTTCCCACAGGATTATCTGCAACCTGGGTTGCACCCAGCCTCCCCAGCCCAGGCCTCTTTCCTGAACCTCACTCTGTGAAATTCCTGCTGGTAAATCTCTCTCTCAGAGCCTGCCATCAGGGAAACTGACCCAGATGAGTTCTGGAGGGGAAAGTGATGGATTTTCTGCCACTTTGCATGTGTGTAAGCTTGTGTGCACATGTGTACAGAGACCAGAGGGAGAGATATGGGCCTCGTACGCCATCATCCTACCCCTCATCCCTCGAGTCAGGCTCTCTTGCTGACCCTGCAGCGCTCTGTTCTGGCTGGACCAGCATCCTAGGCGAGTCTCCTGTTTCTGCCTCTCAAGGCTTAACTTGACTTCTCCAAGTCCTGTTCATGGGTGTTGGGGATTAGAACTCTGGTCTTCATAATTGTGTACCAAGCGTGCTTCCCACTCAGTGCGTCTCCCCAGCCCCTGATTCTGATGTCTTTTAGAACAAAGATTGTGGTCTGGGATGTCTGTGCTCTCAGCCTATTTAGAACTTGTGGGGTAGCCTTAAGATCTGCAGACATGGATGGGGTCCTAGCATATCCCAGCCCTCTACTGTGTCTGTTACCATGTCCACCTTCTTTGCCTACTTACTGTGGCTGTCTTCAGAAAGTGGTCTTTGACTGCAGGGAAGGACTACCCAGCCATACACCTTTCTTCCAAGAATCTGTGGGTCTCGATCTGAGGACCTCCTTGTACCTGGAGCGCCAATGTGTAGCACTGGGTACTTGAGTGGAGGGCAGTGCTTTTGTTGGCCTTGTGCAAGGCTTGCCAGGCACGGGCTATTTCTATCTTCCGTTCCTTGTTGTGGCACTAGAGATGGCTGCTGGTGCATAGATAGGCAGCCTTTGGTGGGTGCTGCTCCTGATGCGCTCAGGAGAGAGTCACACCCCTCCATGTGTCACTGGGCTTGCTTCTCAAGCTTTGGTTTAGGCCTCCCTGTACCTCTTCTAGAGTTTTGTCCACAACACATTGGGCTGCTTTTTTTGCCATTTCAAGTCTGAGGTTGCCTCTCCTCATCATGCCTAGAGCTCTTCCGGTCTGCCTGGGTAGCTTCTCTCATCTGTTTCCTTTCTCTTTCCTGTCCTATCTTCTCTAGTGGGGAGGGTGCTAGGCCTGGGGTACTGGATAGCTCTGTTTTAAGAGTTGCCATGTCTGCTCTTGTGTGGCCCCTGCCTTGTCAGTGCTGGCAACCCTGTTCCCTTCGACCCCTTCCGTAAGATGGTTGTATCCTGGATTGCAGCGCAGGCAATCTCACAAAGCACGCTTACATACTGCCATGAACCACGGTGCAGTGTCCGTAGGATGGTGTGCCTACAGAAACGGGCCTTCAAGGGATAGGCCAGTGAGAGGACTGGTTTTGTCACACAGCCCCTATGGCTTCCTGACAGAACATCAAGGACTCCCTCCATGTGTAGGGAGCTTCTGACCGTGTGTGGTCTTTCTGTAGAAGGGGCCAACTTTGCTTCATGGTGAGGAGTTGGCCTTTTGGGGAGAGATACATTCTCTGGGAAGCAGGGCTGTGAAGGAGGTTCCTGTTGTCTTGGTCTGGTCCACCCCAGCATTGGGATCCTGCAATGTGTCACCTTCTAGGAGAGTTCTGTCCTTCATATCTTTCAGAGGGTCATGATAATACTTAGCAAACATTTACTGGACACTTGGATACATAAGTGCACAGAAGGCCATTACTTCAGGGAGTCCTGGCCCCAAAGACAATTGAACATGTGATACAAGGTACCTGTTCTGGGGGATAGGGATATACCTGTGGATTCTCCTCTTCTAGGCGGTGACTCTGGCATATTATCAATGTACACAGAGTCCCCAGGGCCCCAGGGCTGAGCCTAGCACCCAGGTGGCCATGTGGGAAGATGTTTGGAGCTCCTGGGATTTCTTTGCTGTGTCCTCGACCCTGCAGACCCTACCTCTGCCTGCTTGGCTTGTACTCCCTTCCGAGGCTCAGGTAGATGAACTTTGGAGTCTGGAAGGGGTAAGTTACAGGCTCCACTGCCTTGCTTCACACAGTGGGTTTAGACGAAGTACGATACGGAGTGGGAACCTCCTTCAGGCAGGGTCGTGTCATGTGAAGTGGGTAGAGGAGACTTTGGAGCCAGACTGGCCTATTTGCTATAGTTCTGAAACCTGGGATGAGTTATTACACCCCAGAGCCTTGGTTTCTTCCTCTGTAAAATGGGATCATATAAGATGCTCTTCATGGGCTCCTGGGAAGACTAAGGAGGTCCTGTGCAAGAGGCCCTTGGTGGTACATGCCTGGGGTAGATTCATCTGTGTGGTTCGTGTCTTCTAAGTGGCAGTCATTCAAATTATCCTTGGAACTCCTTCTGTTCCTGGCCCTCAGTGGGATAGAGTTTGTTGAAAAGACTATTTGGACTTCGGTCTGGTAGCATTTGCTAACTAGGTATTAAGTATTACGATTTGGACTGAGTTTTTTCTGGCCTCCAATAAATGAAGTGGGCACGGTGGATTTTTATTGCAGAGAAAGCCCATCATGTTTTCTCAGCTCCCCCTGGCCCTAGATTTTATGATCTTCTGCATAGCTCTTCAAGGTTTTTTCTCAGTGTAAACATGCTGACAGGAGTGGTATTTAAACAGGGTGGTTTGGCTCAGGGTCGTCACCACAGGCTTGGGTCTGGCATCTCAGGCTGTTGAGTTGCCTGGTTGCTGGCATGAAGGCACCAGGATGATCTTTTTCGCCTTCCACACTGCGGTTCTGATTGCAGAGTGGTCAGTTCATGCACCCCATGCCCCACTGAGTTTGCAAGGCTGTGGTGTATTGGCAGGATCCCTGCTGAGGACTCGGGAAAGGCCATGCTGGCTGACCGTGCCCTGAGTGTCAGGGTCAGAGGTTAACAGCCCCATCCCACGGTCCTTAAGCTTACTTCTAGAGGCAGCAGCCCCGCTTCTCAGCTCGGTGTTCTAACCGTGACTGTGTCCTGACTTTTCTGAGGGACTTGTGGGCTGTTTCCATCCTCAACCTGCTCCATGTGCAACTGCAGCCTGGGAAGGGATGTGACTACGGAAGGGTTTGACCAGGTCATGTCAGTCGGGTATCGAGTCTTTGGTAGAGAGTAGGGAAGACAGACCTGTACAATGGAGATGTGGTCTCTCTTCCTGACCTGCCACATACACACTGCCTGTCCTTTTTGTTGTCCTTTGAGACAGCCTCACTATGTAGACCCAGGTATCCTGGGACTCACAGACATCCCCTTGCCTCTGATTCCCAAGTGCTGGGATTAAGTTAAAGGCATGTGCCGCCACTCCCATCTCCCCACTGCCTCTCCTCCTCTTCTTCAGCAGGCTCTCAATATGTAGCCCTCGCTGGCTTGGAGTTCACTCTGTAGACTAGACTGGACTTGAACTTGCAGCGATTCTTGTGCCTCTCAAGGTCAGGGGTCATAGGCATGTGTTGCCATCTCTGGCATCACAGCACTCAGTGCCTGGGCTGCAGCATTAGCTGTAAATGGAGAAATTGATAGTCTGGTACTTTCCTGTTCTGTGATGGTGAAATGCTCCTGGAAAAGTGCCAGTTAGCCACTGTGTTGTTTTGTGATAGATACAGTTTGTTGTTGTTTTGTGAGATACACACACACATACACACACATATACATATATATGTATGTATGAATATATATATATATGTGTGTGTGTATATATTTTAGCAAAAGCAATTTATGCATATAGTACAAGATTCTGGGAGGTTGTAGAAGGCTCTAGAATAAAAGGAAACCTCCTTCATATATATGCTGTGGTGCTATGGTGCCAGTGCCGCCGCGCTCCCCCCAAACCCCCACCCCGCCTACTTTCCCTCTTCAGAAGCATTCACACTTTAAACATTCTAAATTAATTTTATTGCCTGTATTTATTTATTGTGTATGCTCACACATGCCATGCCCTGTGGGTGGGGTAGGGTGTGTGTGTGTGTGCATCTGAGGACAGCATAAGGCAATTGCTTCTCTCTTTTCAGTGCGTGAGTCCTGGGGATTGATTTGGTGGCCAGCTCCTTTACCACCTGGGGTCTTACTCTGTAGCCCAGCTAACCTGGAACTCCCTGTGTAGATCTGGCTGGCCTTGAACTTACAAAGATCTGACTGTCTCTGCCTCCCAAGTGCTGGGATAAAAGGCGTGCTCCACCAAGCCCATCATTTTGCTCTTTTTAAGGTAGCTGGATTCTCTTTCCTCTCTGTGCCTGTGTCATTATTAGTATGGGGGATTTCGCGTCAAGGCAGAGTCTTGCCGTGTTGTCCTGGCTGGCCTGGTACTCACTGTGTTGACATGGCCCCCTCCTGCTTCTGTCTTCCCATCACAGAGTCCAGACCCCATGTCACCTTTTTCTTAAAGCCAGTCTCCTCCTGATGGATGTTTAGGGTGTTTCCAGTTTTGCTGTTACCATCAATGCTGCAGTAACTTTCCTAGCTTCCAGGAACTGCCATTAATCAAAAGATGCTGTAAGAGGCTCTATTGCATCAGTCCCTGATCTGTCAGGCAACTCCAGAACATGTAGACACTCAAGGCAAGGGAGCCCTTGTGGCTCTGGTCTACATGTGATGGCCCCTGATAGTCTCTGCCATGTGTTTGTACTGCTCTATCCTATCTGACAGCTTGTACCTTCCCCAAGGCCCGAGGAACCAGGGATGACTGTGGGACCCCCTAGCCGGACAATGCTCACTTGAAGGGAGGGTGTGGAGAAGCACACACGTGGGAGCTCAGCTGCACGCTACACTCTAAGAAGAAAGTTCCTGTTCTTGTATTGTGCAACATTCCTGGGGTCTGGGCCCCGTCTCTTCTGCTTTTCTTCGCCTTTCTGAAGAGGGACATGTGTGGGAGGGCTGGTGAAGGGTGCAGACCAGGGGAGTGGGTCAAGGGTGCGCCCAGGGCAGCTAGTGAAGGCTGCACCCAGGGCAGCTGTTTTTGAGGTGAGCATCTCCTCCTGTGCCTTCCCTTTGTGCTCTCTCATTTGTCCTCCTTTTGTTCTTTTTCCCCTTTATTGGCTCTGTAGACACACATCCCTGGCAGCCCGGCTACTCCTGCCACCCCCCACCCCTTCCTCTCTGTTCTGTGTGTGGACGATGCCCATTGTGAAACTCTAGCTGCAGAGCTCAGGTGAGGGGCCAGGGAGTCAGCGTGACAACTCTGTTTCCCCCTCTGGAAGAGGGCTGGTTGTTTATCATGTGATACACCAGGCACACAACACAGTAATACTGCCTAAGTGTGAGCAAATATTAATGCCTTTTAAGTGACCTGGGTGATAGTCTCTGTGATAGACTGTGACAGGCTAGCTCATATATGATGGAAAACAAAGTTTGATTGAGAAATGAAATAAAAACGTTTTGCCCTCATCATTAAAAACATGCGTGAGGGCTGTTGAGATGGCTCATTTAGTTAAGACACTAGCCACCATGCCTGCCACCCCGGCTTCAGTCCTTGGAACTTACATGGTGGAAGCAGAGAATTGACTCCTATAAGTTTTCCTCTAGCATTCTCTGTATGCACTGTCACACACACACACACACACACACACACACACACACACACACACAATGAAACACAGGTAATGACAAAACTCAAAAACTAAAAGTACAGGTGACAATAGCCCTTGAGGGCTCCCCAAAGCCCCTTCTCTCCTAAGTGAGTGAGTGCTGTTCAGGCTGGCCTGCAACTCACTGTCGTTGAGGATAGCCTCGAATTTCCAACCCTTGTGCCCCCACCTCCCGAGTGCCACGATTACAGCTATACATCACTGTGACTGGGCTTTGCAGTGCCTGGGATGGAACTCGGGACTTTGTGCCTGCTAGGCAGGCATTGTACCAACTGAGCTTCGTCTCCAGCCTTTTGTTTGTTTATTTCTGAAACAAGTTCTCTCCATGTAGCCCTGGATGTCTGGAATGCTCCATGTAGAATAGTCTGGCCTCAAACTCAAGAGATTTTCCTGCCTCAGCTACCCAACTGCTGGCGTTCTGATATCTCCACCCACCAGCCCTGGCTCAGATTTTCAGTGTAACCAAGGATGTTCATGAATTTTTTTTTTAATCTTCTTGTGTCTGTCTCCAAATATAAGGATTAGAAGCAGGAGCCACTATGCCCGGTCCCAGCTGTTTTGAACTCTTTTGGTTTTTAGAGGTTCTGGGATTGAATCTTGAGCCTCAGAAATCCTAAACAAGCATATTGCTGTTGAGATGGGATCTGTCAAGTTGTTCTTACTTTCCAAGCGTCCATAACCCCCCCTGCTACCAGCTCCCCAGCTGCGGCCAGTGCCCCAGCACTGGGGTTACAGGTCTGTGCCACCAGCCTGGTTTCTTTGTTTTTCTAGATTTTGAGCCAGGCTCAGTTTAGCTGGAAATATAGGCATGTGCCACTGTGCCTGGCCCAGTCCTGTCTCACAGAGCATCTGTGCATTTGTTGCTCCTCTGTGGGCCTGCATAGAAACTGTACACAGATCGCTCTCATGTGCCCACTTTGGTGGGAAGATGAAATGGAAGTTGACCTTTTTCCCCCTTACTCGGCCCATAAAAGGCTGGCACTTTGGGAAATCTTACTTTCTGGTTGGTGTTTTCCTCCCACTAAAAAGAGAAAAAGAAGTAAAAGGTTGGGTGTCGTTTTAGCCCGGAGAGGGTGGTGAGTTTGCCCGGGTGGTGTGGGTCTTCGCTGAAGAGCCATCTCAGACTCTCTCGTGTCATGCCAAGCCAAGGCTCCGTGCCCCTGTCCTGCCCTGCCTTGCCCTTGGCAGGCTGCTCTGTGGGCTGCACTCTGCTCACCATCTGTCAAGGAAGCAGTTGTTAAGCTGTTAGCATGCCTCCCTGCCATGTCTAATTTAGCAGGACTCCTTCCTCTCAATAGGCCTCCGCTGGGGCTGTGGAATCACCCTTTAATTATTTACTGGGGTCAGCCACCTGATGGGACTCCTTTGCCCACAGACAGACGGTGCTGACAAGCAGTTAAGTTGCATGTGGGGAGGAGGGAAGTGCCTGGGAGGGTGTGAGCATCAGCTAGGAGTGGGTGGCTTCAAAATAGAAATGCATGAAGCATCTCAGAAGGTAATTTTACACTCGGATCTTCTAAAGGCTGTGGTTCCTGGTGGGCCCTGATGCAGGCAGCAGCCAGCACAGGTCAGGCTGGCCCTCCTGACATCCCTGTTCAGCTCACCTTCGCCTTGCTCTGCAGCTGGTGTCTGCCCACCGGAGCCAGCACCTATTCCTCTAGGGAAGATAGGGAATCTGATGGCAAGGGTTTTTTTCAAGAGTCATAGGTCTTTGACTTCCCTTTCTCTGGGCTCAGTTCTTGACACTTCTGAATCAGGGCATTTTGGG
This sequence comes from Mus caroli, assembly GCF_978045245.1. Classification (NCBI taxonomy): domain Eukaryota; kingdom Metazoa; phylum Chordata; class Mammalia; order Rodentia; family Muridae; genus Mus; species Mus caroli. The sequence continues at coordinate 43,551,977 of NW_028227268.1, forward strand.
GGTTCTTCACAGTTTTAGAAAATTTGAATGGTAGACATGTTTACTGTTGCAGCAAGACAGCCATGGGCTGCAGAATCCAAGACCAGTATGCAGACCTGGCTGTGAAATTTTGGCTTGGTATGATCGGTAGGAAGGGCTAAGGATTTGGGAAGTATGTTTAAATTCCTGACAGGTGCTTATTACGTGGTATTGGCCAAAGGGCTTGGCTTTTGAAACTCCTTTTTGTCTTTGCTGGATAGTGTATTTCATGTCGGGAGGGAAATGGGAGTTGACCTTGCTTTAAGGATACCACTCAGTTGAAAGCATCCATGTGAAATTTGCCAACCTTGCCTAACCCTTCATCATTTCAGTTCCAATTAGCACTCTGCACAGTCGACTGTGTGTGGTGTACCCAACGCCCTGATCTTAGGGCCTCAGGAAACACTATGAACAGATAGGCACCATTGTCTGTTGCCCTTTAAAAATGACAAAGTTGAGAGTCTCCGTGAACTACCTGGTTGTGTCTAAGGCCACCGGGTCACAGCGGGTGGTCAAGCTAGGACTGGAGCCTCAGCTGCCAACCCGTACTCTCTACTTCTTACGTCCTTTTAAAGACATGGTTTGAGAAAGGGGCGGGGATCCAGTTCTGTGGCTATGGCTGGGACTATTTGGCCCCCACAGGAAATCATGCTCTGGAACTATTTAGTCCAGTAGGTTTCCTCAGCCACCTAACTGTCAGCTCCACATGGCGCTTATTCTTGCCCGTCCTGCCAGGCTCATGTTTACCATATAATTCTGCGCCTCCCCCCCCCCACTTCCTTCTCTCTTTCTCATTCTTTCTAAAAAAAAAAAAAAACTAAAAGAGCTGGCTTCATTTTTATGGTTATAGCTCATAAATGCAAATGAAATTGCATTTGGTTTGGTTTGTTGAGCCAGGGTCTCACTAGGTATCCCTGGCTGTCCTGGTACTCACTATTTTGATAAGGCTGGCCTCAAACTCAAGGAGTCCGGGATTAAAGGCGAGGGCTACTACACCTGGACAAAACTGCACTTAGCATTTTGATTTTATGCGTATGAGTGTTTTCTTTTCCTGCATGTATATATGTACATGCCAGGTGCCAGTGGGGGGGTCATTCCCCTGGAACTGGAATTGCAGATGGTTGTGGACCACCATGTGGGTGTTGGAACACTCGAACTCCAAGAACAGCCAGTGCTTTTAACTGCTAAGCTATCTCTCCAGCCTGCCAAACTGTACTTTTAAATTCAATTTCTCCCCACCAAGCTATTCTCTTTGCTAGGACGTAAGGGTGCAGGAAGGGATTCTTCCTCGTGACACCTGCAGACATTCAGGTGCAGGACTTTGATCTAGTGAAACAGGACACGGGATACAACACAGATACAGAGCCCCTGGTGGCTTATCCATCTGGCCAAGTCATGCCAGGCTGGGTGGGGACCATCCTAGGACAAATGAGAGATGCTGTCATCGGAGGCCTGGTTTTCATGGGCGTGTGGTCTCCTGTGGGTGACCTCATTTCAGGAGCAATCCCCAGGTCACTGTCCCAGGAGGAGGAGAGCCCCATCATTGGCATCATGGGAACACCTCCCAGGGAGGACCAGACGGACTGGGAGGAAGTGGGACCGGGGTGGCTGTAGGAGGAGGAGCAAGGACAGGCTGTGGGTGTCTTGTCCGCTGTGGGCATGCTAGCCATCCATACCTTTTACCTTGCCTTTTATCTTTCCCACTCTCAGATGGAGTGTGTCTCCGTCTCAGACTGAGTGCCATGGGTAAGTTAGGTATGGAAGGAGTCACAGTAAAACCCAGCATGTCACTCTGTCAGGCTGTTGCTCCTTAGTTCCAGGATCCCATTTTTTTTTTTCTGTCTTGTTCTTCAGAAGTGACCTTGAAATACCTGAAACCCAGTGAAATGTGCTCTTGCTTTGCCCTTCTAACGATGCCAGTTTCCCCTTGCAAGTTGGATTTAAATAACTCTTCCTTCTGTGTTGTCATGTGCTTAAAGAACAGCATCATAAAAAAAAAAATCCCAACCCTAAACTTTAATTAAGGGGTATGTCAGGAGGGAGGGGACTCGGGGAGGAAATAATGGGCCTCGCATGAGTGCAGTCGCACTGGTGACACTCGCTAGCAGAGCTGAAGGATTTGCCTGCTGCTGGGAAGTTCAGAAGCAAGACAGACTCAGCTCAGCTTAGTGGGCTTCTGCTGTCCAGCTTATTCCCCTTAATTTAAGAGACCCATGGCTGTGTGGTCTGCAGATCATTTACTGTCTGCTTCTGTGTCTGGAGAGAACATTAGGGGTCCTGAGGCCCTTTGGTTGTGTCCCATCTTCCTGGAACAGTTGTCATCCACATGGACTGTGTGTGTGTGTGTGTGTGTGTGAGAGAGAGAGAGAGAGAGAGAGAGAGAGAGAGAGAGAGAGAGAGAGAGCCAGCCTGCATGCCACCGAGTAGGTGTGGAGATCAGAGGACTTTCCAGGATCAAATTCAGGTTTCAGGCTCCATGGCAAGTACCTTCGACGGCTGCTGTGGTTTGGGGCAGAGGCCCCTCCCTGGACACGCTAGGGATCTGTGTCTGACAGGGAGAGCGGAACGTACAGGAAGGATATGGGGTAGGAAGCTCAGTTAATAAGTTGCTTGATGTGTGGGCACGAAGACCCAAGTTCCATCTCCAGTACCCACAAAAAAAAAAAAAAAAAGCTGGGTGTGGTAGATGGCTTTCAGTATTGGAGAGGCAGAGACAGGAGGATCCCTCCACTCACAGACCAGCAAACTTAGCTTACTTGGCAGGCTCCAGACAGTGAGAAACTTGTCTTAAAGACATGGTGGATGCCCCCACCCCCCACCCCACTCCCTGAGCAAGGACACCTAAGGTTGACCATCTGGCCCCTACACGTCCGCACTTGAATACACACTCAGACACAACACACACAAATCCAGAGAGCTTGAGGAGCTGTGAGGGAGGCCATCTAAGGAGTTTAAACAAAAGACTTGAACATGAGAGCGAAGCTGCCGCCCAGATTTTGTAGTAGTTCCTGCAGTGGGGGTGTGGGGTCCCAGAGGTGTGCGGAGCCTGGCAGTTGAAGCCAGTGGCTTTCTGGGCATGGGAAGGAACAGCAGGTGGCAGTAACTGGGAAGCTTGAAGTCTATCCTAGTCATAAAAAGTGAAAGAGACAACTTACCCACAGTCACATGCCTGGCCGATGTCCTTAAATGGACCAGGGGGCTGAGCCCCGCTGTTTCTGACTCGAGCAGAGCTCATGTTTTCCTGGAGACAGCTGAGGAACTGATATTGGCATTCCAGAGACATGAACGAACAGGTCTTTTCATTTACATTCAAAAGTAATAACAAGAGGAAGAGGTTTCTGGCACTTGTACAGCTTTAAAAAAACAAAACAAAACAAAACCTTGATGGAGCCGTTTTCCGAGTCGGGTTGGCAGCCCCGTCTGAGCCCTGATGGCCATGTCTGAGCCATTGGGTGGTGTCACAGGCCCTCCAGGAAACTGATTTTGGACCCTGGCCTCTGACTCAGTGCGGTCTGCTGGGTGACTCCCTGTGTCCGGTAGGCGGCTGTGTCCCTGCCCAGCCCATAAGCAGGTGCCCCAGGTGATCCCATTCCCGCCCAGCAGCCCAAGTGAGAGGCTGATAAAGTATCTCAGTGGGCACAGCCGGGTAAGTTGAGCAGCTGGGGTGGGGGCGAGGGTGGGGCCGATGAGCAGCCGTTGGACGGAGGCCCCGGTGTTCAGAGTGGGCATGATTTGTGCACAAAGCTGAGGTTTTTACCTGCGGAGCCCGGGAAAGGCATCTGAGAAGTTGGGCGTCTCTTAGAAACCGTGTCTGCCCGGAAATGTGTGTTTCAGTCAGAGGGGACGTGGCGGGGCAAGGAGTGCCATGTGCAGTAACTGTCTCACTTCCTTGTCCCCCTGCCCACTCCATGCCCTTCTTGCCAGGATGTATGTCTTTGCGTGACACTCTGCCTGTGTCTGTGGATTTCTATAACTTGAGGACACTGCAGGAATAAGAGTAGTGGGTAGCCTGGCCCAGGACTCCAGGGTTATCAGGGTACCTGCTCCCACGATGCCTTAGGCCTAGCTCTTGGTCTCCCAGTGACACAGTCCTCTCATGAGCCTTGGTACATGCATATGGGCCACCAGAGGGAGGCCTGGTGATCTTTTCCAGTGTTCCTTCTAGCTTCAAAATCCTGAGAACAGTGTCATCTGGTGAGCTGTCCCCACTCAGTAACACATGACTGCCAACCGGGTATTTCAGTCACTGAGTCCGGGGCACAGGGTGAAGCCTCAGTGGAACCAGAGTTCATGTCAGTCCACAGTTGGGTGGCACTGACCAGGCACAGATATTTGCTTCAAAGCTAGGGGTCAGGGGGAATTGTTAGGGTTGTATGAATGGGAATGCGTGTGTGTGTGTGTGTGTGTGTGTGGTGTGTTTGGAAGTCAGCCACAGGTGTTGTTGCTCAGGAACCAGCCACCCTTTCTGTTGATGTAGGTCTCTAAGTGGGACCTGGGCCTTGCTGATTTGGCTAGACTGGCTGACCAGCAAGCCCCAAGGATTCTCCTGTCTACCTTTCTAAAGCTGGGGTTACAAGCATTCACCACCAATGTACCTGGCTTTTCACCTGGGTGCTATGGTCTGGACTTAGGTCCAAATGCTCGAATGTGGGCACTTTAAAGACTGAGCTATCCCTCCAGCCTCTGGAATTTTATTTTTCTTTGAGGCAGGGTTTCTCTGTGTAGCCTTGATTGTCCTGGAACTCACTCTGTAGACCAGGCTGGCCTTGAACTTTTTTATTCTTCCTCTTCCTTCTCCTCTTTCCTGCTTCTTCATCTCCCTCTTTCCTTCTCTCTTCTTTCTTTTCTTCTCTTCCTTCCCTTCCCTTCCCTTCCCTTCCCTTCCCTTCCCTTCCCTTCCCTTCCCTTCCTCCTCTTTCTTTCTTTCTTTCTTTCTTTCTTTCTTTCTTTCTTTCTTTCTCTCTCTCTCTCTCTCTCTCTCTCTCTCTCTCTCTTTCTTTCTTTCTTTCGCACTGGAGTTCAAACCCAGGGCCTTGGGCATGCTAGGAAAGTGTTCTAAAACTGTGCAACACCTCTCTGTAGCTTAGGCTGGTCTGGAAATCATGACCTTACTGTTTTAGGCTCCTAAGTACCAGGGTACAAGTGTGTGACACCCAGACAGCTATTCTTGATTCTGTGGAATATCTCAGTGTAGCATGATTATTTATGTCCCTTTTATGGTAAAGATGTAAAGTGTATTTTAAAAGTGAGCAAATCTGGGCCAGGATGATGGCTCAGTGTGGTCAAGGCACTTGCCTCCGGCCCTGATGACCTGGATTCTCTCCCCAGGGAGAAGGAGAGAGCCAACTCCACAAAGCTGTCCTCTGGGCCCCTCTCCTTGGGATTTTTAAAAATGAGTAGATTTAAAGGAAGAAGAGAAGATATATAAATATTAGTTCTTGTGATCTGTGCCCAAAGTGACCAGCCATCAGTGTTAGGGAAGCCTACTTGGAAAGGACAGGCTTGCAGTGAGGAGGCCAAGAGGGTCGGGAAGAGGAATTTCACTGCTTGCCTGAGGGTTTTCCTTGCTGGGAAGCTGAGCACACAGGGCACGTACACGCAAAACTGTCAGGGCGATAGCCTGATTCGGGGTTGCATGGACAGGCTTGTGCAAGTTTTACTATGAGGAAGGGGTCTGGAGGCAGGGTTTGTGCGTGTGTGTATGCGAGCATGTATGTGTGTGTGTGAGAGCATGCATGTGTGTGTGAGCATGTATGTGTGTCTAAGTGTGTATGTGTGTGTACACATGCTCATGTGTGTTTCTTTTGGTTATTATCATGCTTGGCCTTCTTCACCCGCTGTCATTACCCACAGCTTGCTTAATGATTCTATTTAGGGAAACAGCTGGATGTTCCCAAAGAGAAAGCCCCAGTGGGTATTTTTCACACTGACTGATTCTCCAGATACTCCAATGGTTCTCCATCCTTGGTCAATATGAAGGTCACGTGGTGGATCTAGGATATACCAAGAGGCCAGGCCTGTTCCATTGTACCCTGCTAGCCTCTTGTGTACTTGCTTTCTGGGTGACTCCTACATTCCACCCCCTGAGGTGGGGAAGACTTGTGCATGCTAGCTCTACCAGTAAGGTTCATAGCCCAAGATCTTCTCTTTAGTGTCAGTGTAAGGAGTGGCCTGGTAAGCTTTGACCCAATGGGAGTGATAGCCCAAGTTTTCAGCAGCTTTTACGTCCCAGGTGACCGTGTGCTGCTGTGTCTGGCACATCAAGGACATCGTGAGCCATACTAGCATGTGCTCTCGTTCATAGTTGACAGAGGCAGGGAGGACTCTGTCACACCTGCCCATTCTTAATTGTGAACTTAATGTGGTTACATTAAAACCAGTTGTTTGGGAAGACTATCTTAAGGTTGTAAACGTAGCATGCTAACAACTAGCCATCTAGGGAAAGCTTGTAGGGGAAGGGCTCCACTTTGAGAGCTGTGGATGAATGGAGTGCAGAAGTATGAGCAGGGCAAGAACCAATGATCACCACCTCCAGGAGTCAGGAAGCCTCTAGGAAGGAGAACAGAGGGCATTGTGGGTCCTGGCTCTGGCGGCCAGGCCTGGTCCTCATGTTTACACATGTGAACCCCAAATTCTCTATAGGCACAGAATCACTAGGAACAGGTCAGACATAGGTGGCACCCAGGATGTGGAATTCCCATCAAAGGGCTTGCAAGTTATGTGTGAAGAATAATGGTTGGCATTTCTCGCACCCTTCCTCAGTGTCTGACATTGTGCTAATGTTCTACTGCAAGCTGCAAATGGATTCAGGCTGAGCCCGTTACGTCTGTAGGAATAACCACTGATGTTCCTCAGGCCCTTCCCACTGTGCCAAACTCCCTTTGTACTTGTTCATTTCATCCTTGTTGAGTTCCATGAGGCAGGTTTAAGGCTTCTTTTGGTTGCTTTGGAGGCAGGATGTCAACCAAGGCTATACATTTAGTCACTGCCACCATAGGGAGCAAGCCTCGGCCAGTGATTGCCGTGGGAGGCAGTGAGGAAAACTTTGTGCACATGATCACTGTCATAGTTTGCTCTCGGTTATGACAGACACCATGACGAAAACCGGCTTGGAGAGGAAAGAGTTCATTTCAGCTTACAGACTAGATAAGACTAGGCCATCCTTCAGAGAAGCCAGGGCAGGAGCTCAAGCAGGAACCAGGAGGTAGGAACTGATGCAGAGGCCGTGGAGGAACACTGCTGACTGGCTTACTTCCCTTGACTTGCTCAGCCTGCCAACCTGCCCAGGGGTGGTACAATTCATAGCAGACTGGCTCCTCCCACAATCAGTGATCAAGAGAATACCTCATAGATATGCCCGTAGGCCAGTTTGACGAAATTCCTCAACTGAGAGTCTCTCTTCTCTGGCATGTCTGAGGCTTTTAAGTCAATAAAAACTATGACTTTCATAATTCCTTTGATGGTTTTAGATACAGGGATTGAGGATCAGGTGGGTCAGCGTTATGCCAGCAACTAAAAATGTCTCTTAGCATAGACCATGTGGGACTCCAGTTTGGTGAAACCTGTGTGAATTAAGTTCTTGCTTTCAAGCCAGTGTGCTGGGCTCCCATCTTAATGGTGGGTACAAACTGGACAAGTGCCGGGGACAGCGTTGAAGACGAGTGCTTGGCTAAAGCCACATAGGTAGAACATGGCGGAGATGGAATCTGAAAGCAGGTCTGCTTATTCCGGATCTGAGGTAGAGCGGTGTTATCATATGCCCATCAGCATGTGCAGTCAGGAAGAGGTTAGAGAGTGCGGTGCTTGGGATGGAGGGTGGTCTCTGGTCACATGCCACCTCGCAGCGATCACTGCAGGATCTTGGATGGCCGAGTGCCTTGTGTGAGCCCTTCCCTGGGCAGATACTTGTTTGTCTTTCCATGCTTGCCCACGTGGGAGCCTCAGCACATTCCTGGACCTGCGTCCTCTGGTTGGCAGAATTGCTACCCAGATGTTGATTTGACTTTAATCATTGGAACACCAGGCAACTCCGAGAGCATTCCAGCCTTGGATTCCCACCCAGCAGAAAGGATGGCCTTGGGCCCAGCTGGTTTCCCAGAGAACAGAAATCCCCATCTCTTCTTGCTGCTCCGCACTTGGGGCCGGCAGGAGAATTCTACAACAACTGTCCTGTTGCGGATTCATCTACGGTATACCAGCCCTGTGCTGAGCAGTTTGCCACCTTCCCTGATCTGAGCCCCAGAGTCATCGGTAAAGACAAATCTGAGGAAGAATCTTGTGGGAGAAGGGTGATGTCATCATTTTCTGTCTTCGAAAGATTATTCTGCCCCTGACCATCTAATGCAGAGGTTACCTCATGCTTCCCGCAGGGACATAGGGCAGTGCAGTTTTGGTTATCATTTGGAGCGTGGTGTCTGCTGGTTACATGCCAAAGACATTCCTTAGTGCCCTGCAGTGTCAAGGCAGACGTCCTGTGACAAGGAATGCTCCAAATGTTAATGGGTAAGAAGAAACTCTAGGTATCATGGCTCCCACCTATAATTTTAACATTTGGGGTGCTGAGACAGGAGAATTGCACCATTCTCACTGGGGTTGCAAGTTCAAAGCTAACCTAGATACACATACCCTGTCACAACCAAGCAAGAGCTACAAGAATAGGCAGTTGTCCTCAGCCTTTCACCTGGTGCTGTATCCTGAACATCTGCCCAGATGTCCCCTCCATCACCATGTGCTTCTGCTTCTTTCCGCTGAGTGAGCTCATGGCGGGACCATGTTTTTCTGCCTTCCATGCTTTAGGTATAGACATGTGACTCTTTTTGGCCAATGAGCTGTTAGCAGAAAGAAACACGGGCCCCAGGGTAGAGCCCTATAAGAGCTCCTGTAATTCGCCTCAGCCCTTCCCTTGGTGGATTCCATCAGCCCCAACTGGGAAGATCTGAGAAGAGCCTCAAGCCACGGTGGACACAGGCAAGAATGACAGCTACAATTCTGTCTAGACCACTGAGACCTGGGGACGACTGTCCTCTGCAGAGCCTCTCTGGTCCTGACTAACGTCCCCCACTGGAACAGAAATGTGAAAGTGAGATGTGGATCGAGTAGTTGGCTCTGTGCCAGCTGTGGGTGACAGTGCCAGCCCACAGTATTTCTCTATTGTGTTCTGTAGTGAAGACACCATACCAGTTCCCAAGGGAAGTCCATGGATGCTGGCAGGTTGTTTTATAAAACAATGGTTCACTCAGCCACCGGGGGCTTTTCTCTTGGGATCTGTACTGACTAGTTTTGTGTCAACTTGACACAGGCTGGAGTTATCACAGAGAAAGGAGCTTCAGTTGGGGAAATGCCTTCATGAGATCCAGCTGTGGGGCATTTTCTCAATTAGTGATCAAGGGGGGAAGACCCACTGTGGGTGGGACCATCTCTGGGCTGGTAGAATTGGGTTCTATAAGAGAGCAGGCTGAACAAGCCAGGGGGAAGCAAGCCAGTAAAGAACATCCCTCCATGGCCTTTGCATCAGCTCCGGCTTTCTGACCTGCTTGAGTTCCAGTCCTGACTTCCTTGGTGATGAACAGCAGTATGGAAGTGTAAGCTGAATAAACCCTTTCCTCCCCAACTTGTTTCTTGGTCATGTTTGTGCAGGAATAGAAACCCTGACTAAGACAGGATCCAACAGCTGTGCCAAGTGTACTCCTGTGTGAGTTTAGGCCACTGTCAGCCGGCCACACTTACTCCGCTCAGTAAATCACATGAAAGCAGTTGTGGCACGTGAGTGTTTTGAAGGCGAAGTCTGTCTTTGCTTCCCGAGGTCTCTCGCAGCATGTCTGGGTTGTGTGTGCTAAGCGTGGAATGTGAGTGCCGCAGCCTGGTGTAGCTGGGGGGAGAGAGGCCCCGGGAGAAGCCACTGAATAGGATGGCCCTGAGCAGGGAGAAGAGCAGAGGGCTGGGTGTCTTTTACTTTTCTCTGTTCAAAGAGCACTGTGGGTAGGGTATACCCCATGTACAGGTCTGGTTCTTCTTGGCCTGATCAACCATGCCCATCCCTGAGCAGCACTCACCTCAGGAGGGGTGTTGCTGTGCAGGCAGTGTGCTGAGGGCTATTAATTCTGCTCATCTCTCACAGAGGCTCAGGTATGACTGCTGCGTGCCAGGAGCAGGCTTACCCTGGCCGTGAGCCAGCCTAGCCGGACAAAGTCAGCCTGACTCACACTTCTGTGAGCCTCAGTGTTCCCATCTATAAAAAGGGCACAATCAGGGAATAATCTCCACTTGCCTCCTTCTGAGGTCAGCATACATGGTAGGGCTAAGGTCATTGTCCCGTAAAGTCCCCAACATATCAGAAGGAAAGAGTGACATATTCATTCTAGCTACCCAGTTCAGGTCCTCAAAGCACTCTTGCTTGGGAGGGGACTGGGACAAGAGCCTGGGGACAGCTTGGACAGCGCCGTCCTAAAGGTACCTGCTGGCCGTGTGCAAGGCTGTGCCAAGAGCACAGTGCCGTGGGGTTGACTCTGTATAGAAGCTTGCAGGACGCTGATCTCTGAGTTTCTCACCTCAGAGGTTAGTGTGAGGAGTTGGTTGCAAGCTTGACAGTGGCCCACCTGCCTGGCCTGGTGCCTCCCCCCCGCCCCCGGCACCTGTGGGCCTGCCTCCACCCCTTCCACCACCCTCATTAATCTAAGAGCAATTGATTATCCAGGAAGGTGCTGGTGGCCTCTGCCTCAGCGGGTGACTCACTGGGCTGCAGGCCCCAGACATTCATTATTGCCACGGTCAGACAGTGTAGTGAAAAGGGCTTGGGAGCCGTGGAGCCAGGCTGCCTGAGTGTGAATCCCAGCCTGCCACTACCTGACTGTGTGATCTTGAGCAAGTTAGTTCATCTCTCTGTGACTCAGTTGCCTTATGGTAAAGTGAGTATGAGGCTGGAACCCTGCGGCCGAATGAGTTAGTGGATTCAGTGCTGAACACACACACACACACACACACACACACACACACACACACACACAGGTTCATGGCTTTCTCTGGTTCTCCCTAAGGTGCCAGGTATTGGTGTCACCAAAGGATTGGTATCAGGCGTACCTGCTCCTGCTTCTTTGACATAAATAATGAATGTGTTTCTAATTGTACTTGGACTTAACAAGAAGTCAGTCTTCTTGTTAGCTTTACTGGCTAGATGGTATAGAGATTTCATGCACCCCCTTCTCTTCCCAGCATCTGTAGCATGCTGTAGGGGCTTGTCCTGCCAGAGGGTCAGCCTTCATCTCCCAGCCCCACCCCACCAGAAACCCCCAGGCTTCAATTTGTGTAGCTCTGGGTCTTGGTTCAGCTCCCCAGAGGCAGTGCTTTGGGCTTGGCAGGTGTTGTGGAAACCCCCCAGCCTTGCCTAAGTCCAGGGTGTGTGTGTGTGTGTGTGTGTGTGTGTGTGTGTGGAGGGGGGAGCTGTCTTGCAGCCAGACAAACAGGTATTTCCTGTCAGACCCTAGCTGTCAGAAAGGTCTGCCCCTGTGGGAATTCAGAGGGGGAGCCCCACCCGTTTCAGCGTCCTTCCAAGCACCCAGGATTTAGCTGAGAACCTTGGCACCATCTAGCAGAACCGCTGGTGCTCATTGAGGTACCCACCCTGCCTTCCCATCAGCCCCGGGAAGCTGGGAAGATGAACATAGAAGACGTGTGGCTGGCCTGGATGAGAATGGGCTGAAGGGTGAATCTAGAAGACAAAGGCGACAAAAATGTATAGAGTCACTCACTTCCTGGTGTGCACTGACTGTATACTGTATACCGTGTATAGTATATTATAGATATTTGGTTTCAAACGATGTTTTGGGTATGCTTGGTTAAATAAAATATATTATTAACGTTCATAAGGCTGTAGCTCAGTTGATAGAGTGCATGTCCAGCCTCCGTGAGGTCCTGGGATGCAATCCGTAAAACAGCAGGGACTGACTGGGTGTGGTGGTACACACCCTTAATTCCTGGCACTGGAGTGCCAGCAGGATAGGAAGTTCAGGGTCATCATCAGCTACACATGGAGTTTGAGGCTAGCTTCATGAGTTGGTGTCTCCTAATAAATAAATAACAATAGCTTTTATTCCAGCTACTGGAGCAGAATAAACTCCACAACATCTGTCTCTGAGGCAGAGCTGTCTAGATAGCATGGATTGGCATCTGAGGTCCTACCCCAGAGAGGATGAACTGGAGCTGGGGAGGGAATGTGCCTGGGCCTGCCGCCTGGGGTAAGGAGGGGCAAGGACCCACTGTGGCAGCCATCCTGTCCTGGTGATACCTGTAGAATGCTGGGAAGGGGGGGGAGTGGCTGGCTTAGAAAGGACTGGGGAGTTACAGAGGAGCTAAGTGCTGGGCATTTGTCCTAAGGTCCCCTCAGGTCCAGTATAGAATAGGTGGGAAAGCCAGTGTCCTCAGCTTCAGGCATTTTGTAATAAACCTGTTCCCGAGACAGGTATAAAGCCCCTCCCATCAGAGTCTATGAAAAAGGCAAGCCCTGTGTGTGTGTCTTCTGATTCTGCCTCCTGTAGGCTGTGAGCGATAGTGGTGCCCAGGACTCTGGGAAAATCACCCTCCCTTTGCCTGCAGAGAGCAGTGATATCCGTCACCACTACTTTTTTGGTAAGGTTATCTCTGATATCCTGGGCAAATCTTTTATCTCCCCAGCCTCAGCTTTCCTCCTCGGTAAAATGGGGATGTTAATGAGTCTCAGACATAGCCTTAAAAGTTTCGAGGGTCCCATGAGAATGTACAGAAGGCTTGGCCCCTGGAAAAGCATGTCTGGTCATTGTGCCTAATTCCATGTCCTCAGACAGGAGAGGACTGGAAAGAACAGGTCTAACCTAAGGCTGACTAGCAAAGGGCCTTACCTTAAGGTAACTTTAAAAAAAAAGGCCTCCCCCGCCTTGGTGTTCATGCCTGTAAAATGGGTTTACTGAAATGGTTTGAACAAGTCCATGGTGCCTAGTAGGTTTGGAACAGGGGTTCAGGCTCCACTCTCTTTTCCCAAGTGATTTGATTGAATGGTACGGGGTCTGCCAAGCCCGGGGCCTTTAGGAAACTACTCTCATCATCATCTACAAATGCAGATTCTGCACCCGACTCCCCTCTCTGCAGCCGGCATGTTTCAACCATCCAGACATCATCATCTCAGTGCCCAGACCCAAAGGTCGTGCACAGCTTGCAAGTGACAGGGTGTTAGCTCTGTCCTCCCTTGATGCCCACAGCCAAGAGAGGCAGCATGACCGTTTCCTGTCTTAGAAGGTGGGTATGAGCCAGCAGCTCTTGAACAGGCTGGCGAGATGGCTCAGTGGTCAGAGGTGCCTTCTGCCAGGCCTCCTAACCCGAGTTCAGAACCCCAGATACATGTGATAGCAGGAGAGAGGTGACATCTGCAGACTGCCTTCCAACCTCCGCACATATGCCTTGCCCATATTAATTAGATAAACGTAATGTTTTTAGCAGAAGAAAAAAACCTGCGTAATGTCCATTTTCTTTGCCTAGACTCTCCAGGTTAGAGATTTCCACGTGCTTGTGGGACAGCTGCCATGGCCAGGGAGGGTCTCTTACCTCCACTTCGTCTGGGTGTTTTGTAGGTTCTGGGGAGGGCACAGGTGAACCTGGGGGAGATGAGGCTTAGCCTACCATCACCACCACCACCACCATCACTACCACCACCAGACACAACCGTGTCTGGAAGTAGAGGGTGTGTTCCTGGGTACCTCAACTGTTGAGCACTGCTGGACAAGAGCTCAAAGTTCTCCGTGGCCTCTCGGGGCCCACAGCGGAGAAAGGCAGGGTAATGTTCTGCCTTCTGGAACCCTAGAGGCTAGGTTTTCTGCAGGATCTGAGGTGGGTTGAGACTCCAGACTGCCAGAACATGGCTATGGCTTTCGGTGCTATCAACAAAGAAGCAGTGAGTTCAAGGCAGCTTGGTGAGCCATACCTCAGGGAAGGGGTGTCTGGGGTGCCACCAAGTATCCCAGGGAAGAGGCCACCTAACGTGGGAACTCTCGAATTCTCACTCCTTGGCAGAAGCCATAGCTGTGGCCGTGGCCAACATCCAGGTTTGTTTGCCTGATGCCCCCTGACCTGGCAGTTTGTTTCCCCAGGAAGCCAAGGCTTCAGTGAGAGTCTGTTCTCTTGAGAGAGTGGTACCCATGTGGCCAGGCCTTGTAGGAGAGCAGAATCCACTGCAAAATGTGGAAGAGGCTCTGGGCAGTTGACATGGCCTTGTGGCATTAAGTTAACTGGAGGCTTCAGGTGGGAGCAGGCCAGACCAGGACCTTTCACCTTCTTCTCTCTGAGGTTGCCAGTCACTGCCTGCTTGGGTGCAGCCTTTGTTGTGCTGACCCTGCATGCCTGCTCATCTTCCGTGTAGTAACCGTAATTGTATTGGGGGAGGTGCTTCTCTTAGGTGGCCATCTCTGATCCAGGGAGAAAAGGCGTGTGTGTTTCATACCACTCCATTCTCAGAGGATTGTGTGGTTCCTGCTGAGGGAGCCCTAATTACAACCTGAAGGCCAGGGGACTTGCCATGCCCTTGTCACTTTCCGACTGGAGCGACAAGGGTGCCAGCTCCTTGAAGCGGCCCTTGGGGTGGGGGGAGAGGGTCCAGTCAAGACATTTTTGAGGACCCACAAAGACAGGCTCGTATGCAGACATAATTTTTCCCTTGTTATTTTGTAACTGCTTATTGTAAAACACAATACAGAGCCAGAGTACACACGACATTCGTGTACAACTGACATACAGTCACACATGTGGACCCTGTGACCCTAGGACATTAGTGTACAGCTGACATGCAGTCACACATATGGACCCTGGTAATCTGTTCAGATCAAGGACACCAGATCCCTGCCAGAGCCCAGAAGTCTCTCTGATCATCACCCCTTTCTTGGCTGTCACAAATGACATTAGTTTGACTACCAGAGTCATCATACCCCTGCTTCAAAGTCTTATTTGCCACAAAGTTGTATCCCTCTGCTGCTGGGATTCCCCCTGCCCAGTTCTTATATCTTCTGTCAGAAGACCTGTGCACACGCGTGGGAGTGTGTCTGGTTCGATGTTATAACATCCATGCGGTTCCATGGCATGTAGCTGTACTTGTTCATTGTGTCCAGTGAATAGGCACAGTGAAGACATAATTCCCATTTTTAGTTGTTGAGCATCCTCTTTCCCTTTCATTCTCCTCCTCGGTGGTGGTGGTGGTGGTGGTGTGTGTGTGTGTGTGTGTGTGTGTATTTACTCACTCAACTGAGCGTAGCCATAGATAGAACATTAGTATCGTTGATTGCCATGTCATTTTCCTGATGATGACTGATTGGTTCGTTTAGTTCTAAGATGCTACCCAGCATGCCACTGTGATTATTATTGGACATGTGCTGGTGAATCTGTTTATGTGTATGCACATGTATGTGCACACATATGTGTACCTGTGTACGCACATTATTTAGGGGGTCCTGGCAGCAGGATCACCACCTCTTGTTTCAGTTTCAAATTGGCCTTGTAAACAGGTGAAAAGGTTGCTCAGTTTAATGAGGGGTCTGCCAGGGCCCTAAGGGCCCTCTGCCCACTCTCCTATCTCTGTGGTCCTTGGCTCTCCTCTGAGCTCCGTGGACTTTGCAACCCTGGAGTGTGTGTGCTTCCTGTGTCTGGGTCAGGAGGCAGAGCATGAGACTTGTGTGTCGCAGACACAAGAGCTGCCAAAATGGAGAAGAGGGTCTTTGGGAGATGTGTGGCCCCGCTGGTCCATCGCAACCGAGTGCTGACCTGAGCTCTTTCAATGGCTCTTTAAGCTTTGTTGTCTGCTGGAGTATGGTTTCGGCATCTGCGTTTTCTTCCTGAGTGGCTTTGGAGGCTTTCCAGTGTACAGGGTCAGGGGGCCAAGGCTCCTGGCCACGGCTTTTGGGGCAGCTCAGCTCTTAATGTGTTTTCATAATCAAAGCAGAAAGGTCCCATTGTGGCCTTCAGTCCTCTGTCATAAAGCACTTTTTGTTTGCTAGCAAAATTCCAAGTTGCAAAACCAAGCCAACTCAGCAAAAATAATACCCATGAATGGCCATTGCCCCTTACAGCACCAAGCAGGGTGCCCCAAAATAAGGGTTAGGCAGCCTGTGCTTACTGAGTACCCCCAGTGTCCCCTAAAGCTTGCAGGCTACTCCCAGGAACAGAGTGTGCTGCCAGGAGCCATGTTCATCGCCCTGGAGTTAGGATTTGGTGTGAATGTTAAGGTTTCTTTGGCCTGTGTCAGAAATCCCAGTAACACTGGGGAAATCCAGGGGTTGCTTCCTCAGGAAACAGGAAGTTCAGAGGTCAGCAAACCCCAGCGTCTGCACTGCCTCCTCCTGTCTGCTCTATAACCACCCCTACACACGGGGCTTCATGTTCTCAAGGTTTGCATTCTAGGTAGGATATTGTTCTTATCTGCCTGCTACTCAACTTAATGAGGGGGGGAAAATCATCTTTCTGGAAGTCGTTTCCATTTCACTGGCTGCAAGGGGCCTTGGAGGATGAATGTGTTGTCAGTCTGAGCAAAATCAGGTCTCTTCAGAGCTAATGAAGTAGGGACAGTGAGCAGGGGAGGGCCAACTAAGAGCAGGTACCCTTGTTTATTGGGTGACGTCAACAAGAGAACTCAGTGCCTCACAGTAAATCAGATTCCTTTGGTAGTGGGGAGTTACATCAACCATCTCCAAAATGTATTTTAAAATAATTTAAAATAGTTCAAGAAGGCAGACAGACAGACAGACACACACACACACACACCCCATCTCAGACACAGACACACAGACACACACACACACACACCCCATCTCAGACACAGACACACACACACACACACACACACACACACACACACCATCTCAGACACAGACACACACACACCATCTCAGACACAGACACACACACACAGACACACACACACCATCTCAGACACAGACACACACACACACCATCTCAGACACACACACACACACACACACACACAAACACACACACACACACACACACACACACACACACGACGTGGCCGGAAATCTCCACAGACCCTGTTGAAGTGTCATTTGTACTGTTGTTTTGATCCCAGATAATTATGGCTCCTCCAACTTATTTTTAAATCATGTTTTAGCGGTGCTGAGGATTGAACCTGGGGTCTCATGTGTATGTGCGAGACACGTATTATACTAGTGAGATTTATCCTCAAATCCAAAATGAGGTGCTTTTAGTTGTCGTTTAGCTTTTGTTCCCCTTTGAGGCAAGGTCTTGTTGTGCAGCCCAAGCTGGCCTGGAACTCATGACCCTCCCACCTCTGCCTCCTGACTGTTGGGACACATGCATGTGGCACCATGCTGGGCTGAGATGATATTTTCTAAAGCTTTCGCCAGCTGTGCAGTGCTTCCTGTATCTCCATGCACTTCCCTGTGATGTACCTCTCTGTGAGCTCTGTGCTCCTCCCTGTGAGCTCCATGCACTTCCCTGTGAGCTCCGTGCACCTCCCTGTGAGCTCTGTGCTCCTCCTTGTGAGCGCCATGGTTTCCAGCTTCAGGTGCTGAAGCTCTGATGCTGGGCTCTGTCCAGGCAGGTCACCGAGAAGACTGAACCACTGGGGGACAAGTCGTGGGGAAGAGAATGATCCGCTCTCCTGGGTTAGTCACAGCGTTTGACCAGGCTTGTCACTACTTGAGTCTCCTTGGACCTGCTTTGTAAGAGAGTATGTGACACCCACCCACTCATCCATCCACCCACTCATCCATCCACTCACCCATCCACCCATGCTTTCAGAAGGGGAGGGAGTTTCCAACATTCCCTAATCACAATGATAGTGAATGACCAATTCCCATGGCTGACTTGTCACTTTGGCTTTTCCCCCTCTCCACTCAGAATAACTTTCTCCTTAATTCTCCTGTCTGGTATAAGGTCCCACTGCATTAAGGGACTTTTCACACCTAAAAGAGAGTTAGAAAAGGTAGCTACATGACTCTGGGCGAGATACCTAGTCTCTCTGTTTCCTCATCTACACCTAAGAATAGTGATGAGTACATCACAGTCACTATAAGACCCAATATTACAACTACCACCACCCAAAAGATTGTGTGGGGCAAGGGCTGGTGACCAGACACCAAGAAGAAAGTCTTTGGCACAGGGTTCGAATCTCACCTCTACTCCTGAAAGCTTCATCCACTCAAGCCTCAGTTTCCCCTCCTGGGACTAGGACATTGGTACTCGGCCTTTCAGGGCTTCTCTGTTGGTGGTGTGCTTTGCAGGGGGAGAACACAGCAAGCCACAGTGGCCTGGAGACCTTTGTAGCTAGCTGCCTCACTTCACAGGCATCTTGGAGGTAGGCTGCTCTGCCTCCACCTTCCATAGACACGGCTCCATTCGCTACGCTCTCAGTCCACAAGGCTCCTGAGCGTGCTCTTACAGTCTCCCCAGCCCACTGTGAGCATATGCCCCCTCCCACTGAAAATTACAGTAAGAAGTTGAGGTCATACTCTGGACACGTTCCTGACTCTTGTGTTCTGTGGCTAAGATTCCTTCCAGGGGAGACATAAACAACCCATCCCCTCAAGGTCCCAGTGACAAACCAAGGCACCATCCCATTAAAGTTCAGTCTGGGGGAACCAGGGAGTTTATCGGGCTTTCTTACAGACCACAAGTGAAAGGTTACTTATAGAGTGTGTGTGTGTGTGTGTGTGTGTGTGTGTGTGTGTGTGTGTGAGAGGCAGCACCTGGAAAGTCTTTACCCAGCAGGGAGGGGGCTTCCCTGTAGCCACACAGATCATAGATGGAGCCTCTACCTTTAGTCTTCCCTGGTCTATATCCTCTGGCCCCTCTCCCAGGCTATATGAAGTCAAGGCAGAAGTAGCAGGAAGTGGCTGGCTACTCAGGTGAGGGCCTCTAGACTCTCCCCATCAGCCCTGTGTAAACAGTCAACAGGTCCAGCTGGGGTGATCCTCTTGTAAGGGATACATCTGACCTCTCCCAAGATGGTGGGTGCTAGGCTCCAAGGACAGTCCTGCACAATGATTCTTCTCACAGGATTCTCATAGCAGCAGACCCTAGCAGGTGACAGCCTCTGTAGATGGCTCAGGCA
Source organism: Mus caroli (assembly GCF_978045245.1). NCBI lineage: Eukaryota > Metazoa > Chordata > Mammalia > Rodentia > Muridae > Mus > Mus caroli. Next base: position 43,571,091 of record NW_028227268.1, read on the forward strand.
CTTTGCAGAGAAGACGATTTCCTTCCCCATCTTGGACATGAACTTGGGAAAGCTCCGATTTCTGTCCATTACTCTTCTCCTTCTCTTTTCTCTTTCTTTGGAGACAGGGTCTCTCTCTGTAGCCCAGGCTGGCCCGGAACTTACAACCCCCACTGCGACTCCTGAAAACAGGTTGTGTGCCCATGCCTGGCATGAGCTACTCTTTTGAAAAGACTCAGGATTCTTCCTGGCCTTGCCTGCACTGCCTTTTGTTGGCTGGATAAATAAATGAGCCACTAATGAATTCACAGGCCCCTCTGCCCCTGCTGGTTTTCTCTGCCCAGCGAGCATCACAATGTAGCTTTGTTCAGCCGCTTTGTCCAAAACCACATCTCTCCTCTCCTCTCCTCTCGGCTCCATCCAAGCAGGGAGGCCACTGCAGTTTCCCAGACCCAGTGGCTGCAGCTCCCATGTCTTCTTCCCCTGAGAGAGGAGCCCTGGCTGGGGCATTGTAAGGTGCTACCTGCATCTCATGTCACTATGCTCTGCTCTCAGTGGGGCAGAAGGAGCCAGCAAGCCCTGCCCCACAGAAGGGTGAATCCCACTGGCTGACAGCAGAAGGATATAGGTGATAGTGTCCCATCCGCCTGCCTTCCTAGTCAGAAGCTTCCTGAAGTCCCTGGAAACAGGGAGCAGGCTGCCAGGGTGGCCGCTGAGCATCTTCCTGGGGCAGGTTCTGTGTGACCTGTGAAATAGGGTTTCTGCTGCCATGATGGTTGCTACCCTGGTGTGTAGATGGTGGTTCTTTTTCTCCTGCATGGCTGGGGTGTAGCTCTCCCTCACACACTGCAGGCAAATGCTCTGCAGCTGAGCTGTATCCTCAGCCCCCCTTTTATTTTGAGATAGTGCCTCATTAAGTTGCCCAGGCTGGCTTTGAACTCTTAACCTCCCTGTCTCAGCATTGTGAGTAGGTGGGGTTAGAGGTGAGTAGCTGGGATTTGAGCATGTCTGGCTTATTATCCCACTTTGGGATATTTATTTTCCTTGCTACAGAGCCCAGATTTGTGGTTTGCTGTGGACAAGCACCAGCCCCTGAACTGAGCTGGCATCCAGTAAGTGTGGCATAGAGGGCGGGTGCCGGCTGTGGCTTTGCTGGGTCGTCATCTGTCTCTCACCTGAGCCCCTAGTGAGGTGCAGAGGCACAGTCTAATGAGAAGCACACAGCCATTCAAGAGTTGGAAAGCCTGGGCTGGTTTGGGGCTGTAAACATGATTCTGGGAACACTGGCTTGCCTAAAAATAACCCATTGCAAAGCTCCAGCCCCTTCCCGCAGGCCTACTTCCCAGCTGGCTTTTGCAGTGAGCCTATCCAGCCAGCATACATGTCACAGCTGGAATGTGGCAGCATTTGGAAATAAACAAGTTGGCCCCTCTCCTCGCCTGGGACTTTCCTTCCTTGGGAGATAGCTCCTGAGAGAAGCTGAGATGTGCAGGAAGGCCCTATGGGAGGGTGTGAGGAAAACTCTTGATGTTGGATAAAGGCTCGAGATCTCCTGATTTGGGGTGTGCAGAAGACGGGTCTCTCCCACAGATGGCTGCTGACAGGGAAGAAAACATTTTTTCTTTCTTTCTGTTTTTCAGAGAGATTCTGTGTGGGGACCAGCATGTGCCTTGGCTCCGCACGTGTCCCCAGGGAGCAGCCATTTTGGGCAGGGAAGCTCAAGCAGGGGACTTCTGTATTTGTATATCTGCTATGACTAGTTTAGACTGTGAGGAGAGAGTGCAGACGCCTGTCACCCATCACATGACAAGGGCTGGTGGTTCAGAGCTAAGTACAGCCTGGTCCTGGGAAGGCCCCTCTCTCTCCAGGCCTGGGCACATGGGCTGGGCATTCCTAAGTGGAGCACTCGTCTGGTGAAGCTAAGGGTATAAGCCTCCCACTATGGGCAGACCTGAGGTGCAGGATGGAGACTGGTGGGAACATGCACTGTGCCATTTTCTGTGATGAGAAGAACTGGGAGCAACCCCAGTGCCCGTGGGGAGGAAGGTGTTATCAGTATTCTGTGGGGTGCTACCCTGGAAGCAGAGTGCGGTCAATGGCCCGGACTTCCTCGTGAGTCATCTTGACTGTGCTTAAGTCAAGTTGCAGAATGTGTGTCATAACGATATTCCTGCCAGGTAAAGCAAACAGGTACCATCAACTGTAGCAAGGGTAACAAAAACCGGGAAAGGGTCCAGCAGAGTGGCTCAGTGGTAATGGCGTCTGCTGGCAAGACTGGAGGACCCGAGTTCGATCCCCAGAACACACACAGGGAAGAAGGACAGAGCTGACGCCTGAAAGCTGTCCTCTCACCTCCACATGAGCGCTGTGACAGTCATGTGCTAGCACACACAGTGAATTAAATAAATAAAAGGCCCAGACAGGAAGGCTACACTGCTTGTTGTGTTTGAAATATTCACTTAAAGGAAATGAGAGACATCCTCTCTCCAGAAATTGCCTATAACTAATGAGGAAATTAGTAAATAAACAGCCCTGGGGGGTCCAGAAAGTAAACACTGGTGCTATTGGCCAAGTCGGGGAAAGGACCCACTTGGGTGTAGTATGAGTGGAAACGGCATTTAAATGACAGCATTTCAAACAAGTTCATTTTCTCTCACACGAAGGAATCCGGGAGGTTAGAAGGCCGAGGTTGGTGTGGTCACCAAGAAGCCAGATTCTTTCCCGTTTGCTTCTCTGTCATGTCTTACCCATGTTCCAGGATGGTTGTTAGAGCGCCAGCCATGAAGCCGGCTCTCCAGCAGCTAGATGATAAAGGGCTGGGAGGAGGTTGCATCTTTGAAATACTCTTTCATAGTCTCCGTTCGAGAATCCCATTTCTTTATCATTGGCCAGATATTAAAGTCACATGGGTCACCAGGCTGTGAGGAAGGATGGAAGGGAGGCACCTGCCCGTTAGCATTCGGCTACAAAGAAGGGAGGCTGGGTCTCCTGCAGACTCAGAGGATGGAAGATGGAGTGCGTGAGTGAGTTAGGGATGCCTCTGGGCCCTGAACTTGGACAAGGAGTTTCTGGTTTAGGAGATGTATATTTGGAGAGGGAAAGTGCAGGGCCTCTACTGTAGCCCCAGGAAGCCAAGTGAAAAACAGCAGCCCAGGTGCTTTCCGAGGTAGCAGGCTGTGGGGAGCAAGAGGAGAGAAGGAGGGGTGTGAGGAGGTGGAAGGGAAGTGGTTCTTCATGCTGGTGGTCTGGCTTCAGACTGAAACGCTGCCAGAGGCCTGTGTTAGAGACTCAGCTGACAGGCTTGGGATGTGACCTTGTCATGAGGCGTCCCCACCTTAGCTGTGGGTTGACGGTCTGGCCATTCCTATCTGATGGTGTTATTGGAAGTGATGGAAGCAACGTGTGGGTGGAAGTGGTCTCTCCCCACCCCGTCGCTCCTCTGCTTGCTCCACCTGTCACATCCCCCTGCCCTGATGTTCCTGGTGGCCAAGCACAGCCAGAAAACCTCTGCAACTATGACTAGTTCAGTCCCCCATCCCATTGAAACTGTCCCTCTTATCTTGTCACAGTGGACAGAGGGGCTACCACAAGCTCAGTGGCTGCAGCACAGCAGACGTCAGCTCCCAGACCCTTCAGAAGAAAGGAGGTGGCATAAGAGGTGATAGAGTGCAGGGGTCAGGCCTGTGGCCTCCAGGGCCTGCAGAGGGCCTTGCAGATCTATTGATGAGCCTTGTCTATCACCTGTGCGCTGGGCGGAGCAAAGGCTTAGGCTGGAACCTCCAAGTGACAGATGGGCAAGCCTGGGCTCGCTCAGCTGCGCTTGCAGTACATGAAGGCAATCCACTCAGGGGCAGGAAGCCCACATGCAGGAGTCTAGATTGCTTGAGGGGCAGCTTATGAAGCCAGGAAACTTCAAGGAAGCTAAGTGATGCTAAGTAAAGTCGGTCCTACAAGGCAGAAAAGGGTGGGTGGGATCCATTTGCAAATAGACATTCCTGTTGGGAATGATGTAAGATGAACACACATTTTCCCCACCATGGCTGAAAAACCAGTCATCCTGCTGCATACACGTCTGCTCCAGAACTGTGGACTGTGGATGACGTTGATGATGGAGATGATGATGATGATGATGATGACAATTGTGATGGTGAGGATAGTGATGGTGGCCGTGGTATGTATATGTGAGTGCGTGAGCATGCATATGTGTGTGTGCGTGCACATGTCATGGCATGCATGTGATGGTCAAAAAACAGCTTTCAGGAGTCAGTTCTCTTCCACTGTGGGATCCAGGCATTAAATGCAGACCGTCAAGCTATGCACCAAGCACGCTCACCCACTGAGCCATCCTGCTGACTCTGAACTGCCCATTTCCTCTCAGGGCACACATCCCCCACCCCACCCCGTCCCACCCCCATCAGAAAAATTGAGTGTTGTGACTAAGGTGTTCTCCTGCTTGTCACCATCCTCACTAGAAAGAAAGGCTCTGAGTTCTGGATCTTCAGATAGGTGTGTTCCGTAGCTCGTAGTTTCTGAGGCGCGGGTGCAGGGTGCGTAGTTACTGAGCACTGCTGGTTGTTGACGATGCTCTTGTTAGATTGGTTGAGCATCTTTCCAATGCAGGTCCTGCTTCCCACACGTGCGTCCAGGTTAGATCTGGCTTCATTGATCAGCAGGAACAGTTCTGACTGGTTTAACTTTCCAGAGAGGCAGTGAGCTCTGCATAATCTAACACATCCGGTCTTCAGAGATGAACACTCAGGGATTTCTACAGAGGGCAGGCAGGACCTGAGGATCAGTCCTTTCTCCTCCAGCACAGACGCAGGCTTCTCCACTGTGGCTTCTAGTATTTCCAAACTTAGGGTGCCCAGTCCTTTCATAGATAGCACATTTAGAATTCTTGCCTTCTCGATGAATGACGTCAACTGATGACGTCAACCGTGCTGGCAAGATGGTTCCGTGGGTAAAGGCACTCACTAGCCATGCAAACCTGACAGCCAGAGTTTGGTCCTCAGAACCTACATAAAGATGGAGGAAGAGAATCGATCCCAGAAAGTTGTTCCCTAGCTTTTGTGGAATATACCAAGCATATGCGTGTGCCCTTTTAACAACAACAACAACAACAACTATTATTATTATTATCCTTTAAATTTTCAAGAAAAATCACACATCTTCTTTGAAGATAGTGCAAAGAGTAAAAAATGTCAAATAAGAGACCCTCTATTTCCAGCTGGGTATGATGACACAGGCTTGTCATCGTAGCATGCAAGTGGAGCTAGCCTGGACTACATAGTGTATCTCTAGTGTTTATATTTTGATATGTTTGTTTTGTTTTAAAACATAGATTGGCCTTCACGTTAAGGAAAAGGAAAAGGATAATCACGGTCTAAATACAGAGACGGCCTGAGATTATTCTGGGAGTTTAGTCTTCTCAGCTTGAGTTTGACCTTTGCTAGGGCACGACCATGGATGTAGACTCCATCTTTAGTCCATTCCTAAAGGACTTTTGTCAGGGACCCCACCCTCTCTGTCACAGACACTCAGGCCACAGCAGCCTGCTTTCTGTGGTTGACTTTTCCCAGTTCCACTTTTGTGACTCCCGGTTAGCAGGCTTCTTTCTTTCTTTCTTTCTTTCTTTCTTCCTTCCTTCCTTTCTTTCTTTCTTTCTTTCTTTCTTTCTTTCTTTCTTTCTTTCTTTCTATTTATTTATTTATTTATTTATTTATTTATTTATTTAATGTAAGTATACTGTAGCTGTCTTCAGACACTCCAGAAGAGGGCATCAGATCCCATTACAGATGGTTGTGAGCCACCATGTGGTTGCTGGAAATTGAACTCGGGACCTCTGGAAGAGCAGTCAGTGCTCTCAACTGCTGAGCCATCTCTCCAGCCCCAGGCTTATTTCTTTAAGAGAAATTCCTAGAAGTGGATTTGGAGTTGAGAGGTTCCTAGCTGTCTTGGGATACTTGGGTACTGATTGGAATCTTGGCGCAGGTGTCATGCAAAGCCTGAGTGTGTGTTCATTTTCTCCTAGCTTGTCAGTGAGTGGGGGACCCTATTCCTTTCACTCTAGCTTGCTTGCTTTGTGATGAGAGGTTGGGGACATGCAGGCAGGGCAAGCTCTCCCATTGGGCTACAGCCTATCCCCCCCACTCTCCACCCCCCCCCCTTTTTTACATTTTAAGTCATTGTTTCACTAAGTTGCCAAGGCTCTTCCTGAATTTTTCACCCTCCTTATCCTCCTAAACAGCCTGGAGTACAGACCTGCACTCCTGGGCTTCCTGTAACTTCCCTTTGACATGACTCCTCCTGGATTTTCCCTGGCTTTCCAGGATCCCTGGCAAAGCTGTCTTTTTCTGTGAACTTGTTCTTGAAATCTCATTGTTCCTCAAAAGGAAAAAGAGAGAGAGAGAGAGAGAGAGAGAGAGACTGTGTCTGTGTGTGTATCTGTGTGTATCTCTGTGTGTATCTCTGTGTGTGTCTGTGTGTGCATGTGTGTGCCTGTGTGTGCATGTGTGTGCATGTGTGTGCATGTGTGTGCATGTGTGTGCATGTGTGTGCCTGTGTGTGCCTGTGTGTGTCTGTGTGTGCATGTGTGTGCATGTGTGTGCCTGTGTGTGCATGTGTGTGCATGTGTGTGCATGTGTGTGCATGTGTGTGCATGTGTGTGCATGTGTGCCAAAGGAGGATGTTGACTGTCCTGCCCTATCTCTCCGTCTTCCTCGCTGGAGACAGGGTCTCGCTAGACTAGAGCTAGGGTGGCAGCCAGCAGCTGCCAGGGACTGCCCTGTTAATTCACTTACTGCAGCTTCTTATACACTTCACAGGGCCACTGGGGCCAAGCTGGGTCCTCACGGTTGTGCAGCGAGCGAGCGCTCTTACCCTCTGAACCATTCTTCCCTACTACACACTGCATGCTTTAACTCTTTCTCCTTCAGTTTACCCTCTAAGAGCTTCTCTCGTGGGGCCCTCTCCTATGCCCTTTCTCTTAAAGCCAATTCCTCTGACCTGCGCTGAAGTCAAGGTCTTTATGTTTTTTTCTGCTATCCACCCGGCATGGCACAGAGAAGCCAGAACTAGCCTCTGTGGGAAGGCCTGGCTTGGCTCCCCTACACAGGACACAGGCAGCCCACCACTTACCCCGCCACGCAGTAAAATAGTCAGTACCTGGTTGACAGTTTGACATGTATCATTACCAGCAACAGCCTTGCAGAACCCGCCTGTGTAATCACAGTGTTCAGAACACAGAAAGGCTGGGAGAAGGAACAAGCTCCGACTCCTTCCCACTTGGCTCCCTCGTGCCTGCCAGCCTCTTCCCCCCTTCCTCTCTCCCCCGCCCCCCTTTCCCTCCTGCCTTCCTTTCCTCCCTCCCTCCTCTCTTCCTACTTTTCTTTTAAATTTTTAAATTATCATTTTATTTTGTTTGTGGGTGTTTTGCCAGCATTCATGAATGACACCGTGTGTATACTTGGTGCTCAAGGAGGCCAGAGGAGGGGGTCAGACTCCTTGGAACTGGAGTTACGGGTGGTTGTGAGCTACCTTGGGGATGCTGGGAATTGAACCCCCAATGCTCTGGAAGAGCAACCAGTGCTCTTAACCTCCAAGCCATCTTTCTAGCTCCACTTTCTTGGTAACCAAACTCACCGTGTAGCCAAAACTGGCCTTGAACTCCTGGTCTCCCTGCCCTGGGCCCCTGAGTGCTGGGATTCAGGCGTGCACCACCATGACCTGCACTGTCTGGCCAGAACCTGTTTTGTCCCTAACAATGGTTTTCCTCATCTGTCATGTGGATCCCTTCTCTACCGATGTCACTTAACACAACTGTGTGTTGAGACGTGTTCTGTGATTCCGTCACAGTTCACCCTGTGGTTTTTATGGTCACCTTCTTCGCATGGCTCCCAGGCTGTGGTCCTTAGGTCTGTTCCCTCGTGAGCAGCCCTGAAAGGCAAGGCCTTGCCTTCTCTCTCTCTCCTTACTGGCTCTTCAGCCAAGCCCAGACAACTGACCAACCACAGTAGCCTTCCTCCCCCTCCCCTCTTGCCTGCATGTACCTCATGTGTCTCTTGTAGCCCCCCTCCCCTCTTACATGTCTGTACCCCCATGCATCTCTTGCTTCTGGTTTCCCAGTATCTCGTGTAGCAACAGATTGAGAAATGGCTTCCGTTTTCAGGAAGAAAACACAAGAGCTTGAGTGCACAGGAGGTCAGCTTTGAGTACAGGCTCATGCTCTGCAGGGTCAGAGCTTCCACCCTGCTTCCCCTTGCTCAAGGGTGCAGCCCTGCAGGTCAGAGGAAGCCAAGCCTTTGGAGGGATCTCGGGGGGCGGGGGGAGCAGCCGGGAAGGACCAGTGGCAATGGTTATATGGGTTTGGTTGTAAGCACTTGCCTCCATCTTCTGCCTCATCCCAGCTTCCTCTGCTTTAGGGGGAAATCCATTCCTAGTGTCTTCTTGATGACTCTTTGGGGGACACTCCCTGGGGCTGCTGAGATGGGAGCTGCCTTCAGCTTGACCTCAGCCCCGCCTCTCTGGAGTGGCTAGGAGTAAGCTGAGAACTCCAACTAAGAAGCCTGGCTGGCACAACAGGGTGACATCATCTGGGTTCTCCTCTTCCTGCTCTGCTGGCTACCTCATCTCTGAGTCTGACTTGTGTCCCTACATGAGACAATACAGTACTTCAGTAAATTAGCGCTCGGGTGCTTTATAGATCAGCCCTTGATCTGTGACTTCAAAGTAGCTGAGACAGGCATGGAGGCACACTGCATGCCTATAATCCCAGTACTTTGAAGGCTCAGGCAAGAGAACTGAGTCTGAAACCAGCCTAGGTAGGCTACATAGTGAGACTCTTTGTCTTTTAAAAATTAGCTAGCAGGGCCGGGCTCAATCAGAAAAATGTTTGCCATGCAATGGTGGGGATCTGAATTCAGATTCCTAGTACCCCCATAAAGAGCTTGGATGCCAGAGCTGGGGAGACAGAAATAAGAGGACCCTGGTCCTGGGCCTCGCTGGCTGGCAAATTCTAGTTTTGTTGAGAATTCCTGTCTCAGAAAGAAGGTGAAGAACAATAGGAAAAGGCACTCGACATTGACCTTTGACCCCACATGTGTACACACACGTACACAGACACAGAAAGGTACACACAGCTCAGGCACACAGGTAGCTGGCAGAGCAGCTAGCCACCGCTCACACAGCAGCACACAGTCACTGTTCTGAGTTGGACCTCAGTTTTCTCATTGGCTTGTTACTTTGTTAGGGCAAATTTTCCTGCCAGTCGCCCCTGCTGGTTGGCCGATCCTTGTTGGAGCCATCTGCACAGACTGGAGGACAGAAATTACATGAGCTGTTGTTCTCTGGCTGACCTGGTCATTAGAGTTTGGATCTGGGTCACCTGGGACTAGCCCTGGGCAGGTGCGGCTCCTGTGCTGCCTTATAAAGCGGGGTGACCCGAGGTATGTGTTGCTTCACCCTGTGGGCCGCAGCACTTACAGCCCACAGCGCTTCTGCTTGCTCTGTCTGAGGTCTGAGTGTGGATGAAAGGATCTGACGCAAGGACGTGTGCACATGCGTGTATCTCAGACCGTTACCCCCGGAAGGCTGAGCCAGTCCACAGCGTGCCTGCAATCTGGATGGTGCAGGAGGCCCTCAGTCTGGTTCTTTCTGCCCATGGATGGGAAGAAGTGAACTCTGGCTTCCAAGCACCCCAGAGGAGGAGACTGTGCTGACACAGGGGGTTGAAACCGATGTGTTCTCTTCAAGGAAGAGAACAGGCCTTCTGGAAAGTTCTGGACACTCCTGGTTACGTGGCAGAGCGGCTGCCTCCCTGGGTTTGTGCATCATCAGTGATGTATCAGTGTGTATGAGTGGAGTGGAATGGCCCCAAGGGTCTGTCCCCAAGGCAGGGGTTTCGGCCTACTAGGTCAAAGACAGGAGGAACAACACAGGGTGTTCATTAGTTATGTGCAGAGGGTGTTTGCTGTGACAAGGATCTGACAGAGTGGTGTTGTATTCAGTTTCTTCACCTCTGGGTCCTCATTTCCTGGTGATCCTCATACCAAGATGTCCATCATTTGCCTCCTACTAGCAGGTGCCCCAGTTTCTGCCATTCGGCGTTGTGCTGGCTAGTTTTATGTCAGTGTGATACAAAATAGAGTCATTTGGGAAGAGGGAACCTCACCTGAGAAAATATCCCCCACCACATTGGCCTGGGGACAAAGCCTGTGTTGAATTTTTCTTGGCTGATGATTGATGTGGAAGGACCCAGGTCACTGTGTGCGGAGCCACACCCAGGTTGGTGGTCCTGGATGCTATAAGAAAGCAGGCTAAGTGAGCAAGCAATAGTGAGAAAAGCAGTAAGCAGCATCCCTCCGTGGCCTCTGCATCAGCTCCAGCCTCCAGGTTCCTGCTTGAGCTCCTCCTGCCCTGACTTGCCCAGATGATGGACCCTTACCTGGAAGTGTAAGCAGGAGTTAACCTTTTCCTTCCCAAGCTGCTTTTAGTTATGGTGTTTTATCGGTCCTGTGGTAAAGCAGATAGCCAAGGTAGATAACACTGCCTCTGCCTCCTTTCCCGGCATGAGTTGCGTGATCTCTGGCTGCTTGTCCCTGGCGAATTTCTCTCTGGAATGGAGATGCTGCCTGGCATCAGCATTGTAGGGAGAATCACATGAGTTATCTATGGGAGGCAGGGAAGACAGCCCTGGGAGTATCCAGCTTTGTGGGTGCCTGGAGCCTACTGGTTTCTTAGGGGGCTGGATACCCACAGCATATTTACTTTCAAATGCACCCCCTTTTTTTTGTCCAGGCAGAGCTCCTCTGGGGTCACAGGTGTATGTGCATATCTTTGTCAGTGTGTTACCCCAACCTAAGCCTGGAGAACAGCCCCTGTTCCTGCCTAGGGCAAGGCCACTTTGGCTTGCTCCCTCAGGCTCCCTATGGCTGGGTGACACTCACGGTTTGTTGGGACTCTCCTGCCCCGACTCTGTTTTACACACGCTAACTTTGCCACTGCACTGTTCCTGAACTCCTGGGAAGAGAGTAAGCCTCAGGAAAGCATCCTTCAGGGTGCGAGTGAGTAGGCTGGGCCGGCCTCCCCTGCACTTACCCACTGTCAAGGAATGCACTGCCCCCCCCCGCACCCCCTCCCCCTTTGTAGATAAGGAAACTAAGTGTACTCAGATAGCCGATCAACAGCAGAGCACAATGGTCATGTGAACCCACACCTGCAGGACTCCTAGAATCAAGGGTTCCTGGCTGGCCCTTCCAGAACACTCCTAGCCAGAGCTCTGTCTGTAGTCTTCGTTGTTCTATGAGCCTTCCACCATCCCCTGTTGCCTGGTTAGTGAGCACAGTCTCAGTGGGTGCTTGGGGCTGGAAGTTGGGCCTGCAGCCTCCTGGCTTCTGCTTGTTGGAGTCGGTGGCCTTGCTTTCTTTCCAGACATACAGCTGACATCACTGCACCCTTGCAGTTCCGTTCTTGGGCTTCTGTTTATTTTTCATGTCACCTTCCCCTTCCCTTTAGCTGCCTGATAAAACTGCCCCACCATGTCCTAGATATCCCCCTCCCCACCCACCACTGATTTCCTTTCTCTGCCCCACCCCAACAGCAGAGCATGCTATTCCTAATGGAGAAGATTCTAACTAGTTGAGTGGCCTTCACAGGTTCCCTTCTGAAAGAAGGGGTTGATGGCTTTGTCCAGGCACCCTCAGTTTACCACATAGTAACTCTGCTTGGGACTCAGTGTTTTAGTCTCTCAGCTCAAAGCCATGCTTTCTTGGGTGTGTGTGTGTATCTCCCTCCACCCCATTCTGTGGCGACAGGAAAGCATGGAGACAGAGCTAAGTTCTGACAAGTGGCATGAGGATCAATTGAGTGCCCCGTGTGTGAAGCGTTGTAACTCATTGAGGGTGTAATGCATGACCATAAACACTGTCACACAGCAGCTGGTCGTGTCATTTTGGTCCCATCGTAGGTCTGTCTCAGAGGCCCTGCTCAGGCCTTGGGGTGTATATGCTCAGTCCAGGGAGTGGCACTATTAGAAGGTGTGGCCCTGTCAGAGTTGATACAGGCTATAAGACCCTCATCCTTGCTGCCTGGAAGTCAGTCTTTCACTAGCAGCCTTCAGATGAAGATGTAGAACTCTCAGCTTCTCCTGCACCATGCCTGCCTGGATGCTGCCATGCTCCCACCTTGATGATCATGGACTAAACCTCCGAACCTGTAAGCCAGCCCCAATTAAATGTTTTCCTTTATAAGACTTGCCTTGGTCATGGTGTCTGTTCACAGCAGTAAAACCCTAACTCAGACAGGGTGCACCTCGGATTGTAAACAGGGTGTAGGTAGGAGCTCATGTGCACTTGTGCTCAGAGCCAGTTGCTCTCCTTGTCCCACAGGTAGCTGCCACATGGGACCACAGATCAGTAAACCAGATCCTACATTTGGACACAAGCCATCAGAAGTCCACCCTGCTTCCCATCACCTGGTTTCCTTGTTAGGCCTTTTCCATGATGCTTAAAGCTGCAGAGGGGGGGGGGGGGATGGGAACTGGGGGGGGGGCACAGCATGCTAGCTACTCAAAACTCACACTGACATTTTGGCTGCCTGGAGATCTTTTTCCTCACTTAGGACAGAGGAAGTGAAGGGCCAGACAGTCTGTCAGTTGTCTGAAGCCACAAGTAGCAGCAGATGGAAGTGAGACATGAGCTTGGGGCTGTGCGGCTATGAACTCTGATGGCTTTTACAGTTAAGTTGGGGAAAACTGTCTCCCCTTAGCAAAGAGGGGTGGACAGAGCCAGTGTGACAGGCTGGCTGGAGAGGGCAGTCTCTGACTTCAAGTAGAGTACAGGGAAATACCAAGTTTTGCTTTGAGCAAGCACAGGCCCCCTCTGCCTGGTAGGTAAGGCAGGTGCTGTGTTAGAAGGGGGATGATGGGAACCTGGGCTATTGAGTCTGCAGCCTGTGCCCTGCCAGGTTGGTCCTTTGGCAAAAGGCTTCCCCACCCCAGCGCACACAAAGTGCCAAGTTCTAATAAATCAAACAGCCACCCGGGCTCCATGTGTGGTTAGCTAATTTGTTCTGAGCTTCAGTGCTAAGCTTCCTGCCTTCCAGAGCGCTGGTATGCCAGAAATGCCCGGGACGAGCAAGAAGGAAGTCTTATCTTTATAGTAAAAAAAAAAAAAAAAGAATGCCAATAGAACATCTCTTGGATCTGCTCCTTCATTCCACCCACTCTGCCACTAGCTAAATTACCGTTTGTTCCCATCTTGTGCGGAGTTGCGGTGGGGTCCTTCTTCCTTGCTTTTCCCGTCTCTGCTTTCTCCACGCCCACTTCAATCTGTTCTCCGAGTGATTTCCAAAATGATGATGATCATTCAGAAATGCAAATCAGATTACATTCCTCCGTGTACATCCTACCCCATACCTGCATGACGGTAGCTATTTTAATGCTGTGCTCTTCTAAGACCTTGTAGAAGTTTCCAGAACTTTCTAGGACATATAGGAGCCAGTCTTGTCCTACGCCAGCGATGCCGCCCTTCTCTTCTTGGTCCTTTCAGATCTCCAGCTATCTCCCCTGACCCTATTTAAAATCTTTTATGACACTCATCTTTGCTCATAGGGTGCCCCCCCACACACCTAGCATGGCTCCCCCCATCTTTCCGTCAGTGTGTGCCATGCCCCTGGCTCCATTTTAGGGATGCCCTCCTCTCTGATTCCTTGTAGGTCCCAGACACCCCTACACCTCACAGTTGGGCCAGCGTATCCACCAACCTCTCTGTGCATGAGGAGTAAACTGATTTCTTCTAAGTGTTGCATGGCTGGTGAACTTCAGACAAGTATGTGGGGGAATTTGAACCAGGACACAGGTGTGTCTGAAGGCCTGATGTGTGCGTAGTACGTGACCTGTTGTCCCTCCTCTCAGTTTCCCAACAGAAGTACAAAGCACCAGGGACCTCTGTCCACGGAAGCTTCTATGTCATGGACGTTCATGGAACATGACATATCTGTTCTCTGCCTCTTCTCCTCTCCTGTTCCCCAGCCAGGCACACCTATGGACACATCCCTGGTCCCCACTGGATCCTGGGAACCATGCTGCTCACGACAGACACCATACCTGACTCTGGGAGGATGCGATTTAACTATTGAATGAATGAATGAATGAATGACAGACAGCCACACTTCTCTTCTTGCCTCCCTGGGCAGTCACGTCAGGACATGGGAAATGTGAGGATATCGTGAATGTTTGCTCTCTCCTAATTTAGTCCAGGTTGTCTCTGAGGCTCCCCAGGAGTGCAGGGACCAAGAGCACAAAGGCAAGGGTTTAGGGGTCAGAGTAATGAGGTAGGACAGGAAGCAAACCTTGGAAAAACAGTCCCGGGGCAGATCATCCACAGACTTTCCAAGGCAAAGGCTGCTTTGCAAAGGCCCAGTGTGTTTGCTCGCTCAGTCCTGGCTACTTAGGTGGATGCTGTCCTAGGATATTTAGGCCGGAGAAGTCTTGTTGAGGCTCACAGCCTCTGTGGAGAATAAGATTGGGTCATTAGGTGTCACCGAGAAGTCAGATCCTTGACTATCTGTCATCCTTGCTTGGCTTACACTTGGAGTTTCTCAGCAAGCCCCACTAAGTGCTTTTGCGCAAGCCATTCTCCTCCCTGGCTGCAGTACATAGTCTCAGAGTGCTTAGACCTTGTGATCTTATCTGGGGATAGTGCTGCTTGCACGGAGGAGCTAACTGGCTGGAGCGTTTCAAGGGCAGGGTCACTGCACCCCAGTGGGCGCCTTCGCCTGCCAACAGGGCTAGGGAGCAGCGTGGGGTAGACCCTTGCATTTACAGCTTAGAGCCAGGTCACAGAGTTCAGCAGTGGCAGATGTGGACAGGGGAGTAAGCTTCATGCACCCAGCTGTGGTCACTCTCCGCCAGCCAGCCCTCCTTGGGAACATCTCCACTGTGGTCTGGGGCAGACTTGTTTGTTTGTGTTTGAAGTTCCCCCGACTTGGAGTTTGACGTCAAGGCAGGATTGCTTGTTGAGAGGCTCGCAGGGAGGTTGTCTCTGTAAAAATGCACGGGCTGGCAGCTTCCCCAAGGAGCCGCCAGGGAAGGTTATTGCAAAAACCTTAGTGTGGGGTCACTGGTGTTCTCTCTGCTGCCTACCTCTCTATCCCTGGCTGATAGTCTCACTCTGCCCATTTACTGCTAATGTCAGCCCTTCTGAGACCCTTGCAGGGTTTGATTGAGAGCCAAGGGCCACCTCTAGGGCCAAGTGCTATGGTCAGCCCGTGCCTGTGTGTGGAGCCAGCATCTGTGTGGCAGTCCCCCGAGCCCTCCTTGCATTCCCAGAAACTGTTTTGCAACATGTTGGCCACGGAAGCCGGACCAGAGTACTTAGCCAGCTGGGCTGGCAGGATGTCCCCAGAAGCATCCAGCTTTGGAGAGATGGAAGCTGGAAGGGAACATTCCCTGGGCAGAGGGGCAGCAAGGAGGGACAGTGGCTTTAGGAACCATTGAGCTGTGCTGGGTGTAGTGGGTCATGACAGCTTTACTGACTTCCAGAGGTTAGAAAGATGCAGAAAGGAATTTGGTTGGAGCAAGAACTGCTATGGACATCCACTTAATAGTGTGTGTGTGTGTGTGTGTGTGTGTGTGTGTGTGTGTGTGTTGCTAACCATTGGGAGGAAAGACAAAGGGTGCTGGTGAGCTGGGACCTAGTCTATTGGCTAGAAGATATGCTAAGACTTTAGAAGGGTAGCTATGGGTACTGGGCAGGGGAATGGCAGGCTTAACTAAATTTAGAGCTGATTTGGGACCAGGGATCAGGTGTAGCTCAAGGCTTATTGTAAGTCAGACAAGAGATGGTGATCCGCTAGTATGAACAGAGCCACTTAGGAGATATGCGAATGCTGTGGCTTTGATGCACAGGACCTGGTACAGTCTGGGCATTGCTGGATTTGGGTCACAAGTCTTTCTCAGTGCTATCCCCAGTGTGAGTGGTCAGCACAGCTCAGCCAAGCTGAAGTATCAAGGAGTCAATATTTTTGGAGATTATGTGGTCCTCAGGGGCAGAGCACCAGACTAGATCATTGCTGTAACTATGTGATTCAAAAATTATAACAAAGTTCTTGGTGTCGTCATTCGTGAGCTGGGAATAGTAAAATGTAGCTCCGTGTCACGTGGGCTTAGCATGTGCTGAGTGACTGAAGAGCTTGTCATTCTGCTAAGGCTGGTGTGGTAGGCAGGTGTCCTTAGCCTGCGAGTGAGCCAAGCCAGCTGCTCAGCAACCCCAGCTCAGCAGAGCTTTGCTGTTCTAAGCTTAGTTTTGAGTAAATGAGCATCCCAGCCAAAGCAAGGGAAGGGAACCGGGAGGATGGTCCAGTGGCTAAGAGCACTTCTGCAGAGAGGACCTGGCACTTCTGTAGGGCGCTTCACAGCCACCTTTAACTCTAGCCCCAGCAGATCTGACACTCCCCAGAGACCCCCATGTCCATATATGAACACAGACACAAACATGTACACATATATAAAAATAAGGCAAGTGTGGTAGCACACACCTTTTATCCCAGCACTTGGGAGGCAGAGGCAGGCGAATCTCTGTGAGATAAAGGCCAGCCTGGTCTACAGAGTGAGTTCTAGGCCAGACAGAACTACACAACTATAGCCCAATCTCAAAAGAATGAAGAAAAATAATAGGATCTTTTTAAGTATGTAAGAGCCTGTAATGTTTTTGGTTTCTTGTGCTTATTTTGTGAGGGGAAAGATACTCTACTATTATGGCTAGGTCTGGAGTTGTACGATGACTGGAATGTTACCCCAAAAAAGATCCCTACCTCCAAAAATTGCCATTGAGAATCCAGGAAGAGGAGTTAGGCACTATGTAAATGGGGGCATGGTTCCTACTGCCAGGTTTGTAATTGAACACTGACATAATTTCATGATTTTCATAACCCAGGGAGCCTGCCTCTGAATGACTCTGGTGTCGGCCTCAGCCTGTTCCTGCCATCCATTGGCCCTTGTATATTCCTACATTGATTATATCTGCTACCATAGACTTAATCTCCTGCCCTGTATTTGGACATGGAGACTTGGGCCACAGGCAGCATCTGAGCCACTTTCCCAGCCCATCTCTCTAGTTTATAAGTCTCCTGTAGAAGGGACTTCACAATCCTAGGCCCTGCAACTTTAGGGTGGAGCTGATGTCATTTGCAGAGTCAGCTCTCTGGAAAGAGGTGCTTTTTGTGGAGGTACCAGAGGTCCTTATGCCACTGTGCACTGAGTTGTTCTTGCTGGCTGAGCTGAAGCTTGATACTCACAGGCTCCTGTTCCTTGAGCACTTGCCATGTCCTGGGTGTTGGAGAGAACACTGGCAGAGGAGTCCACAGGGAACAGGCAGATAGGGAAACTGATCCAGTCTGTGCCACATGGGCGGTGTTATGGGGCTGCCTGACCTGGTGCCTCCCTCAGAGGACAGAACAAGGGCCATAACCAGGTAGGTTGGATGTTGGAGATAAACAGGAGGCTTTTGAGGATCCTTGCATGTGAGGAGTATGTTTCTCCATCTGACATCAGCCAGTCCCCCAACAAGGGCTGCTCTACAGCCAGCCTCTCTGTGCAAAGCCCATGAATGGCTTAATAATAGCCTCAGAAGAGCTCCAACTTCCAGATCAGCATGGCCCCAGGATTGGCCATGACATCTAGACACCCTATGGGGTTCATATAAGATACATTTGTTCTTGGTGTCTTCTCTTTGAGAGGCTTGGTCTGGGTCATGCCCAGAGCAATGAGGATGTAGCAGGTAACGTGTGAGCTTGATCAAAATTCTCACGTACAGGTACTCACCTGGGCAAGCAGCATCCTCACGATCTATACCCTCCCAGAGTCGTACTGTCTGGTGCCAAGGGGAGAGAAGAAACCAGAGGTACCTAGGCAAGCCTACTTTTGGCCTTCCTATTTTTGAAAGTAAATGAACCTGGCCCCAGGAAAGTGGCTCTGTCAGCAAAGCACTTGCTGAGTTTGGATCTCCAGCACCTCTGTAAAAACTGGATCCAGTGGTGTACATCTGTAACCCCAGTGTTCAGGGGAGAGCAGGGACCAATGGCTCTCCCTAGCTCACTGTCCAGCCAGTCCAGCTGAGTCAGTGAGCTCCAGGGTTAGTGAGAGATCCTGTCTCAAAAAATAAAGTAGAAAAGTAAATTGAAGACAAGGGTCTGCCTTTGGCTCTAAGCACGGGTGTGCATACTTACACAGAAGTGATATATCTACATACTTAGAAGAACATAGATCACAACACACACTATGCTTAAACATTCCTGATCTGTTATCCCAAACATTATTCTGAGGTCAACAGTAGCTTTTGTTGCCTTTAGCTCTTACCCCAGAGAGGGGCAACTCCAGAGATGGGCAAGCACCCACTGCTATAGTCCTTGCCATTGAGGTGATGAAAGAGGACCTGAAGACCACCTGGCAAGGATGCTAACCATCACTGAGCAAGCATTTCCCTGCTCAGGCAATTTATTTGGTGTGGTCCCCCACCCCACCCCCAGGGTCCCATGTGGCTCAGGCAGGTGTCACACTTACTATATAGCCAAAGATGATGTTGAACTCTCTCCTCCCACGTGCTGGGAGTACAGGTATTCACCACTGCCCTGGCTCAGGCTACACAGTTTCGCCTTTCAGGTACATCAACCCTATTGTGACTGAGGCTGGCACTGGGAATCCCTTGACTGTGTTTTTCCACAGGGAACTGAGGCAGTGAGGGACTTTATGGCCAGCCTGTGGTCTCAGAGCTCAGTCTTCCCCCATGTCCCTGTGTCTTTTTTTGTGTTTGGTTGGTTTGGTTTGGTTTGGTTTGGTCTGGTTTGGTTTGGTCTAGTTATTTTGAGACAGGGTTTCTCTGTGTAGCCCTGGCTGCCCTTTAACTCAGAGATCCACTGGCTTCTGCCTTCTGAACGCTGGAATTAAAAATGTTCACCACCAAGCCTGGCTTATTTTTGATTGCATGCGTGCGTGCATGTGTGTGTGCGCGCGTGCACTTGTGCGCGCCTGTCTGGGTATGTGCATATGAGTGCTTGTATCCTCACAGGTCAGAGGCCTGGGATCCTCTGGAGCTAGAGGAGCCCCAGACAATTGTTAGCTTCCTGGCACGGGTGCTGGGAACTGAACTCAGGTCCTCTGCAAGAGCCCTAAGCGCTCCTAACTGCTGAGCCATCTCTCCAGCCCATATTTACAATATTTTGAATGGACAGGATTTAGTTCATTGACAGTTCCACCCAGGTAGAGCTAACAGTCTTCCTCATGTCCTGGTGGTCTTCAAGGGTGGCCTGAGTAGCTTGCAGTTACACTGTGGGACTTGCATTTTTCTTGCCAGTTCCAAATATTCTTGTAGGTAGTTCGACAGCATCAGCCTCCACGTGTTGCTGCATTTCTGAGGTTGAGGCTGAGCCCTGGGGCTTTTCTCTAAGATCTTTGATCCTAACTGTCAAAGCTCTGAGCAAAGAGTGGACCTTAGTGAGTGCTTGCTGTATACAGGACCTGCCAACTTGTTTGTGGGCTCACCAGAGCTTTTACACTCTGTAAACCTAGCTGTGTGGAGAACAGTGGGGCAAGTACTCTTGATGCAAATGGCTGTCAAGGTGGGCAGACCGAGGCCCTACCTGTGGGGCCTAGCGATGACGACTCTTAGCTCTGTTGGCGGCCACCCTGCTGGAACCTCTGGTGCTTTTAAATTCCGGAAAATGCAGATCTTGTGGGTTTTGTGGCAGAGAGGAAATGACACCATCGATGTGAGGTCCCCTGGCACACCCCCTGGGCTTGGCTGGCAGGCCCTGCTGCGGTTTGTCTCAGAAAGTGGCCATTTGGTGCTTCCGAGACTGCACTAACTTTCACAGAAAGTGAGAGCAGCCCCATCTCCCTGGGATGGGAACCCTAACACACCAGCTGCTGCTGTTTTGCCTGGGCAGGATAGAGCACTGCTCCTCAGTAAGCGAGTTCTCAGGAGACAGCAGCTCCAGGACCCCAGAGCTGCCAGCAGTCATAGCACAGCAGGGACTTGCCATGTTCCTCACTCAGCTCAGGCCCCACTGGCAGTGTTGCACAGCCCTGCCCATGGCCTGCTTTGCGATACTTAGCAGAACTCCAATATCTTTATAAAACAGATGAAGACTAAAGTATAGCTTGGTGGTAGGGTATGGAATGAGTGTGGCTGTGAGGCCCAGGCCATGTGCCAGGCTTCTGGGCATCTGATGGTACTCAGAGATGCAGACTAGACCTGTGGCTATGCAGAACTTGTAACCTAAAAGAAGAGAGCCAGACCAGCTGGAAGGACTTAGAGTCACCTGGGTGAGGGCCTAGAGGCTTCCAGGAGGAAGGGGCGCGGACGCCTAGCCTAGGTCCAGGGATTCATGGCAAGAGGGTCACTGGCACAAAGATGAGCGAGGGGCTGAACATGGCTTGGGGAAGGCAGAGAAGTGGAACTGGAGACCCACAGACTGGCTCAGGCTTAGGGCAGGCTGGCGCTTCCCCACATCAGTTGGCCACAGCCAAAGTCCTATGTAAAACAGGTGTTATTAATCATCCCCCAGAGGTCCAGCCTGTGGGCCCCTCACTGGGATGGATGGCTATTATTGACGATACTGTTAACATTAGGAGCCTAGCCGCCTCTTTCATCAGTGTGGAAAAGGGTAGTTTTGAGTTCTCACAGCTATCTGATAGGTAGGCCTGCCTCTGGTCAACCCTCTGAAGGTGTGGTTTGCAAGCCACTTAGAGTGGAGGAAGAGACTGAGTAGAAATCCTGAGATTAGAACCCTGGGGTTTCCTTCCTCTGCCATTGGGAGCCCAAGTCACACCCAGGTGCAGTACCGGGCATGAGAGGGCGGAAATGGGTGAGATGGATACAGGCCCTGCCTTCATGGTGGGGGGGGGGGGCTTAACGTGTTACTTGTGGGGGTCCAATATTCTAGTTCAGTATACTTAGTTCAGGCAAGCTTTTGTTGTTTGCTGTTTGGGAGAAATATTGAAAGTTAGAGTAGCCTGGTGGTCTCCACAATTCTCATATTCACTAGATACCCCGGGCTTTCCTTGTTCTCTCTGGTTGCTGGTGCCCTCCCCTCTGTGGACCCTGCTGGATCGCCTCAGCTGGAGGAGCCTCCTCTTCAAGCAGGTCCTAGTTGTGCTCTCTTGTGTGTCTTGCCTCTGCTCTGTGTTCCTCAGTGCTGGTCAGAACTCTGTGCTTGACCTGGGTCAGTCTGTCCTTGTTCAAGCTTATCTTGCTTGAGCCTTTTGAATGCTTTGGACATTGTTCCCTTGGGAAACACCAGGTCCATGTGTCTGGAATTTTCTGATATCCTTTTGTTTAAATCCCCAATAGCTTGTGTGGAGACTCCAGTCCAGTCCCCTCCCAGTCACAGCTACCATGTTGATGCTTTTCTGTGCAGTGATGGGCTGAGAGCTTATCTCTTAAACTCTCTAAGGGTGGCTCTATTATCATCACACACACACACACACACACACACACACACACACACACACACACACTCACATATGAGGGAAGACCCTTTGCCCCAACCCAGATTATCTAATCACAATTGGAAGGTTGCCCCATCTTTCCAAGTTTCCCTTCATAGCCCTTTCTTGTTATCAGTTATCCATATCTGTGCCCCAAACAGGAAGGCTGGCTTCTGTTTAGCTTGCTCCTATTCTGACTAGTCATGACCCTTCCTGTTGCAGGACTGGTTTTGAAGGCAGTGTAGTTGGCCGGCCTCAGCGAGGATGGAGCTCCATGCTGTGGCCAGACTCTCCTAATTCCTCTACCTATTTTCTTCACCGTGAATAACAGACAGCAAGGGGGTTCCCCATGACCTACCATCTCTGTTCTCAGCATATCCGTGGCATCTGCCTGAGCTCCCCCCAGAGGGCACATGGCTGCCACATGCTTGTGCTCCCCATAAAGGTGACCTTTTCTTTGCTGGACTTCCCACAGGCAAAGCTGGTGCGATACATTTGCAAGCAGCAGCAGAGCAAGCTTAGCGTGACCCCGAGCGACAGGACCGCCGAGCTCAACAGCTACCCACGCTTCAGTGACTGGCTGTACATCTTCAACGTGAGGCCTGAGGTGGTGCAGGTATGTGGCAAAACCCAGGCCAGGGCAAGAGGGATGAGGGGGGACCACATCCAAACTTGA
The DNA here is from genome assembly GCF_978045245.1 of Mus caroli. NCBI lineage: Eukaryota > Metazoa > Chordata > Mammalia > Rodentia > Muridae > Mus > Mus caroli. The sequence continues at coordinate 43,593,227 of NW_028227268.1, forward strand.
GAATGGCTGAGATGGAGGTGGGAAATGCTCTGCTCTTGGGAAGGGGCAGAGGATGGCATGCAAGCTGGGGAACAGCAGCAACCAGGAGCAACCCAGGGTACCTGTGGCTATAGCAAGTGCCCCAGGTGCCATTGACACATAAGCTGGGACAGCCCCACCAAACTGCCATTCATTTGATCATCATGACAATGACCTTTCCTGGAATTCTTGACTCTATGACAGACATTATTGTATTTAGTACTGTGACATTGTAACCTTGGGGCTAGAGAGATGGCCCAGAACTTAAGAAGAACAGTTACTGCTCTTGCAGAGGACCTGGGTTCAGTACCAGGACCCAGGACCCACACAGTGGCTCACAGCCATTTGTAACTTCAGATCCAGGGGATCAGATGCCCTCTTCTGGCCTCCACAGTCACGATGCACACACATGCGTGCAAACAAAGCACTTATGCATATAATAAAGGAAACTAGGTGATCTCACTCTACTCAGAGTTCTATAAAGAAGGTCTTGCCATTCTTCTGTCATACTTGAGGACACACAGCTGGCAGGTGGCAGCCATGGGATTGGGAAACAAGAGCCTGAGCTCAGCTCAGTGTCCTCTCCCGACTGCCTAAACTGCATCGTCTCCTTCAGTCCATCTTTTTCCATTTGTCCACATCCCACCCAACCTCACCTTACCTCTTAGCCAACAGTGCCCTTGGAGGCTATGTCAGGGTGCAGGGCGGCGTCAGGGTACAGGGCAATGTCAGCGTACAGAGCGACACTCACAGAGCTGACAGAAGCGGCCAGGTGGGAGCTGTGCTTTACCAGGTCAAGTCTCATAAAATGGGAAAGACCGACCCTCATACAATCTCCTGCATCAGTTCTAACCCTTGCTAGTGCTTACAGTTAAGTCCATTCAGTGTGGGCTCTGAGGCAAACAGAACAAGGGAAGGGTATCCTGCCTGGCTGCCACTCAGGAAAACAAAACTAAACAACCCTTTGAGATTCGTATCCCTCCTGCCCCCATTTCTAAGGGGTTAGGACCAGCCAGCCACTGGTCTCAGGTAGCCCCATACCTGCACCTTTAGAGATGAGAGCTGTAGTCTAAAGCCTGGGTACCAAAGAAACAGTATAAAATTACTTTGTGTGTGACTTTTCCTGTCTGTGACATGTTGAAGGGACATATGTTTGAACATATGTTTATAACATTAAAATTACTCTCCTCTGTCTATTTGGTGTAGTTGATTGGTTGATTGGTTTTGAGGCAGGGTCTTGCCATATATCGCTGGCTGGTCTGGGACTCTATATGTAGACCAGCAGGGTAGCCTCAGACTTGGGACGATCTTTCTGCCTCTGCCTCCCAAACGCTGGATTATAAGCGTGAGTCCCTGTGCTCAGCCGGTTTTTTGTTTGTTTGGTTGGTTGGCTGGTTGGTTTTGGGTTTCAAGTGTGGTTGCCAGATTGGAATGTAAGAAGTACCACTCATCTGGTACTTCTGCAGGACAGTACCCATGGGGACCATCTAGAATAATCTCACGTTTTACTCTCATCATTTGACGGTTAACCCAGTGTGTTCCTTTTGTTGCTTCACACTTTTGTGTCTTATTTATTGTTTCTTTATTAATGTTTCCTGAGTGGGTGTGATAAGTTACCAGACAAAAGCCAACTCCAGCCATTGGCTATTAGACGTGACAGTAACCAGTTTTGCTGTGACACTCTTTGTAAATGCTCTGGGATTTTCCCAAAGAGATATCCCTGGGTGGAAATGTGCCTGTCCTGTCACGGGGTTGGGGAGTGAGTGGATCCTAGGCCCCAGTTACCTTCATGTGTAGCGTGGTCCACATTGTAGCCAGAAAGGGTGGGCTGGAAGAAGCCTGGGGGAAACTGCCTTTTGCAACTGGCTCCTTGAACGATAAAAGTTGCACGCCCACACACACGTGGGTGCATCTAGCATATACACAGAGTATAATGAGCTACAATCTCTGTCTGTCTCCTCGCCCACCGTCCTGCTCATCAGTCAGTCTTCTGCCATACAGGAAGGAGGTTGGACATGCAGTGTGGACACAGATTTAAGTATATAGATTTGGAGACTATACAGAAGCAAGCTGTCCCCATGCTGCCACTGTCTCCCGAGTCTCATTGTACCTCCCTCATCCCTGGCATCTATGTCGGTACCTCCAAATGAGAACACAGCAGTTCAGGCATGTTCACAGAGCTGGCGACAAGGACAGACTTGTGCATGGCTCAATCCAATATGCTGGATTCTTGAGTGTGCCTTTCACCTCTTTGCTCTCTGAAGATATACTTGGCAGCCGGTTTTATGCCCCAAGACCTTGGGAGACTATCTTTGGGGGATGGGGCCCAGTGTGCCCAGGGCGGTGGCTGATAATTTGGAGTGTGCCGTGTGGTGGCTGCTGGGTTAGAGGCCTCCCAGCAAGGCCGAGCTGTAGCTGGTGCTGAGTCAAGCCCTGGCTGAATCACGAAGTCCCAAATGACTTAGCAGAGCTGTGTGCTCAGTGAGCAGTGAGGAGCTGTGTGCTCCTGTGGATCTGAGGAGCGGATGGGCCACCAGGCCCCAAGGCCGAGTGCATGATGGGAACCAGAGTGTCCCTCGGGACAGAGGGCTCTAGGAACAGAGGGTGGGGGTGAGAAAACAGGAACACTGCCTGCTGCCTGTGACCTCTCACCTGGAGACAGTTGACCACTCAGAAGCCAGCTGCTCAAGCAGAGATTATGTCCTGCCCATCTTCATGTGTGGATAGGTGCTGTCTTCCACCCTGTCTCCCCACGTCAATAGCTTGTTAAGCAATAGTAAGGATCCTCTCTTTTCCATCCATTCTCTGGGTGTTCCTAAGCAGTGATGTGTCTGTGCATATGGACTCTGCATAAAGACCAGGGCTCTCAGTCCTTCTGAGCCCTCCACCCTGCAGGAGGCCTGGCCCTTTAACACAATCGCATGCTTCTTACTGTGCCAGACTGGCCCTAGGTCATGGGCACTAGAAGCTAAGTAGCATGATCTGCCTGGCCTGCCTGCCCTAGTACCTTGGCCCACCTACTGTTAAAGGAAGCTAACAAATCCCCAAAGGGTTGGAAAGACAACTTGACTCTTACTGAGGTCCTGTTGATGCCCTCATGAGGTCACTCCAACCCTCACTCAGCATCCTAGCCTGCCATGGGGAGGTCCCAGAACCTGTCAGCCTCTCCAGGAAGCTGGCTAGAGGTCTCTGTAGTAATGTAGATCCTTCTAGAGAGAACCCCGTTTGCTTGACTCTGAAGTTTGAGCTGGAAAGAGTCTCTTCTGAGGAGTACAGACACAGAAGTCAGCTCCCCTCTACCCCCCCTAAAAAATGGTCCCCAGTGCATATGAACGTGACAGGGTCAGTCGGCCAGGCAGTGTAGCATCTTCTGCCCCTTGTTCTGGATGGGAGTTACACGTTCTATGGCTCCCTGGCTGAACACGCCCTCTGAAGGCCCTCGGGCTTGCTGTTGGGGCTACGTTCCAACAGGAGCTGAACATCCCTGAGTTCTGTGGTCGCTGATGTGTGGGTGTGAGGGCACCCAGAATCTGAGGTGCTGTGCGTGTCCCAAGGGCCTCTCGATCTTCTCTCCCTGTGTATCCCAGAGCAGGTCACTTCTTCCCTCTGAGCCTCAGTTTACCCATATCGGGAAGGGTTCAGATAGTTTTTTTCAGCCTTCTCCTCAGGCTTTGAGAGACAGGGAAGCCAGAGCAGTAGAGTTGTGTCCTGTGAGGCGGTTGGGAGGCTTCCTGGAACCGCGCTGCCTCTGTCACTGAAGCCCTCAACCAGGCTGGTCCGTGCCTCTGCTGTATGTCTTCCTCCAGTGACTTCAGTCCCATTGTCCTTCAGAAAGGTCTTCTCAACGCTTTCCCATTGGTCTCCTGGGGAACACATGTCCTGTGTTTGTCCTGTGGGCACAGCTGGGACCCCCGTCCCCCACAAGCACATCTTCGCCTCACAGGCCCAAGCCAGGTTTCTTCGCCAGTGGCTTTTCATGCGTCAGCCTTGCGTGTTTTCACCTCTTTGTGTTTGCTCCTGTCGCTTATCCCACGCAGGAAGTGATGGGGCACAAATTAGAGGCCCGTGGATGCTGAGAGACACAGAGCACCTTCCAGGTGCTTTCCACCCCGTGCAGTGGCAGGGGTTGTTTATGGAGGGAGCGAGTGGAGGCCTCCCTGTGCCTGTGCTCTGAGATAAGCACCTTGTTTGCAGTTGCCAGGTACCCTGGCCAGGACTCTCCATGCACGCTGCACTCATTGACACTTGACAGCTCCCGCATGTTCCCTTCCTGCACTCATGGACACTTGACAGCTCCCGCGTGTTCCCTTCCTGCCTTTTGTTTGCTATAATGGGATCGTGCAGTATGAATTCTGCATGATGTCAGTCTTATTCTCGCCTTTGTGTAAATCCAGAAAAGCCACCTCATTCTTTTACAGCACAATAGTGAGAGAATTCTTCAGGATGTCTGACAGTGGGCCGGGGATGCAGCTCAGTGATAGGTAGGGGGCTGTTCCCTAGAAAGAGCAGCTGGCGAAGCTAAAGGGACGGCTAGCCTGCTGCGGTAGGAACAGAGACATCCCTTCTCCCCCTACTCCTTACCCCTCCGCCCCTGAGAGACCTCCCCCAGACACACATCCAGACACACACACACACACACACACACAGAGTCCCTCAACACCTGAAGAGAGGAAGGAAGGGAGGGAGGGAGGAAGAGATCCGTCATTATGAATGATTGTGTTTGGATGAGACCACTTGCTTACACAGGTGCTCACCGTGACATCAGCATATGAATAAACCTGTGAGCCTGTGCCCACAGAAGCCTCATGTACCTGAAAAAGCTCTGTACCTACCTAGCCCCGGGGCATCTGGCAGGTGGGAAGCCTTTGGCAAGCCTTTTCTGGTCCAAGGGTGGTAGAAATGGATAACAATCAGTGGGGACAGAGGTTGGGCGTATTGAGGTTCCTCAGCATCTCTCTGGCCCTCTGCACACCAGGTCTAGAATGCCTAGCAGCTGAAGGGTCCAGCCTTGACATCTCACCACAGGGTGATGTGTCTTAGGGCATCTCCTGAAGCCTCCTGAGTGGGTGGGGGTCTTTCTGTGGTAGAATTTGTCCCTTCCACCTTTTGAATGTTGTTCTGACTGTAGCTCTTCACGGCTTTATGGCAGGAGGAAGACATAAGCAAGATCATGTATGTATCAGGCCATAGGAAGTACAAGGTTGCCTCCCTAGGGTGAGCTAGCCATCACCTTAACTTGATGCCACAGGGCTGGACAGTGTTTATGGTCACTTTCCAGGCAACAGTGTCTTTCTTGGTGGGTAAAGATAAAGGGATGTCAAGCCAGGACCACACGATAGCACGCACCCTTAATCCTAGGATGCAGGAAGGTGGAGTAGGAAGTTCATGATTTGGAGTCTAGCCAAGGCTACATAATTTCAAGGATAACCTGGGCTACATAGCAAGACATTGCCTCAAAAAGTTAATTATTACTTAACTAGTTCACATGCGCGTGGAGGCGACTGAGCACTGGGACTCATTTGTCCTTACCTGTCTTAGCTAGGGTCACCGTTGCTGTGATGAAACACCATGGCCAAAAGCAGCTTGGGGAGGAGCGGGTTCATTTGTCTCACACTTCGCATCACTGTTCATCATTGAAGGAAATCACAACAGGACCTCAAGCAGGGCAGGAACCTGGAAGAGCTGATGCAGAGGCCATGCGTGGAGGGGTGCTGCTTACTGGCTTGCTTCCCCTGGCTTGCTCAGCCCACTTTCTTATAGAACCCAGGTCCCCCAACCCATGGGTGGCCCCAACCATAATGGGCTGGGCCCTCCCATATCTGTCACTAATTAAGAAAATGACCTACAGTCGTGTCTACAGCCCAGTCTTACAGAGACGGTTTCTCAGTTGAGTCTCCCTCCTCTCAGATGACTCTAGCTTGGATCAAGTTGACAGAACCCTAGTCAGAATGTCACCTGAGTGTGTCCCAGCCCTCCACAGCTCAGAGGCTGCTGTGCCTCTTCTTTTATTTTATTTTAAGATTTAAAAAAAAAAAAAACCACTTTTTATTGAATCTTTGTAAGTTTGACATCATGTGCCCCAGTCCCACTCATCTCCCCACTCACTCACATCTGCTCTTTGTCCTTATAACCTTTCCCCGAAAATAAAACACACACATACACACACACACACACACACACACCCCACATACACATACACCATACACGCACTTACATACACACACACACACCAACCCAAAACAAACAAACAAACAATGAAAGCATAGAAAACATCTCATCATGGAAGCTGTTATATCACAGTGTGTTCCACAGTATACCCCTCTGTCCACACATCTTCACTTACAAATGTTCGTTGTAGTGAGTCATTAGTTGTGTTTGAGATCTCAGGCTTCTGTGACACCATCAGTATTGGATCCTTACTGTGCCTCCTGGTTATCTTGTTGTTCTGTGTCATGGAGATCCTGCAGCTTTGGGTCAGCAAGACTGGCACTTTCACATGCCCCAACCATTTGTGGATTGTATAAATTTTGGTGTGGGGCAACTCAGAGCCCTGGATCTAGGCCTGGGTGGCAGCTGAGCTGGTCAGTGTGCTGACTCTCCCTTATCTACACCACCAGAGGAACCTCTCCAGCACTGCTCCAGCTAGGTCACCCAGTGCGACCATTGGCAAGGGGCAGGGTCAGCTCTTGGAGGCTCAGGCACACCCAAGCCTCTAAGAGCCAGCTCCACTGTGCTGCTTAGTCAAGGATCTGGGCCCACTTTCCCTGGTGCTGCAGAAGGTGAGCAGCTGGACCAGCTCTTCCACTCTCACACCCTCGGGGCTGGCCCACCTGTGCCTTCACCATCAGGGCTAGCTCTACTATGCTGCCCAGATGAGGTGCACAGCAGCCTGCACCCCCCAAGGGCTTCATCCGGTGAGGGACAGGGCCAGCTCATCAGTCTCAACTCCCCCAGGGCCTGCTCTCCTGACTGCTGCAGGTGGTTAGGGGCAGTGGTGGGGAGTGGCTTCACCCCTGCACCCACAGCTATGGCTTTTCTTTTTTTCCTTTTTTTTTTTTTTGTTGTTGTTGTTGTTTTGTTTTGTTTTTTTCGAGACAGGGTTTCTCTGTGTATCCCTGGCTGTCCTGGAACTCACTTTGTAGACCAGCCTGGCCTTGAACTCAGAAATCCGCCTGCCTCTGCCTCCCAAGTGCTGGGATTAAAGGCGTGCGCCACCACCGCCCAGCCTGCTATGGCTTTTCTTACCTGGAAATCTTGGATTCCTCTTCTTTCCCCACACCAGTGCGGATCCTGGACAGATGCTTTGCTTAATAGAACCTCAATGATGTGAAGGCTCTGTCCCCTCCAGTGTGGGGACACTGTCTTAGATACACAGACAAACTGAATTCTTCAAGGTTCTATATCAGTGATTGTCAACCTATGAGTTGTGATCTCTTGGGGTGGGATATCAAATGACCCTTTTACAGGGGTCACATATCAGATATTTACCTTATGTTCATAACAGTATCAAAATTACAGTTACAAAGTAGTAACAAAATGATTTATGCTTGCAGGGATAACAAAAACAGGAGGAACTGTATAAAAGGGTCACAGCATTCGGAAGGTTGAGAACCACTTCGATATCAAGAGTGTTAAAAGTATGTGCATGTTGGGCTGTTACTACACTTGAGCTGTACAGCTCTTGTGTCTGCCTAAGAGTGCCTAAGCCAAGAGATTAGATGCTGTGACACTCTCTGCCTCATGGGCTCCAGGTTTGGGTAAAACACAACTTGAGAGTTGACATAAGGTGCTCTAATGGAAGCCAGCATGAGATGTATGATGCTAAGACAGACTCATCCCAGGCAGTCAAGGAAAGTCCACGTCAGAAAGACATCAGGCAACACCAGGGAAGTCGTTGTTCATCCCGAGTAGGGCAGGAAGAGCACCAAGACAAGGAAACGGTATCTGTGGGGACCCTGAGGCTGGAAAAAGCCAGAGCTGTGCTCCTAAGATACAAGGGAGAAAGGCTGGGAGGAGCCTGGGCCAGCTCAGGAGCTCTGTGTGTGTGTAGCAGAGGGCGTGGGTTTGACTTGAGGAGGGTAATTGAAGCATGTGTGAGAGCTAGGGAGGAAGGTTGGATATTGGAATTCTTTTATGGAAAACAAAGCTCCCACTGGTGAACAGGCAGAGAATGGGTTTGCTGAAGAGATGCAAAGGAGAAGGCAGCAGCCTGCTTGCAAGTGGGGGCCCAGAGATGGGTCAGAGGCAAACCCCACCCCTTCATTACTGACCGTTTCCAGCCACCCTTGCCCCACAGGTTAAGTCTGAACATCACAGCTTGGGTTTCTGGCTGCAACTAGGGAAATGACTTCAGAACCCGCTGGCCAGGAGCCACTTTTTCCCCCTTCAGCAATTTTCCTGTTGGAAGTTGTTAAAGGAAGTGGGAAGGGCCAGCTGGGATCAGTTATAGCAGGCAGGAGGCGGATGCTGCGAGGAACCTGTGGTCCAGCACAGAGCCTCAACGTTTGCCCCTACATAAGCTCCTGTAGCCGGTGCTTCTGAGCTGAGGATGTCCCTGGGCCTGGACAAGGGCTTTATGTTGTGGGCCAGTAGGCAGGATTCTCTTCCCCTTTTCTTCTGTCCTCTCAGCCTTCTCTGGGATGAGCACCTGGCCATTGCCACCATCTTGGCCTCCCACTGGCTGTAGCTGTATTGGCCTGAGAAGGGTGGCTTCAAAGACAGGAAGGTTCTCTAAGAAGCAAACTCACATAAGCACATTGGCTCTTGAGGTACAGATCAACAGGGTGAGTCCTATGGCCCTTCCCCCAGCCCTTTTCTCCTCCTTTCCAGCCCCACATCTCCCCTAAAAGCCAGAGGCCTGGCTGATCTCAGGCAGCTGAGAACCTCCACCATGCTGCCTTGAGGAGGAATCTGTATAGAGATGTCAGCCCCCGTTGTGTGCTAGAGGAAGTGAGATTGTTGTATTAGATGCTGGGTCTCAGCATGGATGCTGGATCTCAGGGGTAGCTTGGTCCACTGGACCACAGACTCCTCTCCTCCCTGCTTGGGATGGGCCAGCAGAGGCCCAGTGGGTGACCACACACTTCTGTCAGTCACATTTAACCACACAGAGGAGCTGAAGTTGAGATGTGAAAGGGGAAGATGGAAGTGACAAGGCTTTGTATGTATGAGTGTGATACATGCACACATGTGCACACGGGTCACAAACGTGCGCACACACAATCCTGTTTAATCATCATGCCTAGAAAAGGGGGCAAGGGGCCTCATTTTCTGGTTTAGCAAGCTTAAGCTCAGAGAAATTAAGAACTGTACACCGAGTTAGCTGCTGGAAAGGTCAGAGTTCTAACTCAGGTTGTTGTGACCCAAAGCCATGGGATCCACCCTCAGCCCAGGCCCCAGAGCATCCCAGTTCAGTGTAGCTGTCTCTGGTGGTATGACAGAGCTGGCTGCCTTCCTCTCACATTCTTTCCCCCTTCACTGCCCTTAACCTTCTCTCTCTTCTTTAATGCCCATTCATTGTGTAGTCAGTCATCAATCATTTACGTTTTGCTAGGTACCCAAATGAATCATCTCACCCTGGGGAGGTTACGGCTGCACAATGCACTTGTTACAAATCGTCACCATGCCAGGCTGAGCGTCTGAGGGCTGCAGGTCCCAAGTGGAGGATGGACATCACTCTCTCACTAGTTAGCTTACTCTCAGTAGCATGTGCCTAGCCATGGTTGTATAGAGGGCACCATTCTAAGTATATGCCACTTTATCTTTTCTGATCCTGAACCAAGTATCTAATAAGATTCTGAGGTAGGAGAGCCACTGGGCTCAGGCAGTCAGTAAAGAGTCATGGGTAAGAGCATGCCATATTACTTCGTGTTGTGTGGTGCTGTGAACTACATACCCATCTCCTAGTTCTTTGGAGCTCTAGGTCACTGAGTGTAGATTGCATGTGCTATGAGGACAGGAATCTCGCTCTTGCAGTTGTGGCTCTGTCCTCTGTGTGTACACACCGGCGTGCTTTCTGAATGTTTAAGTTCAAATATCATCCAAAGCCTTTCTGCCCCCTGGGGCTGAGATGTCACAGGAGTAAGTGAAAAAGGCACTCCAGCTATCCGCTGGGGCCCTTGAATTTGCCAGTCACTGTGGCAGCTATTTCTGGGCTGATGTGTCTGCGGGCCACAGGCTGGACTTGGATAAACAGCATGTGCCTGTGGCCCATGCCTTTGGAGTAGTGTGTGCTCAGCCTCCTCTGGACACTGTCAGCTTCCAAGCCGCCAGCTTGTATGTGTGCTCCCTCCTCCTCAGGGAGGGCAGCCATGAGGCTTGCTCTAAAAGAGATCTGATGAGCCAGGTTGCTTAGGAAAATGTTTGTGTCAACTCTGCCCTGCTTCAGTTATCCTAAGTCACAATTTCTTCCTTGGCTCCCTTTTGTGTGTGTGTAGGGTATGCTCCTGTGTGTGCACAGGAACTGTGTGCACGTGGAGGCTCGGAGGGTGTTGGATACCCTGCTCTATCACTTCTTCACCTTAATCCTTACAGGCAGGGTCTCTGACTGAACCTGGAACTTGCTTGGTCGCCTGCAATCCCCAATGACTATCCTGTCTCCACCCACATAGCACTCGGGCTCCTAGTGTGCACATAGCCACGCTCAGTTTTTTAATGTGGGTTCTGGGGATTCGAACTTGGGTCTTCACGCTTGTACAAACAGGCTCAATCACTGAGCTATCTATCCTTAGTCTGTCACCCTTCTTTTCAATAACTAGCAGCAGGTAAATCTCAGGGTTCCCTGCTCCCAAAAGCGTACCCCACTTTGACTAAGGCTGTACAGGTGACCCATCTGAGTTGCCATCGGCCAGCTGTGTGCTTGGGCAAGTCCCTTAACTTCTCTGTGCCCATTTTCTCATCTGCTGGTTGTTCTGGTGAGAAACGTGGAGTCACGTCTGGTCCCTTCTGCCTCCTCTACCCCCACACTCAGCTCCCAGCTCCCACGGGCTCTGTTTCCATGCATGTCCCAGATCCATCTGTGTCTGTTCCATTGGCAGCATACTCCATCACTCCCAGATCCATGTCCCCTCCTTCCGTTTCATTTTTTATGAGCCCACAGTGGTTTTGCTTCAAGATCACATCAAGAAAGCTGGCTTTTCTGAGTCTAGTCCTGTGTCGGGATCCAGTCAGGCCCTGTCACCATTCCTAAGACCCTGAAGTATTCAGTGTCCATATCCTTCCACACCTCCTGCCTCTTCCCTCTGCCCAGCTATCAGAACAAGGCAGGTTGCTTCCTGTAACAGCCACAGACCCTCGTATGTTCGTGTCTTCTGCCCACGTGGGTCTATGTCCTCAGCCTAGTGTCTCCTCTTCCTCTGCAGGGCTGAGAAGTCAGGACTCTAGTGAAGCTGCCCTGTCTAAACCAGATGCCGCCCCTCCTCTCCACAGCCATGTGCAGTATTCTCCATAGCACTCATTCACAAATTCCAATTACACATTGTAGTTAGTTTTGAATTTGTTCTTTATTTTGGTTCTTGCTGGAAAAAAACAATATTATGCTCACTCTGATATCCCCAAGTACTGAATAAAGTCCTCTGCACACACTGCTCTTTATTGATTGGAATGAAGGATGGATAGATAGGAAAAGGGCAGGGTACCAGGGACAGTGAATACTTACCATGCAAAGCTGATGCACACTCCTCCCACTAGTCAGTCCTTCTCCGTAGTAAATGTAGCTATCCAGTAGCCCTAAGGCAGGAGCCCAGAGAGGTGTGTGTACAGGACCGGTACCATTAAGACCTGTCTCCTGGGTGAACAGCCCTGTGTGCCAGCGTGCAGGACCACGGCAGCTCAGCCACGCTTCTCAAGGCAATTGTGCCTGTCAGAGGGGCCACGGGGACTGCTTCCCTTTGAACTGTAGCTGCCATCTCAGGGAGGGCTCTGATTGGATAGACTTTAGTCACATTCTCACAGACTGTGACCAGCAGCCGGTTAGGAAGATGGAGAGTAGAGGTCAAAGGGCTCAGCCTGGGTGGAGGCTCCCCCCATTTTATGGTAGCATCTCATGATTGCAGGCTGGCCTTGCACTCACTGTGTAGACAAGACTAGCCTTGGTCATGTGACCGTCATGCTCCACATTCCCATGTACTGGGATTATAGGTTTCCACCACAGTGCCCAGACTAGATTTTCCCTGCTATTTAGTACTTATTCATATGTTCATGTTCAAAATGTGTGAAGATGGGGCTGGAGAGATGGCTCAGTGGTTAAGAGTACTGACTGCTCTTCCAGAGGTCCTGAGTTCAAATCCCAGCAACCACATGGTGGCTCAGAACCATCTGTAATGTCCTCTTCTGGTGTGTCTGAAGACAGCTACAGTGTACTCATATACATAAAATAAATAAGTCTTTTTTAAAATGTGCAAAGACTAGGGAGTAATAATAGTTCTGTTTACTAATTGTTTATCTCATAGTCTCAGTGCTGGGAAAGAAACGCTGCTAAAGTGACTGCTTCCTTCTGGGCAGACTTCTTTATTACGATCCTTTAAAAAAAAAAAAGGTGTATTTATTTTATGTATACGAGTGCTCTCTCTGCGTGTACACCTGTGTGCCAGAAGAGAGCATCAGATTCTATTATAGATGGTTATGAGCCACAATGTAACCTCTAAGTCATGTCTCTGGCTCACACCCATTTCTTGTAATGGTGTAGTTCACATGTGAATTTAGGCTATAATTATTTAGCCTAAATAATTATATTCCTGTGACTGAGGTGAGCTGTACCTAGATGGTCCCATCCTCTCCTCCAAGTGACCTTCAAGAAAGCATTCGGTAATGCTCAGAGTGCAGCAAATGGGACATGTCACCCACCTGAGGCAACAGAGGTGGACAATGGCAGAGCCAGGATGCATCTCCAGGACGTCTGGCTGCAAAACTGGGACACAAAATTCTCCTTCTCTTCTTTGTTTTCTCTCCCTTGGTTTTCTCTCCCTTGGTTCTCACAGACAAGCTCTTGTCTCTTTCCCTCTGGTGCCCGAGATCTTTACATGCATTGAATCTTTTTTTTTCCTGTGTATGTGTGCTCACACATACGTGCATACATGCGTCTGTGGAGGACACAGGTCAGCACCACACATCCTCCTCATTGCTCTTCACCATGTATTTTGAGACAGGGTCTCAGCCGGTCGTGGTGGCGCACACCTTTAATCCCAGCACTTGGGAGGCAGAAGCAGGCGAATTTCTGAGTGCGAGGCCAGCCTGGTCTACAAAGTGAGTTCCAGGACAGCCAGGGCTACACAGAGAAACCCTGTCTCGAAAAACAAACAAACAAACACCAGAGACAGGGTCTCACTGAGCCTGGGATTCACTGATTCGCCAGACGGTCTGGCCACCAAGTCTGAAGGAGATTACCGTCTCCACCTCTCCAACCCTGAAATGACAGCTGTGGGCCACCTTGCCGGGCTTCCTCTACTTGAGTTCTAGGGCTCTGAACTCAGGTCTTTAGGCTTGTGGGACAAGCACTTAACCAACTAACCCACCCCCCTCAGTACCCTTAATTTTATTTATATTAAAAGCAATTATTTATTGCTTTAGCATAGCATCCCCAAATCTAATTATAAGTGTTGATTTTAAGAAAATTAGAAAGTACAGAAAAACTTCAAAAGGAAAGTGAAATTGTCCCAAACGTTGGCAGTCCACCCTACTCTGGAGTCCTTTTTCATTTTTTTTCTTATTTTGAGAGAGGAAGGGTCACTGGTCCTTGTGTCACTTCTAGCTGTGTGACAGCCACCACATGCTCCTTTGGTGCTGTCTTATCCGCTCTCCAGGGCACACTGTAACTCTCAAGGTTCTTGTGTGCCCCGAAAGTGTTAGAGGCTATGGGGGTTAAAGGGTAGTTGCAGTTCACGTGGAGGTGGGGAGTTCCCAGATGACTCACGGGAGGTGAGAGAGAACGGTGCTCCCCCTGACTCAGTTCCTGCTGTTGGCAGGGAGGCAGTGAGGCAGGGAAAGCTGGGTTCTGGCATCCTGGGTCCCCACCCCCTGCCATGAGGCCGCCCAGAGCCTCTGTCTCTGCCTCATGTCCAGCACCTGCTCTGGGAAATATGTGCTGACTCCCCAGCTCCCAGGCACAAACTATTTTTGGCTACAGTGACCATTCGCTAGTAATGAAAACAGAAACCCCGCTCCCTGCCTTGCTTTTCCGTGGGACAGTGCTCTGGGGGCCAGGGCTGCGGTGCTCAGGGCCCCCTCACCATGCATTGCCTGTGGAGTTGGGTGACCACAAAGGCGTCAAGGGACCCAGAAGCCCCACCACCCACCTTGCCGAGAGAAGCCCAAGGCTCAAGCCGGCCTGCACCAGATGAGAATTGTGAGGTAGGCAGCAGAGGGCCTTCCTTTGGGTCCTCGAAATGGGTCCCTTTGGCTGGACCCTGAGTCCTTGCTTTGCCAGCTGGCTCTAGAACACACCAGAAAAGCATGTACCTTAGGGGAGGTGACTGTCCTTTCACGTCCCATTCCCTCCCTCCGTTATGACAGAGAATGGCTAAGGAGCCGTCCGAGTCTTAGACATCGATGGCCCCCATCTTTATAATGAAGGGGTTGGCTGTTTTCATGCTTCTGGTTGAGACAGAACACACTTGTTTTGAGCCTGCTGTATCCATGAGACCTGACCTGTTCCTGCTATGAGGGGTTGAGCTCACCTTACCCTTTAGTCTTCTGGTCGGTCAGGACAGGGAAGTTGGGCCACATAGAGAATCTAAATGTTGACTGGAGAGAAATGGGGCCAAGACCCAGGTTGCAGTGGCCCAGGATGAGTAACGGAACCCTTCAGAGTCTGTATGTATAGCTAGCAAGCACTTAATGCCTGAGCTACTTACTGAGTGGTGGCAATACCCATAATCATTACTTACATGGTTCAGCTGATTAGAGAGGAGGATGCTCACTGAGAAGCTGTGTAAGAATCGGTGGGCCATGGGCCCCTGTAAACCTTGGCTCTTGTCTTGGAAGCTAGCTGTTGGATATAGCTGTTGCTTTGAGGTTCCCATCCTCCTGTTATAATAAAACGTGTTCCTGTCACCGGAGTTAGGGAAGGTACGGTGGGCAAGATTTGTTCCCTTCTATCATCTGTGTTAGGGACTTGGCAGGTTCTAAAGTGACATCCTAGGACTGTTTGCTTTGGATTACATAGGGCTCTGGTCCCACAAGCCCAGCGTGTGGCTTGGCACCACTTGGGCAGTCGTCTTTGGAAAAGAGGCTCAGCGTAGGAGTCAGGGGCTTCCCCTCAGCTTCTGTGTGGCACCAGCTCAGGTGACCTAGAAGGAATGGCGCCTTGACAAATGGGTAGGGAGGGCTTGCTGGGAGCAGGTGAAGTCCTGAGGGAATGTGTGCTGTTAATGTGGGCCCAGCCATGTCAAGGACCCCAGAGTCTCAGGGGTCCTTGGGAAATAGGAATGCCTTCTCCACAGGCTTGGACAGAAATGGCAAAGCCTCCCTTGTGGAATCAAGTGTGAGTGTTGACAGTGTGTGCAGAGAATGTCTGCCCTACTCCTCCCCCATGTTTATGGCCTTAAGGCTGTTTCCCTACAGACACCACTCCTACCAAGATTAGCTAGACCTGTCACTTTGATCCAGATGCATCCCATAAACCCTGCCCCTTGTTTATTTGTGTATACTAACCCTGCCTCCTTATTCAGCTGGATGCCATGACACCTTCCTGCTTCCTAAGTGACAATCACACACAGTCTCCCAGTGCTGCGCTTTCTCCATCTAACTGCCCTGGCCACCCAACCCCAGCCTTGTCTATATGTGTCCGTCCTCTCTCTTGTGGTTCCCGTTAGTTCATGGACTTTGGGAGATGTTAGGAGGCCCGCCATGAGGCACGGCCTGTTCTGCTGTTGGTTCCTGTGGATGCAGATAACCGGGGCCTGGTCCCAGAGCTGCTGTTTGGATAACACAGGCAGATTTCCTCCTTTAGGTCCTGTTTCTTTTTTCTTTCTTCCTCTGTAAATTCACTTGTAGGCTACATTATCTCTAAGGTCTCTTTGAAGTCTGCCTCCGACTTTGGCAGCCGATGGGTTTCTCCTTATTTTATTGGGTATCCACTGGCTTCTTTCATGTCCTCAGAACCTGGTAGCTATGGTGACAGCCCCCCTGGCTTGGGTCTTAGCCGCCCTCTCAGAAGCTTTGTTGGGCTTCCATAGCTTTGAAGCCCAGTGCTGCTGTGGGGCCTTTAGTGTTCAGCAGCCCTGGAAAACTACTGCCTGCCCTTGGGTCGCCTGAGAGGTCTCTAGCTGCTCCTGTCCGGGCGTCTTAGGGGAGCTCTGAAACAATGAACCCTTGTCTCTAGACAGAGAATCTGCTTCTCAGGTCTCCGGCCCTGGGCTCCTGCCTGCGTATAACCCAGTTCATTCCCTTCTGGGACAGACAAACTACCCAGGAGACAAACCTCCCATGCTAATGTGGTGATCTGCTAGAGGGGTCTGTGATTAGGCTTCTGGCCCTGCAGGACTGAAGCTTAGGGGTCAGGCATGTAGCTGCAATCCACTTGCAGCAGAACTCGCCAGCTGGTCTCAGAATCCTGCAAACCTGGAGGAGGTAGATGCAGGTATGAAGAGGGGAGAACTGGGGCTGGGGATATAGGTCAGCTTCTGCTTAGAATACACAGGACTCCTGGGTTTAGTCCTTGACACTGAGAAAATGAGGGGAAGGACTTGAACAGGGGAAATATTGGGGACCAGCAGATGGTAAAGATGGCTGGAGGCATGGCAATGTCCCTGTACTATGTCAGGGACTTAGCTGACTCTCAGGAGGGCTAGGTTACCCATAGGAAATGCTTCAGACTAGCCCTTGTCCTTTCCGGCACCCTGAACTTCTGGGGCAGGCCCAACTTTGTCACGGCTCCCCATTTCCTTCAAGAAGTG
This sequence comes from Mus caroli, assembly GCF_978045245.1. Classification (NCBI taxonomy): domain Eukaryota; kingdom Metazoa; phylum Chordata; class Mammalia; order Rodentia; family Muridae; genus Mus; species Mus caroli. The sequence goes on from NW_028227268.1 coordinate 43,610,137, forward strand.
CCTTGATGTGGTTGGCACAGCATATGGTCATTTGTCACCCAGCTGTCACCTGCTCGCGTGGTGCCTGCTGCATCAACAAAGGAGGCCAGGGAAGCCTGACGATCTGGGAGCTGTGCCTTAGAACAGGGGATGGTTGGGGAAGGGCCTCTGGTCCCTCTGCATAGCTGTTTTGTGTGTTATGGGAGTTTCTCACTTGCCAGTTCCCCAGAAGCAAAATGTCACTCAGGGGTTTATGTAGCTCTTTGGCTGTAGTCAAACTACCCTGACCCCAAGACTTCCTTTCAAACAGACTTTAATTTTTTAAAGACTTATTATTTTTAAGTCTGCGTGTGCACACATGCACATGAGTGCAGGCGCCTACAGAAGCCAGACGTGTCAGCTCCCCTAGAGCGGGAGCTATAGGTGGTTGTAAGCTGCTAGTCACAGGGTCTGGAACTGAACTCCAGCCTTCTGCAAGAGCCGTGGGTGTTCCTAACCACTCAGCAGTCTCTCCAGCCCCGTCTCTGGCTGGTTTGAATGGGTGTCCCAGGGTGGTCGTGTTGTCTTTTGCTTTGTTCCATGTTGGAGATTGAACCCGGAGACTTGAACAAACTATTCTAGTTTTGATGTGAGCGTTGCTGTTGGGTCTTGTGGGTGATGGTATTTATTTTCTGAGAAAGCCTCTTTCTGTAGCTTAAGCTGGCATGGAACTCACAACCGTCTCTTACTCTGGGAGGGTGTGGAGTAAGGGAAGCATCAATTCCCCCAAGCTTGGGTACATGTGTGTTTCTCTCATGGACCATGTCTAGCCACTTTCAACTGGCAGTGGAACAGGTCGGCTTGGAAATGTGGGCACAGGTTGTGGTTTTTGAGTGGCAGGTGTGGACCTGGCCAGAAGCCTGTCCTAGATGACCCCTTCTTGCTGACGTTGTACTGGGGTGGGACCAGGGATGCTGGTGCAAGGGGAAGCAGGAAAGGAAGAACAATGGGGCCAGGGCCTCTGGGAGATGAAGCCAGACATAGCTGGCAAGTACTTATGGAGTGACTGAATAAGCCCACTTGATCAGCATTAAAGAGCTCTGGTCCACAGACCAGAACTAGTCCACTACTGTTTAAGGAATGAAGGTTCTTGATCTGGTTTTTTGTTTGTTTATGTGTTTGATTGTTTTGTTTTGTTTTTTTCACTTTTAACTGTCAGAGAGGGGAGGGCAAAATATTTTTGTGACACATGAAAATGGTATAAAATTCAAGTTTGAGAGTTACCGAGTGTCATTTGAACATGACCACACCCACTCGTTTACAGTGTCGTCTTGGGGGACGTTTGGGTCATGGCAAAGTGGAAGAAGGGGCCTTTCTGTGCCCAAGTGGGTCTGGAAGACTGCTATGAGGCAGGCCCTGGTGGGTAGCACTGAGGCTGAACAGTAGTACTGTGTGCAGTCTAGAACTGGAGAGCTGTACCAGGCAGTCCTGGAAAGTACCAGGAAAGGGACTGGCTTACATTGCTGAGGAGCCTGAAGTAGAGGCAGGGCTGAGGGGCAAGAGAGGAGGAGGCCTTCTGGGAGCCCCTTACAGGGGTGGGGCTGAGGGGCAGGAGGGGATAGGCCTCCTGGGAGCCCCTTGCAGCTGCTTCTATCCCACTGCTAAGAGTTCGCCCTAAATATGCTCTCATTCCAACTGTCCCCTCTACTCTGGCTGGAGGTACAGTGTGTCTGTGTGTATGTGACCCACACTAGGCGGAGCGGTCCCTGGCATAACTACTGTCCTCTTGCTGGCCCACCTGTGTTTCTAAGTATAGACACAGGCTGCCCTGTGGCTGCTGGTAAGTCCCAGGATACCATCTGATACCCAGAGTGACCTGTGACCCTAGCCATTGCCAGCTGCTGGAGACAGGGGATGGGGACGTATTTGGCTAGACCCTTCCCTTTCCTTCTGCTACAGAGAACGGAGACTAGCAGGCTCCTGCTAATGGCATGGCTTAATTGTCACAGGCTGGGCTGACAATTATCCCTGCTTTCTCATTATTACCAGAAAGGATAATTTAATGTCTCTCGCTGGAAAACATAAGTCATGGTTTGAGGGAAAGCAGCAGAGAGAGCCGAGGAGGCAAGTGTTCCCGCCACCAGCTCGTGGGCCATGTGAGCCCCAAGGCATGTCGGGTCCATGGCTGGGGCATATGGCTTCTCTCAGCTTCTACTTAGCATATTTTATCTCGGTTCAGCAGCTAGAGTGAGTAGCAGTTCTAGAAGCCAATGTGGACTTCTCGGCTTCCATCCCTGCTCCAGCTCTCCAGAGCATAGCAGAGGGAGGTAGGCTTTGTTCTTAGCTTTCAGATGGCCATCTTCTCCAGGTGGGTGGGCAGCCAGGGACCTCTCAAGCCAGAGAGGGTTTCCCAGAGGCCCTTCCCATGAGTTCCCTTTGAGCAGGAGGCAGGCTGATCCCTAACTCCTGTAGTCCCCTAGCATACATGGGAGTGATTCTGGTTTAACAGACTCCCCTGTGCTGTGCTGTCTTGGTGAGTAGGTGAGTCACATCTGTGTGTGAGGTCTGGGGGCTTTGAGTTGTTTTGGCTGAGACTTGATGCCAGGACCACTTCTGGGGGTGGGGGTGCTTGGGAGGCTCCTCTGACTGTGGGGGCTGGGCTGCCACAGATACTTTCTTCTGTTAATCTGCCCGCTTCAAGCATGTTTGTCTTTGGACCTTTCCTTAACATGGAGTCCCCACATCAGGCCTAAGAGATGGAAGACTGCACACTTCATGTGCAGGCTGGCTGGCTCATTGAGATAGCCTGGCCACCAGGGTGCTCACTGCAGTGTAACAGGTCTCATGTGACAGCAGAGGAAGGCTTTAGAAGCCTCTGGTCTCGCTGGGCGGTGGTGGCACATGCCTTTAATCCCAGCACTTGGGAGGCAGAGGCAGGCAGATTTCTGAGTTCGAGGCCAGCCTGGTCTACAAAGTGAGTTCCAGGACAGCCAGAGCTACATAGAGAAACCCTGTCTCGAAAACAAAAAACAAAAACAAAAAAAGAAAAAACAAAAAAAGAGAGGAGAAGGAGAAGAAGAAGAAGGGGAGGGGGAGGGGGAGGAGGAAGAGGAAGAAGAGGAAGATGACGAATGACGATGACGACACAGGCCCTTCTCATCTGAGTTAGTTACCACCAAGTGGAAAACAACCATTCAAAGATAATTCAAAATGCCTTTGCTATTTAAACAGACAGAAGACAGACAGACAAACCAGGGTCTTATGCAGCCTCAAACTTACTATGTACCCATACCTGGCTTTGAAGTACTGACCCAGCTGCTTCAACCTTCCCAGTTGTGGGTAACAGGCTTGGAACACTAAGCCCAGCTTAGTTTTGTTTTTTGTTTTTGTTTGTTTGCTTTTAATGCTAGAAGTTCTGGCACCCTTCCTGGCTTTCTCCATTCCCATAACACTGAGAGCAGTGGGTGGGTTTCTGGTTAGCTTTGTGGCAGAAAACATCTAATCATAAAAGGATGGGTATAGAGATAACTCCACTGCTGCAATTTCTGGGGACTAGGGTTTCCCCCCTCCAGTTCCCCATGTGCCTCCTCGTGCCACGGAGATTAAGTGGTAGAAAGAACCGCCACTCAGAAGTGACAGCAGCAGACTGGTGTAGATGGAGTGCTAGGCACTCTGATACATCCATGTCTAGGGGTGTGTATCCATACCCCTAGAAGCCAGGCAGAAGCGCTGAGTGGCCCATGCTGGGGTTGGGGGCAGGGTGGTGGAGGCTCCAGCACATGGAGGGCTGTAGGGCAGCTCTCCTCTCCAGCATTCCCACTGCCATCCACTGTGATCTTGTCCGTCTCCTAGCACTGTTTTGAATCTGATCATGAAGAGCAGAGACGAGAGAAGACTAGAAACGCTACACTCCTGCCATATTTAAGGGGGGAGCAGCTTGATCCCCAGGCTTCAGAGAAGCAAAGGACACTTGTGGCCAATTTGAAGCTATAGGAAAAATCGTGTCTTCTTTTTACTTTTCTTTTATGTATTAAAGAAAAGGATGCGAACATTTTATTTCTCTTTTTCCAGGAAAGTTAGTTCCCTTGGATAAAGAACAAAGGGCCTTCCGAGTTACTGAGTGGTTCTGTTGAAATGTAGGTAGTGTCGGTAATTCCTCCAGGCTCTGCCCAACAGCTACCTAGCAACAGCTTGCATAGCTGCCTGCCAGGTGTGAACCAACCTGGGGTATAAGAACTGCTTGGCTACCCCCATTATGTATGTGTTCTCTCTCTCCCCCTCTCTCTCCTTCCCTCTCTGCCTCCTTCCCTCTTCCCCTCCCTCTCCCCCTCTCTCCCTCCCTCTCTCCCTCTTTCCCTCCCTCTCCCTCTCCCTCTCCCTATGTGTGTATACTTGTCTGTCTCTCTATCCTCTCTCCATCTCCATCTCCTGTTCTCTCTGTTTTCCATGTGTTCCAGGCTGGCCTCTTCCTCTCTCCTTTCTCTTTCCATCCTTCTCTGGCTCCCTCCTTCCTCTGCCTCTACTCCTTTCCAAATCCCCTTCCCTTCACCGTCAGCTTCCTTCTGTACTAGGCCTGTCACATGGTGGTGACTCCTTGGAGACACCTTGGCCAGCCCTCTGAGGTGCTCCCTCCCGACGCATTCTACTGCCATTTTATAAAACACGACAGGTAGAGATTGGTTATTTTGAAGTAGCCCTCTCCCCTAAAAGGAAGCATCCAAGTTCCAGCTTAGCAATCACCATCATAGGACAGTGGCAGGAGCCCCTGCATCTGACAGGCTGCTATTTAAGTTCTCTGAACTCCTGGAGTTTTAATAGATGGACTGGGTGGTGTGGGCTTCCTGCACTGGTTCCAGTAGAGATAGCATACACAAAGCAGTGGACATATTGCCCCGGCAAATGGGTGGTGGTAATGACTGTAATTACTTTGTTTGAGAAATTGTAAGGGTGGGTGTCTTAGTTAGGGTTTTACTGCTGTGGACAGACACCATGACCAATGCATATCTTATAAAGGACAGCATTTAATTGGGGCTGGCTTACAGGTTCAGAGGTTCAGTCCATTATCATCAAGGTGGGAGCATGGCATCGTCCAAGCAGGCATGGTACAGGAGGAGCTGAGAGTTTCACATCTTCATCTGAAGGCTGCTAGCAGAATAATGGCTTCCAGGGAGCTAGGATGAGGGTCTTAAAGCCCACACCCACAGTGACACACCTACTCCAACAAGGCCACACCTTCTAATAGTGCCACTCCCTGGGCCGAGCATATACAAACCATCACAGTGTGGTTGATGAAGAGGGGATAAAAGGGAGTTACTTCCTATTAGCTTTATTGCTAGGTTGGAAGTTGGGGTTCCCATGCCTGACTCCGTCATTGCCACCACAGCGTATGTCTCTCATCTTCCGGGAACCTGCTGACTCAGCTTTCTCGGCAGTATGTGTGCATGTGGGTGTGTGCCCATGCGTGGGTGTCTGGGTGACCAGCCGAGGACATCCCACCCGAGGTAGAATGTTGCTTTATGTAGTTGCCTTTGGACTTTTGCTTGAGGCAGGATCACCCAGTGGCCCAGGCTGGCCTCCAATTTAAGATCCTCTTGTATGCAGTTCCCAACTGGGATTCCAGGCATGTGCTGTGTCATGCACAGGCATGAGTGCAGTTGTGTGGAAGTAAAGTTCACCCATCCTTGACCCAACAATCTTATCAAGCTGCTTTCCATGGCAAAACGAAGGGGAAGGATGGCCAGGTCGCACTGTGGTGACGAACAGTTGCTGGGAACATAAGGAAGACCGGTGGGCAGGCGCGAAGCTCCTGTGTGTGAACTGGTCTTTTATCAGCGTCTCCTCCCAGCACCGCCCTCCACAGCGGTTTCCTGTGGGTTTTCATGTGATGGAGTGGAAGGATTTCTGACAACCAAGAGTTTTTCTGACCACTGGTTCTTGGTATTGTGTATTTCTTTCTCATTGTGGTGGGAACTGTTGTAAACTATACTGAGAGTCTTGCCAGAGCCCCAGCGGAGACGCAGGTACCTGTGGGAGGAGGGACGTGGCCCACACGAGTCTCCAGGACTCAGTCAGTTCAGCTTGACCCTTGAGTCTAAGGTTTGCAGCGCTGCAAGTGCACCAACAGGGAGATGACTCTTTTGAAATCGAACCTGAACTGAGTGTGGTGTTGCAGGCCTGTGGCCCAGCACTGGGCTCTGAAGCCAGAGGATCACCAGGACTGGGGAGGCCAGCCTGAGCTTTCTGTAAAATCGCTTCCAGCCCAGCTGGGATATAGTATAAGGCCCTACCTCAAAGAAACAAACAAAACTAGATCCAGGTCGCCTTCAGAACCCTTGAAATCCTTCAGGCTCTCTAGACTTACTGATCTGGGGTATGTGGGAACCCCAGTTACTACACATGTGGAAAGTGTTAAAGGGCAATAAGAATGTGGAAGACGATGAAGACAGCGATTGGCCAGTCCAGCCATGGAGGTGTTTGCTGGCTCCCTGTACTTGTTTGTATCTGTGCATAGGGATTACTTCTTTGCTCAGCCCCCGTAACCCCCAGCAGAGGTGGGCACTGTAACCCCCAGAGGCCAGAGGTGTGATCCATTGGATCTTGGGACTCCTAGGGTGGGAGGAAAGGTCCAACTCTGAAGTCAGTCTAACTCAACGTTCACGCTTATATTAGTTTTCTAGTGCTTCGTACTGTTCAGCAATGTCAGGCACTGCCCCTGTGTAAGTTCCCAGCTCTTCAGTGGGAGGATGGCGAGGAGCTCAACCCCAGGCCATTGCAACCGTTGCAACCTTCTCTGCATAGACTCTTACAAAGCCAAGTGAGATGCTAGTCAGGCTAGATAGGCTCTTTTGGGGAAGCTTTGAGGAAAGGATCCATTTCCAAGTAAATTTAGGTTGGTGGCAGAATCCAATTTCTTTTCTTTTTTCTTTTTTTGTTTGTTTGTTTGTTTGGGTTTTTTTTTTTTTTTTTGGTTTGTTTGTTTGTTTCCAGACAGAATTTCTCTGTATAGCCCTGGCTGTTCTGGAACTCACTTTGTAGAACAGGCTGGCCCCGAACTCAGAAATCCGCCTGCCTCTGCCTCCCAAGTGCAGGGATTAAAAGCGTGCGCCGCCACCACCTGGCTAGAATCCAATTTCTTGTGACTTTTAGGGCAGAAGGAATTTCCCTCCACCTTACAACAGCCCCTCAGAGTAAACTGTCAAAAGTTGAATGGGAGAAAAGCCCCACAAGAACGTTACACGCTCAGATTTAGTGCAGTTGTCCCCACTGGCCAGAAGATCCCAATGTTTGTATCTATTTGTGCAGGGAGGGAGGGAGGTTGGCAGTTTTGAGAGGTCCTTAGGGACAGAAAAAGCTTCTTTGTGTTAAGTGATGCTTTTGGAATTTAAGTGAGCCCAAGGGACCAACATTATCTTGCAGAGAAGAGGAAAGGTGAGTGGCTTCCAGTCCCTAGTCATCTTTTCCGAGATGAATGTAGGAATTTTAGGAGAGGCAGAGGCAGTGGTGTGTTACCTGTGGCTAACGCAGCTAAGGACAGTCCAGAGAAGGCATCTCCCCAAAGCATGGGAGAAGCAAGAACAGGTGACAGGGGCCCTGGATTCTGAGCCCCTGTCTGAAACATTTAGTTCATTTCTGTCAAGTTGCCTAGTCAAAGCATTTGGGGAGTGTCATTCAGGCCTGAGCTTCTAGTCTCTCACTGGGTGTCAGCAGCCTACAGGCCACCGGAGAGGCCACCCACATTTCTCCTCGGGTGACCCTCCATCTCCAAGGTCTGCCTGAGTTCTTTTCACATGGGCTCTATGGGGGTTAACCAAAGAAAGCCATTTGCTTTTGAAGGGCTCTTGAGTGTTGCCACGTAATGTTGTCAGGAATGGCACCAAGACTCAAAACTCTTGAGGGGGCTGGAAAGATGGCTCAGTGGTTAAAAGTACTGGGCCGCTTTTCCAGAGGATGCAGGTTTCAGTTCTCAGCTCCCACATGGCAGCTCACAGTTGCCTATAACTCTGGTTCCAGGGGATCCAGCACCCTCTTCTGGCTTCTGCAGGTACCGCTCAGACATGGTACCCAGACACAACAGGCAAAATATCCATACACATAAAATAAAAGTTAAGATAAAAAAGAAATCTCTTCTAAGGTCAGGCATGGTGGCTCATGCCTTTAATCCTAGCACTTGAGAGTCAGAGGCAGGTAGATCTTATGGATGGTTGTGGCCACCATGTGGTTACTGGGAATTGAACTCAGGACCTCTAGAAGAGTAGACAGTGCCCTTAACCTCTGAGCCATCTCTCCAGCCTCCGACACAAAAGCCTTAAAAGTTCCCTAGCCACTTTTCCCTTTACACCCTGAAGAGATTGTGTGTGTGTGTGTGTGTGTGTGTGTGTGTACATGTATCTCTGTGTGTGCATATACTCACCACAGCATGCATGTAGCAATTACAGCCTTATGGGATCCAAGAATAAGACTCATTTTATCATGCTTGTCCTCAAGTTACCCCTACCTGCTAAACCATGTTGCTGGCCCAATCATAGATTTTTTAAAATTGTTATTATTAATGTGTATATATACAATACATGCACATGTGCATACCTCAGTGCACATGGATAGGGACAGATGACATCATTATGGAGTCAAGTTCTCTCCTTTTACCTTTTCTAGGTTCTGAAAATTGAACTCAGGTCCTCAGGTTTGCAGGCACACTTTATCTTAATGCCCCACCCCCACCTCCCACAAGACATTTTGTCCAGCAGTGTTGCCCTCTGAGGCTCATTCTCCAGGTGTAATGTGATCCCAGTGACCTGCAAATTCTCCACCACTGAGCTACACAGCCAGCTCTGCTTCCCCAACCACTGAGCTACACAGCCAGCTCTGCTTCCCCAATCCCTACCCCATTTTTAGACAGTCTTATGTAACCCAGGCTGGCCTCAGGCTTCTTGCGAAGGCAGGAACGACCGTGTGCTTGCCATCCTTCGGCCTCTACTTCCCGAGAGCTAGAATTACAGGCACAGGTTTGCGCATCATTAGATCCTGGGGCTTTGTGCATCCTGGGCACACTGTGCCAGCTGGGCTACAGCCTCAGCCTTCACTTTCTATTATGAGACAAGGTCTCACTGTTACCTTAGCTGGCCTTGACTTCACTTCCTAACCCAGGCTTTGAACTTAGGATCCTCCTGCTTCCGCCTCCCAGTTAGAAGGGATAACAGGCCAGTCTAGCTGACCTATATTGACCAGCTTAAATACAAGTCAGTAAATGCTGTTTGTGTTTTGTTTTGTTTTGTTTTGTTGTTTTATCCTTGTTAAAAGCAACTTAGCTTGAGATGTCTCTTGTGTGATTCAGATACAATCAAGTTTAGAAGAGCTTCCAAAGCCATAACTCCTAACTTTTCTGTACCAAACAAACAAACAAACAAACAGGCTTCGAGGCCCCATCCAGGTTTTTCTGGTGTTTTCTTCTTCCCCTCATCTGCAACCCAAAGGTGGCACTCTGCTCAGCTGCTGTCTCTGCCACCCTGACGGGGGGGGGGGGAGTGAGAGAGCTCTGCTCCCGACAAGTGTGGCTTCTAGTCAGAGGCTGTCCGAGACAGCAGCTGGCCCCTGCCACTCAGCTGGGAGGCCTGGCCTCAGAGCGGAGGGCCAAGACTCCCACACTGCTCCCTCAGCCTTCTTCCTGTCCCCTCTGTGGCCCCCCAGGAGATCCCCCAAGAGCTCACACTGGATGCTCTGCTGGAGATGGACGAGGCCAAAGCCAAGGAGATGCTGTGGCGCTGGGGAGCCAGCACGGAGGAGTGCAGCGGCCTACAGCAAGCCCTTACCTGCCTTCGGAAGGTGACCGGCCTGGGTAAGCAATGCCTACTCTGCCCCAGGACTCGATTCTGCCTGTGCTCCCAGGCCTGGCTGGTTCCCTTGGGAGATGGGACTTCTGCCAGAGTCGGCCTTGGGATAGATAGGGGTAGTGTGCTTCGGGGTTTGGGGGTAGCTTTGGTGTGGCTGTTTAGAAAATATACTGGGTCTTGGCCCCTAGGAAGCCTTCTCAGATTCCCCAGGGCCTTGGAGCCCAGTTGGTCTGGTCAGTCTGACCTTAAAAGCTTCAGCCATTGTTAGGAATCCTAGCCTGCCTTCAGTTCAGGCTCTGTGTGCCGCGCCTCCAACATGTACAGGAAGGCATCTGTGTTGCTCCAGCCCTTCCCACTAGCTTCCTGCATTCCACCTCCCTCCCTAAATGGCTTCCCTCTTGCTCCTGTCCTCATGAACGGCTTCAGATCTCTGCTCACAAAGCCACTCTAGTACCAGTGGGGCCTGAACCCTGCATAGTTAGAGAAAACGTGCTGTTGATTGGAGAGTGCACACAGGGCTATCCCGGGCCGGGCCGTGTATACTCCCGCCATTACCACAATCTCCCCTGGGATTATTCATAGGCACTTTATGCCTTTGGAAATGGTTTCCAACGCCTGACTTAATGTTCCCACTACTGCCCAGAGAAGGCACTGACATGAGCCTAAGGAATGGAGGCAGGAAGGCAGGGCTCGTTTAAAAGATCTGAGCTACCTGCTTCATCTCCAGCCTCCTGAGGCTGAAAGGGGAGACGTCTGGCATTATATTCTTTTTTTTTTTTTCCTCTTCTTTTCTTTTTAAAGACAGGGTCTCACTGTGTAGTAGTGCTCATTGGCCTAGAACTCCCTGTCTAGAGCAGGCTGGCCTCAAACTCACAGAAATCCACCTGCCTCTGCCTCTGCTGAGTGTGCCACCATGCCCAGCTAATTTATTTTATTCCCCGAAAGTATAGAGCCTAAGTTCTTTGTTCACGGCATCTGAGTTCCTGCGGTACTCAGTATGTCTGGGGTCCACCGTGCCAGGACACAGCTCTGGGGAAGGGAATTTCCACAGCTTCCTTTCTTGTTCTCTCAGCCGTGAAGCCCCTGTGTCCCTGTGACAGCTTGTGGGCTTCCCATCATCCCACATGACTTCTTCATTGGCCACCAGGGTTGAAAGCAGTCAGAGCATCTTGCTTGCACTCCAGCCCGGTCAGAGCAAGGATGAACTGAGGAGTCAGCCCCACCCCCGGCCTCCCTGTTCCTCAGGTCCCCATCTGTACAAAAAGGCTGCCTCTCTAACAGGATTATTGTGATGGAGAAGTGAACTGGGGGTCACTAAAGGTCAGGCCTATGGAGGGTGGCAAATGTTGCCATCATTTTCCTTACGGTCTCTGGTCTTTTCTTCCCGTATCGTCTAGGCCAGCCTTGAGCTCATCCTCCTTCTGTGTCAGTTCCCTGAGTGCTGTGACACAGATGGGTGACACAAAGCCCGGGTGACACCTGGCTTCTGTTTCATGTTTGTGTGCTTTGTTTTCCTCTGTAAGCAAGGTCTCCTTGGGCATACACCACCACATCCAGCTGACGTTTGAAGATTTTTGTCTTTTTTTTTTTTTTTTTTTTTCCTTTAGGGTTTTTGAAACAGGGTCTCTTGCAGACTAGTCTGGCCTTGAACTCACTATGGAGTCAAGGGTAGCCTTGAGCTTCAGATTCTCTCCACCTCCCCACCCCCTTGAATACTGGGATCACGGTGTGTGCCACCTCCCACACAGCTTTCCCTTGATCACACACTGCAGCATTTTTTTTTATGGGAGCTGCCACCTCTTCCCTTTTTGAGGCCCCACTTTGGGGTGGGCAACCCAGCATTTCTCAGTACAGCAGAGAGTGTGACATCAGTGCTCATAGCCTGGTGTCAGCTGAGTGCCATAGAAGGTGCTGTTGGGTGGAGAAGGTGAAGCTGGGAGCAGCGCCTGCTGCTAAGTAATGGTGTCACCTCTGTCACTGTGTCATGTTCTCCCATAGTAGTGGCGCCCCTGAGTGCCTTGTATTTCTGACCGACTCCTTGGCCCACAGGAGGGGAGCACAAAATGAACTCAGGTTGGAGTTCGGCAGATGCACGAGACAGTAGCTTGGGGCCTCCCATGGACATGCTTTCCTCGCTGGGCAGAGCGGGTGCCAGCACTCAGGGACCCCGTTCCATCTCCGTGTCCGCCCTGCCTGCCTCAGACTCTCCGGTCCCCGGCCTCAGTGAGGGCCTCTCGGACTCCTGTATCCCCTTGCACACCAGTGGCCGGCTGACCCCTCGGGCCCTGCACAGCTTCATCACGCCCCCTACCACACCCCAGCTACGACGGCACGCCAAGCTGAAGCCACCAAGGACACCCCCACCGCCAAGCCGCAAGGTCTTCCAGCTGCTCCCCAGCTTTCCCACACTCACACGGAGCAAGTCCCACGAGTCCCAGCTGGGAAACCGAATCGACGACGTCACCCCAATGAAGTAAGTAGGCCCTGTGGCATCACCCTCTTAGGCACATACAAAGGACTGATAAAGTCAACCCAGATAGAAGTATGGAGAACAAAAATAGGTGTCCATCCCTATGATGCAGTTGGACTGAATCCCAACAGATCTCTTACTGTACATACACACACATACACACACACACACACGTATAAAATGGTGCTGTGTATCAGTCAGGATAGGCTAGACTAGGCCACAGTAACAAACAGGCCCTGGATCTCCAGTGCCTCAAGTGTCAAGCTTGATTCTCAGAGGCTAGCCCATCTGGACAGTACTTACTTGGTCACTGGCAGATCACACAGTAAATTCTAGATGTTGTTCATGGGCAGTAAAATCCAGTTGGTTCTCTGTGTTCATGGGTTGCTCCAGAGAATCCAACCACTGAAGGATTGAAAATACTGGGAAGGAAGGAGTTGGGGATGCGGTTTCATGATAGAACACTTACCATATCTCACCACGAAAAGAAAACAGTTGGGGAAAAAAACATTACCTGTGGCTGTACTGAGCATGCACCTTTTCCCTTATCTTAATGTCTTAACCAACAGTAAAACAACTATTTAAATAGCATTTATACATGGTCCAAAGGCCATAAATGTGTGCCTTCCTCCCTAAATCCCCACTACCAATAGCCATACTAACCAAAGCAACCTGACTTAAGAACCTTTCCCCGGCACGCCGCTGTATAACATGGTCAGCATATCCCTTCCAGTGGACATTTAGACCATTGTGGGTCTTGCTGTTTTCTCTGGGTTCTTTTTCTTATTTCCCTGAGGCTTCAGGTGCCTGGCTCTTTGACATGGTGTTCCTGTTCTAGAGGGTTCCCGGGGCCTTAGTGTCCCTCATGGCTTTGTGTGTGCATGAAGGCTGTGTTGGGTCCATTATGTGTCAGACCCTGGATGACTGAGATGATTCTGCACTATGGAGCAGAAACCCAGAAGCTGCCTGTGCTGTGCCCTCTCTACCCAGCTGTGCTGCCCAGCCCGGGTGCCCCCAGATGCAGCTGTAGAATACAGGACAATCACCTCAAGGCCCCAGGTCCACCAAAGAGGCCTAACAGTGGCCTGCAGCCAATGCCTTGTTTCTCATTCTCTCCTAAGAAGAGCAGTAGACATTGTTTTAGTCCCATATTCAGGTAGAGACCGGATTCTCAGGCCAGACCTTGGGATTCTGAGTACATTCCCCTCAAACCCAGCCACCTGGTTCAGCCCTGATAGGGACTCCCTGGCAAGCTCCAAGGGCAACAGAAAGTCCTCACTCCCCCTAGCTGCTGCCTCCTTGGGCAAGGGAAGCTCCATGTTTGCTCAGAACATGTCCCTGCTTGACCCTTCCCGGAATCTACCTTCCAGCTCTGCATGGCTGAGTCTCTGCCCTCCTACCCAGTTCCCTGCCTCTCTAACAGACCAATCCATCCCCTTCTTCCTGGACCTTAGGCACTCATCCCCATGGGCCACGTGACCTAGGAAGACCCTGTTTTCTTGGTGGTAAAAGTGGGGTGAATCTGCTATGTTGAGTGACTAGCAAGGCCTACCCAGGGCTAGGTCTCTGTCCCTTGTCCCAGCCCTTGGCCTGCTCTGTAACCAGGGAGCTTTCCAAGCCCAGACTGAGCCAATGTGGTGACATCACCCCTTGCTCTCCTTTTTGTCTCTCCAGGTTTGGTAAGAACAATTCATTTTCATCCCTTCTGCCACTGGGAGTCATGGTCGAGTCGATGTCCCCATCCGGGGTGGATTTCTCTGAGCACACCTTAGCCCCGTTGGCTGTTCCATAGTCCAGAAGCAAAAGTGTTGGCAGCCACTTCGTGAAATAGCTCTGAGATAGCTGACCTTAAAATGACAGGCTGGCCCTAGCCCAGCCCATGGAAAGTAGAGACTTTGAAAGTACCCTCATGAGCCCCGCCCCAAGCCTGGCTCTACCTTGCCATCTATGTAGTGACCCCTGTGCTCTGGGTGGGGAATGTCTTCCATCTGGACCCTGCTCAAGGCTCAGAACTCCCCTCCCTAGGAGACAGGAATTCCTAGAGACAGCTCCAACCCTGAGAGTACAAGTCCCCCGAAGAAAAGGAGGAAACCCAGGCCACCCTGGAGCCCTGCTTTCCTCCCTTCCATCTCCAACTCACAAACTGTGAGGTCCTGTGACTCTGTTTTGGGCCGTCTGAGTGCCCCAGGAACGGCTAGGGTTTTCTCAGTGGAATAGCGATTTGTTTTTCTACTAGCTAGATGGTAACAGTGTCTGGGGTGAGGCCTGAGGAGAGAGGGCAGGCAGGGCCTGGCAGGCAGTGACAGTCCTGGAGGGAGCTCCTGCACCATCCCAGGAAGGCACAGAAGGAGGAGAAGGTACTGTACTCTCTCTCTAGGGCCCTTCCCAAAGCCTGCATCTCTGACCCTAGGATACCGCTTACCACCAAAGCCTACATCTCTGACCCTAGGATACCGCTTACCACCAAAGCCTGCCTCTCTGACCATCACTACTCATTCTCTGGTGGCTGTGGCGGCCAAGGGCCCAGGGCGGTGAGTCTGTGGGGCTCCCAGGACCAGGATTCCATCCGGACCCAGAGCCGTGCTGCCTGTCACAAAAGGCTGCATACTGTGACCGACATGAGAAATCAGAGGCCAGGCCCTGAGCTTCATGGCTGGCCACTCCCTTTGCTACTGTTTCTCTCAGCTGCCAGCTCACACCTCTCACAGTGCTGTCTTTTGACATCCTTGGCCGCAGACTGAGTGGGGTTGGCCCTGGGAGGAAGTTGAGAGGCAAACAACCTCATGGAGGATGTGCCAGAGAGCCACTGGTGATAGAGCTGTGGGCTCCCTATTGTCAGGAGGGCAACAGAGGCCCTTTTGTCACGATCACAGTTCCTTGTTTGGTGTGGGCCGGGGGTCCTTGTGCTGTCGAGTCTGTGGTACCCAGCCTTAGACAAGTTAGCGTGCCATGAGTACCAGCTGTGAGAGAGAACATTAGGAATAGGGACAGTAGCTGCCCTGGAGGGGTGGGACATTTGTTACCTGAGTACTGTGATCCTTAATTTTGGGGGGGTATAGAGCCCTTTGATATGTTGGATAAAAGTCCACACCATGTTTACCAAACAAAAAGCCTGCAATAGTCTACTGATCAGCCCTGGGGAATTCTGGGTCCCTGAATCTTCTTTGGGCTCAGAAGAATGGGGCACAGGTTGGTCATTTAGGCCGTAGGTCATGGGCAGGGCCCAGCCATTGTTCTACCTCAAAGTTAGCTTTGCCATAAACACTGGTATGAATGCTCTTAGAGGAAGCCATCTTAGGAGAGGGAGCTCTCAGGGGGCCTGCATATGGTAAGCAGAGGGGACCCTCCAAGCCCACGGTCCTCCTCAGCAGAGAAAGGGGAGCAGGGGTCTCTCTACAGGCTCAAGGGATGGCCCGGAAGAGCCACACCATCTCCTTGCTCTTCTGTGACCAGCAAGGACTATCTCCAGGGTGCTGCTGGCTAGAAGAGTGCAGGTGGAGTTGCATGGCTGACCAGCCCCATGCCCTGTGCTGAGGTCAGGTGTCCACCAGTTTAACCAGAATTAGCCAGAATTGAGTCCTAAAGGTGAATGCCCAATGAAGGAGAGCCAGAAACTGGTATGCACATGAGAGTCTCTCAGCTTTGCATCCCCACTGCCTCCCACCAAAGCAGACTGGCCATATAGGCAAGTGTGCCACCTGAAGAGCTAGGCAAAGGACCCAGTGTGAGGGTGATCACACAGCCTCCTGCACTAGCAGGGTCTGGCCCATCTCTGTGTGATGGGTATTGATTCAGTGAAGCATCTCTGTGCATCAAGCCCCATCTAGCCTGTGATCTCTGAGCTAGAAGCTTGCAAGCAGAGGTCAGCTCTACAGAGCCTCCCCGGTTCACCCAATTTGGCTTCTTTCCACCCACAGAAATCCCTCATGGATCCCCACAGCTGGTACGAAGGGATATCGGGCTCTCAGTGACACACAGGTAGGTTCAGCTATGGACAGTACAGAGCTGACCTGGACTCCACAGGGTACTGTTGGGTCTGTCTTGGTTGCTCTTTGCCTCTGGCCTATCTGCTTGGCTTACGACAAAGCTTGAGCTCTTGAATTATTTAACCAGACAACTTTTGGGATTTCTGGTCCCACTTGAGTCTTCGTGTCATCCTGCTGAGGATTAATGCTCTCTCTCCCTCTTCAAGAGACATAGGACCACAGACATGAGAAGAAGCCACAGGTTTTCCGCATTCACCTCATGCCATGCAGGTCCTAAGGCCATTAGGGTCCTCCGTGGAGCGTGTTGAAAATCCATGTTTCTCAATGCAGCCCACAGGCTTCTCTGCCTGGCCGTCTGGATTTATTTTTTATATTTATTATTATATCTAAGTACACTGTTACTGTCTTTAGAAGAGGGCATCAGATCTCATTACGGATGGCTGTGAGCCACCATGTGGTTGCTGGGAATTGAACTCAGAACCTTCAGAAAAGCAGTCAGTGCTCTTAACTGCTGAGCCATCTCTCTGGCCCCTTATTTTATTTTTGAAACAGAATTTAACCATGTAGTCCTTGCTGGCCTGGGCTTACTATGTAGACAGACTGGCCTCAGACTCACAGAGATCCTTCTGCTTCTGCCTCTCTGCCTCTCTGCCTCTCTGCCTCTCTGCCTTTGCCTCACAATTGCTGGGATTAAAGGTGTCCAGCAACAACCTGGATTTTAACATTCCCAGAAGTTGATGTTTGTAAAAGAGTGGCATACCCTGAACTCTTATATAAAAGAGGCCCCTGGAGACCTTTGGTGAGAACCATCGAGAGGTCTGGCCTCAATGCTCATGAGATGAGTGTGCTAGCCACATGGTTCTGGACGGCTTGCAGGACAGTGCCTTGGGTTGCCATGCTCTGGTTGTCCCTGCTAAAGTCTGTTGTAATCACAGCAGGGAACACTGTCAGGGGCTCAAGGGCATTGCAACTTGCCAGGGCCTGTGGTTTCCATGGAAACTGTGGGCTATTTTCCAGCTGTGCTGATGCTGGCCTCAAGTTCTCACCCAAGGGGGAGTTCTAGCTCCCAAGAGTTGAACAGTGCATCTGAGGTCACCGTCACCGAGGCAGAGCCTGAGCCCTTTGCTTGGAGGCAGAGCATCTTCTTGTCCTTGCCAGGATCCGTCAGCCGCTGTCTCAGGGACGAGGATCCCGGGCACGTACGGCTAGGATAGACCACCACCCACCTCTCTGAGTTGCTTTTTTCCAGATTCCTGGACCCACCTAACTCCTGGAGGTGGATGTGATCCCCAAGTGAGACTTGTGGGCGTGTTACACATGGCTGCACAAAGGCTGTCTCTAGTCATTCTGCTGTGTTAAGAGTGTTCCCCTGAAAATGAAAGGGTTGTCTGCGCTTCCCAGGGCTGGCTTTGCGTTTTTGTGCTGGAGGATACCGCTCCCCTTAATCCCATTTCTCCTTCCAGTCTATCTTCTGGTTTGTTTTTGTTTTGGTAAATATTTAGACTGAAAATACCTATGCTCGGAATTCAAGAGGCTTCAAAGGGAAGAGTGAAAATCTCTCACCCCTTTGCCCCTGGCTTCTTACTGTGCCTGCAAACAGGTCACGTATCCACTCAGGGATGATTTATACAGGCACGTGTGTGGGGACGTATGTATGTATGTATGTATGTATGTATGTATGTATGTATGTATGTATGTATGTTCTGCTTCCAAAAAACTGCCCAAATTACAGCTTCATGCTTTGCTCCCACCCACCTTTAAATCCATGTGATTTACATAGAGCAAAGCACACATAGGAGTTTGTAGCTATCCCCTGTGTACAGATAGATGAAGATAAAAACATTCCACACACTGATAGTCATCTTTGGCTTTTCCCAATTTATCTTGCTTCCACCTGCCACCTGCCATTACTCTCTGAGCCTGCTGTCACAGGTGAGCTTTTCCTGTGCTAGACCATCAGCAATGGAGTCGTGTCCTGTTGGACTTAATTTTGTCACCATGCAGTGAGATTTGGAGGTGGCTGCTCGTGTGTGTGGAAATAGCTCCTATCTTCTAACTGCATGGGCTCCTCTGTGGAGGGACAGCACTGTGTTCACCTGCTGGTGGACATGGTTTTCCAGCCTTACTGTGGTACAAGGCTGCAGCAGCTCTGTACCTGTGTATCTCATGACATCTCACCCCAAGGACTGACATGTTGAATAAATACCAAGGAATAGAACTGCTGAATCCGAGGGTGTGCCCACTGATGCGAATTGCTGGTGCCACCCTGGGTGCCATTGACCACACAACCTTTAAGATATTGACAGCAGCTGGGAAATCCAGATGCCCAGGGAAAGGAGCTGTAACCCCCAAGTGCAGAACTCCTGTGGTTCTAGGATCAGGCCAAGACTCCCTTCACGCACTCGGGACCCATCCAGAGGCCCAGCTCTAATCCCCACTCACGTTTCTACCCCCTGCAGGTTCTCCACAAAGTCATGGTTGTCACAGGTGTGCAACGTGTGCCAGAAGAGCATGATTTTCGGCGTCAAGTGCAAACACTGCAGGTGATGAGCAAGGGAAAGCAGGTCCTTGTCCTTTATAATGGCCCTGTTAATTCATTCTTGGCCTCCTGTCACATCAGAGTGGAAGGACTTCCTCTAACCCATTGGTCACAGTACCACTGGGCATGCCAGGTGCTCGAGACTCCCTAGGAGTCACCCTTAGAAGAAAGGAATATTTGAAGTGTGTTTTGAAGGAGGGAGAGGAGTTCCACTAGACCTTGCTCTAGGTAGAGTGAGGTAGAAATTCAAAGGCAAGGAAGGAAGGGAGGACTCCTGGGATCCGAAGGAGTTCTGAAGATATGGGTACCGGATGGGCGGCGACAGAAGCAGAGTTGCCTTAAGACGGGGCAGAGTGAGGGGAGATGGAGGTTTGATACCAGCCCAGCTTTGCTGCGTCGTAGCGTATGGTTCCCGGTGGGAAGGGACATGAGTAGGAACAGTGAGGGCTGACAGTTCGTCATCTGCTATCTGGTTGCCCACACGCCTTACAGAGGGTGTCCTGGAGTCTCAGTTCCCAGCCAGCCCTTGCCCTGATGTCGCTGTGTGACATGGGGTAAGGCACTTGCCCTTTGGGGGCTATGGTATCTACCATGTAGACTTCTGGGAAGCTGGCCCCTCATTATCTGAGCTGCCATGAGTGACTATTGGGCTATTGTCAGGACCGAGGCAGTAGTCTCTTGCAGGTCAGCCTGACTGATTGTGTCCTGATGACTGTCCCTGGCTTCAGAGGAGCTGCTGGTCATTTGCTTATAAAGGAGATCCTCAGCTCCCATCCCGATGTGACCAGCACACGGTGGCCCCTGAGCCCCACCCTGCCGAGCCCTACACTTGCAGTGGTAGAGCAGCCTTGAAACCCATTTCATTAGCAGGAACACTGAGACCTGTGGGTTCTTGGTTAGACCCAGACAGACTGTGTGGCCAGTGCCTGAATGAGGACACCCTTGGGGACCCCAGGGTCCTTGATCTATAGAACTATTCTTAAAGATCAGATTCGGGTCCAGCTTGCTCAGATGGAGGAAGTTCCCTCTTTAAAAGCATGGGAGACAGGGCTGGAGAGATGGCTCGGATCTGGGTTTAATTCCTAGCACCCATGTGGCAGTTCACAACTTGTCTGTGACTCCAGTTCCAGGGGATCTGACATCCCCGTACAGACATAGGCGCAGACAAAAATATTAATGCCTATAAAATAAAAATCATTAAAAAAAAAGCAGGGGAGGTATTTGTGGGGCCGGAGACACCAGCTACAGCATGCAGGACACCCCACACATTGGTGTTGACACTTGTTGAGAGCTTTGGGGAAACCGAGGCCACGGCAGAGTTGTCTGGGTGGCGCTGGGGTGCCTGTCAGAGCACTGACTCTGCCTCCTCTGCAGGTTAAAATGCCATAACAAGTGCACAAAGGAAGCTCCCGCCTGCAGGATCACCTTCCTCCCACGTGAGTACTCCCCCTCTCCCACCCCCAGGAACCAGGGTGCATCCCATGGCATCCGTTCCTAACGGACCCCCTCCTTTCCAAACAGTGGCCAGGCTCCGGAGGACAGAGTCTGTCCCGTCAGATATCAACAACCCAGTGGACAGAGCAGCAGAGCCCCATTTTGGAACCCTTCCCAAGGCCCTGACAAAGAAGGTAAGCTGGGGGTGCCCCGTGGGAGCACTGCCAACCCCAGCCTTGGATTCCCTCCCTCAAAGCAGCCCCCCATCAGGCTCAGTGGGGAAGTGGGACACCATGCCACAGTCCGAGATCTGCGGCACAGGCAGGGTTGAGACACTTCAGGGGTCCGAGACTCATGCACGGGTGGCATGGAATGGGAATAACAGGGCTTCACGTATGGCCACTGGGGTGAGGGCTGCGAATATCTGTAGCTCCCTCTTTTACCACCTTCCCCCATTTCTTTTGGCACAGATGTCCCCAGAGATGGAGGCAGTGCTGTCCCCTCCTGCACATTTCTGATATCCGCATTGTCTCCTGAATGTGTTAGACAGCCGGAAGCATCAGTGCGGGTTACTGGGTGCACGAGCAGCCTGTAGTGTAGCCATTGCTGCCCAGTCTATGGGTGTCACTAGCTCAGGTCATGTGTATGCCCGGGCCATGCAGCCTGCTCTGTGGTGGCCCACATGCTGCTGCTCCCGCTTAGGCCTGTGCAGCTTACAGGGACTGGAGGGGCCGGGGAGGTCTAGAGCCTTGGAATGGGAGCAGAAAGAAGAGGGTGATGTTTTTTTAGTGGATGCCATGTTGGGGCAGCCATCCTGGCCAGCAGCGCCAACTTCAGTTCTGTGAGTTTCAGGGTACATTGCATACCCCAGCCTTTAAAGGTCTTGCAAGAGAGAAACTTGTTATTTGTGGTTTGGCCCTGTTTTGTCTAAGGAGTTTCTTTCTGTTTCAGAAAAGCTGGCGTTGGGCCAGACCTACAGTCCACCTAACCCAGAGAGTCCCTGGACCCCTCTTGGGCCTTTTGGCCTTTTGGTCTGGTTAAGTCTCAAAGCAAGATCCCAGGCATTGTTTGGTCCAAGGTAGCAGGTCTATGAAAGATTTGAGCAAATATTAGACACCTGCTATGGACAGCGAACTTGACCTTTGTCTTACTGCAAGTCCACACAGTAACCTTCTGGCAAAGGTGATGATGGACCCACTGTATGGCTAAGGAAATGGAAGCTCAGAGAGGTCAAGGAAGTTGCCCAGAGTCACCCAGCTAAGAAGTGATAAAACCCTGATGGGGCTCCCAAACAGCCTGCATCAGACCTGGTTCTGTCATATGAGGTTGAAGGAAGAAGACTAAGCCTCAGCTTCCTCCCCAGTTGCTGCCACATTGACCCTGGGGTTCCCTGGGACCATCCTGACTACTGCAGACCATCTATCTGGCTCTGTCCTCATGGGCACAGCCAACCAAGATTCATATTTACTGACCGGAATCTACTGGTGTACAATCCCCCATCACCATAACTAGAAAAGCCCCCCAGTTTTTTATCATCATTATAATTAGAAATATCATCTCCCATAGGTAGAAGGTAATTGATAAAATAATGTCACTGGGGTTGGAGAGATGGCTTAGTTCATGAAGTGATTGCCGTGTAACTGTGGGGACCTGGATTCTGATGCCCAGCACCCACGTACAAAGCCAGGCATGAGAGTCATAACAGCTTAACACCTTTAATTCCTGTACCCAGGAGGCTAAGGCAGGCAGATCCCATGAGTTCGTGGCCAGCCTGATCTACATAGCAAGTCTCAAGCCAGCCAGGACTGTATAGGGAGACCCTGTCTTTAAAAGAAATGAACAGAAATGGAACAGAAAGCCAGGCATGGCGGTCCACCTGTGGGTCTAAGTACCAATCAAGTGGAGGCAGGAAGACCCTTGCTGATCAGCCGGTCCGGCCACATCAATGTGTATCCTGCTCAGTGAGGGCGCCTCAGAAAACAGGGTAGAAAGTGTCTCCGTTTCTCCGGGCACATGAAGACACATGTGTTCACACGTGTACACACACTCAGATGTCATTAAAATCCAGAAACCACTTCAGCCTGACTAGAAGCCACGCCTGCCCAAGGCTTGAGCCTGCCGTCTGCAATTTTGCCAGATGCAGCTGGACAGGAATTGATGCTGCGGTGTTGTGGGCCCCTCCTGCAGGGAGCTGGGAGGCCAGTGCTCCCTGCTCTGGCCCAGTACCATCCCTGCTGGGGCCTAAGGCCTCCCAGCAAGCAAACCCGTCCAAACCCTGCCTGGAACTTTAAGCTTCCTCTTTATCCTTCCACAGCTCCCAATATTTCTCCCTAGCCGGCAAGCCATCTGTCGGCAAGCTCTGGCTAGCCTGATCTAATTTAGGTGACCATGCATGCTTGCAAAAGAAATGGTGTTAATAAGTTACTGGGGTGTGAACCAGACCTGCCCAGTGATCACTTCCTGGAATCTCTCTTAGAAATTTCTTTCTAGCTCTGGATTTTTTCCCCCTTTTTTGGGACAAGCTCTCATGCATCCCAGGCTGGTCTGAAACTCCCTTTATGGCCAAGGCTGACTTTAAGCTTCTGAGCCTCCTGCCTCAACTTCCTCCTGAAGCACAATGCCCAGTTTATGCGGGGCTGAGATCAAAACCAGACCTGGGGCAAGCATCACACCAGCTGAGCCACATTGCCAGTCCTCAGCTCTGGAATTCTTAACTCTTCAAGACAGCGGACAACATTGGCCCAAGCTGTGGCCTCTTCCGGAGTTTTGTGGGGTTTTCTGAGTTCCTTGACACTAGGACAAGATCACAAAACCACAGACTCGGTTTGCTTCCTGCCGAGGGCCTGAAGCTGCATAAATGTTGGTCAGAATATAAATTCACTTCATTAAGAAGGTGCCCAGCTCAAAGCCAGGCGGTGCTGGGGCGGGAGAGATGGTCGTCAGCAAACCACCCTCGGCTGTCAGAAGATGTCAAAGGGTCCGTTACGGCGCCTGGGTGCGGAAATGCTGAGCACTGCGGAAGGATGAAGAGGAAGATATAGTTCAGACAGGCTTCTGGGGAGAAGAAGGAACTGCAATGAGAAAGATGGGCAGGAATCCTTTAGGAGAGGGTCTCTTAAGTGTCCTTCCATCATATATTAGTCGCAGATAATCTTGGGGCTTCAGAATGGGCCCCCAAGGATCTCCTGTTCCAACTTCCACCTGTGGAGATGGAGGGGGTGGAAGGAGGGCGCCCCAGGTGGCAGAGGCTGAGTTGAGCTTGCAGCCTTGCTCATCCCGGCATCTCTGGCCTTGCAGGAGCACCCTCCAGCCATGAACCTGGACTCCAGCAGCAACCCATCCTCCACCACGTCCTCTACACCCTCATCGCCGGCACCTTTCCTGACCTCATCTAATCCCTCCAGTGCCACCACGCCTCCCAACCCGTCACCTGGCCAGCGGGACAGCAGGTTCAGCTTCCCAGGTATCACACCTCTGGGCTTTTCTGGGTCCCGAGGGATACCTTCAGATCTCTCCCCATCTCCCCCGAGAGCTGAGTCGGCAGAGCATCTGCTGAGCGTGGGATTAATGCACTTCATACAGACGAGGACGGTGGGGTTAAGGAAGGAGGAGCGGCTGGCCCGGCATTGTACACAGAGCCTGGCTTCCTAGGATGACCCGGGATGCCAGCCTGGGCTTGGGGTAGCTTCTGCCCGGCATCATCCTCTCTCAGAGCTGCTGTCTGAGCTTGAGAGTGCCATGATAGGCAGTGGGGAGCAAGAAACCTACAGTGCATCTGTTGCATACCCAGTTCTGTGCCCGGGACTAGCTACACAAAGAAGATCTCACATCCCTTCCTGTGCCACCCAGAGACCATAGGGAATTAAAATAAGGTGGTCACCGCTGAGCAGGTGAGGATACCGGGTCCTGGGGCAACCTTGAAGGAGCAGAGCTGAGCCCAGCTGCCCTCAGAAGCTATGCTCAGACCTGGGTGCCCCGGAACTGCTGGAAGAGGCCAGGATTGCATCCTGTCTTACCATCGGTTCTGGTCAGCCACACTGGGCTGCCCTGTCTCCAGGGTGCAGAGCAAGGCCCACTTACCTACATGGCACTTAGCTGTCGCCTTGACAAGAGATGGCAAACCTCAGTCCTGGGCTTATCTGGTCTTTAGTCCTCATGGGAAATGCTGCACAGTGATGCTCCTGTTTGTTGTAGCCCACAGGGTCCAGATCAGTCCCATCACTGGTTCCTAGAGTTCTAAACCCAGAAAGACAAGAGTGCCACCACACCCCTCAACCCTTCACCTGGCTAATGAGACCCACACTAACCCTATACACAGCCAGCAGCTGGCCAAGCAGCCCATTGGGGACTTTGGGACTTCTCTTGGGGGTGGTGAGGGGTACGACTCTTCCGTTCCTTGTTCTTGTGCCTTCCTTAATATGCATGTAGCTGGATTGCTCCTAACAGTGCAGTACCACCCCGCCCTCTGGTTTAACACAGAGCCACAGCCCCTGGATTAACTTCCTTTCCTGTTGCTCTGCCTTTGCTCTCTGAACAAGTTCTGTTTGCTAAACCATCTAGTTTGAGTTTTCCAAAGAAGGGCCAGTTTGAAAAGCAAGGGACACACACACAAAAAAGTCTTTTTTATTATATTGATCGGACCCTTTCCACTAACACAGATGCCCCATAAAGGAGATGGGTTTCTATCATCCCTTATGCAGAAGTATCACCTTCTCCATGATCTTAGTGGACTCACAGACAAATCCCTAGGGAACTGAGACGGCTTGAACCCTTCCCACCACTACCTGTCCTGTGCTGTCCAGGATCATCATAGCTGTCCTGCACAGGACAGCCTGGGCAAGCTCATATATCCCCCTTGTTCAGTAAGGCAGAGAGGTTAACTGCCTCCTCAGTCCCCAGAGCCTTAGCATGGAGTAGAGCCGAGGTTAGACTCTCCTAGAGTTCCAACTTCTTGCAAGGCCAAGGCCGGAGAATGGGGCCCATGTGTTTGAAACCAGCCCAAGCAAGATAGCAAGCATCTCAAAACCATAAGCAAGTGGCTGGTTCTCAGTCTGGAATCACAGCACTTAGCCCGATCCAGAATTCAGGCAGTGAGGTTAAGCTGTTTCCGGGCGGGGCCAGACTGAAGGGAACGAGGCTCTTCTGCACACACCATTGAACCTTGTCAAAGCCACTGATCTCCCTACTCTACCTGAGCCTCCTGACTCAAGGACATCTTTCTAGAACAAACCTGGTCCGAGCTTTTCCCCCATGCGCACTGGCCAGGGCTGTGCAGCTAGGGAACCACCGAGCTGGTGTGCTGCCGCCCCACCTCTAGTGCAGCAACACCACTCCGGGGCTAGCCACGCCCGACTCTATCCTAGTTTGGGTCTCTTTCCTGGATGGCTCCACCTTTTCTCACCAGAGCCCCTGGGGCAGAGCCGCCTAAGCCAATAACCAGTGCCTGCCCCCCAAGCCCACGTCCCCCTCCTCCCGCGCTGCCTGTGCACTGTGTGACTCACCTCCTCTTCTGTTTAAAGCTGCCTACTTCATTCATCATAGACAGCAGTTTATCTTCCCAGGTGAGTCTTCTGCGTGGGTCCACTAACTGCCCCTTGCTGGGACCCTCTCCATCCCACCCGGTGCCTTCTCCCCACACGCTTGAGTCCCCTGCAGCTAGGCAAGAGGGTGAGAAGTCCTGGAGGTGTGGACCTTCATGTGGGCAGTACCTTGCTGGATGGGACTCTGGAGTCCATCCATCCTGCCTAGTCTTTTACAGGGAACTGGTTCAGGGTCACACTGCTGTGAAGTGACAAGAGACAGATAAGAAAGCAGAACTCACACATTTGCAGAATGAGGGAGAGGAACTGCTTGCTGATGGTGCCTGGTGAATAATGAACAAGGCAAAGCCAATTAGGGAAAGTCTTACAGGCATTGGCATGTGTCAGCTGGCTTTGCCTTTCCCAGCCTTAACACACAGCGCCCCTTGCTGGCCCTCACTGGAACTACCTTCTCTGCAGAAAGTTTGAAGGAAAAACTTTCATTCAATAAGGCATGGATTGATTCCCTCCTACAAAAAAATCTACTTTTGCACACCTGTGCATTTGGCCATACTCCTTCCCCTTCTGGCTGTATAGGATCAATGCTTTTCTCCTCCCGCTGGAAATACAGTATTTCCACACAGTGGGCTTTAGCCGACTCTAATAGTCTTTTTTTTTCCCTCTGGTTTGCCAAGACTGGAAGACTCAGTATTTGGGTATTCCAGGCCTTTCTATCTCCCAGATCAGCTCCATTCAGGAATTGAGTTGGAGCATTTGGCAACCCTTATCCCTGTAACGCTACTTGGGTGTGATCGCCAGCTGTCACAGCTTGGGGGATCCGCCCCTTTTGTATGACCCCCTACCTCCCAAGAGCCTTCCTAGTTACCATCTCTAGGTTATGTATACTAGTGTTCCTCCCCAACCCCAACCGAGGAGCCACAGTGCTTCTTCCTGAATGGCCTATTTTGTCCTGGAGGTGGGCGTAGGGCCCCATATACCAGTTGTAACAGGGACATGTAGGTACAGACTGCACAATGCACTCTTAGCTTCCAAGAGCAGGTGTGAGGCTTCCCAGACATCCGCCCACACCCCCACTTCCTACGCCTCATCTAAGGCATGTGCAGCTTCTGGAGTGTTCTGAGCATGTGTGAACATGCTGGCCTGGTAGTCTAGAGGCCATATGGCGGTAGCCGGAGAGGCTGGAGATGTTTCTGAGGCCCGTGGACTCCCAACACTGACCAGGATGTCAGGCACATGTGTGCCCGCCCCGTTAAGAAGGCCCACAGCTTCTGTCAGAGTTTGGTTCCGCTGAGAAAACTTTTCAGCGAAGGAGTTGATCTGAGGGCTGAGGGGAAAGATCTTTGTCCAGGGGCAGGAGAGGGGCTGCTGACAGCTTGAGCAGTTTCTACTCACTGATTCTCTTTGTTGAGAGAGGGGAGCACTGACCCCTGCCACCACTCTTCATGTAGCACTTCGCCTTCACTTTTGGAAGGAACCATCTATTTCTGGTGCCCTGGAGGTGGGTCTTTATGCTACAGCTAGACTACCTAGGGTCAGGGGTCAGCCTCAGCTGCCCGGCCTGGAGCCTCCTGGTACACAGACTGAATTCCCTCTTCTTACCCAGAGCTATGGCACTAGCCACCCAATTGGGTGACCCGCACCTATACCGGATGTCAGTATCACAGGTGTTATCAGGTGGGTGCCATAGAGCTGCCGGCTCTGCCACTAGCTAGGCAAAGGGGGTCCCTACTTTAAAAAGTGACAGACAGCCCTGCTTCCTACCAGAAAGACTCTACAGAGGTAGTAGCGTTAGCTTTTGCCACTTGTAGAATCGTTTGGGCCCAGGGCAGTGGTATTAATTATTGGGGTCTCTCTAGAGTCACTCACGTGGAGCCTCTGCCAGGGGCAGCCATGTAGACCAAAGGCTGTAGACTGAGTCTGTGGCAACTTACAGAACGCAGTAAGATCCCGGTGGAAATGGCCTGAGGAGCAGCTCAGGAGAGAGGGGGTGCCCTAGTATGCCAGTCTTTGGGGATGAAGGCAAGCTCTCTCACACTCTGCTCCTGTTATTTTTTTCCTACAGACCTTTCAGCCTGTTCTCAGGCCGCCCCGCTGTCCAGCACAGCCGACAGTACGCGGTATGAACCCTCCCCAGCCATCTCCCAACCCACCCCTAAATTTCTGACCCTCTGAGCCTGGGAGTTGATCGCCTCCTGGCAGAACAGTGAGCCCTGAGTGGGGCTGGGTATACAACGGCAGCAGGCTTGTGGCCCGCGAGGGAACGGAGGTGAACAGAGACCAACTAAACATAGCTCCTACCTCTGGATCCCCTCCTCTCCATTAGGTTTGCTTGAGCACTTGGCTCTGGGTCGCTCAGTTCTCAGCCAGTGAAGTAGGTCTCCCAGAAGGTACAACCACTCTGAGGGGTTAGATGACACGAGTTCACATAGCAAGGATGTGATAGCCAGGTCCCAGAGGCAGGAATGTGGGGCCCTGCACCAAATGCCCACCCTCATTCGCACCCACTCCAGTCAGCCTCCTGCCCGAGTCCCCAGCATTCACGTTGCCTAATCCAGGACCACCCCCCACCCCACCCCACCCCCCGCCCAACCCAGAGTCTCCTTGACAAAGCCCATTTCACTCTTAGGCTCGATGACCAGCCCAAAACAGATGTGCTGGGTGTTCACGAAGCAGAGGTGAGTAGGAGCACCATGTATGAGACCCAAGGTAGCTGCCCGTGCCCCCTCCTTAGGGTGTACGGGGTAGGTGGAAGGCATGGGGGAGGAGGGTGCTGAGCCTGTTGCGACTGGTGTGGGTAGATACTCGCATCGGAGAAGAATGTGAAGTGCAAGCTAGGGAACTCACTGAAAGAACCTCTCTATTCTCCTGTTCTCACTCCCTACCCACAGACCTGGGCCTGGGAGCTAAGTCAGTCAGCCTGGGGTGGGAGTTGGCATCTCTATGCTCTCAGAGCTTGATGGGTGGGTTCTGATCCCTGCCAAGAACCGCTGTCTTCATCTTAGTCAGGTGTGGTGATGCACGCCTGTAATCCCAGCTCCTGAGAAAGTAGAGGTCAGGAGAATCAGAAGTTCAAAGTCATCCTCAGCTACATAGTAAGCTGGAGGTGAGCCTGGTCTACACGAGCCCTTGTCTTAAAAAGAAAGAAGCCACTGGCTTGGCCTTCAAGTGGAAACGTGAACCAAGCTTGGGTCTCTGCAGTGCAGTGCAGTGAAGGCAAGGAGCATGGTGTGTTCAGACAGAGAGGACCAGGAGGCCAGGGTAGCAGGCATGGTGGTGCCTGGCCAGTACTCCAGGAAGAAAAAAAGACCCAGACTCCCTCCCTCCCTCTTCTTTCAGGCTGAGGAGCCTGAGGCTGGCAAGTCAGAAGCAGAAGATGACGAGGATGAGGTGGACGACCTCCCCAGCTCCCGCCGGCCCTGGCGGGGCCCCATCTCTCGAAAGGCCAGCCAGACCAGCGTTTACCTGCAAGAGTGGGACATCCCCTTTGAACAGGTGGAACTGGGCGAGCCCATTGGACAGGGCCGCTGGGGCCGGGTGCACCGAGGCCGTTGGCATGGCGAGGTGGCCATTCGGCTGCTAGAGATGGACGGCCACAATCAGGACCACCTGAAGCTGTTCAAGAAAGAGGTGATGAACTACCGGCAGACGCGGCATGAGAACGTGGTGCTCTTCATGGGGGCCTGCATGAACCCACCTCACCTGGCCATTATCACCAGGTAAGCCACCCCTTCCGGGCCCGTGAGCGGCACATCCTTCCTGTCCCTGCAGCCTGCTGCTTTCTGTGAGTGCCCCGGAGAGTGTGGAAGGGTTATCAGAGAGAGGACGAAGAAAGGCAAAGATGAGGCATCGTTTCTGCGTCCACACAGGACCACTGACCGACATCAGAGCCGGGTGTGGCAACGCACAACCTGGAGTGCTAACACTTGCAGGTTGAGGCAGGAGAATCTTGAGTTTAAGATAGCCTGGACTACACAGCAAGACTCTGTCTCCCATCCAGATAATAATAGTAGTAGTAGTAATAATAATAATAACAATAATAATAGAAATAGTAGTAGCAGCAGCAATGATAATAACAATAATAATAATAATAATAATACCACCACCTCTGGGCATAAAGAAAATCCCAGTGCTCTGAAAAGATAGAAAGCAGATTCTCTGCTCACACCACCTTGCATGAGTGCTTTTCCCCAACAGAGGTGAGTGTGGTTAATCTCAATATTCCTTTCATTAACATAAAGCAGGTTGAGGACCTGTGAGACAGCTCAGCAGGTTAGGGCGCTTGTTGCATAAGCCTGACAGCCTGATCTTGGTCCTCAGAACCCACAGTAAGGAAGACGATTCCCACAAGTTATCCCCTGACCTCCATAGGCATGCTGTAGTATGTGCACACATGCACATACACACACAAAAAATAAAATAAAATAAAAAATAAATGCAATTTAATTGTAAAATATATGACTAAGATTGCGCTGGTTCACATTTTACTTCTGTCCGTTGACGGGAGCCTGAGGTCTACTTAGGTGTGCGTGCTGCTGAGGGAGGAGTCCAGTGCCTTGCAGATTCAGCGAGTGCTGTGCTGAGCCATGCCCCAGCCAGTCCTGACCGTTCAGTGTCCTTATGTATCTCACCTGCTTCTGTGCCTTACTTGTCAGTCCCTGACAGGGAAGGGACCCTGACAGAAAACAGGGACCTTCCCCAGAGCAGCAGGCCAGCCTCAGAAACACTTGCCTGAGCCATTTAAACTGTTGACTTTTAAAATCAGAAAAAGGGGCTGGGGGTGGAGCTTGGTGGGTAATAACACCTGTTGTGTACGCATGAGGACCCAAGTTCAGATCCTGGCACTGAGGTTTATAGAGGGGTATGGGGGCGGTGGGGGGCCCACACGAAGATAGCCTCTCAGTAGAGCTGTGACTGTCCTGGAACTCACTATGTAGACCAGGCTGGTCCCAAACTCAGATTCACCTGCCCCTGCCTCCTGAGTGTCAAGAATAAGGATGCACAACAATGTGCCCAGGTTTACACTTAGCTTTTGAAGTGGTTGCTGGGACCAAACTCAAGTCCTCATGACTCCATTCCAAGAAGCCAAGAGAATCATCTCCAACATGAGACACCCTGGACCTGGACCAGGACCTGGACCCTGTGCTTTGGGGGAAGCAAGCAAACAACCCCCCCACCCCACCCCCGCAAACAAACAGCCATCTTTTTCTTTGTTTTCCTTAATGCAGTGAACAAGTAAAATTTGCCCTTGTTCTCAGAAGTAAAGAGGAACTGTGCAGTGTCGGATCACTGGAGCCCCCCGACCCATTCTAAAAACGGGTCCCCACTCAGAGCAGCCCCAAGAGTCTCCAGGGAGTCCACCTGTGGGTGCCCGGCCCTGCAGCCTCCTCTGCCATCCACCCACCCTCTCTCACTCAGACCTCCATTCCAGAAGAGCTTGGAGTTAGCGAATGGGGTTACACAGAGAGGAGCAACAGGACACTCCTCAGTTAGCAACAGATGGGATACGCTGGGATCTAAAACTAATGAAAATGATAACCTTGGTGGTGAGTCCTAGAGACTCACTGTGGCCTGCTGAGAGTCCCGGAGGCTGAGTTCTTCCCTGTCTGAGTTCTCCTGCCCCGTGTGAGGATGGGATGGGAGTGTGGTGAGCTGTGTCATGTATGCATGTGTAGGCAAGCTACAGCAGGAATCCTGGTTAAAGAACATGCCCTTTGGAGTGTGTTGGTTGGGAAAGAGAACCTTCTAGAAGCAGGCGGTCGCAGTTCCCCTCACAGGTCCCATGGAGCTAGGGCAAACCTGTACTAGCTCCTGGCCTCTTACCCAGCCCCACTACTCAACAGCTTCTGCAAGGGGCGGACGTTGCATTCATTCGTGAGGGACCCCAAGACGTCTCTGGACATCAACAAGACTAGGCAGATCGCCCAGGAGATCATCAAGGTAAAGGTGGGGTTGAAGTTGGGGGTTCCAGCCACCTCTACAGGTCTTGGTCTTTCCGTAGGCCATAGCTGCCTGTGTCAGGTGGTTTGTGGCTCCTCTGTGTCCTAGCTGGGGCACCTCAGCCAGGGTCCCCATCTCATCCAATCAAATGCAGAACTCCACTGGGTGGGGGTGGGGTGGGGTAATAGAACTGAATTAGCTGTGAGGAAACACTGCATGCTCTAAAGACGGTGTCACTCTAGCTGTGACCTCAGGGAGGTTGTTTAGCCTCTCTGAGCCTCAGCTTCCTCCCCTGTAAATGCCAACACAACCTCTTTGATTAGGTCAGAGCAGAGACAGTGACACCATCTGTACAGAGAACAGTGTCATGGAGCTAGCGGGCTTGGTGAGGATTTCTTAGCACCAGCAGTGGGAAACAGTGTTTCACTTCAGGACATAAAAAGACCCAGGCTTTCTGCAACTTTGCTGTTAGTTACTCAGATCCAGGCTTCCTGAGAGCAGGCCCTTTTGATCAGCGCAGGCAGCTCTTTTCCACTCTCATTTTAAAAATTAATTAAAGGGAGCCTCTCACTCATTGTTTAAACAACCTGTTATGAGGACTGGAGAGGCGGCTCAGTAGCTAAGAGCACTTGCTGCTCTTGCAGAGGATCTGGGTTCGATTCCTAGCACCCAT